>NC_135342.1:6791454-7991454 GCF_023851605.1 Tamandua tetradactyla
GGATTCTTGTCCTTGGGAGTGCTTAGGAGCTTAAGACACAGACACCCAAGGCCCCTTACCCACCAAAAATGCAGGGAACACCTGTTCAACTATCTGCCAGGTTCCTAAATGCCTTGCTTTCCAGACTTGAGGTAAAGGAGCCCTCCCTCACCCTTTATTGGGACAGGGAGGAAAAGCCATGGAATTCAGATAATCTGGTTCAAAACACCTAAACTCTGCTCTAATCTTCACTCCTGGCCTCTGTAAAGAAATGGTGTGATCCAAATTGTCATAGTCCTGGAGATGAATTGTGATAGTCTTCTTAGAAATTTTGTGTATGTCTCAGAGCTTCAGCTGAAACTTCTAGTAAAATGCAGCTGTATAGGCTTTATCTCTGAATTTGGTTGAAATTAGAAAGATACCTGCTAATAACCAAAAAGCAATCTGAACCATGACCAATGCAAAGCTGTACTTTTTTAACTTGGCAAAGTTGAATGCCGAGAAGTGGCATTGGAGGGACTTCTTCATATAATTCTGCTCCCTTAATTTGGTAGTACCAAGAATGTTTTGCCAAGTGTCCTCCTTGGTGCCATTTGGTGTCTGCGTTTCTTCCCCTTCCATGGTCCTGTCTCCCAACAACTGCCTTTGCAATTTGTGCCCAAACTCAATCAATTTGCCCAAATATATACTCTCTTGCTCTCTCTGGGGGGATACTTACATCTTTCCCAATATTTTTCGCTGAGATTAAATTACACCTTTCCCAGTGGTTGTGACAAGAAGGCAAGCATGTGAGATTGAGAGGAGGGGGCTTTTTGCAAGGCAGGACTCTCTGGCCCAGGAGGGGGCATTTGGGTCCAAGCAGCTCATAAGAGGGGCCAAAAAGCACATTACAAGTCAAGTTGATCTATTTCATTATCTTTATTAAAGACAGAGCTTCACAGTTATACATATTTTCCTCTTTTTTAGTTATCGACATGTTGAAGATGCTGTGTAGGCAGAAAATCACATCACAGCTGAGGAAATTTAAGATTTAGGTCCTCAGTCCCTTAAATTGTGCTTCAAACAAAGGTGACCAACATTTTCTCAGAGGGAGTATGACCAATATGATATTGGTCAGGATAGTAAATTGCCCTTTGGTTAGATATACTACTGCCATCCCCCAAGTTTGTTTGCTTTATAAACATTCTTGTAACACAGTCAGGACAGAAGTTGACATAAGTTACAAAAAGAAAAGAAAAGAAAAAAGAAAGAAGGAAAGGAAGGAAGGAAGGAAGGAAGGAAGGAAGGAAGGAAGGAAGGAAGGAAGGAAGGAAGGAAGGAAGGAAAGGAAGGAAGGAAGGAAGGAAGGAAGGAAGGAAGGAAGGAAGGAAGGAAGGAAGGAAGGAAGGAAGGAGGAAGGAAGGAAGGAAGGAGGAAGGAAGGAAGGAAGGAAGGAAAGAAAGAAAGAAAGAAGAAGAAAGAAAGAAAGAAGAAAGAAAGAAGAAGAAAGAAAGAAAGAAAGAAAGGAAAGAAAGAAAGAAAGAAAGAAAGAAGAAGGAAAGAAAGAAAGAAAGAAAGAAAGAAAGAAGAAAGAAAGAAAGAAAAGAAAGGAAGAAAAAGAACCTGAGGCAACCACAGAGGATTTCTCCCAATAGGGTGTAAACTGACCCTTAAAAATGGAAATAATCCATTCTCCAAAGCAAAAGACCCATAGAAAATATTTGACAAGTCACCTAACTTTTTCTGTGTGGTCTGTGGGGTTGCTAAGGACTGAAATAGTCAGGAAGTGATAGATTTCCCAACAGACATCACTGAAAAGTCATCTCCAAGGGTGAGGTGGGGTTAAACTGGGTGAGGCAATGAAAGCAAATAAAAATAAAAAGCTAGCTATGATAGTTTCAGAATCAATTGAATTTCTTAACCCTTTAGGAAAAATTAAACCCTACCCATAATACAAGAAATCAATTATGAATAATTTACTGATCTGAATTTTAAAGAAAAAGATTATGCTTACAAAAGAAAACAAAGAAGAGCAACTCCATGGCTTTAAAATAGGAAAAGATTTTTAAACAAAAGAAAAGGTAAAGGACAAAATCACAAAGTAGATTATACTAAAATTAAGATCTTCTCATGAAAAGACAATGAAGTAGGCAGTGAAAGAGAGAATCTGGTTACTGGAAGAGGAGAAAGAGAGAGAATGGGCACCAAGAAAGCATTCCTATATAGCATATACACTGAAACCTTACAGATCAATAAGGAAACCACACAGAACATAATGGGAAAAAAGATGGACAAAATGAACAGCGCCTAAAAAAAGAAAAAAGGTTTTACCCAATGTGTAATAAACATGTGAGAAGTTCTCAATCCTCTTACTAAACAAGGGAGTACAAATAAAACCACTATTTGCTACTATCTCACACCTACCAGACATGAAAATGCAGAAGATTCCCAATGTTGGCAAAGATATGGATACAGCAGTAAATTCACACACTGCTGGTAGGTGTAAAAACTTGTACACACATTTTTTTAATCATTCCGTTCTACATATGTAATCGGTAATTCACAATATCATCACATAGTTGCATATTCATCATCATGATAATTTCTTGGAACATTTGAATCTATTCAGAATAAAAAGTAAAAAGAAAATGGAAAAAAATTCATACATATCATTGCCCCCCACCCCTCACCCTCACCGATCACCAGCATTTTACTCTAAATTTATTTTAACAATTTTCCCCCTATTATTCATCTTTATTCTATATGTTTTCTTGTCTGTTGATAAGGGAGACAAAAGGAGCATCAGACACAAGGATTCCACAATCACACAGTCACACTGTGAAAGCTGCATCATTATACAATCATCTTCAAGAAACATGGCTACAGGAACACAGCTCCACATTTTCAGGCAGTTACCTCCAGCCTCTCCAGTACTTCTTGACTAACAAGATGATATCTATTTAATGCATAAGTATAACCTCCAGGATAACCTCTTGACTCTGTTTGGGATCTCTTGGCCATTGACACTTCATTTTGTCTCATTTCATCTTCCCCCTTTTGGTTGAGAAGATTTTCTCAATCCCCTGATGATGAGTCTCAGTTCATTCTATGGGTTTTCTCAATCCCTTGATGCTGAGACTCAGTTCATTCCAGGATCTCTGTCCCATGTTGCCAGTAAGGTCCTTCCACCTGGGACTCATGCCCCAAGTAGCCAGGGGGAGGGTGGTGAGTTTGCTTGTTGTGTTGGCTGGAGAGAGAGGCCACATCTGAACAACAAAAGGGTTTCTCTTGGGGGTGACTCTTAGGCCCAATTTTAAGTAGACTTGACCTATCCTTTGTGGAATTAAGTTTCATATAAACAAACCCCAAGATTGGGAGCTCAGTCTATAGCTTTGATTGTCTGCACTGCTTGTGAAAATATCAAGAATTCAAGTTGGGGAAGTTGAATTTTCCCCCTTTCTTACCATTCCCTAAAGGGGACTTTGCAGATACTTTTTATTCACTGTGCAAATCATTCTGGGATTTATAGGGGCATCACTCTGGACAAACCAACAAAATCTCATGTCCTACTGAAAGTTCCATGTTGTACACACATTTTGCAAATTTTTTGTCAGTGTCTCCTAAAGGTGGCTTGTGAATATATGATGCAACATTTACATACTATGTACATATCCAACAGAAATCCATACCTGTGTCAATGAAACATTTTCTAGAATTTATGTGCAGAACTTCTGCTTAAGTCCCAAACTGAAAAACACTCACATATGCAAGAACAGAATGAAACATTCTAGTATCTAATCTGGGAACTTCATACAGAAAGTGTTCAGTTTTTAAAATTTCTCTAAGCTGTCTACCGATGCCTTGGGCATATAACTTAGTGCATATTTTTAAAATATCAGAATTTCTTTTAACAAATTGATTGTGTCATGTCATGTTATTTTCCTTATATTGTCAAAGTAGAAGTTAATGGTATTAAATAACTTGATACTGTGATAGTTTAAAATTGTAGGTTACAATTTATAGGTTAAAAAATGAAAGATACTGCATCAACTACCAAAGAAAAGGGGTATAATGCAGAATTATTTGAAATCCGAACAGAGATGTCAGGCAGATCAATTAAGAAAATAGAACAAGTGTCATGAAGAAAAAACAGTCCGGTGATAAATTTCCTTCCAAATATATCCATTATTGATAGACTAGTTTCTACTGTTACAGTAAATGATTATTTGTATTCAATTGGGTATTATTTCAAGACAGTTGCAAAAACTTAAAGATTAAAGTAGAGCAATGAAGAAATATATTTCATGATTTTTCTTTACCAATTACTTGACTATTATGATGGCATAAATAGATAATCTATTCTGTAAATAAATACATACATAGATAAAAATCAAACAAAATAGACTCAGAATTCATGCTCACCTTTCATGTGAGAGACCCAGGCTTGAATCTTGGACCATGTACCCTCCCCACCACCAAAAAAGAAAAAGAAAATTTTCTTTGTAATTTGTACTATTTTTACATTTCCTAGTATAAAATTTTCAAATATTCCTGCTTGATAGAAAGCAATCTGTGTACAAATGTATGTGTGAATATATTTACACAGACACCTAAACACACATGTTACAAATTCATACATATGGAAATGTGTGTATTTTGTGTGCACACTCCCATTCTCTTGTCGAGGTGACAGCTACATAATCATGCTTGCATTTCTGTGAGGGGCAAGAGAATAAGCAATGGAATGTTGTGTCAAGAATTACCATTTACATATACCTGATGGAATTAGGGGATTTTTTATTCCTTCTACAGGACAAGATGAGCCCAGATACACTGGAGTTGTGGCCCATGAGAATAAAGGGGCTAACAGCTGGGAAACACATTGAAAATAGTATA
This sequence comes from Tamandua tetradactyla, assembly GCF_023851605.1. Taxonomy (NCBI): domain Eukaryota; kingdom Metazoa; phylum Chordata; class Mammalia; order Pilosa; family Myrmecophagidae; genus Tamandua; species Tamandua tetradactyla. The sequence goes on from NC_135342.1 coordinate 6,796,309, forward strand.
CCCATCTTCTGCAGCCACAAAGTGGGATTATGAAAAACAGCAGTAAATATCTGGAGGATGGCAGAGATGGTGTAAGAGAATACAAATGTGCTCAATAGTGAAAGGATGGTTTGAGTAGCTCTGGTCTCAGGGGAGGACCTGGGGGAGAGTTTGGTTCTGTGAATGTGTTGGACCCGCTGCTTATGCCTGTACAGGATGGAAACGATGGAACTGCTGGCAAAAAGCATGAGTCCTAAGCATAAAGCATCAGGAAATGATAACAATGCAGTGTACAGTGAGGTTCGGATTTTGTCAGTTTCTATAACAGAGCAGTACCCTAAAGCTTTTCTTTTAGTGGTATCATTTCCCCAATTGGTAGTCATAAACATAGGGAAAATGGCATTTACCAGCATGTAGAGGAGCCAACACGCAGATATGGAGAGGCCAACGTACTTGGGAGCTTTCACTTTAATCTTTGCCCACCTGGAATTCCTGGGGCTGATGGTGATGGCCTGGAAGATACTCAAGAGGCAGGTGCAGCCAATTGACACACCCCTGCCCATTCTGTGAAGGTAGAAAAGAAGTTTGCATCCAAAGTCATTGAGGAAATCTTTCAACCCAAATTCTGCCAATGTCCTGGGGACTCCATTAGTGAGAATTAACAAGATGTTGCCTAAAATCAGGTGCTTGATAATCAAATCTGTGAACCTCAGCCTGCACCCGGTGATACAAAGGAAGAGATAATGGTACAGAAGACAGAAATTTCCCAGCACTCCAACTAAAATCTGGGATAAGAAGACCAAGCCTGATGCCACATCACTGGAGGACATTCTGCTAGTTCTGAGGCACTGATATCTGTCTTTAGAGCCAGAAGATTCTGCATGGGGATAGGAGATGTGGGCTACATGTCAAATGAAATCCAATCTTCTCCATTTAACATTATTGCCCACTAAGAAATGTTTGTATTAAGTTTGTCTTTTATTAAGGGTTTTCCTATAGTTGAATATATAACAGTTAAAGTGTTTTTTAATGAATGAATCACTGCTGTGAAGACTGTACATGTGATAACTTCTTCATTCTTCACAATCTATGAGATGGGCACTTGTTTGGCTTTTATTATGAGGACAAGGAGAGCTTAGGCACAGGGAGATTTGCCTACATTCACATGCTGGTTAGTGAAAAACTGAGACCTGAACTGGGTGTGCAGTTAACCCCTGTACTATGCTAACAAAACCAGTTAGTTGTGTTCTTGCAGTAATCCTGATACGGTTTGAGTTTTGCTCTTACACCTTGCAATTTGAGTTTACACTCATGATATTCCACTTGACCTTTATTGTGGTAACAGTCTTCTAGTCATATAAAAATGTAATCCAGAGGCCAATATTAATTATAAATGAAGCTTTCACAGTCCTTATTAATAGACATAGATGCACTGGTTGCAGTTTAATACTAAAGGAACTGTTTTCATGGCCAAGTTGGATTTAATGAAAGCAAGACTTGGTCAATATTAGGATGGTAACTGAAAAACACATATGCTTTTATGCCAGGAACAAAGATATGACAGTGCCTACCCTATGAATCATTAAACAATCTCTTATCATACCCTAAATGACAGGGCCTGGAATTCTAATATATTAAAGACAGTGTGGGCTAGAAACCAATTCATTAGTCTTTGCAGTTGATATACTCATGTATTAATTAATATATGAGTTAAAACTACTTGCATGAGATGAGAATATTATTAACAATATAAGAAACTAGTGGAAAATGAAATCTCCATGACATGGAAATGTGTACATTAAAAATTTAAACGGCATATTTTGGGGTTGATGTTAGAATGTTTCTAAGTCAGAGAAAAGATCACAAGATACATTTGAGGAAGACAGCTGCTGTCTGAAGCAGTAATTTAGGAGGGAAACGTGTCTCACTATAATTACCAGACCTTCTACATTTTCAGTAGAAATACAATAGCTGACTTCAAAAAGCACTTTATAGACTGAGAGTTAGAGAAAGCATTTCCATCTCAGCAGTTACCACTCACATAAACTGTTTCTATACGGAATCAAATGATACTTGTAGATTCACTTGACATTTTATTATAAGCATAAATTCACTACACACACCTCTCCAGTAATCCCCCAGATTTTGTCTTTGATTTCTGTAAGGTTGGCAGAACAGTATAATGATTTCAGAAACATCACCTTTAGGCACCTAAAAAATTAGGTTCACTTACACTTGATTACACACCAAAGACCACTGTTACTGAGGATGACACCACATCCCACTAGGAAGCCTCAGGGGTTGGTGTCAGGTCTGGGATGCCCAGATCACTAAACTGGCTCTGCCCATACCTCAGGAATGATTCCTGTCTCCAAGGTGACCCCATCAGATTCTTCTTTTTCCCAGTATAATCACTTACAAAGACTCCTCACAAGCCTCCTTTCTTTACAGAGTCTCCTTGAAGTGATGTAAAAAATACTCACCGTACTCGTCTCCTCTGCCAGGACAGAGGGCTCAGTGTGACAGCCATGAGATCTAGGCAAGTGTGAGAGGAGCAGCCTGACCCTGAGATAAGGGCTTGTGGCTCTGTGACCTCACCTCCCCACAGCACTGCAATTATCATGTCATCTGGGACAGCAATGAGACTGCAAGCCTGGGGAGCTGAGAATATTTCCAAAGAACTCTTCCCTAGGTGCTGACTACCAGAAAGTAATTATCAGCTCCTATTTAGTATCTCCAAAGAGTATTTGGAAGTTTTTGAAGAGACTCTTTGCTTCCTGTGAGCCTTGGAGGCAGACAGGAACTCATGTCGTTGGAACAAGTAATGCTGAGTTTGGATGAGAGGGACTGGCAGCAAGGTAGGTGCATCTCATTGGGGGCTCTGCTTCCCTGAGAAGTCCTTCCAAACAATGAAGAGCTCTTTCCAAATTTTCATTCCGTTCTGGTTCACATTCATTTTAAATTATGACCAGAGAAATGAAAATAGCCAACATGCCTGAGAAGGATATGTAAAGTGATACAAGTTAAAAGAATGGTATGAAGCCAGTACTTTACCTTAGAAATTAGAGAAGTCATCTGAACAGCTCAATGGCAATTAATTTTGATTCATCCGCACAGTTTTGTTGGAAAATGTACTTTTCCATTATTGGCTCCCTAGCAGTGATTAGAAGTCTAAACAGAATGATAACCATAGAAGATAGAAGTTTATTCATCTGTCAAAATAAAAGCATGAAAGTCAGACAGATGCTTTAAAAGGCAGATTCTACCATTTCTCAACTATCAGTTAAGCCAATGCTACTTTCTCACTTTACGGGCACTGAATGGTTGCCTCAGTCATTTACACATACTCACATATTTGCTTAATTGGCAGTAATGCCAATTATTTTTCTCTGTAATTAATTAAGAAACTTAAAATCTGAGTTCAAATTAGTCTTTTGTTTTTTCCTACAAAAATGCACAATTTGGCGGGCCGCGGTGGCTCAGCGGGCAAGAGTGCTTGCCTGCCGTGCCGGAGGACCCCGGTTCGATTCCCGGCCCCAGCCCATGTAAAAAACAAACAAACAAACAAAATATAATAAAACAAGAAAATGTTTAAAAATGTTTCCCTTTCTTCCTCACTTCCTTCCTTCCATCCTTCCTTCTTTCTCTGTCTTTAAAAAAAAAAAAAAAAAAAAAAATGCACAATTTGATCCATTTCTACTCTCTACTTTCTCTATAATCCTAGTCCGGAATTAGAGCCATAGTTTCAGACAAGCCATATTTCATATTCAACGCATGCACGCACACACTCATGCACTTACCCAGTTGCACGCTGATGAAAATACAAGTGCATATAGACACTCACACAGTCATATAATCCTACAATTTTAGTGTATTTATACATGCACGGACTCATATACATTTTCCATAACAATCTCACACTCTTTCACACGCTCACCACAAACACATCGACATTTATATACACTCATTATGGTGCCTATGGATACAAACCCACACAGTCCCACTCACGTTGATAAAAGCACACTCCCACAGTCTGTGTGTGCATATATATTTTGACAATGTGTCCAGCTTGTGAAGTATAGGGGCATCTCCTTACTTACAGCTGCCTTTGTTGGAGCCCAGGTCAGAATTTTCATGAAGTAGGCCTCTGCCTGCTGACAAGGCCACGTTAAATAACCTTGGAGGCATGGCCTCTTGGTGTCCTGTGGAATGAGGTCTGGCTTGGGCTGTCCTTATCTAATCTGTTCTTATTGCGGAAACATTCTGCCTGTACCATTCCAGGCAACTTACAGTTCCAGATAGACTAGTTAATGTCCACTCTGTTCTCAAGAAATTTCTGTATCCCTATTCATTATGTCAAGCACATTTCCACATACTGCACTGCCTCAACTGAAATTCTCTTGTTAAACAGTATACAATAAACTTGCACTGGCTTCTTGGGGTTGTTGCCTTCAGTGAGGCAATGAACCACCTAGCCCCCACTTTCTCGTAACTCTGTGTTGTGTTTTTCTCAATGTCCCACTGCCCCTTCAGACTCTGTTTGGACAGTTGCTTGAGCTGGACTCGGCAACCTTAACAGGGGTCTTCTCTACCCTTTAAACTTGTTCTGACTGTGCAAAACCCCAAAAGGACAGTAAGTTCAGTGTCACACTTAACAAGCCCTGTACATGAGCATTTTCAGTCTAGGCACATAGCTGGAAAGTTGGAGTGTTGGTGATGTGTCAGTGTGAGCATGGGTATAGAATCGTATGAAAATGAAGGCACAGGAATTGGATGCATAGGAACAAGATGAGACATAAGAGGCTGAGGGAGTGGGGACATACAGAATTCAGTTGGAGAGGACATAAATTTAATAGGCACAGCATATTTAAAGATGCGGAGATGTAAACACAGGGTTTAAGGAAACGAGGAAATTTGTACAAGGGATTCATGAGTAAAATGAATATTGGAATCTGGGGGTAACGGCATACTGGGCTTCTTAGGAATGAAGGATACAGTGATGGTGGGAAATTAATGGATGGAGGAATGTAAAGGGCAGAGTAAGGAAAAGGCACAAGGACTTCACCTCTATGAGTGTAAAGAACGTGAGAGGGAGATAGACATCAAGTGGGCATGCAGGTGCTGGGTACAGAATGGTCCAAGGCAAAGATGGAGGGTAAGAAGCGGAGATGGAATCTGGGTTGGAAATGGCCCCAGTAAATCAGGAGGGCAAAATGGGAGGAGAGCAATGAGGGGACCATGGGAGAAGGGTGGGAATGAGTGGCTAGAGGGCCCTGAATTGAAAGGCAGGGGCTATAGCATTAGAGCACTCTTCCCAGAAGGTCCAAACAAAATTAAGTGAATACCTCATAAAACCAGACCTCCTGAGACTGCCAGAACAATGATTTTTATCCATGACATAGAGCAGAGCTTAGGGATATTGTTACAGAAATTCTCAATTCTGAAATGGAGCCAAACATTTATCAGAGGTATTTAAATTCTAATTGGAGCTTAAATTCCATGATTTTCTGACCTTTTTCAATTCATACATGGCTTTGAATTGTGTGAGAGAAAAAAAAGGGGATTGAGCAACTAAATGAGAAAAGCCAGAAGAATATATAAGGGATCCTACAAATATTATAGGTAGGGACACTTCCAGGAAGCCCATCCAAATAACTAAGGACTTATCAAATGCCTTACAAAGGCTTTTCCTCAAATAAATCCTGTTGTTCAGAAATCCAATCTTATGAATAAAAAAATGGATGAATAAAGGTGAAATTATAAGGAGTTCAAATCTTAGAGCCCTGGTGCTCGTTCAGGTCTTTCTTCTACTGCTGATGGAGTTGAAGGGGCATTATAACCCTCAAAAGAAATCTGGATCAAGATAAAATTAGAAAGACAATTAAAGTAGAGACTTACAGTTACAGCAACTCTGTTGGCCCTGGACTTACCTGGTCAGGGTCCTGATCCTTGACTTGTGAAGACAAAGAATTGAAACTCGAGTTGACATTGGGAGAGCAAGGTGATTTATTAAAAGCAGTGAGAAAAGAGAAGAGGAAATATGTCCTAAAGAAGAACAGGTTCAGTTGGTGAAGAATCAGACTGGCTCCAGCTGTAGTTTAGTTCAGGGATTTATACGGCTTGATGATGGTAGTATTGTGCATTGATTACTAGGGGGCTTTCTTGTGGTGTTTCCTTTGTGGCTTTGTTTCTTGCTTTAACAGGGTGTTCTGACCACACTTTGCTCAATTTATCCATTAAACCACCTGTTAAGGGTGGAATGTTCGGGCTGCAGTTTGCTTAGTTTAAGCATTTAATAATCTGTTAACAGCAAAATGCTCTGACAGCAGTTTGCTCAAGTTAAGCATTCCTTAAAGTGGTTTTAGCTACCTGGGGACACAATTAGTGTTGCTACCTGAATCTATGTTTCCCAAATTGCAATTCTAAGATCCCAACACCCCAATTATACCTTTGGTCAGTCTGCAATTTCTTGGACACTAGATATGAGCCATCTTTGTGAAAATACTCCCAGTTTACCCATTTTCAGGGTTGAATTTGACACTCTGTCTCCTGCAATCACACACCCATGTAATGTGAATGGCAGACTGAATTGAATACCTATGGAATATGTAGGTGGTCCTTAGACATGGAACTGAACTGTCTGGATCACTCAATCTCTGTGTGTACAGAAAATTTACAGGACTTGCAACTATCTGGAAAAGATATTATTCCCAACCACCATCTTTCTTTGTTTTGGACAGTTTTCCAGAGAGTTCACAGCTATATCAATATCCCCCTCCTGAGAAAGCCAGGAGGATTTGCAGGGAGATAAGCTCTGAGTCTTAATATTTGTCTCTACATCACTTCTGGCATCACTGCACATGCGTGGAGCCTCCCTTGATCAGCCCCTTCAGGAAACATGGCATTGCTTGCCACAGCAACTGTTCCCTTCTAGGGGAGGCAGGAATGCAGATTATTAGTTTGAAGGCTTTAGGGAGGGGTGGGGCCAGGGAGATCACAACAACAGTCTTAATTTCTATTTGGGGAGAGGAGTGGGATGAATGACTTAAAGTTTCCAGAAGATATTTCTCAGGTTTACTCTAGGCAAAGTTGGATCTGCCTTAGTAGAGGGAAAAACCCACAAAAAATAGATCATGGATTCAAAAGAAAGTCAAGTGTGTCTGGGGAGTACCAGTATTTTCACTCTCACAACTCCCACAGGGCCAGAGTTCAAACTGTGAGGAAGAGTTCAAATTCAAAGGAGGAGATGAAGAGACGATTCTAAGGAAACTAAGAGGAAATCTAGAAACATCTGCCATGCGGGATCAGTTAAGAGCTTACTCTTCTGTAACAAGACAAGGGATGAGTAATTCTGTCTCTCCTGAGCAGGAAGCAGGGATTTTACCTAAGTACTGAAGTTTGGTGCAACCTTGGCATCCTGTGTGTCTGAGATAGTCTGGGGACCATGGAATATCCACATACACTTTATCCACTACATCAGAGCACAGCTCACATGGAGAGATCTCTAGGAAGATGAAAGTCCATTCCATGGGCAGGTGCTCTGGTACAAGAGGTAGGATATTACTTTTTTACCTTGTGCGTAATAAACAGGCAAGCACCTAATTTGTTCAGGACATGGGCGGGTAGAGTGACTCTCAGTGGTTGAAATGAATTTGATAACTTATAGGCATCTGGACACTTGGGTGGGCACCGTTTCACCTGCTTCCAGGGACTAGGTGGAACAGAGTGGGAGCAAGAGATGGTCTACATCCCCAAGAAGTTACAATGAAGATCCTGGGAATGTGATGTCCTTAACCATGGCAGGCAGGTCTCTCACCCACCAGCTTCCTCTGCAGAATCTTCTCCCAGTATGCAGCATAGCATGAAGCCGGAAAACAGGAAAGTAAAGGCCTCTGAAGCCAGCAATAGCTGCAAGCATGGGGAGACCTGAGATGCCCACCAGAGCATGCACACTGTGCACACCAAGCAGCCCTGATTCTCCCCAAGAGAACCGCTCCTGACATTTTGATAAAGCCTCAAAACTGATCTGTGATCTGTGTCAGAGGTTATTTTTAAGAGCATGGCCTGAATGAAGACACAGTAGGTATAACCTCTGTTGACTGGGATGTAGAAATCTGGGCTTGCCCAGCCCCCAAAATCTCCTATATCAAGGTCACTCAAGCAGCCTGGGTGTCATATTGAAGGCTGCACAGGATGGAAGGGAGCTTGGACCTTCTTCCAGAAGAGAGGGCGAGTCCAGATCCCTTTTGGGGAGATATTTGTGTCTTTCCTGTTGTCCTCTCTCTCAGGGACTGAGTCTGTTCTCCTACTGGCTGCCCTGACACATGGTGGCCCTGGTTTTGGGCTCCAAGAATAGACCTTAGTATGTTATCCCTCAAGCCTGGGAGATCAATCACATACGAACTAAATTTGAGAGCCTTTGCATTGTCATAACTCATTCAAGACATAGCATCAGAAAAAAAAACAGTGGGAATGAAACCTGTGTATGACATGATATTAATTCTTTGACTTGAAAATCCAAAATTATTTTTATAAATAAAAATGATCTAACTCATAACCCATAATCTATTGATTTTCTTCTCTGGCCCTCTTATTTCCTTCACTGTGCTTTATGTGCTTCTTGTGATCACCTCTAAACTAAGTTTGAACCCACATTCTTCCTTCAGGGCCCTCTTACAGTTGGATTTAAGTTGTGCTTTCGACTTAGAGCAATTTAAGTTATTGAAATACTTTGAAAATTTAAGTTGGGAAGCACTTATGATAATAGGAGATGTTTTACTTGAAAACAGCGTTGAAAACATTCTCATTATCTTATTGAGTGCTGAAAATTTGCTTCAATTTGTAATAACTAACATATGCACTAACACTGCTCTTAAAGCCCAATTCTAAATAGCATTCTAATATTTAAATTTTTGTGTGCATGGGATAAGAAAATTCTAAAGTTGAGGAGCTTTTCCTAACAACCTATTCCAGATTACAGGTTGATGCTCTGTGCTTCAGATTATGAAACATTCACATAAAATCTTCCATTCCAAACCACAGTCTCATGATTTCTTTTGTCCCTAATTTCATCCTCCGGCTCACTGGTCCATCTCCCCCTTATCTCAGTTAAGAGCCTCTCATTTCATTTGAATCTGCTTCTATCATGGGATATAGTATTACCCAACTAACCCTTCCCTAATATCAGAAAACATTTTAATGTAGATATCTCCTACTTTTACTTCCTGGATGATAAATGTGTGTCCCGGCCCGCGGGATGATCAACTAAAGCTCGAACTCCTGTGAGGGAAGAATGGCATGGGACAAAGAGACGCAAAGAACGGCAGCAAGACAAATATTCTGATCAAGCTGCAAAATTTTATTGAGGAGGCTGGGTATATATACTCTAGAAGGAGAGGCGGTGGCTAGTAGGGACGGTGGTGATCTGGGATTGGTGGCTGCTGTTGCTAGGGCAGAGGGCAGATGTACGGTTAGTACTTTTGGTGCGAAATTTAGGCGTGTACTACTATTACTTCCATGAAGAAGGCTGATTATAGTTTAGGCTGTTCTTTCTTTCAGCCCTGGCGGCCATGTTGCATGTTTCCGGCATCGCTGAGGGTGGATTTTATACATGATACCTTAATTGTCCCCAACAAATGTGGAATAGAGTTTGTCCTCAGAAGCTGAGACTGTGGATGATGGGCCAATCCACAGGACAACAGTGAGTTGTCCAGGAAGATTGAAGAAGGGTGAGGCTAAGGGGAAGATTCCCTTTCCAGCTGGAGTATCATTGCCTCAGAACATTATTGCATTCATGCTAACCTAATCAAGATGACACTGTCATGTTCAACCTAATCATCTGCTAATATCCCAAGATATGGTGCAATATTTTATTTATTTATATTCCTCTGAATTTTCATTTTCTCATACAGCTGATACAATCAAATATAATGGATTAATTTTGATTTCCAAGCATTTTAAATTTAGTAACTTATAGGTATATATTTTAACATTATGTATGATTTTTTCCTGTTTAAAATATTTGTACACAGGTAAAAATACTGTCTAAGTCTACATTGTGCATTTCCAATCAAATAACTTTCTGAAAAATCTCCTTGTTGACACATGTACCTCTAGTCAATTCAATTTCGCCACTTTTCCTTTACTTGTGTAGACACGCTGGAGTTTTTTGTTTCGAATTCCTGATTTTATGCAATGTAATGTATCTTCCAGTATTTCCCTTCCACTGTCAATGCTATCATGATATACTCAGGCAGTGCCCTTGTGATAAACAGAAAATGAACTTGAATTTCTGATGCATAGTTTTCACCTGTTCAAATTTATTCCATATGGACCATATTGCCCTCTCACATGTTTTAAACAAGTGCACATCCACGAACCCTAGGGGAGAACCCTAGTCCCCATATCTTGGACTCACTATGTTATCAGGATTTTTCAAATTGTAGGCAAGTGAAATGCATCGTTTTATTGTTCTTTTTTTTTCTTTTTAGCATGAAAAGCCTCTGGGAATCAATCCCGGGTCTCCAGCACAGCAGGCGAGAATTCAGCCACTGAGCCACTGTGGCCCCCTGAAATGGCATCATTTTAATTTGCATCTATATTACCACTAATGACAATGTATACAGCATAATATGTTATTCACCACATGAGGGTACTGATCTACAAATAGCCTATTCACATTCCTTTTTTTTTTTTCTCTGTTCATTTTTTTTTATTAATTAAAAAAAGAATTAACAAAACAATTAGAAATCATTCCAATCTACATGTACAATCAGTAATTCTTAATAACATCACATAGTTGCATATTCATCATTTCTTAGTACATTTGCATCGATTTAGAAAAAGAAATAAAAAGACAACAGAATAAGAATTAAAACAATAATAGAAAGAAAAAAAAACAAAAAAAAACAAAAACAAAAAACCTATACCTCACATGCAACTTCATTCAGTGTTTTAACATAATTGCATTACAATTGGGTAGTATTGTGCTGTCCATTTCTGAGTTTTTATATCCAGTCCCGTTGTACAGTCTGTATCCCTTCATCTCCAATTATCCCTTCTCTTTTTTTTTTTTTTAATTAACGGAAAAAAAGAAATTAACCCAACATTTAGAGATCATACCATTCTACACATGCAATCATTAATTCTTAACATCATCACATAGATGCATGATCATCATTTCTTAGTACATTTGCATTGGTTTAGAAGAACTAGCAACATAACCGAAAAAGATATAGAATGTTAATATAGAGAAAAAAATAAAAGTAATAATAGTAAAATCAAAACAAAACAACACAAAACAAAACAAAAACCTATAGCTCAGATGCAGCTTCATTCAGTGTTTTAACATGATTACTTTACAATTAGGTATTATTGTGCTGTCCATTTTTGAGTTTTTGTATCTAGTCCTGTTGCACAGTCTGTATCCCTTCAGCTTCAATTACTCATTGTCTTACCCTGTTTCTAACTCCTGCTGAACTCTGTTACCAATGACATATTTCAAGTTTATTCTCGAATGTCCGTTCACATCAGTGGGACCATACAGTATTTGTCCTTTAGTTTTTGGCTGGATTCACTCAGCATAATATTCTCTAGGTCCATCCATGTTATTACATGGTTCATAAGTTTATCTTGTCTTAAAGCTGCATAATATTCCATCGTATGTATATACCACAGTTTGTTTAGCCACTCTTCTGTTGATGGAGATTTTGGCTGTTTCCATCTCTTTGCAATTGTAAATAATGCTGCTATAAACATTGGTGTGCAAATGTCCGTTTGTGTCTTTGCCCTTAAGTCCTTTGAGTAGATACCTAGCAATGGTATTGCTGGGTCGTATGGCAATTCTATATTCAGATTTTTGAGGAACCGCCAAACTGCCTTCCACAGTGGTTGCACCCTTTGACATTCCCACCAACAGTGGATAAGTGTGCCTCTTTCTCCGCATCCTCTCCAGCACTTGTCATTTTCTGTTTTGTTGATAATGGCCATTCTGGTGGGTGTGAGATGATATCTCATTGTGGTTTTGATTTGCATTTCTCTAATGGCCAGGGACATTGAGCATCTCTTCATGTGCCTCTTGGCCATCCGTATTTCCTCTTCTGAGAGGTGTCTGTTCAAGTCTTTTTCCCATTTTGTAATTGGGTTGGCTGTCTTTTTGTTGTTGAGATGAACAATCTCTTTATTAATTCTGGATACTAGACCTTTATCTGATATATCATTTCCAAATATTGTCTCCCATTGTGAAGGCTGTCTTTCTACTTTCTTGATGAAGTTCTTTGATGCACAAAAGTGTTTAATTTTGAGGAGTTCCCATTTATTTATTTCCTTCTTCAGTGCTCTTGCTTTAGGTTTAAGGTCCATAAAACTGCCTCCAGTTGTAAGATCCATAAGATATCTCCCAACATTTTCCTCTAACTGTTTTATGGTCTTAGACCTAATGTTTAGATCTTTGATCCATTTTGAGTTAACTTTTGTATAGGGTGTGAGAGATGGGTCTTCTTTCATTCTTTTGCATATGGATATCCAGTTCTCTAGGCACCATTTATTGAAGAGACTGCTCTGTCCCAGGTGAGTTGGCTTGACTGCCTTATCAAAGATCAAATGTCCATAGTTGAGAAGGTCTATATGTGAGCACTCTATTCGATTCCATTGGTCGATATATCTATCTTTATGCCAATACCATGCTATTTTGACCACTGTGGCGTCATAATATGCCTTAAACTCAGGCAGCGCAAGACCTCCAGCTTCGTTTTTTTTCCTCAAGATGTTTTTAGCAATTCGGGGCACCCTGCCCTTCCAGATAAATTTGCTTATTGGTTTTTCTATTTCTGAAAAATAAGTTGTTGGGATTTTGATTGGTATTGCATTGAATCTGTAAATCAATTTAGGTAGGATTGACATCTTAACTATATTTAGTCTTCCAATCCATGAACACGGTATGCCCTTCCATCTATTTAGGTCTTCTGTGATTTCTTTTAGCAGTTTTTTGTAGTTTTCTTTATATAGGTTTTTTGTCTCTTTAGTTAAATTTATTCCTAGGTATTTTATTCTTTTAGTTGCAATTGTAAATGGGATTCGTTTCTTGATTTCCCCCTCAGCTTGTTCATTACTAGTGTATAGAAATGCTACAGATTTTTGAATGTTGATCTTGTAACCTGCTACTTTGCTGTACTCATTTATTAGCTCTAGTAGTTTTGTTGTGGATTTTTCCGGGTTTTCGACGTATAGTATCATATTGTCTGCAAACAGTGATAGTTTTACTTCTTCCTTTCCAATTTTGATGCCTTGTATTTCTTTTTCTTGTCTAATTGCTCTGGCTAGAACCTCCAACACAATGTTGAATAATAGTGGTGATAGTGGACATCCTTGTCTTGTTCCTGATCTTAGGGGGAAAGTTTTCAATTTTTCCCCATTGAGGATGATATTAGCTGTGGCACATTCCTTTTTAAACTCTTTTTGTGTGTGTGCTTTCATTTATGGATGGATAGAAATTTATTTTTGTTTATCTGTATAGAATTTCTTTCTGGATGATAGACTTTGCAAATATATGCTTTCATTTTTGTGGTGTCCTTAAAATATTTTTCAGACAGCCATTTACAATCTTTTATGTTATCATAGTTTTAATCTTTGCCCTCTTCCTTGGATTCTATATTTTCTTAAAGAAATATTTTTTGATGTCCTAATTCTAAAGCTTTCATTTGTAATTTTTAATAGAATATTTTCATGTTTTCCAGTTCTGTACTTGGCCCTTGATGCATGTGACACTTCTGCATGTAAATCATATACGATAGGACATAATTAAATTTGTATTCCTCCATGATTATTGAGTGATCCATTATTTCTTTATAGGTATTCCAAGCCACCTCCTGACATTTCAGTATTTATTATATATGAATGTCTCATTAGGGACTATTTATATTGTTACATTGACTTCTCAGTTCATAATTATGCCACCATCACCTTATTATTATTATTATTTTATAAAAATAGAGGGTTGTATCTGGTCAGGAAATTCACTCACACTATTATTTCTGCAATTTGTCTTGGGTATTCTTGCATGCTTCTATTTTTCAATCCTGCAATTGCCTTGTTATACTCTCAGAACAAATATATTGATTGGAATTGATTGATTTATACATTAGTTTGGGGTGATTAAGCATTTTTATTCCAACTAGAGGTACATGATATTCTCCAATTACTTAAGTGTTCTATCATTTCAACGTGGAACAGTTTACACTTTTCTTCCTAATCCTCTGTTAGTTTTAGGATTAGGAATAGTCTGTGGACCATTTAACTTTGGCTGCTGTTGTTAATAGTCTTCCTGCTACATTCTGTTACAACTGTTTGAAAATAGATGAAAATGACAGTGATATTTGTACATTACTCCTGCACATGCAGTTTGTGTTAACATCAATACTTAATGATGAGTCTTATTTTTGCAAGTAGTTAATTACATCATCTTCGATTAATGAAAATATTGGGGTCTTTATTTCCATTATTAAAATCTCCACCAATTATTTTATTGTTCAGTAAGCTGGCTGTGTCTGCCAGTCCAGTGTCGATGAGAAGAGGGATTATGGGTCTCCTTGTGTGTTTACCTGTTTTTAAAGATATGAGTGTATTACCACAAACCATTTGGTATGTCATAGCATTTTATTACAATCATTCTGTAGTGTTCAATATAAAATTTAAGGTTGTTCATTAAACTTTTGAAAACCTGGACATGTAAAATTAGACAGAGTTTATCCCTTTAATTGATGATGCATTAATGGATATTCCAAACATGAGAGTTTTCTAAGCAATTGTAATGTAGGTCTTTTAGATCTGTGTTCAAAAATAAAACAACAGGAAAATAATATATAGGTTTGACTTATTTGAGTATAAACTATAATAATTAAGTTTGAACAATTTTATTTTGATATCTGATCAGCATTGTTTTATCCATGATGAGCTACTACTGAGAGATTAATCTATGGCATAAAACAATCAATAAAATATTATTTATTTATGAGAGAAATGACATCAGTGAAGAATTTGCATTAAATTATTCCACCAAAATTCTCCCAAACATTCGAGAGGTTTGGAATAGATGATACCAGACTCGCCAAACATTGACACATTTTGAAATAGCCTTTAGGCTACCCAGAGTCTCAGTTTCAATTTTATAATTTTGTGAGTATTTCGAATTCCACATTTAAGATTTGAAAAGAAATAAATATATCACTGCCAAAAATATGCTTAAC
Organism: Tamandua tetradactyla; assembly: GCF_023851605.1. Taxonomy (NCBI): domain Eukaryota; kingdom Metazoa; phylum Chordata; class Mammalia; order Pilosa; family Myrmecophagidae; genus Tamandua; species Tamandua tetradactyla. Next base: position 6,811,530 of record NC_135342.1, read on the forward strand.
ATCATTTATATTTCATTGCTGGTTTTATTTTGATGAAAAGTTTCAATATTTTTGAAACATATTCTCTTGCAGAATTAGTTTGTAAATTCTTCTCAAGTGAAACCCAGGATTTCTCCAGATTTAGGGTAGACTCTCTGCTGTTTGTCAAAAGTTTGAGCACAGAACTAAACACACCCCTTGCTTGGTGGTTCTGCTTTACACATATGTTTTAAAGATCATTTTCCCTATAACTTTTGTAGGATGAAATTATCTGAGAAAAAAGGATGATAAAAGATGTGTAGTATTCTATCAATATGGAGGGAATTATTCAGATTTTCCTCTTTACTTTTTGTGTCCTGTCCTTGGATGACCCTCAGTTCTTATTTCATGATGGAAGAAGCTGCAGAAATCTGGGTAAGAATTAGACCAGAGATAAGACTGGAGTGTGCCCCTGACATCCTGCCTCTTTCTCACTGGCTCTGTTCTCCTGTTTTTCAACATCATGACAGGACTCTGCATAATCCTAACTTTGGACCTGGGTCTCCGGAATCATCACAGCCAAAAATGTTCCTTACCACAATCCATTTGAAGCTCTGTTGAGTCGGGCGGTGGGAGAAAGTGGTATACACCTGGGGTGTACCTGGGGTGAGATGACTCTGTCTCTTTTCAGCAAGGAGTAGGGACTTCATTGGCAGCCAGGAGTTTGTAGAGCCTGGACTCTGGGAAAAATTGGGAACTGAATTTTGATTGCAGCTATAGTTACATGTCACTGCCGGATGGTCCAGGGTTTGTGCAGTGCCTGTTGCAGGCACTCATTCCAGGTCTCCCTTTATCTGTAAAATCACATTGCAGCTCTCATGAAAACATTTTGGCTAGGTCTAAGGTAAATTGGAATACAGGGTAAAAGATGATAGTGTATGTATTCTAGACCTTCTAGTATGAGACTAAAAGTGGAGAGGCTTATTGTGTCTAGATCCTTGATTTTCTGTAACACATAATCTGAATCAACATGTCTGGAAAATTCATTTGAATGATCCAGATTCCTGGGGTCCAGAATGGGAATGAGGCCTTGTAGTTCTGTGTAGTTAGTGTAATGCCAGGACACATCTCAGACTGTCGTGGGCTGAAAATTGTGAGGTATTCATGGAGTTCCTTGAGGTTCTGAAGGTGTTCTAGTTTGCAAGCTGCTGGAATGCAATATACCAGAACTGGAGTGGCTTTTACAAAGGGAAATTTAATACTTTATAAGTTTAAAGTTCTAAGCCTATGGAAATGTCTAAATGAAGACATCCAAGGAAAGATAACTTAACAAGAGAGGCCAATGCATCTGGAACAATCTCTTACTGGGAAGGCATGCTGGTCCCTTGCTCCTAGGCTCCGTTGCTTTCTCTGTTTCTGTGGGGGTTCCTCACTTTGCTTCTCCAGCGCTGGCTTTCATCTCTTGGCTTCCTTGGCTCTTTCCATGTTCTGGCTTGCATCACATCTCATGGTGACATCTGCTTGCCCCAAGTATCTCCAAACATTTGTGTTTCTGTTCTCCAAATGTACACATCTGTGTCTGGTCAACCTTATGTTTTTGTTGGGTCTCTCTCTGTAGGCTCTGATTTTTCTCCAAAAAGTTCCCCTCTTTAAAGACTCTACTAATCTAATCAAGACCCACCTAGAATGGGTGGAATCACATCTCCATCTAATAAAAAGATTACAATAGGGTGGGCCACATCTTCGTGGAAATAATCTAATTAAAGTTTCCAACTTACAGTATTGAATCAGGATTAAAAGTAACATCTGCTCCTACAAGATTGGATCAGGTTTAAAACATGGCTTTTTGGGGAGTATATAATAGATTCAAATCAGAACAGCCTCTGATACACATTTATGGTGTTTGAGTATATTATTTCTTCACTTTTTATTACCTTGTGGTAATTAATTCAAAGGCTGTAGTAATGTTTGTTTATCTATCCATTAGTGGTTATACATTTGGGTCATTTATAGCTTTGAAGATAATAGCATAATGCAAAAAAAAAATAAACCCACAAACCCACAGATCTTACTTTGAGTCATACTATGATGATGTAAAATGTTTATTTTTAAATGTTAAGTATTTGATACCTGAAAATTGTATTTTTCCCACCATTAATTCTTTAGAATAAATTTTAGATACCATAGAAAATAACATCACAGAGTTTTATGAAACACTTTAAAAGATATAAAAGATAAAACATTTGAGGACCACTGTTATGACACCAATCCCACAATTATCTCGTGAGAGAAAACTGCAACTTTAAATGTCTATGGGGAATGGAGAACACTGACAATATTGAAGTAGCTCATCATGAACTTTCTGGACCCCTTGACTTTCCTCACTCCTGAGACAGTGATCCATGCAAGGATGGAAATCTTGGATTAAGGGTGAATAGAATGGGGACTACCCCTTTTGATCTTCCCAAAGCAGAACTCACATTAGAAATGAGGACTGTGCAAATATGACATCATCATATCAATTCCTGCACGAATTGTGAAAGAAATGAGAGAATTTATATCTGAGGTTTTAAGAAATCTGCCTGAGGTTTTGATTTTACAAAGTGGAAACAAAAGGGAAAAGAGGGAAATTCATGTCTTCTCAAAGTACCTCTAATTTCTCCTTTGTCCAATATAAATTAAACTGAAGTTTAGGAAATCAGAAAGTTCAATATTTTATTATCTTCCTGAAGTTTGATGAGAAAAACAAAATACAGCTATTATCAAGATGCAGGAATCTCTAAGTCATGCAATTTGATAAATGCAGAGAAGTGAATATACGAAAAGGAGAAATATTTAATAAATCTTGTGGTTTTGTGTTAATGGTGTACACATTAGTTTGAAATCATATTTAGCTATATAATTATTGAGAAATAATTGAAGATATGTGCAAGCATGTTTTCTAGGTTCTATGTGCTTAGAAGTCCTAAGAGTATTGATAGCCCAGTAGCACAGTACTTACCCCATGCCCAGACCTTGGTTTCTAGTCCTCTAATGAAAAGTCCCCTGGAGAAATGGCTGAATCTAAGGCAGGGTCATGGAAAATGCAAGATGGGCATGAAGGATCTTACAGATTCGGAAGTAACTACATGCTGAAAAAGCAGAAGTTTGTGGCCATATTAGAAGGACAGTTAGGCCAAACTGAAAAAACTAGAAAAGTTTGCAAAACAAAATAGTGCAGTAATGAATTACAATAAAAGAATAAAATAAATATTCCTGGGTCCCTACTGAAATGAAAAATAAATTAAGTAAAAAAATAAATGAGGAAAAAGAGACAAATCTTCACTACATAAAAATACCAAATAATAAGTGTCAATAGTGTCTCCTCCAAGAGGGGCTGCATAATTTACAATACCTCTTTGAGTATGGGATGGCATGCCAGTTTGAAACTGTTGTGCACCCCAAAAATCCATTTTGTTTAATCTTCATTCAATATACTAGGTTGAGCTTTTTTTTTGATTAAGTTGTTTCAATGAAGAAGTCACGCACCCAATTGTGGGTGGTACCTTTAAATTCCGTGGTTTCCATGGAGAAGTGTCTCCACTCATTTAAGGTGGTGGTGCTTATTCAGGTCCTTTAAGAGGGAACCAGTTTGGAAAAAGTTTCAGAGCCTTCAGAGCTGACACAACAGAAACATATGAAGATGAAGAAAGAAAATGTCCTTGATAAAAAAAAAAGGCAAGGGCCCCAGCAGGTGCCAGTTACATGCCTCCCCAGCTGACAGAAGTGTTCCAGACCCATCAGCCTTTTCTGAACTGAGGTGTCTTTCCATGGATAACTTAGTTTGGACATTTTTATAGCCATAGAATGGTAAATTTGCAACTTTATGTATTTCCTTTATGAAAGCCATTCCATTCCTTGTATACCACCTTCCAGAAGCTTTAGTAAACTAAAACAGCTGGACTTAGTGACTCCTTGCCAACTATATGGTGGGGAATCTTGGCAAGATGTCTAAACAAATGATTGAGTTGAACATCACTGGTGAAAAGCCACATTAATTGTATAGGGCCACTGATATAATACGATGAAATGTATTACTCTTCCCCCAAACCAATATACCCAGTCCAATGATAAGAAAAACACCAGATAAACTCAACTATAGACATACTTTGAAGAACATGTGACATATACTCCTCAAATATATCATGTTCATGAACAACAAAAGATTGAGAATTTGTCATGGCAGAGGAGGCTGGGGAAACCTGAGACTAAGTACAATGAGATCATCTGGATAGATCCTGAAAAAGAATCCTCAGACAAGCAAAATTAGGTCTCAAACTAAACTATGGGACAAGTGACATAACAAATGATAAAGTGTATTAGGGAAGAAATTAAATTAATCCTTATTAGAGAACATGTAATTTTATGTTCTTTCATTTAGAAAAACAATGCAACTCTAACATTTCATTTGAGAAAGATATGAAAATATCAAAAATATGCTAAAAGGAATTTGATGGTGTCTTAGTTAGAGTTCTCTAGAGAAACAGAATCAGCAGGAGATATCTGTAAATATAAAATATATAAAATTTTCTCAAGCAACCATAAGGATGTAAGAGTCTAAGATCTGTAGGGCAAGTGGTGAGCTGGCAGCTCCAGTGACGGTCCTCAGTGAACACTCAGGAGAGGCTGGCTGGCTGAAGCAGGAAGAGTGATTGTCTCTTCTGAATCCTCTTTAAAAGCCATCCCACGATTACATAAAGCATCACTTATTGCAGAAGACACACCCCTTAGCTGAGTGCAAATGCAATCAGTTATGGATACAGCCAACATGGTCATGATTTAAGTCCATGAAATATCCTCACAGCAACAAACAGACCAGTGCTTATTCGACAAGACAGCTGGGCACCACCAACTGGTCAAGATGACACATGAGCCTGACCATCACGGGTCACCTCTTGACAACTTGGCAGCTATGCACATCACCTTAAATCATGCTTAATCTCTAAATAGAAAAAAATAACAGATTTTTTTTCCCTCACCTAACAACACTCAACTGTCCTGTGTACAATTGGAAACACAGTAAATCTCCCCAGAATAGGGGCAAGTCCTTGGGTAATGTTTGCTCTTAAACTTGATATCTTACAATGGAAACACTGTAACATGAGTAAAACAGTTTATGGTATATGATAAAGAGGATACAATAAAGAGGAAAATGAAGATATTTGTTTCATGTATAAATACATAGATACTAATTAAAAAGCAAGGAAGAAATAGTCATACCATTACAGTCCTTGTTTCTGTAACTGATCACATGGTCATAGTTCATATTTATCACTATCTTCTTCCACTACACATTCTATGTTCTCTTTACCTTCAGCAAGCACCTAAGCTGGCCTTAGTTCTTTGCCTGGTGTCGTGACCCAAACCTTCATTTTGGAAGTTTCAGAGACATTGGTAGTCCTGCCTGGACTAGGTTGGTGCTGTTTTCCTTTTATTTTAATCACAGGGCATGGGAGTACTGAGAGATGCCCTAAGGGATCTCCTGTATTCCAGGAAAACTCTTCTTTACCTCCATTGTGTAGTTGCAGTCTAATTTCCTCCCAATAGCCAGGGTCAATCACTCTAGTCAGAAAAGTAATCCCCTTCTTGGCTTGTTAATCCAGGGGCATGAGCAACCCAAAGTCACTAGGTGACAGTCTTAGATTTCAGTTCAATGGAATCATTGTTTATTTTTTGCTCCTGTTGGAAGCACTTCCCCTTCTAGAACTAAAATGTGTAGGCCAGCAGAGCTCAAAGTTGCAGGAACAGGAAGCCAAAATTTTACTAGTGGGCCACTACGGGTAATAGTGTGTGGTGCCACTCCTATTTTCACCCCTGAATTCCTGGACTCTTGTATCCTGGACATGGGAGAAACAGCACAGTAGAGTGGATACTGATTCAGAGCATACACAGTGTCCTGGAGAACATCACCACAGCCCTGCAAGGTATTGCCACCTAGGTGGCACTGCAATTGAGTTTTCAAAAGGCCATTCCATTGTTCTATTAATCCAGCTGACTGTGAATGATGAGAACATGGTAAGATCAGAGAATTCCATTGACATGTACCCATTCACGCACTTCATTTGCTGAACCATCCATAAACTAGGCCTAAGTATTCTCTTTCTCAGTCAACTCACTGAAAGGAACTGGTCAAGAGGCCATAGCTCTGGTCTGTGATTAAGAACTGTTGTGGCAAGAGTGCAGATCATTGGCATTTAGGTCTCTTCCCTATGTAACTTATTTGTGCCTTCAGGACTTGCTCTGGCACTTCTCCATTTTATGATGGAATGCTGCTGCTCACACCCAACTTTATGGCCTGGTAGGTCAGACAACACCCAGCTCATGATAGGAAACTCAGGTTTCAATATAACTTGGTGGCCCATAGTTAAACATTCAGTCTGTACTAAGGCCCAATAGCAGGCTAAAAGCTGCTTCTCAGGAGGGTAATTACCTGCAGCATTACACTTGCTCCACAATTCTAAGGGTCTGCATTGTGATCCTCCTATAGCGGCCTGCCAAAGGCTCCAGGCAGCATCTCTATTTGCCACTGACACGACCAGCACCATCGGATCTACTGGATCATATGGTCCAAGTGGAAGAGCATCTTGAACAGTAGCCCAGACCTGTTGCAAAGCCTCATCTTCTTCTGGGTCCCACTAAACAGTAGCTACTTTTCTAGCCATTTGATAAATAGGCCAGATTAACAAACCCATGAATAATATGTTGTCACCCAAATTCAAAAAGATCAACTAGGTGTTGTGCCTCTTTTTTGGTCATAGGAGTGTCCAGATGCAGCAACTTATTCTTCATCTTAGAGGAGATATCTCGACAAGCCCCATATAACTGAACACCTAGAAATCTCACTGAGGTGGAAGGCCCTTGCATTTTTGTTGGTTTTATCTCCCATCCATTGAAATACAAATGCCATACCAATAAGTGTAGAGTTATTGCTACTTCTCACTCATTAGGTCCAATCATCATAAAATCATCAATATAATGGACCAGTGTGATGTCTTGTGGGAGGGAGAAATAATCAAGATCCCTGCAGACAAGAATATGAGATAGGGTTGGAGAGTTGATATATCCTTGAGGTAGGACTCTGAAAGTATATTGCTGACCATGCCAACCGAAAGCAAACTGTTTCTGGTGGTTGTGAATAAGAGCTTTTCAGAAAAAAGCATTTTCTAGATCTATAGCTGCATACTGGGAAAAGGGGGATGTGTTGATTTGGTCAAATAACGTTACCACATCCAGAACATCAGCTGCAGTTGGAGTCACCACCTGGTTGAGTTAATGATAATTCACTGCCATGTTCCAAGACCCATCTGTTTTCTGCACAGACTGTATAGAATACTTAAATGGGAATGGTGGGGCTCACCACCTCTGCATCCTTCAAGTCCTTAAGGGTGGCAGTAATCTCTGAAATCCCTCCAGGAATCTGGGTTTGCTTCCGATTTACTACTTTACTAAGTAGAGGCAGTTCTAGTGGCTTTCACTTGGCCTTTCCTACCATAATAGCCCTCATGCCATGAGTCTGATAGCCAACGTGAGGATTCTGCCCGTTTCTCAGTATGTCTATTCCAGTTTTGCACTCTGGAACTGGAGAAATAACTACAGAATGTTTGTTCTGTAGTTATCCAGCATTGAATACAGTGGGTCCAGTGGGTCCCTACTGGATCCACTCTGATATGAACTAAAACACTCTCAATCACCTGACCTCCATAAGTCTCCTTTCTGACTGGTGGACCAGAGTGATGTTTTGGGTTCTCTGAATTAATGTCACTTCTGAACTAGTGTCTTACGTCCCCTAATATCTGATTATTTCCTTTTCCCCTAAGCACAGTTATCCTGTTAAAAGTCCATAGATCTCTTTCGAGAAGGCTTGAGGGAAATAGTATAAATTTGTGGCAGTGTAACAGGGTCTTCCCCCAGAAGGACCTGGTCTTCCTCTCATTCAAGGGGCTCTGGGTCTGTAAACTGTCTCAAGTCTGCAAATTGATTAAGGGGCTGTGACTCTATTTTTGTAATTCAAGTTAGACTTCTGTTCACTTGACCTAGCAATCTTTTGCTTCTACAGTTCAAGTAAGAATTTAGTATACAGCCCATTTATTGTACCTCTAAGGTACCACAGGATCTATTAGCCAACATCACAAATCTCTGAGAGTCAGATTAGTTTGACTCCACTTTGAGTCTACTGTCAATTATGATAGCCATGCTCACCTTGTCTTTGTCAATTAAGTGCTGCCGGGTTGGTTCTGCCAACTCAGGATCTGATCATCTCCATCATGTTTAAGGATTCCAGCTCAGTGACAGCAGTTCCCACAGTAATATTTGACCTACAGAGTAGGGGGACTGCAGAGCTCTTCAGGGATGATGGAGGTAGTCTCAGACATTTAATTCTCACAGTTCTGGTAAAAGGTGCAGTCTCTGGAAATTCCTGGGGTGTATGAGCAGGCTTTCTATGAAAAATGCACTCTAACTTTCAAATTGCTTTAAGCCTTTGGATCCCTTCATCTACATCATTACAGGATAGTTCTGGTATTCCAGCCTCAGGTCGTGTTGGCCACCTTTTGATCCATGCTTCAACCAACCATCCAAACAAACTGAATACCTTTTCTAACCCCTCAAGCTGTAACACTGAATGCAGAATCTCTGCTTAGTGGGCCCATATCAATAAATTCGGCAAGATCCAGCTTTACATTCCTCCCACCATTATCCCACACCCTTAAAATCCATTCCCATACAGACACCTCTGATTTCTGTCTATATAAATCAGAAAACTCATGCAGTTTTTTTGGAATATAGTGTACCTCCTCATGGGTGATACTTTTTACCTTGCCTTTTGGGCCTTGTTTGGAGATTCATCTAGTTATAGGTATGGGAGTAAATAGGGGTGGTGATGGTGGGTCATGAAAAGAATTAGTAGTAAATTCCAAGTCAATTACTTCAGGGCATTCGTTTGCAGTTTCATCAGGTGAAATGGGATTAATAACTGCAGGCAGAGGAGCAAGGGGAGTTTCCCCGTGGGGAGTAATTTCAAGCTTCACAGGCACTGAAGGGTGAATCCCTTCAGTTGCAGTTTGGGTGGTCAATATCTCACGGCAGGTTGAAAGTAGGGTATCTTTGTTCTCAGGGGTGACTATTACGGGGTTATCTAGAGAAGACTCAGCACAATCTATGGTTTCAATGTCTCTACAGGCATCATTATCAATACATATATCCCAATCCCATTTTTCAGGGTTTCACTCCTTTCCAATCAATGCCCTCACTTTAATAGCAGACACCATACGAGGTTGAGATTTCAGTTTATGTTGCTACTCTAACAAGGAGACTCTTAGTCTTATATTCAGAATTCTCAAGTCTTTGGTTACAGGAAATAAAATTTTTTTAGGGCATTCAGATACTATTATATGTGTCATATGGCACGAAGCTTCTATTTCCAGCCTTCAGCTCATCCCATTCCCTCATCAATGTATCCAGCCTATCTAGCAACAACCAGACAACATTTCTATTCCCCTTAATTTGACAAAACTTCACAAAATTGTCAAACATATTATCACCCAGAGCCTGGCTTCACATAAACATACAATTAGCAGAGTCAAATAGTGATATTTTCACTCTCTCTTTTGCCAGCTCACCCCATGGGCAGGCAGTGCCATATTGATTATGGGAAATAGTGTCTTTATTGTCGTTGAGTGTAGTCAAAGTAGAAAACAGTTGTAAAAACTGGTTAAAATTTTTTATGATCATCACAGTCGACTTTTTTTTCTTTTGTGAAAAAGAACGTATATAAAAGAACCAATAAATTTTGACGCACAGCACCACAATTAGTTGTACAACATATTTTAGAGTTTGACATGGATGACAATTCCACAATTTTAAGTTTTACTTCTAGCTGCCATAAGATACTGGGGGCTAAAAGAGATATCAATTTAATGACTCAGCAATCATAGTCATTTGCTAAATCTTATCTTCTCTGTGTAACTTCACCATCACTTTTGATTTTACTATCCCTTTCTTCAGGGGTGAAAATATCATAATATTTTCATGTTGGAAGTGTCTTTTAATAGTATGGCATAGGGGGATGCAGCTATGATGTTCTGGAGAGGCTAGGTCCCCTAGATTTCAGGACTTGTCTGGTCCAGGGACCCATCTGGAGGTTGTAGGTTTCCAGAAAGTTATACTAGTGCATGGAACCCTTGTGGAAAATTATACATGTAAAAACCCATTTTTAAGATTCTGTTTCTTAAGAATCACCCAACTCCTTGCACCAAGCTGTATTAGTTAGGGTTCTCTAGAGAAACAGAATCAGCAGGAGATATCTGTAAATACAAAATTTATAAAAGTGCCTGATGCAACCATGGGGATGTAAGAGTCCAAGATCTGCAGGGTAGGCGGCAAGTTGGCAGCTCCAATGAAGGTTCTTAATGAACTCCCAGGAGAGGCTGGCTGGCTGAAGCAGGAAGAGTGATTATCTCCTCTGAATCCTCCTTAAAAGCCTTCTGGTTTAGATTAAGCGTTACTCATTGCAGACAACACTCTCTTAGCTGATGGCAATTGCAATCAGCTGTGGATGCACCCAACATGGTCAGGATTTAAATCCATGAAATAGCCTCACAGTAACAGAGTCCAGCGTTCATCTGACCAGGCAACCTGGCACCACCACCTGGTAAAGTTGACACATGAACCTGAGCATCATAGATGGCATGGACATTTTGCATGGAATTAAGTGAAAAGAAAGAGAAATTAATAGTGGGTCTACAAATAACATTGGAAAGTGTTTGTTTTAGAGAAAATGTCACAAGACACAATTGAGTTTAAAATCTGAAGTCCTTAATTTTTTTCTGTTGTCTGAAACCCTCAATTATTAAGTGAACTTTTCCTTAAGATCTCCTTCCCTAATTTCAGGGGGGAAAAGAGTCTCACCATGATCATCAGACTAAAGATATTTTCAGTATGAACCCATACTATCTGCATGAAGCACTTCTAACTCCTTGTTATAGTCTGCCAAATCTTCCAGATTGCAACACATCAGAGATGGATTGACTTTTAATAAAAGGGGGTTTATTTAGTAAAAAATGTATCATTATTCAGAGGAAAGGGAGCTAACTTTCATTTGAGGTTCTCTCTTACATGGGGAGGCATAAGGCAATCTCTATTGGCCTTCTCTCCAGGGTTCTGGGTTCCAACATCTTTCACCGGGGTGATTCCTTTCTTCCTCTACAATGGTCTCAGCTCAGCTGCAAGTGCTGAGATGAGATATGCTGAGCTGCTTGGGCTCTGCTGCCTTGAGCTTTCTCTTTTAAGCTTTTCATGAATTAAATGAAACATCTCTCATTGACGAAGGTACTCCCCTTAGAAACTGCAGATGGAATCAGCCATAGATGAGATTCACAAGCTAATGTTTCAAATTCACAGCAACAGAACTAGGCACCAGCACTGACCAAGGTGATACCTGAACCTAACTACCACACCCATGTTGCCAAATATTTTAGCCATTGCTGCTAGACACTGTTTCTGCAGAGATCATCACATTTGTTCTTTTTAGACATTATCACCAGCACAGTGGTTTTACATAAATCATTATTGCCTTCAGAATTATTGTCTGTGTTTAGATCAATTAATCTAAATCAATTAATAACTAAATTACAATCCTTAAGCACCTTAAAATTCAGATTTTGATTCCATACCAAGAAGCACTGTCAGTGAGGGTTTCATCTCATTGCATTAGCAGTCAAGGGCTGTTGTGTAGGTTGGAAACTTCAAGTATCTTTGCCACAAACTCAGCATATTTCTCTGGAGTTATTCCTAACTCTCTTGTGGCTTTGACACTGAGCCAGTTTCTACAGCAGGAGAATCACTTTTTCGCATGTGAGTACCTGCCCAATGTCCTGTTAGGTCTCCTTCCCTTACAGACTCTGCCTCTTAACCAGTAATACAACATACTTAGTTGAGTCTATCTGCTGCCAGGATGGTGGGTTCAGTGTGACAGTCACTACAGCCCACCTAGTGTGAGGAAGAGGCAACCAGATGGTGAGATATAGGTCAGTGATTTGGTGACTTCATCTCCACGCGGAACTATCATTTCCCATGTAGTGGCAATGGCAGCCCACATTTGGGAAAGCCATGAATAGTTCTGAAAACTTTCTTTGCAGTTTTCAATACTCAGAAACGATTAAAAGTTTCTACCGAGTATCTCTAAGGACAATTTTTTGTCATCTTAAATGACAAGTTCTCACCTAAGTAATCAAGAAGTACTGAATTCTGAGCAATGAATTATCTGCATAGATGTACATGTATCTCCTTATATTCCATGCTTTCTGTAACGTTCTTATATTGACCACCGAATCGTTCGTTACTCCTCAGTCCACAGAGAACAACCACCATTTAATTTATGGCCAAATAAATGGATCACATAATGTAACTGAAGAGAATATTCAATTTGATTAATGTGAAAGAGAGAATATGGTATCAATAGCTAGCATGAGTAAATAGTTGCTTCGTTTAATCAACTTAATCCAAGATAACTAAGAAACCTAAGGAAAGTGGCCATTCTCTAGGAAAAAAATATACTTTACCAATTTAGAATTCAGTAGAGATACGAGGTCTAAACAGAACAAAGTCAATGAAGGAACAGGAAGTAATAATGTTTTATGTAATACCATCATGCCACTCAAAATGAAAAGCAGCAAGATCACTTGTTTACCGGGTAGTTTCTGCCATTCTTTTAAGTATCAAATAAAACATTGCTACTTATCTAATTCAAAAGTATAGAAAAAGTAACATTTCCAAATGACTTTTATAAATCAAATAAAGTATTGATGATAAAACTATCTGAAGATTACATACTGAATCCAGTACTGCTGAAAGATCTCAAACACCGTTCAGTTGGAGACTTCTTTATATGATGTCTAAAACATGGCTCACAAACTGAACAGTAATATAAAATAATGTGATAATCAAGGTCAGATTATATATGGAATTCAAGTATATTTCAATACTTTAAAATGCATTAATATACTTCATTACATTTATAGCAATAAAGATCAAGAGCATTGAAGGGAAATGAAAATTCCAATTGAGTTTTTTGGGTTTTTTTGGCATGTGCAGGCACCAGAGATTGAACCCAGGTCTCCAACATGGCAGGTGAGAACTCTGCTGCTGTGCCACCATCCCCCACCCCTAATTGAATTTTTAAAAAACATTTTTATTGAGAAATATTCACACACATACAGTCCATTGATACTGTGCAATGTCTCACAATATCATCACATAGTTGTATATTTATTACCATGATCATTTCTTAAAACATTTGCATCACTCTAGAAAAGAAATGAAAATGGTAAAACTCATATATCCTATACCTCTTACCTTCCCTCCCATTGACGATCAGTATTTCAATCTACCCAATTATTTTTTAACCTTCACACCCCTATTACTTATTTTTCATCCTCACATTTTTACTCATTTGTCCATACCCTGGATAAAAAGAGCATCAGAGACAAGGTTTTCACAGTCACATTGTAGAAGCCATGTCATTATACAATCATCTTCAAGAATCAAGCTTACTGGAACAAAGTTCACCAGATTCAGGTTCTTCCTTCTAGCCTTTCCAATATACCAAACGGAGATTTGTAAATCAAATGGAATTTTGATACGAACATGTTCCACAGTTTGTGCCAAATGCTAGAGAGTTTCCGTATCTACCTACAATTGAAAACATGTAAAATAAAATATATAAAAAACATAACATATTAATAAAATATAAAAATTTTCATAAGATGGTGGAAAAAGGAGTACCAGAATGCACACCTCCACCAAAATCACCTAGAAAACAGACAAATACTGTCTCAAGGATCTGCTATGGGACTCAGGAGGCAGGAGAGGACCATGCTAGATACCAGTAGAGTTGGATGAAGAAATGGAGAAACTGCAGAGAGTGATTCAGTCAGTGGCAGTGGCCCTTGCCTATCCCCCCACACTGGAGGCCAGCAGTATGTGGTCAGCCCAGTTCTTGCCCTGCTGCCTGATTCCAACAAGCAGAGTCAGGGAAGCCCTTTCTCCTTCAGTGAAGGTCACATGGTACAGTTTTGATAAAACTGTTGGCCTGCAAAATTGAACCTCTGCAGCCTTGGCCCTTTCTGGACAGGTCCTGCAACCTTGGCCTTTTCTGAATAGGCACCCTAGACCAGTTGTTTCCCCCTACTCATATCAGAGGGGGCATATCAAAAATAATTTGTAGGGCTGTGGGGAATAAAATGCTGAAGACCTCCATATGCTGGGCAGGCTGGGAAAGTGCAGTCTTGGTAAGAGACTTTTCTGATTCTCTTCCCACCATTCTTTGGAACTGGTTTGCACTCCCTGCATGGGACCCTGGCCCTGATTTTGGCTGGGTAATATGGACAAAGCAAGTGGAAAGTTATAGCTTTACCATGAATACAAGCAACCACAAAATCTTAAATAAGAGAAGAAACTCAAACTTCAGAAAAATCTCATCAAGATAATCAGATGCCTAGACCAGCAAAAAAATTCCAAGACATACTAAGAAACAAGAATATATGGCCCAGCCACAGGAACAAATTAAAAAGCTGGAGGAGATACAGAATTTGGAACAATTAATCAAAGATTTTCCATCAAATCTCCTACACCAATTCAAGGAGATGAAGTGCAATATGGCTAGAGAGATAAAATATGTTAGGAAGACACTGAGTGAGCATAAAGAAGAATATGAAAGCATGCAAAGAAAAATATCAGATCTTATGGGAATGAAACTCACAATAGAGGAGATTAAAAATGCACTAGAGGCATACAACAGCAGATGTGAAGAGGCATAAAATAGATCATCACCCCAGAAGATAAGAAATCCAAATATGAACAGGCAAAACAGCAGATAGAGAAAAGAATGGAAACATTCTGAGGGATCAAATCACAACAGGAAGCACAAAAACATACAGACCATGAGTGTCTCAGAAGGAGAACAGAAGGGAGAAGGGGCAGAAAGAATAATCATAGAGATAATGGCTGAAAATTTCCTAACTCTTATGAAAGACATAAGGATTCAAGTTCAGGAAGTGCAGCATACTGCAAAAGGAATAAACTCTAATAGACCAACTCTGAAACATGTACTAACAAGATTGGAACTGCAAAAGATAAAGGGAGAATTCTGAATACAGCCAGAGAAAAGCTACTTGTCACTTATAAGGGAACCACAATAAAAGTAAGGGCCAACTTCTCATCAGAGACCATGGAGGCAAAAAGACAGCGGTATTACATATCTATGGTCCTGAAAGAGAAAAAGTGCCATCCAAGGGTCCTATATCCAGCAAAAGTGTCCTTAATAAGTGAGGGGAAGATTTACATATTCAGTTAAACAGAAGTTGAGAGAGTTTGTTAATAAGAATCAAATCCTACAAGAAATACTTAAAGGAGTTCTTCATGCTGAAAAGAAAAGACAGAGAGGGAGGCTTGAAGGAGAGTATAAAAATGAAGATCATAATCAATGGTGACTGAAGGTATAAAAAGAGAAACAAACATGACAAAAATCTCATGTGTGGTGCTTGTGATTGTGACACTGAACTTACTGCCATTTTGGGTTTTCGCACAGTTGGAAGAAATATAAATGGGAGAGAAGTCCCCTGTTGAGGCAACTGTATGTAAGAAGATACCACAATTTTTCACAAGCTGGACACATTGTCAAAATATATATGCACATGCAAACTATGTGAGTGTGATTTTATCAGTGTGAGTAGAGCTGTGTGAGTTTGTATCAGTGTGTGCCATAATGAGTGTGTATAAATGTGTATGTGTGGTGAGGGTGTCAGAGAGTGTGAGATTGTTATGGAAAGTGTATATGAGTATGTACATGTATAATACACTGAAAATGTGTGATTATATGATTGTGTGAGTGTGCATACACACATGTATTGTCATCAGAGTGCAAATTGGTAACTGTGTGTGTTTGCATATGAAATAGGGCTTGTCCAAAACAATGGCTGCAATCCCTGAGTAGGACATTGGGGGAATTAGATACTAGAAATTGATCAAATTTTGCACTTTTGTAGGAAAAACCAAAAGACTAATTTGGACTCAGATTTTAAGTTTCTTAATTATTTACAGAGGCAAATAATTGGCATTATTGCCGATAAAGCAAATATGTGAGTGTGAGTAGAGGACTGAGGCAACCATTCAGTGCCCGTAAAGTGAGTAAGTAGCATTGGCTTAAGTGATAGTTGAGAAATGGTAGAATCTGCCTTTTAAAACATCTGACTTGCATGTTTTTATTTTGTAGCATTCATAAACATCTAACTTTTGTTGTTATTGTTTTGTGTAGACTTCTGATCACTGCTGGAGGAGCGAATAGTGGGAAAGTACATTTTCCAACAAAATTGTGTGGACAAACCAGAATTAATTGCCATTGAGCTGCTCACGTAAATTCCATGATTTCTAATGTAAAGTACTGACATCATACCATTCTTTTAACTTGTATCACTTTACATAAACTTCTGAAGCAATGTTACTAATTTCATTACTCTGGTCATAATCTAAATGATGATGAACCTGAATAGAATAAAAATTTGAAAAGAGCTCTTCATTGTTTGGAAGGACTTCTCAGGGAAACAGAGCCTCCAGTAGGATACACCTACCTTGCTGCCAGTCCCTCTCATCCAGTCCTCAGCATTACTTGTTCCATCCACGTGAGTCCCTGTCTGTCTCCAAGTCTCTTAGGAAAGAAAGAGCCTCTCCCAACCCTCCAAATTCTCTTTGGAGATATTAGCTAGAAGCTGATAATTATTTTACGGTAGTTAGCACCTAGGGAAAGGTTCTTTGGAAATAGTCTCAGCACCCCAAGCCTGCAGTCTCATTGCTGCCACAGGTGACATGATAGTTGCAGTGCTGTGGGGAGGTGAGGTCACAGAGCCACAAGCCCTTATCTCAAGGTCAGGCTGCTCCACTCACACTTGCCTGGATCTCATGGCTGTCACATTGAGCCCCCTGTCCTAGCAGAGGAAAGGAGTAGGGTGAGTATTTTTCATATCAGTCTAACGAGATTCTGTAAAGAAAGGAGGAACGTGAGGTGTCTTTGTAAGTGATCATATTGGAAAAGAAAGGAAATCTTCTGGGGTCACTTTGGAGGCAGGAATCATTCCTCAGGCCTGGGCTGAGCTGGTTTACAGAGATGGGCATCCCAGACCTGACACCAATCCCTGAAGATTCCTAGTGGGATGTGGTGTCATCCTCAATAACAGTGATCCTTGGTGTGTAATGAAAGTGGTAAGAGAACTTGATTTTATAGGTGCCTAAAGGTGATGCTTCTGAAATGATTATATTGTTCTGCCAACCTTACAGGAATCAGAGACAAAATGTGGGGGATTACTAGAAAGGTGTATATAGCAAATTCATGCTTATAGTAACATGTCAAGTGAATCTACAAGTATCATTTGATATGTGTAGAAACAGTTTATGTGAATGGCGACTGCTGAGATGGAAATGTTTTCTCTAACTCTGAGGCTATGAAGTGCTTTTTGAAGGCAGTAATTGAGCCTCTACTGAAAATGTCAATGGTCTTGTGTTCACAGTGAGACTGTTTCCCTCTTGAATTAGGGAAGCAGCATTTAAGGAAAATACAATTTTATAATTATGAGATTCAGACAGCTGCTATCATGTTCAAATGTATCTTGTGATCTTTTCACTGACTTAGAATATTCTAATATCAACCCCAAAATGTACCATTTAAATTTTTAACATGCACAACTTTCCATGCCATGTAGATGCCATTTTCCATAAGTGTCTTATACTTTTAATAATATTCTCATCTCATTGCAAGTAGTTTTAAGTCGTGTTAATTAATACATAAGTATATGAACTGCAAAGAGTAATGATTTGGTTTCTAGCCTGCGCTGATTTTAACATATTAGAATGTCAGGCCCTGTAGTTTAGGGCATAATATGAGATTATTTAATGATTCCTAGGGTAGTGCTGTCATATCTTTGTTCCTTGTATAAAAGCATATGAATATTTCAGTTGCCATCCTAATATTGACCCAGTCTTGCCTTCATTAAATCCAAATTGTTCATGAAACCAGTTTGTTTAGTATTATTCTGCAACCAGTCATCTTATTCTATTTATTAGGACTTCAAAAGCTTTATTGTAAATATTACTGGCCTCTGGATTACATTTTTACATGAACAGATTTTGCTACCACAAAAAAGGTAAAGTGTGATATCACGTTAACTGGTTAACTGCACACCCAGTTCAGGTCTCAGTCTGCCCCTAACCAGCATGTGAATGTAGACAAATCTCCCTGTGCCTAAGTTCTCCTTGTCCTCATAATAAAAGCCATACAAGTGCCCATCTCATAGAATGTGAAGAATGAAGAAGTTATCACATGTACAGTCTTCACAGCAGTGATTCATTCATTAAAACACACACTTTAAATGCTACACGTCCAACTATATGAAAGCTCTTAATAAAGGACAAACATAATGCAAACATTTCTTAGGGGGCACTAATGGTAAATGAAGAAGATTGATTTCATTTGACATGTAGCCCACATCTCCTGTCCCTGTGCAGAATCTTCTGGCTCTTAAGACAAATATCAGTGCCTGGGAACTGGCAGAATGTCCTCCAGTGATTTGGCATCAGGTTGGTCTTCATATCCCAGATTTTAGTTGGAGTCCTGGGAAATTTCCGACTTCTTTATCATTATCTCTTCCTTTACATCACTGGGTGCAGGATAAGGTTCACAGATTTGATTATCAAGCACCTGATTTTAGGCAACATCTTGTTTATTCTCACTAATGGAGTCCCCAGGACAATGGCAGAATTTGGGTTGAAAGATTTCCTCAATGACTTTAGATGCAAACTTCTTTCCTACCTTCACAGAGTGGGCAGGGGTATGTCCATTGGCAGCACCTGCCTCTTGAGTATCTTCCAGGCCATCACCATCAGCCCCAGGAACTCCAGGTGGGCAAAGGTTAAAGTGAAAGCTCCCAAGTATGTCGTCCTCTCCATATCTCTGTGTTGGCTCCTCTACATGCTTGGAAATGTCATTTTCCCTATGTTTGTGACTTCCAATTGGAGAAATGATATGACTAAAAGGAGAAAAGCTTTAGTGTCGTGCTCTGCTATAGTTCATGAAAAAATCTGAGACTCACTGTTCACTGCATTGTTATCATTTCCTGACGCTTTATGTTTGGGACTCATGCTTTTTACCAGCAGCTCCACAGTTTCCATCCTGTACACACACAAACAGCAGGTCCAACACATTCACAGAACCAAACTCTCCCCCAGGACATCCCCTGAGACCAGAGCTACTCGAACCATCCTTTTACTGGTGAGCACATTTGTATTCTCTTACACCATCTCTGCCATCTTCCAGATATTTATTGCTCTTTTTGATAATCCCACTCTGTGGCTGCTGAAGATGGATACACTATTTACTATGTGTTTCCCAGCTGTTAGCCCCTTTGTTCTCATGGGTTGTAACTCCAGCGTATCTGGGCTCATCTTGTCCTGCAGAAGGAATAAAAAATCCCCTAATTCCATCAGATATATGTAAATGGTAATTCTTGGCACGTCATTCAGTTGCTTGTTCTCTTGCCCCTCACAAAAATGCAAGCATGATTATGTAGCTGTCGCATCTACAAGAAAATGGGAGTGTGCACACACAATACATACATTTCCATATGTATGAATTTGTACTATATGAGTGTGTTTATGTGTCTGTGTATACATATATACACACATACATTTGTACACATTGTTTTCGATCAAGCAGTGATATTTGAAAATTGTGTATTAGGAAATGTAAAAATAGTGCACATTACAAAGTTGAAATGTATTAATCTTTTCTTTTGTTTTTTTTTGTTGGGGGATGATGTATGGTCTGAGAATCAAGCCCAGGTCTCCCACATGAAAGGGAGGCATGAATCCTGAGGTTTATTTTACCCGATTTTTTCTATGTATCTGTTTATTTACAGTATATATTATCAACTTATGTCATCTTAATACTCAAGCATTTGGTTGAAATTTCATGAAATATTTCTTCATTGTTTTATTTTAATCTTTATGTTTTTGCTACTGTCTTTAAACATTTCCAATTGAATACAAATAATCATTTACTGAAACAGGAGAAACTAGACTGTTAATATGGTAGATATGAGGAAGTGAATTTATCATCTGATTGTCTTTTCCTCATGACCCTTGTTCTATTTTCTTAATTGATCTGTCTGATATCTCTGTTAATTTTTTAAATAATTCTGCATTATACCTTTTTCTTTGCAAGTTGACACAGTATCTTTCAGTTTTTAACCCATAGAGTACAACTACAATTGTAAACTAATCACAGCATCAAGTTATTTAATATCTTTAAGATCTACTTTGACAATATAAGAAACATAACCTGACATGACACAATGCATTTCTTAAATTCTGATGTTTTTAAAATATAACATCAGGTATATGCTCAAGTTATAAATGAACAGCTCAGAGAAATTTACAAAACTGAATGCTTTCTGCATGAAGCTCCTGATTAGATACCAGAGTACTTCATTCGGTTTTTGCGTATGTGAGTGTTTTTCAGTTTGGGGCTGTTATGAATTATGCTGCATGTAAATTCTAGAAAATGCTTTGCTGACACAGGTATGTATTTCTGTTGGGTATGTACATGGTATGGAAATGTTGCATCATATGTTTGCAGGTCACCTTTAAGAAACACTGCCAAAAGTTTTGCAAAAGGTGTGTACCAATTTTAACACCCACCAGCAGTGTGTGGATTTATTTCTCTATCCATATCTTTGCCAACTTTTGAAGCATTCTATCATTTTCATATCTGATAGATGTTGGATGGTAGTGACTAGTGGCTTTATTTGCAGTCCCTTGTTTAGTACAGAGATTGAGAACTTCTCATATGTTTATTAGATATTGGGTAAAACCTTTCTTTTTTTCAGTTCTGTTAGTTCATTTTGTCCATATTTTTTCCTATTTTGTTCTCTGTGTTTTCCTTAGATGATCCGCAAAACATCATTTTATATGCTATATAGGAATACTCTCTTAGTGTCCATTCTCCCTCTTCTCTTCCACTAACCCGCCTCTCTTTCACTGTCTATCTCATTGTGTTTTCCTGAGAAGATTTTAATTTTAATATAATCTAATTTGTGATTCTGTCCATTACATTTTCTTTTGTTTAAAATTCTATTCCTATTTTAAGGCCATAGAGTTGTTCTTTGTTTCATTCTAAAAACATAATCTTTATCTTTAAACTTTTGAACAGCAAACTATTCATAACTGATTTATTGTATTATGGGTAAGATTTAATTTTTCCTAAAGAGTTAACAAATTCAATTTGTTCTGATAATATCATAGCTTGCTTTTATTTTTCATTTGTTTGTGTTGCCTTACCCAGATTAACCCCACCTCACCCTTGGAGCTGAATTTTCTCTGATGTCTGTTGGGAATTCTATCACTTCCTGACTATTTCAGTCCTTAGCAACCCCACAGACAACACAACAAAGGTTAGATGACTTCTCAAAAGTTTGCTATGGGTCTTTTTGTTTAGAGAATGGATTATTCTACTTTTTACAGGGAAATTTACACTCTATTGGGAGAAATTTCTTCATGGGTGCCTCAGGTTCTTTTCTTTCTTTCTTTCCTCCTTTCTTTCTTTCCTCCATTCTTTCCTCCTTTCTTTCTTTCCTCTTTTCTTTCTTTCCTCCCTCCCTCCCTCCCTCCCTCCCTCCTTTCTTTCTTTTTCTTTCTTTCTTTCTTTCTTTCTTTCTTTCTTTCTTTCTTTCTTTCTTTCTTTCTTTCTTTCTTTCTTTCTTTCTTTCTTTCTTTTTCTTTCTTTCTTCCTTTCTTTCTTCCTTTCTTTCTTCTCTTATATCAGCTTCTGTCCCTGACTCTCTTTCAAGAATGTTTATACAACAAAACAACCTTGGGGGATGGCAGTAGTGACTCTAACCAAAGGGCAATTTACTATCCTGACCAGTATCATAATGGCCATACCTCCCTCTGAGGAAAGGTTGGGCACCTTTGTTTGAAACTCAAATTAAGGGATTGGGATCCTTAACCTTGAGTTTCCTCAGCTGTGATGCAATTCTACTGCCTACACAGCATCTTCGACATGTGGATAGCTGGCAAAGAAGGAAATAGTTATAACTGTGAAGCCCTGGCTTTAATAAAGATAATGAAATAGCTCAACATGCCTTGTCATATACCTCTTGGTCCCTCCTATGAGCTGCATGGATCCACCTGCCCCCTCCTGGGACCCCACCTCTGAGTCTCACACACTTCCCTTCTTGTCACAACCCCTGGGAAAAATGTACTGTAATCTCGGAGAAAAGTTTTGGGAAAGATGTGAGGCTGCCCCCAGACAGCAAGAGAGTGTATAATTCAGCAGATCAATACAGCTTGGGGACCATCTTGGAAAGGCAGTTGTTGGGAGACAGGACCATGGAAGGGGAAGAATCACAGACACCAAATGGCACCCGGAGAGACACTGGGAAAATGTTCTTGGTACCACCAAATTAGGGGAGCAGAATTATATGACACCTCTGGGCATTCAACTTTGCCAAGTTAAAAAGCTGCAGCTTTGCATTGGTCATGATTCAGGTTGCTTTTTTGGTTATTAGAAGGTATCTTTCTTATTTCAAACAAATTCAACGATAAAGCCTATGCAGCTGCATTTTACTAGAAGCTTCAGCTGTGGCTCTGAGACATACACAACATTTCTAAGGAGATTATCACACTTCATCTCCAGGACTATGACAATTTGGATTACACCATTTCTTTACAGAGGCCAGGAGTGAAAGTCAGAGCAGGTTTATGGTGTTTTGAATGAGACTATCTGAATTCCATGACTTTTCATTCCTGTCCCAACAAAGGGTGACAGAGGGCTCCATTACCTCAAGTCTGGAAGGCAAGACATTTAGGAACCAGGCAGATAGTTGAACAGGTGTGCCATGCATTTTGGGTGGGTAAGGGGCCTTGGGTGTGTGTGTCTGATCCTCTGAAGAACTCTCAAGGACAAAAAGCCATAAGAAAGATCCTTTGATTGCAGAATAGTTGGAAGAAACTGCAGCCCTAGGATTTACCAAGAAAGAGAAAGTGTGACTGTTTCTCATAAACTGCCATGGACCACACATGAGGAGGAACTCAATGGTTTGGTCTTAGATCGTGTCTAATTTGCCCACATGGAGACTTCCTTTAGCCATTCTCTTCTGTTAAAACCTCTTACCACCATTTGCTTGAAAGATGTCAGACTTAGAGGCCACATGTCACCTGTTCTGTTGTGGAAACACGGGCAGATATTTCAAAGACTCCCCAGTCTACAGACATTTAGGCAATGCATGCACAAGGATGCACTTGCAGGGACTGGAGGGGCAGAAGGTATCAGTGTGTGGGTCCCTAACCTGCTGATGGCCCTGGCTGCTGGGCTCAGGTAATTCAATTTTGTCCCTCCAGCCCTGGGAGAGGTGTGTGTATGTAGAGAGCAGCTTCCAGCTGGAGCTCATATCTGCATTGTATCATTATTCCCTGTGGGTGAAAGACCCAGAGTGGATTCTTTTTGCTCACAGACTAACAGAAAGTTAGTACGAGTATTTAAGATATGCTAAAAATTGTACCTTTTGCAATTATTTATTCTCTATATTGGAATTTTAGAGTCCATTTAAATCAGGAAAATGTTTTACAAAACTCTTTGAATGGTACAAAAACAGAATCTTTCAGGAACATTGATATATCATCAAAACCCAAAATTCTCTCATGAGAAAAAGTCATAGCTTTGAAAACATGCCAAGACCAGAGGATGGTGACAATACAGTGCTAGTGGTCCCATATGAACTCTCTGGATCCCCTCTTACCCTTTTGTTATTCAGTGACCTTTGCAGAAATGGACATCTTGGATTAATTAGGAGAAGGGAAACAAAGAAATAGATAGCCTTTATTAATTCCCCAGCAGAAGGATACAAGTTGAGTTCAGGTGTAATGCAAATATTGGGTAAGGGGCCTATTAATTACTGTCTGTTTTTTTGTTAGATGAGGAAATTCATGATATCCCCTGAAGATTTTTCTCCCATTTTAAGATAAAGTGAAAATTGAAAAGGGCAAAGGCATAAAATTAATATTTTCTCTATGTACCAATATAAGGCAATCCATGAAAGCATGTGAAGTCATGATACTAGATAAACACAAAGTGCAAATAAAGAATGGAGGGAAGGATAGAATGAAGCTCGTGGTACCAGATTTGAGTCAGAGACATCAGGATAAATGCCTGTACACAAACAGATGCATAGGTCCAGAAATAGACAGATGTTTGTAAATGTATATTTCCTAGCTCTGTCTTCTTAGAGGGACTAAGACCAGGGACAACTTTTAGCAATGACTACGTTCAGAACCCAGAACTTTATTTATAGTACCATTGTCTAATAAAAGCCTTCTTTGAGAAATAGATTAATCCATGCATGGAACAGGAAAGATAAAAGATGAGTCTGGAAAGGAACGTGAAGGAGTATAGAGAAGAATGTTCACAAAGAAGGAACAGACAGACCTCAACAGATCATGGCAAGCTGTGTTAGAGAGCTTGAGAGGAATGGCCTGAGGACCAGTCAAGTCTGGAGGACTGGCTGAACCAAGAGCTGCGCTAAGCAGAGTAGAGTGGCATATTTATACAGCACATTCATTGAAATCAAGAAAATTAAAAAGAACAAAAGAACAATGTATTTTGTGGTTACACGTCTGTGGATGAACATTTGATATGCTTCAGAGATTGTGATTAATAGGCAGACGGGCTCTCCATTTCGCCCGTCTGTGGGTGAACTTCAATCAGCCACAACTGGTGAGGTCAGTTTCCTGATTTCTGATACTTCCATCAGGCCTGGAGCAACTTGTAGTGTCAGAAATTATGGAAGTGCTCAAAAAAAATTGGAGATATATGAAAGGGACCCAGCTTCAAATGTGAAAAAATTCCCAATGAACAAAGAAGGAATTTTTTTTTACCAAAATAATATATCATATGGATTGAGATTGTAACACAAAGTATAAGCTAATACAGTTAAGTCCATACTAAGTTTAACTGAGAAGTTGATGCAACTTCTAGAAGTAGCAAATTGAAAAGCATTCACATATAATAAGTACTGAAATGTCAGAAATGGCTTGTCATACCTGTAAGGAAATAATGGATTACACAATAATCATAGGGGAAAATTTAATTATATTGTAACTTAAACGATTTACATGCAGAGCTGTTACATGCCTAAAGGGCCAAATGTGACATTAGAAAGCATCCTTCAAAAATTAGAAATCAAACTTTAGGTTTATGGCAGAGGGGAATATTTCTTGAAGAAGACACAAGATACAAAGTAGAAGTCAAAGATTAAAAGTCTGATTATATAGAAGCTAATAAATGCTGTCTGAAAATAAATTTCAAGGATACCACAAAAAATGGAAGAACATATTTCCAATGTATTATCCAGAAAGAAACTGTATCCAGAATAGATTAAAAAATAACTTTTGCTAACTCATAAAGGGGAGCAAAACTCACAAAAATGTAAAATATAATTGTAGGTACCATTGCTTGTTCAGGAAGGGAGGGGATACTGAGGAATGAGATGGGAAATCCCACCCACTTTTTTATCTCATAGTGGGAAAGCACTGGAAGTGAATGTTCCTTGTCACCACAAAAGCTTCACGTCACAGAAAGGTGGGAGGTGATGGCTCTGAGGATATGGGGTGTGGGTGATGCTCAGACATGCAGACAGGCCTAGAATCTCATGTTTTTCATGATACCCTCTTCACACACAGGGGAGCAGTATGGTTGGGTCATTCCTAAGCATCTGTGTTTACAACAAACTATAGTCCAAAGACTCAACTGTGTGTATCAAGGCTGTATTTTCTCTAAGGTAAATAAATTTCAAAGAAAAGAAATTTTAAAAATTGAAGTGCAATGTTTAGAATTCAAAATATACTTGCGCTGTGTTATATATACAGTAAGTTTAATTTCTTTGAAAATAACAAAAAAAATGCTAATTTGTGAAGACTTTTAATAACCCAAACAGTCAAAATATATTAGGCCAAGAGAATATTGCCGTAATAGTTTCCACTGAAACACTTCTATATTGTCACCAAATCTCCTCAGGCAAAGCACTGCTGAAATATGCACATCCCAGTGGTAGGTCCTTTACCCAGGGTTTCCTAAACTTCAGTCATTTTCACATCAAACACCCTTTATTAGCATAGCCTCCTATTGGCATTGAAGCTTAATGTTTACTTTTGTTCTTGACTTAGCTATTTATAAAATTAAATTACAAGACTTTCATAACTTGTTTTCATCTTAAATAAAACATAAAATATATCATTTACATAGGCTCCATTTTTGTGTCCATCCCCAACATTACCTGGCCTTCACAGTTAACACATTCCCCGCATATGAAGAAGCATTAATTCACCAAATGCAGCTGCTTGCTGCATCTATCCCCATATCAATCCACCAGTCAGTTCCAAGTTAAGTGAGGGTGGATTTGTGTCTTCTCTTACATGGACATTCTTCTCACTCCCAGTCCCTCTCCTCAGAGAAGGACTGGAGACAAGTTCCTCAGAGAGAACATTCACTGGGACTCAGAGACAGTGTCCTTCAGAACAATTTCTGACATGGAGGTTAAAGGATCTCAGGAGAATGGAATTAAGAATCTGGAGTGCCATCATCTGCTGTCCACTGTTGAGAAGACCATTCTGAGGTGGTATCCTAGAAGATGGCTAGAAGGTGGAGGTTGATGCACAGTACCAGCCTGGACAGGATTCATTTGATGGTGTTGCATGGAAGAATGAGATCAGCACCAGAGATCAGAGAATGTGACTTTCTGGACACTTGGGTTGACATTTTAAACCCAAGTTGAGTTGTACCATGGGGAGGTGAAGGTGGTGCCTAGTCCCAGGTCAGGCTTCTGAGTCCTCTGTAGGGTACACACTGGAAGGGAATGGTTCTCAGTTTGGGGAGTGGATTCTGGCAACTTCATATTGAGATCCGTAATGTCCTCTTGCTTGCATCCTGGATACAGAGTTTGGAGTCCTGTCTTAATCTACATGTGCTAGGCTGTGAGTTAGATTTAGTTCACTCTAGGATACATGTCTTGTGTTTATAAAGGAGGTCATGGCAGAGTCCAGGCATTTTGGAGGCATACTGGAGAATATAAGGAGAGCATACATTAGGCCTGCTTCCTGTCAGCTTGGCAGTGAAGGTAGGATGCTGACAAAATGGCTGGATATGGGTGGGGAGATTCTGGATATCCATTTCCTGTCCCTTATTTTGTTCTAGAGATGAGAAGCTCATTTCAGTTACGTGGATAGGGGACCATGCAGGTTAGGTGGAGCCCATGTCAGGTTTCTTTACAGTGGGCCAATGTTTAAGAATAGGGTCTGGGGGGTTCTCTTCGTGGTGTGGACGAGCATTGACCTGCATGCTGGATGTGGGAGAGTACACACAGATATATTATGTATTAGAAATTTGCATAGATATGTGGAAAATGAAAATGAACCAAATAAATAGGCATGGATATATAAAAATGAATTTATCTTAACAAGTATTCCAAATTGTCAGCTTAAATTGAAAATGTCCCCACCTGTGTGATAGTCAGGAAAAAATGAATTATAATATCACCTGGCAAATTGTCCCCATAAAGTACTTAAATATAATGTTCTTTAATTCAGTCTCTTATTAAACTAAGTGAAAAGCAATGAAACTGGGAACTAGGACCAGTTGATGTCAGCCACATGCTTTCCCACATCACAGACACTGGCCTTCCTTAGGTCAGGTATCTTTCCCTAGATGCGTTAGGTTGAACAATTTTATGACCTTGAACTGTAAACTTCTAACTTGATAAACCCCTTTATAAAGTCAGCCCAATTCTGATATATTGTATTCCAGCAGCTTTTGCAAACCAAAATACATAGCTCTATGTTTTATCCTCTAGCTCTCCTTCTAGTGGCATATACATCTTTAAGCATCCCATAGCAACCAGTTACACACATGATTTAATGTTGCTAATGACACTCATCATAACGTACTACCATCACCTCCATCCATTTCCACTCGTTATATTCAACATCATTAAAACTTCTGAACGTTAAGGATCCACTCCCCATCCCCTATCCTCATTTCAGCTCCTGGTAATCTATACTCTAGATTTTTAACTTTATGAGTTTACTATTATAACTAGCTCATATTAGCGAGGTCACATAATATTTGACATTTTGTGTCCATCTTACTAAACTCAACATACTAACCTCAAGGTACATCCATGCTTTTTTTGCTTCAGGATTTTATTCCTTCTTACTGCTGAATGATGTTCCTTTATATGCATAAATCACATTTTGTTTATCCATTCATCAGTTGGTAGACACTTGGGTTGTTTCTATGTTTTGACAATTGTGAATGATGCCACTGTGAACATCAGTGCGCAAAGTCTGTTTGTGTCCCTGCTTTCAGTTCTTCTGAGTGTATACCTAGTAGAAGGATTGCCAGGTATTATGACAGTTTTAGACTTAACTTCCCGAGAAACTGCCAAACTGTGTTCCAAAGAGGTTGTGAATTTTACATCCCTACAAACAGTGGTTATGTGTTTCTATTTCTCCACATCCTCTCCATCCCTTGTAGTTTTCTAGCAGTTCAATAGTAGTCATTCTAGGAGGTGTGAAATTATATTTCATTGTGATTTTGATTTTGATTTCCCTGATAGCTAGTGATATTGAGCATCATTTCATGCATCTTTAGCCATTTGTTTTTCTCTTTGGAAAAATGTCTATTCAAGTGTTTTGCCCATGTTTAAATTAGGGTGTCCTTTTCTTATTGAGATGTAGAATTTCTCTATATATTATGGCTAACATACTCTTACTAGATATGTGGTTCTAAATATTTTCACCCATTGAGTAGGTTGCCATTTCAGTTTTTGAGAAAGAATTTTGATGTGTATGTCCAATTTATCTATTTTTTCCTTGATTGCTTTTGCTTTGGTTTTCAAGTCTAAGAAATCTCTGCCTACCACAAGAACTTTTTAAATCTAACTTCATTAAGATATATTCACACACCATATAATCTCTCTAAAATAGACCATCAATGACTGACAGTATCATCATATAGTTATGCATTCATCACCATACTTAATGTTAAAATATTTTCATTACTCCAAATTTCAAATAAATAAGAACTACCAACACATCCTGCAGTCCTTATCCCCATATTATTTAATTATTCAAGTTTCTGTCTTTATTTTATTACTTATCTACTCATACACCACATAAACAGAGTATCAGTCACAAGGTTCTCACAATCACAGGGCCACAGAAGAAAAAGTTACATAGTTATACAATCATCACCAAAAATGTAGTCTAGTGGATTACAGTTCAACAGTTTCAGGTATTTCCTTCCATTTTAATACACTAGAGACTAAATATGACTATCCATGTAGTCCATAAGAATAATCTACAGAATGACATCTCTTCTGTACTTGAAATCGCATAGCCATTTGTTTTATCCACTATGGTCAAGAAGGCCTTCTCAGTACCATGATGCCAAGGCAAGGCTCACCACTTGGAGTTATGTCTCATGTTGCCAAGGAGATTTACACCCTGGTAATCATGTTCCATGTAGTGGGGATGGGTAGTCAGTTTATTTCCAGAGTTGGTATAGAGAGAAAGAGGCCACATCTGAGCAACAAGAGGTTCTCTGGGGGTGATTCTTAGGCATAATTATAATAATTATAAATATGCTTATAATTAAGGCTACATAATTATAAATAGGCTTGCTTAATTTTAAGTAGGTTTCTCCTTTGCAGGAATAAGCTTCATCAGGACAAGCCCCAAGATCCTTTGGTTATGGATATCCAGTTCCCCAGGCACAATTTCCTAAAGAGATTTTTCCATACTATTTGAGTGGAATTTAAATGCATGGGTGTTTTCTGAACTCTTAATTTGATTCCATTGATCATTACTTGTATCTCTATGCCAGTACCATATTGTTGGGACTACAGTAGCTTTGTAATATAGTTTCACCTCAGGCAGTGTGAGTTCTCCAACTTCCTTCTTCTATTTTAAGGTTTGTTTGGCTACTTGGGGCCCATTGCCCTTCCAAATAAATTTGATGATTGGTTACTTCTTTTTGCAATTGTTGAAATCCTTTATTCTACTTTTAGACCAAAAAGGCACTCACTGATGCCCATCATATATTTCTACATGCATAGAAAAAATTCTCCACTTCAATCCCAATGAGTCCGAATGTCAACTTTCACAAAGCAATCTGCTCTTCCCAAACAATGCCACATTATTTCCCAATTCTCAAAAATTTTGTGATTTACTTTCTCAATCCATAATTTCCACTTTTCCTTAAAAAGTATAAAATTTGTTGTTTCTCTCCATTATAACTGATAACTGCAAAAAACTCTCTTCTCTGCCTTCACTGTGCTCTTTCTAATTTTCCATCTAAAATGCCCTTCATTTTCCACCCATAATATAAAACTTAAGATCAAAACCCCATTCAAATCCTATCCCATGAATCATACTCTAACACCCAGTCCATGGTGATAATCTGTGACACTCTATTGGTCTTCTACTTAGTAATACTATATAATTCTGTGTTTATTTGATGTTGTTTTCCCAAATAAGGTACCAGAGGGCAGAGAGAAAGAAGGCCAGGGAAAATGCTAGACATATAAATGATTAATAGTCAATGGATGAAAATGCTTTCTACAATTAAAGTATTTGTACTCCAAACTATTTTTTCAAGTCATCGTATTAGAAATTTAATGTGCTATAAGGTAAAAATGTCTTATATATATATATATTTTCAAATCTTACCGAAACTTAAGGCCTACTACTTACTTGGAAAAAACAAGGAGATTCTGTTTCCTTTAGGTTATCTAGTGTAATTCAGTACTTTTAGGCATAATGTATAACTGCATGTCTCATCTCTCTTCTAGTCTTTGTAAAAACATCCCCATATCAAAAGTTATGGAAAGCATATTTTTTCTTAATTATATGACTAACATTTATTGTCTATTTCATAAAGAATAACAAAAAGATATGTTCAATAAATGATAATCCCTTTGAAAATAAGTTTGTTGTTTTGTGTGTTTTTTAACCAATTCAAGAAATAAATTCTGAGCTATAAAAATAATTTTAAGAGAGTACAGATTCTGTCAAATGTCGCTGTCCATGGTTAGTTAGCCCCTAACCTCACTCACATCCCTAAGGAATGCTGTAGCTGCCCATGCTCACATGTCACCTAACATGCCCAATTATTCCTAGTCTCCTTTTCATTCCCAGGCTCAAATCCAGTTTCTCTGAATTCCTGGCTTTCCAATCCACCAAACATAAACCAGAATTCAATACAACCAAAGACATTAACTTCTCGAGGTTTTCAGGGTTCATTGTGTTAATAATCTAAATAGGCTTGAGATAAGTAACAAGCTTATATAATGTAAGTTAATAAAATAAATGGACACAAGAATTCTTTGTCCCATTGTAGGTCAAAACTATTTGCAGCTTGGTTTAGCAGGCCTGGGGAAATGGAAATGTATTTCACTAGGAGTATTTATTAGCTTCTAAAAGAAATCTCATAAAAGAGCATCTTTGTAATTGACGTGTCAGTAAATCTAACTGTAAACTAGTATAGTATTTCTAATTTTTAATCACCTGAAGTATACCTCCCCAATTCTGTGACATTCTTTGGAAGACATCGTGATTATATGCATAATATCTGTAGTCTTCATGTACACGATCTCTAGATGGTTGCCCTTTCTGACAATCAAAAAAAATCCAAATAATATGTCCATTTTCAACATAAAAACTAACTTCCGTTAAAAATGACTGAGAAGAGCCACATTCCCTAGGGACACCTGCTAGACTGCTGACGAGGTAAAAAGGTGCAGATACTCTGTTGCCTCCTCTTCTTCTTTCATGAGGTGCTCTGTGAATTGGAGTTGTCAGGAAACTCTGGTTCCTTGAAATTACCCATCTCCAGAAGCTGAAAAAGCACTAGGGCTTGAATCTGGAAGACAGGTATCAGTTTGCCTTGGAGTTGTTGGGCTTTGCCCAATGAATGAAGGCCTGAGATTCCACAGCAGAGGTGATGTCTCCTTCTTCACACACTTCCCCGCACCTGGGACACGTCGTTCGGGTTTTCTTTCCAGACATCACCCTTCTAGACGAGGTCTGAGGCCGACCAAACTGCCTCCTAGAGTTCATCGCTGCTCTGGCCAACTTGACTGCCACCTCTGTGGGCCCCGCCGCCTTCTGCCCTCCTGTGCCACCACCACTCCCTCTCCATGCCAGGTGCTGTGCGTGGGGATTACTGCAAATGCACCCACCACTGACATTTTCCTCCCCAGTGTCTGGCCACACCGCGACACTGCCCAGAGTGCCTTGAGGACAGTTCAGGGAAGCCGGGCCACTGACCACTACCTGAACCAGAGCCACCACCTCTGCCTATGGCCTGCACACATTCCCCACGGCCCAAACCCTGGGTTTTCCATTTATTCAAATTACTCTGTTGGAATTTTGCTTGGAATCATGTTGACTGTATATATCTATATCAATTGTGTAGAATTGATATCCAGCTATAGTTAGCCTTCTGATCCTTGGATGCAGATCATCCTTCCATTCAATTAGGTCAATAGGGACCAATTGTTCCACCTGTTATAACCCATTAACAACTGAGGAAAGAGTTCAAACAGTGTAAGAAAGACATATCAAATTTTCCTTTTCTGGGGCCAGCTGAGGGAAAAAGGATGAAAGAAAACAGTCCCACTGAGTCCCTATACCCTCTGAGGGAAGTACCTATTGGACCAGGGGAATCGGTTATGTAAATGGCCCTTTGATGCATACATAAGTAAGGAACTTTCAGAAAGAAATGAAATTATTAATGGACAATCCAGGGGAATTAGCCAAACAACTGGATCAATTTTCCTGCCACAGTTTACATAGCTGCACTAAACTTATATCCACCTTGAATAGCCTCTTTACAGGGGAAGAAAGGGAAATGGTGAGGAGGGCAGTAGGATAGAATGGGAGAAGCAGTACCCACCCAGACAAGGGATAAAGTTGTCTGGATCCAAATCTGAGAAACTAAATAGGTCCTTTGGGGTAACTCAAGCAAAAGTTGAGACTCCCTCTGCTTACCTGCAAAGGTTGAGGGAACAGATGAGGAAATAGCCAAAAATGGACCCTAAAATTCCTGTGGCACAAAGAATGCTAAAGGTCAGTTACATGAAGGGGTTTTGGCCTGCATTGAGAAATAGATGCACAGAATGGATGGGCGAATGGACAAACCACTGGAAGAGTTACTGAGTCTCAGAAAGTGTTCATGAGAAGAGAAAAGCAAAGGAAGATGCAAAACGCTAGAGTCATGTGGAGAATAGTGACTGCATGGTTAAGAAGAGATCAGTGAGAAAGCAGGGGTGAGACAGGTAGAGGCAAGATAGAAAAAGTCTGGGCCAGAAGGGATAAAGGAGCGAGAGTGCACAGGACTCTGTAGGGTGTTATCACTGTTGGAAACCTGGTCATTTCAGAAGGGAGTGACTGAGTGTAATGAAACAGAGTCCGGTGAAACCCCTGATGAATTTTGAGGGATAGGGGTGTCAGAGACTCCTCACCCCAAGAGTCAACTGAGAACCTTTAATAAATCTTTGATTGAAGAGTGTTATCCATTAACTTTCGATGGTATTATTGTAAAAGCATTACTTCAACCATTTTATCCTTTGTTTTTAAATATTATAGCTCATGTTTGTCTCTCGTTTTATATTTTCAGTTACCATTCATTATGATCTTCATTCTTATGCTCTCCTTCAAGTCTCTCTCTAGGGTCTTTTCTTTCTTTCTTTTTTTTTTAATTAATTAATGGAAAAAAAGAAATTAACCCAACATTTAGAAATCATACCATTCTACATATGCAATCAGTAATTCTTAACATCATCACATAGATGTATGATCATCGTTTCTTAGTACATTTGCATTGGTTTAGAAGAACTAAAAACACAACAGAAAAAGATATAGAATGTTAATATAGAGAAAAAAATAAAAGTAATAATAATAGTAAAAAAAAAACCTATAGCTCAGATGCAGCTTCATTCAGTGTTTTAACATGATTACTTTACAATTAGGTATTATTGTGCTGTCCATTTTTGAGTTTTTGTATCTAGTCCTGTTGCACAGTCTGTATCCCTTCAGCTCCAATTACCCATTATCTTACCCTGTTTCTAACTCCTGCTGGACTCTGTTACCAATGACATATTCCAAGTTTATTCTTGAATGTCGGTTCACATCAGTGGGACCATACAGTATTTGTCCTTTAGTTTTTGGCTAGACTCACTCAGCATAATGTTCTCTAGGTCCATCCATGTTATTACAGCATCATAAGTTTATCTTGTCTTAAAGCTGCATAATATTCCATCGCATGTATATACCACAGTTTGTTTAGTCACTCGTCTGTTGATGGACATTTTGGCTGTTTCCATCTCTTTGCAATTGTAAATAATGCTGCTATAAACATTGGTGTGCAAATGTCTGTTTGTGTCTTTGCCCTTAGGTCCTTTGAGTAGATACCCAGCAATGGTATTGCTGGGTCGTATGGCAATTCTATATTCAGCTTTTTGAGGAACCGCCAAACTGCCTTCCACAGTGGTTGCACCATTTGACATTCCCACCAACAGTGGATAAGTGTGCCTCTTTCTCCGCATCCTCTCCAGCACTTGTCATTTTCTGTTTTGTTGATAATGGCCATTCTGGTGGGTGTGAGATGATATCTCATTGTGGTTTTGATTTGCATTTCTCTAATGGACAGGGACATTGAGCATCTCTTCATGTGCCTCTTGGCCATCCGTATTTCTTCTTCTGGTAGGTGTCTGTTTAAGTCTTTTTCCCATTTTGTAATTGGGTTGGCTGTCTTTCTGTTGTTGTTGAGTTGAACAATCTCTTTATAAATTCTGGATACTAGACTTTTATCTGATATGTCATTTCCAAATATTGTTTTCCATTGTGTAGGCTGTCTTTCTACTTTCTTGATGAAGTTCTTTGATGCACAAAAGTGTTTAATTTTGAGGAGCGCCCATTTATTTATTTCCTTCTTCAGTGCTCTTGCTTTAGGTTTAAGGTCCATAAAACCGCCTCCAATTGTAAGTTTCATAAGATATCTCCCAACATTTTCCTCTAACTGTTTTATGGTCTTAGACCTAATGTTTAGATCTTTGATCCATTTTGAGTTAATTTTTGTATAGGGTGTGAGAGATGGGTCTTCTTTCATTCTTTTGCATATGGATATCCAGTTCGCTTGGCACCATTTATTGAA
Source organism: Tamandua tetradactyla (assembly GCF_023851605.1). Classification (NCBI taxonomy): domain Eukaryota; kingdom Metazoa; phylum Chordata; class Mammalia; order Pilosa; family Myrmecophagidae; genus Tamandua; species Tamandua tetradactyla. The sequence continues at coordinate 6,846,832 of NC_135342.1, forward strand.
GAGACTGTTCTGTCCCAGGTGAGTTGGCTTAACTGCCTTATCAAAGATCAAATGTCCATAGATGAGAGGGTCTATATCTGAGCACTCTATTCGATTCTATTGGTCAATATATCTATCTTTATGCCAATACCATGCTGTTTTGACCACTGTGGCTTCATACTATGCCTTCAAGTCAGGCAGCGCGAGACCTCCAACTTCGTTTTTTTCCTCAAGATGTTTTTAGCAATTCAGGGCACCCTGCCCTTCCAGATAAATTTGCTTATTGGTTTTTCTATTTCTGAAAAATAAGTTGTTGGGATTTTGATTGGTATTGCATTGAATCTGTAAATCAATTTAGGTAGAATTGACATCTTAACTATCTTTAGTCTTCCAATCCATGAACACGGTATTCCCTTCCATCTATTTAGGTCTTCTGTGATTTCTTTTAGCAGTTTTTTGTAGTTTTCTTTATATAGGTTTTTTGTCTCTTTAGTTAAATTTATTCCTAGGTATTTTATTCTTTTAGTTGCAATTGTAAATGGGATTCGTTTCTTGCTTTCCCCCTCCACTTGTTCATTACTAGTGTATAGAAATGCTACAGATTTTTGAATGTTGATCTTGTAACCTGCTACTTTGCTGTACTCATTTATTAACTCTAGTAATTTTGTTGTGGATTTTTCCGGGTTTTTGACATATAGTATCATATCGTCTGCAAACAGTGATAGTTTTACTTCTTCCTTTCCAATTTTGATGCCTTGTATCTCTTTTTCTTGTCTAATTGCTCTGGCTAGAACCTCCAACACAATGTTGAATAATAGTGGTTATAGTAGACATCCTTGTCTTGTTCCTGATCTTAGGGGGAAAGTTTTCAATTTTTCCCCATTGAGGATGATATTACCTGTGGGTTTTTCATATATTCCCTCTATCATTTTAAGGAAGTTCCCTTGTATTCCTATCTTTTGAAGTGTTTTCAACAGGAAAGGATGTTGAATCTTGTCAAATGCCTTCTCTGCATCAATTGAGATGATCATGTGATTTTTCTGCTTTGATTTGTTGATATGGTGTATTACATTAATTGATTTTCTTATGTTGAACCATCCTTGCATACCTGGGATGAATCCTACTTGGTCATGATGTATAATTCTTTTAATGTGTTGTTGGATACGATTTGCTAGAATTTTATTGAGGATTTTTGCATCTATATTCATTAGAGAGATTGGTCTGTAGTTTTCTTTCTTTGTAATATCTTTGCCTGGTTTTGGTATGAGGGTGATGTTGGCTTCATAGAATGAATTAGGTAGTTTTCCCTCCACTTCGATTACTTTGAAGAGTTTGAGGAGAGTTGGTACTAATTCTTTCTGGAATGTTTGTTAGAATTCACATGTGAAGCCGTCTGGTCCTGGACTTTTCTTTTTAGGAAGCTTTTGAATGACTAATTCAATTTATTTACTTGTGATTGGTTTGTTGAGGTCATCTATTTCTTCTTGAGTCAAAGTTGGTTGCTCATGTCTTTCCAGGAACCCGTCCATTTCCTCTAAATTGTCATATTTATTAGCGTAAAGTTGTTCATAGTATCCTGTTATTACCTCCTTTATTTCTGTGAGATCAGTAGTTATGTCTCCTCTTCCATTTCTGATCTTATTTATTTGCGTCCTCTCTCTTCTTCTTTTTGTCAATCTTGCTAAGGGCCCATCAATCTTATTGATTTTCTCATAGAACCAACTTCTGGTCTTATTGATTTTCTCTATTGTTTTCATGTTTTCAATTTCATTTATTTCTGCTCTAATCTTTGTTATTTCTTTCCTTTTGCTTGCTTTGGGATTAATTTGCTGTTCTTTCTCCAGTTCTTCCAAGTGGACAGTTAATTCCTGCATTTTTGCCTTTTCTTCTTTTCTGATATAGGCATTTAGGGCAATAAATTTCCCTCTTAGCACTGCCTTTGCTGCGTCCCATAAGTTTTGATATGTTGTGTTTTCATTTTCATTCGCCTCGAGGTATTTACTAATTTCTCTTGCAATTTCTTCTTTGACCCACTCGTTGTTTAAGAGTGTGTTGTTGAGTCTCCACGTATTTGTGAGCTTTCTGGCACTCTGCCTATTATTGATTTCCAACTTCATTCCTTTATGATCCGAGAAAGTGTTGTGTATGATTTCAATCTTTTTAAATTTGTTAAGACTTGCTTTGTGACCCAGCGTATGGTCTATCTTTGAGAATGACCCATGAGCACTTGAGAAAAAGATGTATCCTGCTGTTGTGGGATGTAATGTCCTATAAATGTCTGTTAAGTCTAGCTCATTTATAGTAATATTCAGATTCTCTATTTCTTTATTGATCCTCTGTCTAGATGTTCTGTCCATTGATGAGAGTGGTGAATTGAAGTCTCCAACTATTATGGTATATGTGTCTATTTCCCATTTCAGTGTTTGCAGTGTATTCCTCATGCATTTTGGGGCATTCTGGTTCGGTGCGTAAATATTTATGATTGTTATGTCTTCTTGTTTAATTGTTCCTTTTATTAGTATATAGTGTCCTTCTTTGCCTCTTTTAACTGTTTTACATTTGAAGTCTAATTTGTTGGATATTAGTATAGCTACTCCTGCTCTTTTCTGGTTGTTATTTGCATGAAATATCTTTTCCCAACCTTTCACTTTCAACCTATGTTTATCTTTGGGTCTAAGATGTGTTTCCTGTAGACAGCATATGGAAGGATCCTGTTTTTTAATCCATTCTGCCAATCTATGTCTTTTGATTGGGGAATTCAGTCCATTGACATTTAGTGTTATTACTGTTTGGATAATATTTTCCTCTACCATTTTGGCTTTTGTATTATATATATCATATCTGACTTTCCTTCTTTCTACACTCTTCTCCATACCTCTCTCTTCTGTCTTTTTGTATCTGACTCTAGTGCTCCCTTTAGTATTTCTTGCAGAGCTGGTCTCTTGGTCACAAATTCTCTCCGTGACTTTTTGTCTGAGAATGTTTTAATTTCTCCCTCATTTTTGAAGGATAATTTTACTGGATATAGGAGTCTTGGTTGGCAGTTTTTCTCTTTTAGTGATTTAAATATATCATCCCACTGTCTTCTAGCTTCCATGGTTTCTGCTGAGAAATCTACACATAGTCTTATTGGGTTTCCCTTGTATGTGATGGATTGTTTTTTCTTCTGCTGCTTTCAAGATCCTCTCTTTCTCTTTGACCTCTGACATTCTAACTAGTAAGTGTCTTGGAGAATGCCTATTTGTGTCTAATCTCTTTGGGGTGCACTGCACTTCCTGGATCTGTAATTTTAGGTCTTTCATAAGAGTTGGGAAATTTTCAGTGATAATTTCTTCCATTAGTTTTTCTCCTCCTTTTCCCTTCTCTTCTCCTTCTGGGACACCCACAACATGTATATTTGTGCACTTCATATTGTCCTTGAGTTCCCTGATACCCTGTTCAAATTTTTCCATTCTTTTCCTGATAGTTTCTGTTTCTTTTTGGAATTCAGATGTTCCATCCTCCAAATCACTAATTCTATCTTCTGTCTCTTTAAATCTATCATTGTAGGTATCCATTGTTTTTTCCATCTTTTCTACTTTATCCTTCACTTCCATAAGTTCTGTGATTTGTTTTTTCAGTTTTTCTATTTCTTCTTTTTGTTCAGCCCATGTCTTCTTTATTTCCTCCCTCAATTTATCGATTTCATTTTTGAAGAGGTTTTCCATTTCTGTTCGTATATTCAGAATTAGTTGTCTCAGCTCCTGTATCTCATTTGAACTATTGGTTTGTTCCTTTGACTGGGCCATATTTTCAATTTTCTGAGCGTGATCTGTTATCTTCTGCTGGCGTCTGGGCATTTAGTCAGATTTCCCTGGGTGTTGGACCCAACAGGTTGAAAGCTTTTTCTGTGAAATCTCTGGTTCTGTTTTTCTTATCCTGCCCAGTAGGCGGCGCTCATGGCACACGTTTGTCTGTGGGTTCCACCAGTAAAAGGTGCTGTGGGTCCTTTAACTTTGGAAAACTCTCACCATGGGGAAGATTCGCCAGCCGAAGCAGCTTGGAAGAGTGCCAGTCGGCCCGGGGGTCTGAACACTGGGAGGGTCGCCAGCCACCGCAGCCCATGAGAGCGCCCGTCCGAATTTCCTAGTCAGCCCGGGGCACCAAGCATGGCGGGAGGGCGCCAGCCGCCGCAGCCTGGGAGAGTGCACCGTTCCCAGCCTGACCAGGGAGTCAAGTGTTTGTAAGGGGGCCCCCCGGTCACCGTTCTCCATGGCCTGAGGATTTCCAATCCAATTCTCTCAGTTGGTCTGGGGGGCCGCGCATCGTGGGGGTGCCAGCCGCCGTGGTTTGAGGGGACCGCCTGCCCACTTGTCCCAGCTGGCCCGGGAAGAAGGAAGGGAGGGACTCCAGCCGCTTGCTGCCCCGCCCGGGAAAGCCCGTGCCCCTCGGCGATCTCACCGGAGTGGGTTCTCTCAGCCAGTCAGCCGTTCCAGGATGGGGTGTGGTGTCTTTTTTATCTCTGTCATGGCTTCGGGAGCTGTTCTGTATAGTTTCTACTCCCCTAGTAGCTGTTCTGGAGGAGGAACTAAGATCTGCGTGTCTTACTAAGCCGCCATCTTCTCCCGGGTCTTTTCTTTTCAGCATGGAGAACTCCTTTAAGTATTTCTTGTAGGACTTGATGCCTATTAACAAATTCTCTCAATTTCTGTTTAACCAAATATTTAAATCTTCCCCTCACTTATTAAGGACACTTTCACTGGATATAGTACCCTTGGATGGCACTTTTTCTCTTTCAGGACCATAAATATGTCATACAGCTACCTTCTTGCTTCCATGGTCTCTAATGAAAAGTTGGCCCTTAATTTTATTGTGGTTCCCTTATAAGTGACAAGTAGCTTTTTGCTTGCTGTTTTTGGAATTCTCTCTTTATCTTTTTGTAGTTCCAGTCTTATTGATACATGCTTCAGAGTTAGTCTATAATGATAGCTTTGCTTGGAGATGAAGTTGCCAAATCACTGACACATATCTCACCATCTGGTTGCCTCCTCCTTGCTTAGATGGGCTGTAGTGACTGTCACACTGAGCCCACAATCCTGGCAGCAGCCAGACTCAAGTGAGTATGTTGTACTACTGGATAAGAGGCAGCATCTGTAAGGGGAGGAGACCTAACAAGACATTGGGCATGTACTCACATATGGAAAACTGATTCCCCTGCAGTAGAAACTGGTTCAGTGTTAAAGTCACAAGAGAGTTAGGAATAACTCCAGTGAAATACACAGAGTTTTTTCAGAGAGACTGGAAGTTTCCAACCTACACAACAGCCCTTGACTGCTAATATAATGGGATGAAACCCTCACTGACAGTGCTTCTTGGTATGGAATCAAAATCTGAATTTTAAGATGCTTTAGGATTGTAATTTAGTTATTAATTGATTTACTGTGATGTGCTAAAATCCAGGCAATACTTCAGAAGGCAATAATGATTTATGTAAAACCACTATGCTGGTGATAATGAATAATAAGGACCAAGTGCAATGATCTCAGCAGAAACAGAGTCTAGCAGCAACGGCTAATATATTTGGCAATATGGGTGTGGTAGGTAGGTTCATGTGTCAAGTTGGCCAGGTGATGGTGCCTAGTTCTGTTGCTGTGGATCTGAAACATTAGCTTGTTAATCTCATCTATTGCTGATTACATCTGCAGTGTCTAAATGGTAGTAACTTCCTCAATGAGTGATGTTTCATTTAATTCATGAGAAGCATAAAAGAGAAAGCTCAAGGCAGCAGAGCCCAAGCAGCTCAGCATACCTTATCTCAGCACTCACAACTAAGCCGAGACCATTGGAGATGCAGGAAGGAATTGCCCCAGGGAAAGATGTTGGAACCGAGAAGCCTGGAGAGAAGGCCAGTAGAGATCACTTTATGCCTCCCCATGTAAGAGAGGACCTCAAATGAAAGTTAGCTGCATTTCCTCTAAAAACAATACATTTTTAACTAAATAAATTCCCCCTTTTTAAAGAGCCAATCCATCTCTGATGTGTTGCAATCTGGCAGCTTTGGAAAACTATAACAGTGGGTGAGATTTTCTTCAAACAGATAGTGTGGGTTAATACTGAAAATATCGTTGGTCTGATGATCATGGTGAAACTGTTTTCCCTCCTGAAATTAGGGAAGGAGATATTAAGGAAAAGTTCACTTAATAATTGAGGGTTTCAGACAACAAAAAAATTAAGGACTTCAGATTTTAAACTCAGCTATGTCTTGTGACATTTTCTCTAATACAAACACTTTCCAATGTTATTTGTAAACCCACTATTAATTTATCTTTCTTGTCACTTTATTCCATGCAAAATGTTCATACCATCTCTGATGATGTGTTAACTTGGCCAAGTGGTGGTGCCAGGTTGTCTGGTTAGGCAAGCACTGACCTCTCTGTTGCTTTGAGGATATTTCATGGACTTAAATCCTGACCATGTTGGGTGCATCCACAGTTGATTGCATTTGTAGTGAGCTAAATGGTGTGTCTTCTGCAATGAGTGCTGCTTAATGTAATCATGGGAAGGCTTTTAAAGAGGATACAGAAGAAGCAATCACTCTTTCTGCTTCAGCCAGCCAGCCTTTCCTGAGTGTTCATTGAGGACCTTCATTGGAGCTACCAACCTGCAGCCTGCCCTACAGATCTTGGACTCTTACATTCCCACATTTATGTAAGACAATTTTATAAATTTACATTTACAGATTTCTCCTGTTGATTCTCTTTCTCTAGAGAAACCTAGCTAATACATCTTGGTGTCAGGAGTTGGGTAGTTCTTAAGAAACAGAAACTTAAAAATGGGTTTTTATATATAAATGATTCTACAAGGGTTCCATGAGTAGTGTAACTTTCCAGAAACCTACAACCTCCAGATGGGTCCCTGCACCAGATAAGTCCTGAAATCTAGGGGGCCCAGCCTGTCTAAAACATCAAATAGTTCCATATCCCTATGCCATACTATGAAAGACCCTTTCGACATGAAAAACTTACAATGGCCATAGCCAAAACACCCTTAAAGAAAGGGTTAGAAAGAACAAAGGGGATGGTGAAATTATACAGAGAAGATAGGATTTAACAAATGAATATGAATGATAAATCATTAAAAAGATATTTCATTTTGCCTCCAGTACCTTTCCACAGCTAGAAGTAAAACCTAAAATTGTGGAATTGTCACCCATATCAAAATCTAAAATATGTTCTACAACTAATTGTGATTCTGTGCTTTGAAATTTACTGTTTTTTATGTACTTTATTGTTCACATAAAAAGAAAAAAGTCAACTGCAATGATAAAAAAATTAATTGGTTTTTACAACTGGTTTTCTACTCTGACTAGACTCAATGGCACTAAAGACTCTGTCTTCCATAATGAGCATGGCCCCGCCAGTCCATGGGATAAGCTGATTCTACTAATTGTACATTTATACGATGCCAGGCTCTGGGTGATAATATTTTTGACAGCTTTTGGTGTTTTCTGAAATTAAGAAGAGTAGAGATGTTGTCTGGTTGTTGGTAGATATGCTGGGTGCATTGATCAAAAAATGGGATAAGCTGAAGACTTCAATGAGAAACTTACATGCCATATGACACATGTAATAGTTTCTATGAATGCCCTGATGGAAAATTTTATTTCTTGTAGCAGAAGACTTGAGAATTCTGAAAATAAGACTAACAGTCTCATTGTTAGAGTAGCAACTTTACAAGATAAACTGAAATCCCAACCTTGCGTGGTGTGTGCTATTAAAATGAGGACACTGAATGGGAAGGAGTGGAATCCTGAAAAATAGAATTGGGACATATGTATTGATAATGATACCTGTGGAGACATTGAAACCCTAGATTGTGTTGAGTCTTTTCTAGACAATCCTGTAATAGTCACCCTTGAGAACATAGATACCCCTCTTCCAACCTGCCTTGAGTTATTGGCCACCCAATCTGCAACTGAAGGGATTAAGCTTTCAGTGCCTGTGAAGAATGTAATTACCCCCCCCAATGTGGAAACTGCCCTTGCTCCTCTGCCTACAGTGATTGATCTTGTCTCACCTGATGAAATGCAAACGAACGCCCTGAAGTAATTGACTTGGAAGATACTTCTAATTATTTCCATGACCCATCCCCACCAATTCTTTTTACTTCCAGACTTATAACTAGATGAAGTCCAAACAGGTCCCAAAAGGTGAGGTAAAAAGTATTACCCATGAGGAGATACACTATACTCCAAAGAACTGCATGAGTTTTCCAATTTATATAGACATAAATCAAAGGTGTATGTATGTATGCAAACAGATTTTAAGGGTGTGGGATAATGGTGGGAGGGATATAAAGCTGGATCTAGCTGAATTTATTGATATGGGCCCACTAACCAGAGATTCTGCATTCGGTGTTATAGCTTGAAGGATTAGACAAATCATTAACATTTTGCTTGGATGGTTGACTTAAAAATTGATCAAAAGGTGGCCAACATTACCTGAGGTTGAGATGCCAGAACTGTCCTGTAATAATGTAGATGAAGGAATACAAAGGCTTAAAGCAATTGGAAAGTTAGAGTGGATTTTTCATGGAAAGCCTGCTCATACACACCAGGAATTTCCAGAGACTGAACCTTTCATCAGAAATGTGAGAATTAAATGTCTGAGAGTACCTCCATCATCCCTAAAGAGATCTGTAGTTTTCCTATGCTGTAAGTCAAATATTACTGTGGGAACTGCTGTCACTGAGCTGGAATCCTTAAACATGATGGGGATGATCAGATCCAGAGTTGGCAGAAGCAACCTCGTGGCACTTAATTGACAAAGACAAGGTGGGCATGGCTATCATAATGGGCAGCAGACCCAAAGTGGAGTCAAAATAATATGACTCACAGAAACTTGTGGTGTTGACTAGTAGATCATGGGGTACCTAGAAGTACAGTAGATGGGCCATCTACTAAATTCTTATTTGAGCTGTATAAACAAAAGTTTTCTAGATCAAGTGAACAGGAATATAACTTGAATTACAAAAACAGAGAGTCGCGGCCCCTTAATCAATTTGTAGACTTGAGACAGTTTACAGACCCAAAGCCCTTTGAAGGAGGGGAAGACCAGGTGTCTTTGGGGTAAGACCCTGTTACACTGTTACACTCGAAAGAGACCTATGATCTTTTACCAGGAAAACTGCACATTGAGGAAAAGGAAATGATCAGATATCTGGAGATTGTAAGACACTGGTTCAGAAGTGATATTAATTCCAGAGAACTCAAAACATCACTCAAGTTTACTAGTCAGAAAGGAGACTTATGGAGGTCAGGCGATTGATAGAATTTCAGCTCAGATCTGTCTCATAGTGGGTCCCTACTGGACCCATTGTGCTCAATGCAGAATAACTACAGAATGACCATTCTGTTGTTATTTCCCCAGTTCCAGAGGGCACAACTGGAATAGTCATAATGAGCAACTGGCAGAATCCCCACATTGGCTATCGAATTCATGACATGAGGGTTATTGTGGTAGGAAAGGCCAAGTGCAAGCCACAAAAACTGCTCCTACTTAGTAAAACAGTAAATCAGAAGCAATCCCAGATACCTGGAAGGATTGCAGAGATTACTGCCACTCTTACGGACTTGAAGGATGCAGGGGTGGTGATTCCCACCATCCCCATTTAACTATTCTACATGGTCTGTGCAGAAAACAGATGGGTCTTGGAACATGGCAGTGGATTATCATAAACTCAGCCAGGTGGTGACTCCAACTGCAGCTGATGTTCTGCATGTGGCAACCTTACTTGAGCAAATCAACACATCCCCATGTTCCTAATATGCAGCTATTGATTTGGAAAACACTTTCTTCTGAATAGCTCTTATTCACAACCACCAGAAAGTTTGCTTTCAGTTGTCAATGTCAACAGTATACTTTCATTGTCTTACTTCAGGGGAATATCAACTCTGTCTCATATTTTTGTCTGCAGGAATCTTGATCATTTCTCCCTCCCACAAGACATCACACTGGTCCATTATATTGATGATTTTATGATGATTGGACTTAATAAGCAAGAAAAAGCAATGACTCTAGACTTACTGGTATGGCATTTGTGTGTCAGTGGGTGGGAGATAAAACCAACAATAATACAGGGGCCTTCCACCTCAGTGAGATTTCTGGGTGCTCAGTTGTATGGGGCTTGTGGAGATATCCCCACTAAGATGAAGTATAAGTTGCTGCATCTGGACACTCCTATGACCAAAAAAGAGGCACAACATGTGATTGGTCTCTTTGAATTTAGGTGACAACATGTTATTCATTTGGGTTTGCTACTCTGGTCCATTTATTGGGTGACCAGAAAAGCAGCTACTGTTGAGTGGGGCCCAGAAAAAATGAGGCTCTGCAACAGGTCCAGGTTACTGTACAAGATGCTCTGCCATTTGGGCCATATTATCAAACAGATCTAATGATGTTGGAAGTGACAGTAGCAAATAGAGATGGGGCCTGGAGGCTTCGGTTGGCCCCTATAGGAGAATCACAATGATGACCCTTAGAATTTTGGAGCAAAGACTTACTGCCTGCTGCAGGTAATTACTCTCCTTTTGAGAAACAGCTTTTGACCTTCTACTGGGCTTCATTAGAGACTGAATGCTTAACCATGGGCCACCAAGTTACCATGAGACCTGAGTTGCTTATCATGAGCTGGGTGTTTTCTGACCCACCAGGCCATGAAGTTGGGTGTGAGCAGCAGAACTCCAGCATAAAATAGATATTGTGGCAGAGCAAGTCCTGAAGGCACAAATAAGTTACACAAGGAAGTGGCCCAAATGCCCATGGTCTTCACTCTTGCCACAATACCTCTTAATCTTAGACCAGAGCTATGGCTCTTGAGCAGTCTCTTTCAGTGAGTTGACTGAGGAAGAGAACATTTAGGCTTGGTTTACAGATGGTTCTGCATGATAAGCAGTTATCACCCAAAAGTGGACAGCTATTTCTGATCAAGGACCCCACTTCACAGCAAGTGACGCATATGAATGAGCACATGTCCATGGAATTCTCTGATCTTATGTTCCACATCATCCAGAGGCAGCTGGCTAGATAGAACAATGGAATGGCCTTTTGAAAACTCAATTACAGTGCCATATAGGTGGCAATACCTTGCAGGGCTGGGGTGATGTTCTTCAGGAGACTGTGTATGCTCCGAATCAGTGTCCACTATATGGTGCTGTTTTTCCCATGTATGACCCACCAGGAAAAGTTTTGCTTCCTGTCCCTGAAATCATGAGCTCTGCTGGTCTACATATTTTTGTTCCAGAAGGGGGTGCTTCCAACAGGAGAAAAAGAATTATTCCATTGAACTGAAATCTAAGACTGCCACTGGTGACTTTAGGCTGCTCATTCCCCAGGATCAACAAGCCAAGAAGGAGGTTACTTTTCTGACTGGGGTGACTGACTCTAATTATCAGTGGGAAATTGGACTGCAATTTCACAATTGAGGTAAAGAAGAGTTTTCCTGGAATACAGGAGATCCCCCAGGGCATGGCCTGTGATTAAAATCAATGGAAAGCAGCAGCAACCTAATCCAGGCAGGACTACCATTGGCTCTGAAACTTCAGAAATGAAGGTTTGGGCCACCACACCAGGCAAAGAACCACGGCAAGATTAGGTGCTTGCTGAGGGTAAAGAGAACATAGAAGAGTAGTAGAAGAAGGTAGTGATAAATATAAACTATGAACATGTGATCAATTACAGAAACAAAGACTGTAATGGTATAAATATTTCTTCCTTGCTTTTTAATTAGTATCTATGTACTTATACATGAAACAAATATCTTTGTTTTCCTCTTTATTTTATCCCATTTATCATGTGCCATAAATTGTTTTGCTCACACTGTAGTGTCTAGGTTGTAAGATATCAAGTTTAAGAATGAACATTACCCAAGGACTTGCACCCTATTCTGTAGAGTTTTAATGTGTTTCTAGTTGTACGCTGGACAGTTGAGTATTGTTAGGTGAGGGAAAAATGTCTGTTATTGTTTTCTATTTAGAAATTAAGAATGGTGTAAGGTGATGTGTATAGCTGCCAAGTTTACAAGGTGTGGGCTGTGATGGTCAGGTACATGTGTCATCTTGGCCAGCTGTTGGTGCTTAGTTCTCTGGTCTGACAAACACTGGCCTGTCTGTTGCTGTGAGGACATTTCATGGGTTTAAGTCATGACCATGTTGGCTGCATCTATGGCTGATTGCATTTTCAGTCAGCCTAGTAGGTGTCTTCTACAATGAGTGATGCTTAATGAAATCACAGGAAGATTTTGAAAGAGGATTCAGAAGGAACGATCATTCTGCTTCAGCCAGCCAGCCTCAAATGTGTGTTCATTGAGGGCCTTCATTGGAATGCCAACTGATGGCCTGACCTACAGATCTTAGACTCTCATATCCCCACAGTTGCTTGAAGCACTTTAATACTTTATATTTACAGATATTTCCTGCTGGTTCTGTTTCTGTAAAGAACTCTAGATAATGCCCCATCAAATTCCTTTTTGCATGTTTTTTTTTGTATTTTCATATCTTTCTCAAATCAAACGTTAGAGTTTTATTGTATTTCTAAAATGATAAACATACCATTACATCTTCTTTAATAAGGATTAATTAAATTTCCTCCCTAATATACTTTATCATTTATTATGTTACTTGTCCCATACGTTAGTGTGAGGCTTAATTTTCCTTGCTTGAAGATTCTTTTTCAGGATCTATCCAGGATATCTCATTGTATTTAGTCTCAGGTCTCCCCAGTCTCCTTTGCCATGACAAATTCTCAATCTTTCCTTGTTCATGAACATAATAGATTTGAAGAGTATTGGTCAGATGTTTCCCAGAGTATCCCTATTGTTGAGTTTATCTGGTGTTTTTCTTATCATTGGATTGGATGTATGGGTTTGGGGGAAGAATATAACATTTCATCATACTATATCAGAAGTTCCATGCAATTAGCATGATATGTCACCAGTGATGTTCACCTTAATCTCTTGTTTAAACAACTTGTCAAGATTCCCCACTGTGTAGTTAGCAGGGAGTCACTAAGTCCACTTGTTCTCTAAAGCTGCTGGAATGCAGTATATAAGAAATGGAATGGCTTTCATAAAGGGAATACATCACGTTGCAAGTTTACAGTTTTAAGGCTCTAAAAATGTCCAAACTAAGGTATCCAGGGAATGACACCTTGGCTCATGAAGGCTGATGGGTCTGGAACACCTCTGTCAGCTGGGGAGGCATGGAACAGGCATCCGCTGGGGTCCTTGGCTCTTTTTATTTCCAAGGGCATTTTCTATCTTCATCTCTAAATGTCTCTGCCTGTGTCAGCTCTGATGGCTCTGAATGTTTTTCCAAAATGGTTCCCTCTTAACAGACCCCAATAAGCACCACCAACTTGAATGAGTGGAGGCACATCTCCTTGGAAACCACCTACTGAAAAGGTACCACCCACAATTGGGTGGATTACATCTTCAGTGAAAAAAATTGATAAAATGAGCTCACACTACTATATTGAATGAAGTTTAAACAAAATGTACTTTTTGGGGGTTTGCAGGAGTTTCAAACTGGCACACCATCCCATACTCAAAGAGGTGCAGATGAATTAAGCAGTCCCTCTTGGAGGAGGCATTATTGACATCTATTAGCTGGCATTCTTCTGTAATGAAGATGTCTCTTTTTCTTCTTTTATTTTTCTTGTTTAATTTCTGTTTCATTTCAGTAGGGACCCATGAATATTTATTTTATTCTTTTATTGTAATTCATTACTGCTCTATTTGTTTAGCAAATTTTCCCAATTTTTTTCAGTTTGGCCTAAGTGTCCTTCTAATATGGCCACAAATTTCTGTTTTTTGAGCATGCAGTTACTTCTGCATCTCTGAGATTTCTTCACAACTATCTTGCATTTTCCATGACCCTATCTTAGATTCAGTCATTTGTCCAAGGATCTTTTCATTAGAGAGTATTAGAAACCAAGATCTGGGGATGGGGTATGTCCTGTCCTACTGGGCTGTCAGTACTCTTAGGACTTCTAAGCACACAGAACCATGAAAGTATGCTTACACATATCTTTAATTATTTCTCAATATCCGTATAGCTAAATATGATTTTGAACTAATGTGTACAACTTTAACCCACAACCACAAGATTTATTGAATGCTTTTCCTTTTCTTATATTTGCTCTTTTGCATTTATCAAATTGCATGACTTAGAGAGTCCTGCATCTTGATAATAGCTGTATTTTGTTTTTATCATCAAACTTCAGGAGGTTTATAAAATATTGAATTTTTTGATTTGCTAGACTTCAGCGTAATTTATATTGGACAAGGAGAAATTAGAGGTAATTTGAGAAGGCACGAATTTCCCCTTTTTTAAGGCTAAGAAGAATAGAAACTATCCATTGAGGGATTCCCAAAGCAGAGCTCGCATTAGAAATGAGGGTAGTGCAAACATGGAATAGTCATATCAATTCCTGCAGGAATTGTCAAAGAAATAAGAAATTTATATCTGAGGTTTTAAAAAATCTGCCTGAGAAAATCTGCCCACAGAAACAGAGAAAGCAACAGAGTCTGAGAGAAAGGGACCAGAATGCCTTCCCAGTAACAGTTCTTCCAAATGCATTGGCCTTTCTTGAATTAAGGTATCTTTCCCTAGATGGCATAGTTTGGACATTTCCACAGGCTTAGAACTTTAAACTTGTTAAGTATTAAATTTCTCTTTTTAAAATCACTCCAGTTCTTGTATATTGCATTTCAGCAGCTTACAAACTAGAACACCTTCAGAACCTCAAGGAATTCCGTGAGCACCTCATAATTATCAGCCCACCACAGTCTGAGATGTGTCCTGGCATTATACCAGCTACAAAGAACTACAAGGTCTCATTCTCACTCTGGACCCCAGGAGTCTAGATCATTCAAATGAGTTTTCCAGACAGGTTGATTCAGATTATGTGTTACAGAAAATCTAGGATCTAGACATAATAAACCTCTCTACTTTTGGACTCATACTAGAAGGTCTAGAGTACATATACTATCATATTTTACCCTGTATTCCTATTTATCTTAGACCTAGCCAGAATGGTTTCATGGGAGCTGAAACCTGATTCTGCAGGCAAAGTTTGAGCTGAATGAGTACCTGCCACACACACCCCACAAACCCTGGTCCATCCTGTAGAGACAGTTAATCACAGATGCAATAAAAACTCAGTTCCCAACTTTCCCCAGAGATCATGTTCTGCAAGATATTGGCTGCCAATGAATTCCCCACTCCCTGCCTAACAGAGACAGTGTCAACTCACCCCAGGTACATCCTTCTATAGGGTACTGCTTTCCCAACCCCCAACTCAGTGGAGCTTCAGCTGGTTTGTGATAGGGAGAGTTTTTGGCTATGATGATTCTGGAGACCCACAATCAGACACATTTAGGATTATGCAGAGTCCTGTCATGATGTTGAAAAGCAGGAGAACAGGGCCAGTGAGAAAGAAGCAGGATGTTAGGGGCTCATTCCAGTTTTATCTCCAGTCCAATCCCTACCCAGATTTCTGCATCTTCCTCCCCCATGAAATAAGAATTGAGGGCCATCCAAACAGCAGGACACAAAAAGTAAAGAGGCAAATGTGAGTGATTCCCTCCATATTGATAGAATAGTGTACATCTATTATCAATCCTCTTTTCTCAGATAATTTCATCCTACACAAGTTATAGGAAAATTGATCTTTACAACATATGTGTACAGCAGAACGACCAAGCAAGGGTGTGTTTAGTTCTGTGCTCAAATTTTTGGCAAGACAGATGAGAGTCTACCCTGAATCTGGAGAAAATCTGGGTTTCACTTGAGAAGAATTTGCACAGCTATTGTGAAACAGAATCTGTTTCAAAATTTCAAAACTTTTCATCAAAATAAAACCAGCAATGAAATATAAATTATGTTAAACATATCTTTGGTAGTGATATATTCATTTCTTTTCACATCTTAAATATGGAATTTCTAAACATTCACAAAATTAAAAAAATGAAACCAAAACTCTGGGTAGCCTAAATACAGTTTCAAAAGGTGTCAGCATTTGGCCAGTCTTGTATCATTTATTCCAAACATCTCCATTGTTCTGGAGAATTTAGTTGGAATAATTTAATGCAAATTCTTCATTGATGTCATTTCTCTCATAAATAAATGATATCTTATTAATTGTTTTATGATATAAATTAATCTCTCAATAATTGTTCATCATGGATTTAAAGGATAAAACAATGTCCATTTGACTATTAAAACAATGTTGTTCAAATTTAATTATCATAATTTAAACTCAAGATAACTCAAACCTATATATATTTTCTCTGTTTTTTTTGTTTTTATTTTTGAAAAACTTGTTAAATTTCCTTTATTTCAGTAGACAGAAGACTATTTTTAATGTCCTGGCTGAAAGGGCTCTTTTTGCCATGCAGCATAAGTCCAAGGAACTTTTGGCAGCACATCTGGTTTAGGAGGGTAAGGGTATGCAGCTTGTTGTAAAGGTTGATAAGAAAGATACTGTGGAAAAATTGACTACTGAAAATTGTAAGAAATAGGCATCTGAGATTGAAAATTTTTTAATTCTAATCTTTTTTATTCTCAATATTTTGGTTACGTTGCTGGGGAGCCACAAGCAAATGACTTCGTGCCAGTGAATGGGTATTTTCCTGTTTTTTTTTACCACAGATCTAAAAGATGTCCTACATTATAATTGTTTAGCAAACTCTCATGCTTGTAATATCCATTAATGTCATCATCTATTAAATGTGTAAACTGTCTAATTTTACATATCCAGAGTTTTAAAGGTTTATAAACAACCTTAAATTTTATATTGAATGCTACAGAATCATTGTAATAAAATGCTATAACATACCAAATACTTTGTGGTATTACATTTATATCTTTAAAGACAGGTAAACACTCAAGGAGATCCATAATCCCTCTTCTCATTGACACTGGACTGGCAGACATAGCCATCTTACTGAGCAATAAAATAATTGGTGGAACTTTTAATAATGGAAATAAAGACCCCAATATTTTCATTAGTGGAAGATGATGTAATTAAGTACTTGTAAATGTAAGCAAAATTGATAAAACTCTGATATTTTTAAGGATTGATGCTAGCACAAACTGTATGTGCAAAAGCAATATACAAATATGAATGTCATTCTCATATATTTCCAAACAGTTCTAATAGAATGAACAGGTGGTCTAGTAATACAGCAGCCAAAATTAAATGGTCTGTAGACTAACAAAGGATTAGGAAGAAAATTATAAATCATTCCACATTGATATGATAGAACATTTAAATAATTGGAGAGTAGTACATATCTTTAGTTGGAATACGAAGATTTAATCATCCCAAACTAATGCATAGAACAATCAATTCTAATCAATATTTTTTTCTGAGAGTTATAGCAAGACAATTATAGAAAAAATACAAGGATGCAAGAATAACAAAGACAAATTGAAGAACTAATAGTGGGAAGGAATTTCCCCACTGGATTCTACTCTCTACTATAATAAAATAATAATAATAATAAGGTGATGGTGGCAAAATTATGAACAGAGAAATTAATGTAATAAGATAAACAGCCCCTAGTGAGACATTCATTTTTAATAAATACTGAAATGTCAGGAGGTGGCTTGGAATATATGTAAAGAAATAATTGATCACTCAATAATCATGGATGAAAACAAACTCAATTATACCCTACTTTACATAATTTACACACAGAAGTGTTGCATGCATCAAGGGCCCAGTATGGAATTGGAAAACATGAAAATATTCTATCAAAAATTATAAATCAAAACTTTAGGATTATGACATAAGGAAATATTTCTTTAAGAAGATATAAAATCCAAGGAAGAGGTCAAAGATTAAAACTATGATAACATAAAAGCTAAGAAAAATTCTTTAAAGACACTACAAAAGTGAAAGCATTTATTTCCAATGCCCATCGTCCAGAAAGAACTTGTAAACTGTATAAACAAAAATAAATTTCTACCCATCCATACATGAAAGCAAAAAAAAAATGTTTAAAAAGGAATGTGAATAAGCTACTTATAGATCAATACTCTGATGTGGTGAATAACATGTTATGCTATATACACTGTCGTTAGTAATAACACAGATGTGAATTAAAATGATGCCATTTCAGGGCGGGCAATGGTGGCTCAGTGACAGACTTCTAGCCTGCTGTGCTGGAGAATTGGGATTGATTTCCGGAGTCTGCCCATGCTAAAAAAAAAAAAAGAGAGCAATAAAATGATGCCATTTCACTTACCTACAATTTCAAAAAAATTCTGATAACATGGGTCCATGATATGGGTACATGGATTCTCCCCTAGGATTTGTGGATGCGCACTTGGTTGAAACACGTGAGAAGACAATATGGTCATAAAGAATAAATTTGAACATGTGAAAACTATGTATCAGAAATTCAAGTCCTCATTTTCTGTTTACAACAAGGGAATTGCCTGAGTATATTCATGGCAGCATTTACAGTAGAAGGGACATACTGGAAACAACATAGCATTGTCATAAGACAAGGTATTCAAAGCAAAAAAATCCAATGTATCTACACAAGTAAAAATTGGTGAAATTGAATTAACTAGAGGTACATGTATCAACAAAGAGATTTTCCAGAAAGTTATTTGATTGGAAAAGCACAATGCAGACTTAGGCAGTATTTTGACCTGTGTATAGATATTTTAAACAGGAAGAAAAAAATATATAACGTTAAAAGTGCTTGGAAAATCAAAACCAATCCATTATACTTGATTGTATCAGCTGTACTGATGGATGATAAAATAAAAGTGCAGAGGAATATAAATAAATAAATAAAATATTGTACCATATCTTGGGATATCAGCAGATGATTAGATCGAACATGACTGTGTCATCTTGATTAGGTCAGTATGAATGCAATAATGTCCTGAGGCAATAAAATCTCCAGCTGCAAAGGGAATCTTCCCCTTAGCTTCACCCTTCTTCAATCTTCCTGGACACCCTACTGTTGTCCTGCGGATTGGCCCATCATCCACAATCTCAGCTTCTGAGGACAAATTCTGTTTCACATTTATCACCCAGGAAATAAAAGAGTGGGTGATATCTACATTGGAATGTTTTTGTGACATTAGGAAAGGGCTAGTTGGTTAATATATCTTAGGACAGAATCAGTTTCAAATGAAATGAGAGGTGGTGGTCAACATAAGACTTTTGGGACTATTTTTGGGTTTTAATACTGTCTTGCAGCCTCTTAATTGAGATAAGGTTGAGAAGGGGGAGAAGGACCATGAAGTTAGGGACATAAGGAATCGTGAGAATGTGGTTTGGAATGGAAGATTTTACGTGAATGTTTCATAATCTGAAGCACAGAGCATCAGCCTGTAATCTGGAATAGGTTTTTAGGAAAAGCTCCTCAAATTTAGAATTTGTTTATCCATGCACACAAGAATTTAAATATTAAAATGTTATTTAGAAGTGGGCTTTAAGAGCAGTGAAAGTCTGCATATGTTAGTTACTACAAATTGAAGAAAATTTTCAACACTCAATAAGATCATGAGAATGTTTTCAAGGAAAACATCTCCTATTATCATAACTGCCTCCCAACTTAAATTTTCAAAGTAGTTCAAGAATTGAGATTGTTCTAAATTGGAAGTGCAACTTAAATCCAACTGTAAGGGGAGCCCTAAAGGAAGAAAATTGGTTCAAATTTAGTTTGGAGGTGATCACAAGAAGCACATCAAGGACAGTGAAGGAAGTAAGAGGGCCAGAGGAGGAAATCAATAGATTATGGGTTATGGGTTAGACTATTTTTATTTATAAAAATAATGTTGGATTTTCAAGTCAAAGAATGAACATCATATCATATGCAGGTATCATTCCTACTGTTTTCCTCTGATGCTGTGTCTTGGATGAGTTATGACAATGCACAGGCTCTCAAATTTAGCTTGTATGTGATTCACCTCCCAGGCTGGAGGGACAACAAACTAAAGTCCATTTCATGGAGCCCAAAGCCAGAGCCACCAGGTGCCAGGGCACCCAGTAGAACAGACACAGTCCCCGGCATGGAAGACAACAGGATAGGCACAAATATCTCCCTAAATTGGATGTGGACTCTTCCTCTCTTCTGGAAGAAAGTCCAAGCTCCCTTCCTTCCTGTTTAGCCTTCAATATGACACCCAGGCTGCTTGAGTGACCTTGATGTATGAGGTGTTGGGAGATGGGCAAGATCAGATTTCAACATACAAGTCAACAGAGATTATACCTGCTGTGTCCTCACTCAAGCTATGCCCTTAAGTCATTTAAGTGCCTTCAAAATCGCAAGCCATGTACTTTCCATTGAAGAGGATATGAAGGTTTTGTTTTCACTTAGTTTAAT
The DNA here is from genome assembly GCF_023851605.1 of Tamandua tetradactyla. NCBI lineage: Eukaryota > Metazoa > Chordata > Mammalia > Pilosa > Myrmecophagidae > Tamandua > Tamandua tetradactyla. The sequence continues at coordinate 6,867,199 of NC_135342.1, forward strand.
AAGAGACTGAATTAAGAAACATTATATTTAGGAATTTAATGGGAAAAAATGAGTCAAGTGATATTATAGTTCATTTTTCCCTGACCATCTCTCAGCTGGGGATAATATAAATTTAATCCAACCATTTGGAATACCTTTCATGATAAATTCAGTTTTATTTATCAATCCCTTTTTATTTGGTTCATTTTCATTCCCCATATATCTATGAAAAATCTAATACATAATATATTTTTCTATGCTGTTCCACAACCTGCCTGCAGGTCGATGCTTGTCCACACCACTGAGAAGAGACCCACTCCAGACACTTTTCTTACCAATTGGCCCACTGTAAGGAAACTGGCATGGGCTCCATCTGACCTGCAGGGTCCCCTATCAAAGTAACTGAAATGAGCTTCTCATCTCTTGATCAAAAAAGTAAGAAGAAATGGATATCTGGAATCTCCCCACCCATATCCAGTCACTTTGTCAGCATCCTACTTTCACTGCCAGGCTGACAGGAAGCAGTCCTGATGTATGCTCTTCTGATATTCTCCAATCTGCCTCCAAAATCCCTGGACTATGCCATGACCTCACCATTAGACACAAGTCATGTGTCCTTGAGTGAACTAAATCTAACTCACAGCCCAGTACACATAGATGAAGTCAGGACCCCAAGCTCTATATCCAGGACCCAACTAAGAGGACCTCATGAATCTCAATCTGAGCTTGCCAGAATCCACCCCACGAATTGAGACCAATCCCTTCCAGAGTGCTCCCCACAGAGCACTAAGAGGCCTGACATGGGACTAGGCACCGCCTTCACCTCCCCCAATTTAAATTCAACTTGGACCTAAAAGGTCAACCCAAGTGCCCAGAAAGTCACATTCCCTGATGCCTGGTGCTGATCTCATTCTTCCATGCAACACCATCACATCAATCCTGTCTAGGCTGGTACTACGCTTCAACTTCCACCTTCTAGCCATATTCCAGGATGGTACCTCAGAATGGTCTTCTCAGGAGTGGACAACAGATAGTGGATCTCCAAATTCAGAGCACCTTCTTAATTCCATTCTCCTGAGATCCTTTAACCTCCTTGTCAAAAATAGTTCTGAAAGACACTGTTGCTATGTCCCAGTGAATGCCCTGAGGATCTTGTGTTCTCCAGTCTTTCTCTGAGGAGAGGGACTGGGAGTGAGAAGAATGTCCATGTCAGAGAAGACAGGAATCCACCCTCAATTGACTCGGAACTGAAAGGTGGACTGATAAGGGCATAGGTTCAACAAGCAGCTGCATTTGGTAAATTAATGCTTCTTCATATGTAGGTAATGTGTTCACTGTGAAGGCCAGGTAATGTTGGGGATAGACACAAAAATGGAGCCTATGTTAAAGATATATTTTATGTTTTATTTAAGATGAAAATAACTTATGAAAGCCTTGCAATTTAATTTTATAAGTAGCTAAGTCAAGAACAAAAGTAAATATCAAACTTCAATGCCAATAGGAGGCTATGCTATTCAAGGGTGTTTGATGTGAAAATGACTGAAGTTTAGGAAACACTGGGTAAAGGACCTACCACTGGGATGTGCATATTTCAGAAGTTCTTTGCCTGAGGAGATTTGGTGACAATACAGAAGTGTTTCAGTGGAAACCATTATGACACTATTCTTTTAGCCTGATATAATTTAACTATTTGGGCTGTTAAAAGTCATTACAAGTTAGCATTTTTCTGTTATTTTCAAAGAAAATAAACCTACTGCACATATAACAGAGATCAAGTGTATTCTGAATTCTAAACATTGTACTTCAATTCTTAAAAATATTTTATTCATTAAGATTTATTGACTGAGAGAAGATACAGCCTTGATACAGACAGTTGAGTCTTTGGACTGTGTAGTTCATTGTAAATACAGATGCTTAGGAATGACCCAACCCTACTGCTACCCTGTTTGTGAAGAGGGTGTCATGAGAAACATCAGATTCTAGGCCTGTCTGCATGTCTGAGCATCACCCATACCCCATATGCTCAGAGCCATCACCTCCCACCTCTCTCTCACATGAAGCCTTTGTGGTGACAAGGAACATTCACTTCAAGTGCCTTCCCATTCTGAGATCAGACATGAGTGGGTTTCCCATTTCATTTCTCAGTATCTCCTCCTTTCCTGGACAAGCAACGGCACCTACAATTTTATTTTACATTTTTTTGTGAGTTTTGCTCCCTTTATGGATGGGTAAAAGTTATTTTTAAATCTATTCTTTATACAATTTATTTCTAGGTGATAGATTGGAAATAAGTTCTTCCATTTTTTGGCGGTGTCCTTGAAGTTTATTTTCAGACAGCATTAATTAGCTTCTGTGTAATAAGACTTTTAAACTTTGATTTCTGCTTTGTAGCTTGTATCTTCTTCAAGAAATATTCCCCTTTGCCATAAACACAAAGTTTTGATTTCTAATTTTTGGAGAATATTTTCCAATGTCATTCTTGACCCTTTATGCATACAACAATTCTGCATATAAATCATATAAGTTACAATATAATTAAATTTCTTTTCCTCCATGATTATTGAGTAATCCATTATTTGCTTACAAATAGGACAAGCCATTTCTGATGTTTCAGTATTTATTATATTTGAATGTCTCTCTAGCTGTTGCTACTTCTATTGTTGCATTGACTTCTCAGATAAAAGTATGGTCCTATCTATATTAATTTATACTTTATGTTACAATCTCAACCCATACAAAATATTCTTTTGGTAAAAAATTTCCTTCGTTGATTGGGAATCCTTTCACATTTGAATTTCAGTCTCTTTGATTTTTCACCAATCTTTTTTCTCTTTGAATACCTCCATAATTTCTGTCAATACAAGATGCTCCTCACTTATCTTGTATTTTCCTTTTCCAGACATGGACTAACCTATTTATTCATGAAGTCTTTGATTAGACAATGGTATTATAGATAAAGTTCTGGGTTCTGAATGTAGTCATTGATAAAGGTTGTCCCTGGTCTTAGTCCCTCTAAGCAGACAGAGCTAGGAAATATGCATTTAAAAACATCTGTGTATTTATTTCTGGATCTATGCATCTCTCTGTGTGCAGGCATTTATCCTCTTGTCTCTGACTCAAATCTGGTACCACAAGCTTCATTATATCCTTCTTTCCATTCCTTATTTGCACTTGTCTATGTTTATCTAGTATCATGACTTTGCATACTTTCAGGGATTCCCTTATATTGGTACATAGAGAAAATATTAATTTTATGTTTCTGCTTTTTTAAATTTCACCTTATTTTAAACTGAGTGAAAATCTTCAGGGGATATCAAGAATTTCCCCATCTAGTGAGCAACAAAGACAGCAGTTATTAGGCCCGTACCAAATATTTGCATTACACCTGAAATCAACATGAATCCTCCTACTGGGGAATTGATAAAGGCTATCAATTTCCTTGTTTCCATCCTTCTAATTCATCCAAGGTGTCTGTCTCTGCAAGGCCACTGAATAACATAAAAATAAGAGGGGTTCATATGGGGCCACTAGGACTGTAGTGTCACTATCCTCTGATCTTGGCATGTCTTCAAACCTATGATTTTTTCTCATGAGAGAATTTTGGGTTTTCATGATATATCAATGTGCCTTAAAGTTTTGTTTTTGTACCATCTAAAGAATTTTGTAAAACTCTGAGCAGATTTAGATGAAAATTAAAATTCTAATCCAGAGAATAAATAATTGCAAAATGTACAATATTTACCATAACTTAAATATTTATACCTAATAATAAGAAAGGAACTCACTCCAACCAGAACATATGCATATGGAATGCTTATAGCAGTATAGCATAGTCTCCAAATGTGTAAACTACTCAAATGTCTAACAATTGATTGATGTTGTATTAGTCAGGATAGGGTTCTGCAGAGAGATAATTAAGAGATTTATTATAGAAATTGGCTCATATGCACCATGTAGATTAGCAAGTCTGAATTCTGTAGGGCAGGCTGTAAGTTGGAATATTGATGAAGGTGCTGTTGAATTCCCCAGGAGATGCTCGCTGATTGAAGTAGTGATTGAAATTCATCTTTCTGACTGCTGAAAGCCACAGTTCTTACTTTAAGTTTTCCAAGTGATGGGATGAGACTCCTGTCATCTCTGATTGTAGACATAATTAGCAGTAGATGCAATCAAATGACTAATGGTTAAATTAATCTACATTCTTGACCAAGCAACTGGACCAAGCAATTGGACACTTTAATTTAGCCAAATTGACACATAAATTTAATGATCAATGATTTACAAACAAAATGTGTATTCATGTGATGAATTCATAATCAGCTATAAAAATATAATGATATATGTAGCAAGATGAGTTAATAGAAAATGTATTATGATGAGTTAAAAAAACAGAACACAATGTAATACATGATTCTATTTATATGACCTTTTGAAGCAGATTAAGATATAGGAAAAAAAATACTATAAAATTTTCCTAGGGAGTTATATGAGTTACTGATTTCAAAAAGGAGAGAAATCATTGGAGTACTGAAAAAGCTCTATATCTCATTAGTAGTGTTGATTACATGTCTCTATACATTTGTCAAAACTCATAGAATTGAACATCTAAACTTACAAATTTTATATGATGTAAAATATATTTCAGTAATCATACCCGAATAAATCCTGCTACATAATTAAATGAAATCGCATGGAAAAAAGACATTTAGCATAATAGTCAAAAAAGTAAACAAGGTCATCTTTACCAGAAGTTTTACATATCCCAATTCCTTAAATTTAAGATACCATTATTCTTAAGATGCATTTATTTTACATAACTTTCTGTTGCTCAACTCCTGTGAGGGAAAACAATCCACTCTGGGTCCTTCACTCACAGGAAATAATGAGACAATGCAGATATGAGCTCCAGCTGGAAGCTGATCTTTAAATATATCCACCCCTCCCAGGGCATTGACAACATTAAATCACCTGAGCCCAGCAGCCAGGGACATCAGCAGGGGAGGGACCCACACCCTGATACCTTCTTTCCCTCCAGTCCCTGTAAGTGCATCATTGTGTATGAATTGTCTATGGGTCTGTAGGCTGGGAAGTCTTTGAAATGCCTGCCCACATGTCCACAGCTGAGCAGGTGACAGGTGGTCTGTAAGTCTGACATCTTTCAGGCAAATTGTGGGAAGAACTTTATTTATTTTTTGCATGGGCAGGCACCAGCAATGGAACCCGGGTCTTTAGCATGGCAGGCGAGAACTCTGCCTGATGAACCACCATGGCACACCCAGGGAAGAGTTTTTAAGAGAGGAAATTGGTGAAAGGAAGTCTCCATGTGGGCAAATTAGACAAGATCTAAGACCAAACCATTGAGTTCTTCATCATGTGTTGTCCATGGCTGTCCATAGGAAACAGTCACACTTTCTTTATCTTTCCTGGCAAAACCTGGGGTTGCAGTTTATTCCTACTATTCTGCAGTCAAAGGATCTTTCTGATGGCTTCTTTTCCTTGAGAGTTCTTAGGAGGGTAAGACACACACAACCAAAGCCCCTTACCCACCCAAAATCCATGGGACAACTGTTTAACTCTGCCTGGTTCCTAAATGTCTTGCCTCTCACACTTGAGGTAAAGGAACACTGCCTGACCCTTGTTGGGTCAGGAATGAAAAGTATGGAAATCAGATAGTTGCCGCGGTCCAGCCGCAGCAGAGGGAACAGGCTTGAAGGTGTGGAGGGTCGTCGGCGCGAGAAGAACACCAAGAGACAGCTTAGAGAATTTTCCTCTGAGAAGAGTTGCTTAGATTTATTTTTGCTTAACTGATTTTATACCCTTATTTTTGGCAAGGAAACAGGTATCACAGAATCATGGTTGTGTCATGGCTTACGTTTTAGGTAAAGTTACAGGTTCAGGGAAGCAAAGCGAAAGTACACGTTTTGATTTTCTTAGGAACACTTGCACAAGATTTGAATAGCAGCAAGATATTGGCTTAAACCACAGACATTGTGTTTGCAGTTTTCTGAGTTTAGACTTTCTTTTCCTATTATTCTACAGGTGAGGCAATATGTCAAGACCTATTTTAATCTGGTTAAAGGTTAGCTTGTTTTGATTAAAAGGTTACATTGTTTACTTAGATTTTTTATTGTTTTATAGCAATGGACCGGTGCCGTGGTGGGGAGTAAATTTCTAGGATGGCTCAATGCAGGGTTTTTTAATTGTAAGTGTTTACTTTCTATGGGGTACTTTTCTGTGACTTGTTCTAAAAGCACTTCTGCCTGCTGTATCTGCAGCATGACTTGCTTAATGGGGGCGTCCCAACCTAAATTTTTTCCAAACAGTTAGTTATTAACAAGGTTTTGCAATTTGTACAATTTGTATCATTTTTTCCAATTCTTTTGCTTTCTGATTCGTTTTGATATAATGCTTGGAGCACAACCAGCAACAAGAAACACACAATTAGTGTCGCTAATCCCAGTATTTTTCTATTACACCATTTTATGCCTCGTCCTCTTTTGGGGCATTGAAGGCCTTGCCACCGCCCTTCCTTCCAGGGAACTGTGTCAAACCGGGGAGGAAAAAGAGGACGCGGCATTTCCCCCTTTATTTTTTAAAATTTCTTTTTGCTGGACTCTCTCGATTTGCTTGATAGATGCTTTTATGGTTTTGATTGCTGCGGGAAAGCAAAAAATAATAATTAATATTATAGTCACAGTAAGGCCGGAGTTTACTACATTGGGCCATCCAATAATTGGGTTAAGATTTTGTAAGGAGGACCAAAGACTGTTTGCTAGGGTTTCATGTTCTGTTATATGTGCCTTACTTATGTCAGTTATTTGTTGTTGTAAAGCTAGAATATCTGGTGCTAGTTGAGTGTTATGCCATATTCCTTGTAAATGGGTTTTTACTTTTTCCCATGACTGCTCTGTTTCATTATAGGGCGCTGGGGTAATACATATCCATTTATAATTAACATGACACCGGGTGGTAAGTTGGGTTTTTAGATTTTGAATCTGGTTTCCTAAATAAATAACTGTATCTTCTAAGGCGTCTACTCTAGTCTCTAAGTTTCTATCTAATTTTTCTTGTAGGGTTAAAGCTAAAGAAATATTATGAGTTAGAGTATTTACATGATGAGCGGTTTGTTGATTTTGAATGAGGGCTGTAGTTGATATAGCTAAAGAAGCAATAATGCTAATTAGAGCGGTAATTCCTAAAATTAACGTAGCTACAAAACGCTTAGGTCTCATTAAGTTGTTCAGCCTTTCCATAACTTGATAGCCAACATCATCAAACCATGGTTCATTTAACTTAACAGGTAATAAGACATAAGAAGGTTGATGCACAATAAGAAAAGTAGTATAATTTTTTGGCAAGCCAGAATTAATACAATTAGTAAGGAGACAGTTAGTGCACGTGATATGATAGGCATTATTCATTTGTGTGGTATTAAACATGTGAGTCTTTCCTACTAGAATAGCATGAGGTGCATTTACACATGCACGAATGCCGTAAGGAACAGGGGTTGAACTAGATGGGTGATATAACAACACCATATTAGTAGCAGCAAGCAGACGAAATAAGTTATTATATAAACCAGTTCGATTATGGGATGAAGCACTACTTTGATAAATGGGGGTCACTAATCCTGGGGTGAACCACCATGTAAGGGGTTCCCCATCTGTAGGTAGACTCTTGTTATAAGTATATTTGTCTGTATTATTTATAATATATGCAGTATAATTATAATTAGGTGAGGAGACTGAAAAATCATAAATAGTAAGGTTACTTTTTACAGGGTGATATATGTTTGCTTTATGCAAAAAGCCACACTCAAGCCATCGGGGATAGCCTGTAGAGTGAATATTTTTCTAATAGATGTCCTTTTTAGGATATTTTTCTGTACAAGACTCAATCAAAGAGTTAAAATTTGAGGAAAGGTTTACATAACTTTCATTGTAGGTATGGTACCCAAGAGAAATCATGTTGAGCCCCCAGATGCTTCTTTTAGTTCCTTTATGACTTGGGGAATCAGTATAATATGACCGATAATTGATAGGCAAACAGCCAGGAGGAGGAGTCCCGGTTATTACAAAGCATAGAGGGGCTTCATCAGCATATCAGGTAAAATTAACATTATCAGTACTTTTAAAAGGAATAAGTGAACTAGGGAGTCCTCCCATAAGATTGGTATTATTAGTAAAGACCTTTAAGTTTTTATCCCCCCACGCAGTGGGGTGGAAAAGTGGTGGGTTAGGTATATAAGCCCAATATGATTTATTTACAGAAGAACCAGATACCTGACAGGAAAGAAGTGCAATCATAGCCAGAAACAGGTGAATAGGAGTAGGAGTTTTTCCGGTTATTAGGACTACCCTTTCTGCGTCAGCAGTAAGCTTTTCTATCTGCCCCCAAGTGGACAGACTAGCTTGTCTGGTAGATTGAGCCTGCGGGGTAGAAGAGAGAGATAAATTTTCCATTCCAGGCACAAGATCTTCATCCATATTCTCCTGGGGGTAAGATGACGGGTTCTTCCACTGCGGAGGAAGAGGGGCTCTCCTCTTGTTCCCTCTCCGGGATGGGCGCCGATATGGGCCGAATGAGCTTATCGGGAATCCAGACTGGGGTTTCTGCATCCTGTGGGAAAATACAAGCATATCCTCGTCCGGATGTTAGTAACACATCAGGACCTTTCCATTGTCCAGTTAGCACATCCTTCCATTTTACTAAAATTTGAGGCTGTATAACTTTATTCCAATGTCTACTCATTGGAGTCTCACCTTTTTCATTTGCATTTAAGTGATTAATGACAAAAAGACTGTGATTAATGATGTGATGAGGCGATAAGTACTTACTTTCACTATCTTGCAGTTTAGTAATTTGGTGCTTTAATGTTTGGTGGGCTCTTTCCACCACCGCTTGACCTTGGGGATTATAGGGTATTCCAGTAGTATGTTTGATATGAAACTGATGGCAAAATTGTTCAAAGCCTTTTGAGACATATGCAGGGGCATTGTCTGTTTTTATATGTTGAGGTTTTCCCATATAAGCCATAGATTGTATAACATGTTGTTTTACATCCTTTAAAGCCTCTCCTGTTCATGCGGAGGCAAACAGAACATGTGAGTAAGTATCAATAGTAACATGTACAAAAGCTAACTTTCCAAATTCTTTAATATGAGTTACATCCATTTGCCATAAAGCATTGGGTTTTAAACCCTTAGGGTTTACTCCAGTATGCAACTGTGGCAGGTGAGTTATACAAATAGGACACTGTTTAATGATTTGTCTAGCCTGTTCCCGAGTGATTTTAAATTGTAACCTTAATGCTGTAGCATTTTGATGATGCAGTTTATGTGCATCTTGAGCTTGACTAACAGGAGTTTGTACTGGAAAGGCAACATAGTTAGTAAGTTGGTCAGCTTTAGCATTACCTTCTGCTAATGGTCCTGGCAAATTACTATGACTTCTGATATGTGCTACAAAAAAGGGAAACTGTCTCTGGTGGATGAGTTGCTGTAATGTTAAAAGATAGTGACTAACAGTAGAATTTTCAGAAATATAAGCTGTCTCAATAACAGGAAATAAATTTGCCACATAAAGAGAGTCTGTGTATAAATTAAAGGCCTGAGGGAACAAATTAAAGACTTCTATCACTGCCAATAATTCGACTTTTTGGGCTGATTTTTTTTTTGTCTGTATTTGTTTTTGAAGTTTTTTGGAATATATAGCAGCCGTCCCTTTAGCAGACCCGTCAGTGAAAATTAATTCTGCTGGGGGGGGTAGGGGTTGAACACAACACCTTTGTGGAAATATAACGGGGTGTTTTTGTATAAATTGCAGTATAGGATCCGAGGGAAAATTATGTTTAATTTCCCCTGTAAATGCAGTTAATATTTATCATCCATGAGCTTGCGGCTTTAAACGTGGCCTAGGTTTCTTTTTCTTTTTTATTTCAGGTGCCGAAGCACTGAAGAAGGAACTGACATTGTTATGTTCATATTGAGCCGCTATTCTTTCCATTTCATCTACTTCAAAAGGATTAAGTTTATCCTCTCTTTCTGACTCTGCTTCACTTTCACTTTCTGAGGAGCTAGAATGGTCTTTCTGTATATTATAAGCAGGAGGCCTCTCTATACTGGTATAACTGCCTGTTTTAGCCATAGCTGTAACTAATGGTTTCTCTTCTTCAGTTGCCACTTCCCTGGCCATGCAAATAGCTTCATGTGTGGGGTCAAAACTATCTTTAAGGACATTCCATAGGGCAAAAGCATCAATAGGGACTCTATCTGGCCCATTTCTAGTATAATATTCTTTCATTTGTTTTCCTACTTTTTGCCAAGTATCTAAGTTAACAGTCCCTTCTTCTGGGAACCAGGGAGAAACATTTTGCACAAAAGAAAAAAATTCTCTAAGCTGTCTGCTGGTAACATTTATACCTCTCTTTTTCAACATATGCTTTGTTATATCTACAAACAAGGAGCGTTCCTTAGACTCCATATGTCCCATGATTACTTGCTCTATCCGTACTTCCCAAGTACCTGACCGTAGCCAGAGGCCTGCAGTGCCTTATAGCGAGAGCCTTATACCCTCCCGTAAAAGAGAAAGCTTACCTTCAAGTCCCTGTTCGGGCGCCACTTGCCGCGGTCCAGCCGCAGCAGAGGGAACGGGCTTGAAGGTGTGGAGGGTCGTCGGCGCGAGAAGAACACCAAGAGACAGCTTAGAGAATTTTCCTCTGAGAAGAGTTGCTTAGATTTATTTTTGCTTAACTGATTTTATACCCTTATTTTTGGCAAGGAAACAGGTATCACAGAATCATGGTTGTGTCATGGCTTACGTTTTAGGTAAAGTTACAGGTTCAGGGAAGCAAAGCGAAAGTACACGTTTTGATTTTCTTAGGAACACTTGCACAAGATTTGAATAGCAGCAAGATATTGGCTTAAACCACAGACATTGTGTTTGCAGTTTTCTGAGTTTAGACTTTCTTTTCCTATTATTCTACAGGTGAGGCAATATGTCAAGACCTATTTTAATCTGGTTAAAGGTTAGCTTGTTTTGATTAAAAGGTTACATTGTTTACTTAGATTTTTTATTGTTTTATAGCAATGGACCGGTGCCGTGGTGGGGAGTAAATTTCTAGGATGGCTCAATGCAGGGTTTTTTAATTGTAAGTGTTTACTTTCTATGGGGTACTTTTCTGTGACTTGTTCTAAAAGCACTTCTGCCTGCTGTATCTGCAGCATGACTTGCTTAATGGGGGTGTCCCAACCTAAATTTTTTCCAAACAGTTAGTTATTAACAAGGTTTTGCAATTTGTACAATTTGTATCATTTTTTCCAATTCTTTTGCTTTCTGATTCATTTTGATATAATGCTTGGAGCACAACCAGCAACAAGAAACACACAATTAGTGTCGTTAATCCCAGTATTTTTCTATTACACCGTTTTATGCCTCGTCCTCTTTTGGGGCGTTGAAGGCCTTGCCACCGCCCTTCCTTCCAGGGAACTGTGTCAAACCGGGGAGGAAAAAGAGGACGCGGCAGATAGTCTCATTCAGAAACACACTAAACCCTGCTTTAATCTTCATTTGTGGCTTCTGTAAAGAAATGGTATGATCCAAGTTGTTATAGTCCTGGAGATGAATTGTGATATTCTCCTTAGAAATTTGTGTAAGTCTCAGCACCTCAGCTAAAGCTTCTAGTAAAATTTAGCTGTTAGGCTTTATCACTAAATTTGGTTGAAATAAGAAAGACACATTCTAATAACCAAAAAAACAACCTGAATCATGACCAAATCAAAGTTGCACCTTTTTAACTTAACATTAAAGAGGTGGAACTGGAGGGCCTTCTGCATATGATTCTGCTTCCCTAATCGGTGTTACCAAGAACTTTTTCCCAGTGTCTCCCCAGGTGCCATTTGGTGTCTGTATTTCTTCCCATTCCATGGCCCTGTCTCCCAACAACTGCCTTTGCAAGATCGTGCCCAGGCTCAATCGATTTGCCAAACTACATGTGCTCTTGCTCCCACTGGGGGCATACTTACATCTGTTCCAAGATTTTTCTCTGAGATTACACTACATTTTCCCAGGGGCTGTGACAAGAAAGGAAGTGTATGAGACTCAGAAGAGGGAGCCTTCTGCAAGGCAGGGCTCCCTGGCCTCAGGAGGAGGCAGGTGGGTCCAAGCAGCTCATAGAAGGGGCCAAGAAGCATACGACAAGGCAGGTTGAGCTATTTATCTTTCTTAAAGCCAGAGCTTCACAGTTGTAACTATTTTCCTCTTTTCCAGTTATCCACATGTTAAAGATGTTGTGTGGGCAGTAGAATCACATCAAAGCTAAGGAAAATCAAGATTGAGGACCATTATCCCTTAAGTTCTGTTTCAGAAAAAGCTGCTCAACATTTCCAGAGGGCGATATGGCAACTACAATATCGGTCAGGATAATAAATTGCCCTTTGGTTAGAGACACTACTGCCACCCCCCAAAGCTGTTTGTTTTACAAACATTCTTGAAATGCAACCAGGGCAGAAGTTGATACAAGCTACAATAAAGAAAGAAAGAAAGAGAGAGAGGGAGGGAGGGAGGGAGGGAGGGAGGGAGAGAGAGAGAGAGAGAGAGAGAGAGAGAGAGAGAGAGAGAGAGAGAGAGAGGGAGAGAGAGAGAGAAAGAAAGAAAGAAAGAAAGATAGAAAGAAAGATAGAAAGATAGAAAGATAGAAAGATAGAAAGAAAAATAACCTGAGGCACCCATGAAGAATTTCTCACAATAGGGTGTAAATTTTTGCTTAAAAATGGAAATAATCTATTCTCCAAACAAAAAGACCCATAGAAAAATTTTTGACAAGTCAACTAACTTTTGCTGTGTGGTTTGTAGGGTTGCTAAGGACTAAAATAGTCAGGAAGTGATAGAATTCCCAATAGACATCAGAGAAAAGTCAGCTCCAAGTGTAGGTGACATTAAACTGGGTGAGGCAATGAAAACAAATAAAAATAAAAACCAAGCTATGAAATTTTCAGAATCATTTGAATTTGTTAACCCTTTAGGAAAAATTAAATCTTACCCATAATACAATAAATCACTTAAGAATAATTTGCTGATCTAAATTTTAAAGATAAAGATTATGCTTGTAGAAGAAAACAAAGGAGAACAACTCCATGGCTTTAAAATAGGAAAATATTTTTTATAAAAAGAAAATATAAAGGACAAAATCACAAAATATATTATACTAAAATTAAGATTTTCTCATGAAAACACAGTGAGACATAGGCAATGAAAGAGAGAGAGGAGGGTTACTGGAAGAGAAGAGGAAGAATGGACACCAGGAAAGTATTTCTATATAGCATGTGAAAAGAAGTTTTACAGACCAGTAAGGAAAACACAGAGAACATAATAGAAAAAAATATGGGCAAAATGAACTAGCAGACACTAAAAAACAAAAACAAACACAATTTTACCCAATGTGTAGTAAACATGTGAGATGTTCTCAATCTCCTTACTAAACAAGGGGGTGCAAATAAAGCCACTACTTGCTACCATCCCAAACCTACCAGGCATGAAAATGACAGAATGTTTCAAATGTTGGCAAAGATATGGATATAGCAGCAAATTCACACACTGCTGGTGGGTGTAAAAATTGGTACACACATTTTGCAAAACTTTTGTCAGTGTCTCCTAAAGGTGACCTGCAAACATATGATGCAACACTTACATACTATGTACATACCCAACAGAAATACATACCTGTGTCAGCAAAACATTTTCTAGAATTTACATGCAGTGCTATTCCTAACAGCCCCAAACTGAAAAACGCTCACATATGCAAAAATAGAATGAAATATTCTGGTATCTAATCCAGGAGCTTCATACAGAAAGTGTTCAGTTTTGTAAACTTCTCTGAGATGTTCACTTACAGCTTGGACATATACTTTATTTTATATTTTAGAAACATCAGAATAACTTTTAAGAAATGGTTTATGTCATGTCAAGCTATTTTTCTTATATTACCAAAGTAGAAGTTAAGGTATTAAATAACTAATACTGTGATTAGTTTACAATTGTAGGCTGTAATATTTAGGTTAAAAACTGAAGGATAGGGTATCAACTTCCAAAGAAAAAGGGGCTAATGCAGAAATGTTTAAAAAATTAACAGAGATGTCAGACAGATCAATTAAGAAAATAGAACAAGTGTCACAAAGAAAAGACAATCAGGTGATAAATTTAATTCCAAATATATCCATTATTAACAGACTAGTTTCTCCTGTTTACAGTATTTGAGGATTCGTATTCATTTGGATATTTTTTCCAGAGTTGCAAAAACATAAAGACTAAAGTATAACAATGAAGAAATATATTTCATGAATTTTAGCCAATTAATTGACTATTATGATTACATAAATAGATAATATATATTGTAAATAAGTAGACACACAGATAAAAATCAGATAAAATAGACTTCAGTATTAATGCTTGCCTTCCATGCAGGAGACCTGGGCTTGATTCCCGGACCAGGTACCCTCCCCCCAAGAAAAAAAGAAAAAAAGTTAATGCATTTATCTTTTTAATTTGTACTATTTTTACATTTCCTAATACACAATTTTCAAATATTACTGCCTGATAGGAAACAATGTGTACAAATGTATGCATATATATTTATATATATATATATATATATATATGTATATATATATATATATATATACATACACAGACACCTAAGCATACACATAGCACAAATTCATACGTATGGAAATGTATGTATTTTGTGCATGCTTCCATTGTCTTGTAGCACATGAGAGCTTCATAATCATGCTTGCATTTCTGTGAGAAGCAAGGGGACAAGCAGCTGAACGTTGTGCCAAGAATTACCATTTACACATATCTGATAGAACTAAGGAATTTTTTATTCCTTCTGCAGGACAAGCTGAGCCCAGATACACTGGAGTCATGACCCAGGAGAACAAAGGGGCTAACATCTGTTAGATGCATAGCAAACAGTGTACCCATCTTCAGCAGCCACAAAGTGGGATTATCAAAAAGAGCAATAAATATCTGGAAGATGGCAGAGGTGGTGTAAAAGAATACAAATGTGATCACCAGTAAAAGGACGGTTTGAGTAGCTCTGGTCTCAGGGGCGGAACTGGGGGAGAATTTGGTGAATGTGTTGGACCCGTTGCTTGTGCCTGTACAGGATGGAAACCATGGAACTGCTGGCAAAAAGCGTGAGTCCCAAGCATAAAGCATCAGGGAATGATAACAATGCAGAGTACAGTGAGCTTGTGATTTTGTCATGAATTATAGAAGAGCAGTACCCTAAATTTTTTCTCTTTTTAATGGTATCATTTCTTCACTTGCCAGGCAGAAACACAGGAAAAATAACATTTACCAGCATGTAGAGGAGTCAACACAGAGATATGCAGAGGTCAACATACTTGGGAGCTTTCACTTTAACCTTTGCCCACCTGGAGTTCCTGGGGCTGATGGTGATGGCCTGGAAGATAATCAAGAGGCAGGTGCTGCCAATGGTCACACCTCTGCCCACTCTGCAAACATAGAAAGAGGCTTGCAGCACTTGATAATCAAATCTGTGAATCTTAACCTGAACCCAGTGATGTAAAGGAAGAGATAATGGTAAAGAAGACAGAAGTTTCCCAGAACTCCAAATACAATCTGGGATATGAACCATGCCTGTTGTCAAATCACTGGAGGACATTCTTCCAGTTCTCTGGCACTGATATCTGTCTTTAGAGCCAGAAGGTTCTGTATGGGGATCAGAGATGTGAACTATATGTCAAATAAATCCAATCTTCTCCATTTACCATTAGTGCCCACTAAGAAATATTTGCATTATGTTTATCTTTTATTAAAAGTTTTCCTATAGTTGAATGTATAACATTTAAAGTACATTTTTTAATGAATGAATCACTGCTGTGAAGACTGTACATGTGATAACTTCTTCATTCTTCATAATCTATGAGATGGGCACTTGTTTAGCTTTTATTATAAGGACAAGGAGAACTTAGGCACAGGGAGATTTGTCTACATTCACATGCTGGTTAGGGGCAGACTGAGACTTGAACTGGGTGTGCAGTGAACCCCTGTGCTAGGCTAACAAAACCAGTTAGCTGTGTTCTTGCAGCAATCCTGATACGGTTTAAGTTTTGTTTTCACACCTTGTAATTTGAGTTTATACTCGTGATATTACACTTTACCTTTTTTGTGGTAGCAAATTTCCAGCCATGTAAAAATGTGTTCCAGAGGCCAATAATAATTATAAATAAGCTTTCAAAGTCCTAATAAGTAGATGCAGATGCATTGGTTGCAGTATAAAACTAAAGGACCTGGCTTCATGATCATGTTGGATTTAATGAAAGCAAGACTGGGTCAATATGAGGATGGCAACTGAAACACTCATTTGCTTCTATGACAGGAACAAAAATATCACAGCGCCTACCCTAGGAATTGTTAAACAATTTCGTATCATGCCCTACACTACAGGGCCTGAAATTCTAATATGTTAAAAACAGTGTAGGCTAGATGCAAATCCTTACTCTTTGCAGTTCATCTGCTCATGTATTAATTAACTCATGACTTAAAACTACTGACAATGAGTGAGAATATTATTAAAAAATATAAGACACTAATGGAAAATGGCATCTATATGGCATGAAAACTTGTGCATTTTAGAAATTTAAATGGTACATATTTTGGTTGATGTTAGAATATTTTTAAGTCAGAGAAAAGATCGCAAGGTACATTTGACCATAATAGCTTCTGTCTAAAGCTCATAGTTATAAAATTACATTTTCCTTAAATGCTGCTTTCCTAATTCAAGAGGGAAATCAGTTTCAGTATAATCACCAGACCATTTACATTTTCATTAGAGACACAATTGCTGCCTTCCAAAAAGCACTTCACAGACTCAGAGTTAGAGAAAACATTTCCATCTCATCAGTTGCCATTCACATAAACTGTTTCTACACAGGATCAAATGATAATTGTAGTTATATTTGACATTTTATTATAAGCATGAATTTGCTATATACACCTCTCTAGCAATTCCCCAGATTTTGTCTCTGATTCTTTTAAGGTTGGCAGAACAGTATAATGATTTCAGAAGCATCACCTTTAGGCACCTATAAAATCAGGTTCTCTTATCACTTGGATTGCACACCAAGGATCAATGTTACTGAGGATGACACCACATCCCACTAGGAAGCCTCAGGGGTTGGTGTCAGGTCTGGGATGCCCATAACACTAAACTGGCTCAGCCCAGGCCTTAGGAATGATTCCTGTCTCTAAGGTAACCCCAGCAGATTCCTTTTATTTCCAGTATGATCAATTACAAATTCACCTCTCATGCCTCCTTTCTTTACACAGTCTCCTTGGACTGATTTGAAAAATACTCACCCTCCTTCTCTCATCTTCCAGGACAGGGGGCTCAGTGTGACAGCCATGAGATCCAGGCAAGTGTGAGAAGAGCAGCCTGACCCTGAGATAAGTGCTTGTGGCTCTGTGACCTCACCTTCCCATGGCACTGCAATTATCATGTCACCTGTGGCAGCAATGAGACTGCAGGCTTGGGGAGCTGAGAATATTTCCAAAGAACCTTTCCCTAGGTGCTGGCTACCAGAAAAGAATTATCGGCTCCTACTTAGTATCTCCAAATAGAATTTGGAGGGTTCGGAACAGGCTCTTTCTTTCCTACGAATCTTGGAGGCAGCCAAGATCTCATGTGGATGGAACAAGTAATACTGAGGTCTGGATGTGAGGTGCTGGCAGCAAGGTAGGTGCATTTCATTGGATGCTCTGCTTCCCTGAGAAGTCCTTATGAACAATGAAGAGCTATTTCCAAATGTTTCTCCCATTCAGGTTCACCATCATTTAAGTTATGACCAGAGAAATGAAATTACTCAATATGTCTGAGAAGGACAGGTAAAGTGATACAAGTAAAAAAAAATGGTATGATGCCAATACTTTGCATTAGAAATCATGGAAATCATCTGAACAGCTCAATGGCAATTAATTTTGGTTCATCCACTCAATTTTATTGGAAAATGAATTTTCCCATTATTGGCTCCCCAGCAGTGATCAGAAATCTAAACAGAACAATAACCATAAAAGATAGAACTTTAAGAACTTCAAAATAAAAGCATGAGAGTCAGATGTTTTAAAAGGCGGATTCTACCATTTCTAAAGTATCACTTAAGCCAATGCTATGTACTCACTTTATGGGCACTGAAGGGCTGCCTCAGTACTCTACACCTACTCACATATTTGCTTAATTGGCAGTAATGCCAATTATTTGTCTCTGTAATTAATTAAGAAACTTAAAATCTGAATTCAAATTAGTTTTTTGGTTTTTCCTTAAAAAATGCACAGTTTGATTCATTTCTACTACCTAATTCCCCCAATATCCTAGTTAGGGATTACAGCCATCATTTTGGACAAGCCATACTTCATATGCAAACACACACACAGAATTACCCATTTGCACACTGATGAAAATACATGTGTGTATGCACACTCACACAATCATATAATCATGCATTTTAAGTGTATTTATACATGTACACACTCATATCCACTTTGCATAACAATCTCACACTCTTTCACACCCTCACCACCATCACATACACATTTATACACACTCATTTTGGCACATACTGATACAGACTCACACAGTCCTATTCACATTGATAAAATCACACTTACACAGTCTGTGAAGAATAGTGTTATCTCCTTACTTATAGCTGCCTCAATAGGGGCCTTCTTTGCCCTTTATACTTCTTCCAACTGTGAAAAAACCCAAAATGGCATTAGGTTCAGTGTCACAATTACAAGGACCATATAAGAGCATTTTCAGTCTAGGCACACAGCTGGAAAGTTGGAGTGTTGGGATGTGACAAGGTGAGTATGGGGGATAGAATCATGTGAAAATGAAGGTACAGGAATAGGGTGCATAGAAATAAAATGAGACAGTAGAGAGCATGAAAGAGTGGGGAGCATACAGAATTCAGTGGGAATGGACATAAATTTAATAGGCACAGCATATTTAAAGGTGCAGAGGGGTAAATGTACACCACTGGGTTTAAGGGAACAAGGAGGAAATTTGTGCAAGGAATTTAAGGGTAAATGAATATTGGATTTTTTTTGGAAACAGCATATTGGGGTTTACAAGAATGAAGGGGATAGTGATGGTGGGGAGTTAATGGATGGAGGAATGTAAAGGGCAGGGTAAGTAGAAGGCACAAGGAATTCACTTCTATATGAATTTAAATAACATGAGAGGGAGCCAGACAACAGGTGGGCATGCAGGTGCTGGGTACAGAGTGGTCCAAAGAAAAGATGGATGGCGAGAAGGTGAGAGGGTGTCTGAGGTAGAAATGGCCCCAGGAAATCAGAAGGGCAAAATGGGAGGAGAGCTTGGGAGAAGAGTGGGAATGAGTGGCTACAGGACCCGGGAGTGAAAGGCAGGGACTGTAGCATTAGAGCACTCTTCCCAGAAGCTCCAAGCAAAATTCAGAAAATGCCTCATAAGACCAGACCCTCTGACACTGCCAGAATGGCACCTTGGTGATTTTTATCCATGATCTAGAGCAGAGCTCAGGGCTATTGTTGAGGAAATTCTCGATTCTAAAATGAATCCAAATATTTATCAGAGGTATTTAATTCTAATTGGAGCATATGTTCCATGATTTTCTGACCTTTTTCAATTTATGCATGACTTTGAATTTTGTGAGAGAAAAAAGGAACTAAATGAGAAAAGCCAGAAGAATATATAGGGGATCCTACAAATAAAATAATTATGGACACTTCCAGGAAGCCTATCCAAATTGCTAAGGACTTATCAAATGCCTTACAAAGGCTTTTCCTCAAAAAATCTTATTGGTCACAAATCCAATCTTATGAATAAAAAAATGAATGAATGAAGGTGGGATTATAAGGAGCTGAAATCTTAGAGCTCTGGTGCTCATTTAGGTCTTCCATCTATTGCTGTTGGAGTTGAAGGGGCATTATAATCTTTCAAAAGAAACCTGGATCAGGATAAAATTAAAAAGACAAGTAAAGTAGTGACTTACAATTACAGCAACTCTGTTGGCCCTGACCTTACCTGGATGGGTTCCTGGTCCTTGACTCACCAAGACAAAGAATTGAAACTCGAGCTGAATTTGGAAGAGCAAGGTTATTTATTATAAGCAGCGAGTAAAGAGAGGAGGAAATATGTCCTAAGGAAGGAGAGTCTCTATTAGTGAAGAACCAGACTGGCTCTGGTCACAGTTTAGTTCAGGGTTTTATAGGGCTAGATGATGGCAATATTGCACACAGTTTACTAGGGGGCTTTCTTGGGGTATTTCCTTTGTGGCATTCTTCATGCTTTAACAGGGTGTTCTGAATGCACTTTGCTCAATATAACCATTTAACCCTCTGTTAAAGGTGGAATGTTTTGATTGCAGTTTGCTTGGTTTAACCATTTAACAATCTATTGAAGGCAAAATGTTCTGACTGCAGTTTGTACAACTTAACCATCCATTAAATGTGGTTTTAGCTTACTGGGGACACAGATTGGCTTGCTACCAGAATCTGTGCTCCCAAAATTGCAGTTCTAAGACCTCCCAAATACACCTTTGTTCCCTTGCAACTTGGTATGCAATTTCTTTGAGGACACAGCTATGAGCCATTTCTCTGAAAATACTCCCTGTATATTCATTTTAGGGTTGAGTCTTACACTCTCTCTCCTGTTATCACACTCCCTGTGTAATGCGAATTGTACATTTCATTGTTTTGAATACATGCGGATTATGTAGGTGGTTGTGGTAGTTAGATTCATTTGTCAACTTGGCCAGGTGAAGACACCTAGTTCTGTTACTGTGAACATGAGCCAATGGTACGTGAAACTCACCTCTTGCTGATTACATCTGCTGTCAGCTAGCAGGTGTGCCTGCTGCTGTGAATGACGTTTGACTTAATTGGCTGGTGCATAAATGAGAGAACCTAATGCAGCACAGCCCCAGCAGCTGAGCATGCCTCATCTCAGCATGCATAGCTCAGACCAAGCTTTGGAGATGCAGAAAGAAATAACCCCAGGGAAAGTTGTTGGAACCCAGAGGTCTGGAGAGAAGGCCAGCAGAGATCATCCTGTGTCTTCTCACATAAGAAAGAAGCTCAGTTGAAAGTTAACTGCCCTTCCTCTGAAGAACTAACAAAATAAATCCCCTTTTGTTAAAAGCCAATCCATTTCTGGTGTGTTGCATTCTGGCAGCTAGCAAACTAGAACAGTGGTCCTTAGACATGGAACTGAACTATTTTGATCACACATTAACTCTGTGTCTGGATAATTCACAGGACTTGCAAATATCTGGAAACATATAATTCCCAAATCTGCGTACCCACCTATCACCATCTTTCTTTGTTTTGGCCACTTTTCTCATCCAAAGAGTTCACTCCTCTCTCCATACCACCCTGCCTGAGAAAGACAGGAGGATTTGCAGGAAGACCAGCTCTGAGTCTTATTCTTTGTCTCTACGTCACTTCAGGCATCATCTGCACATGCGTTGATCCTCCCTTAATCAAACCCTTCAGACAACAAGGCATTGCTTCACACAGCACCTGTGCTCTTATAGGGGAAGCAGGAACACAGGTTATTAGTTTGAAGGCTGAAGGGAGGGATGGGACCAGGGACATCACAACAACAGTCTTAATTTCCACTTGGGGAGTGCTGTGGAATGAATGCCTTATAGCTTCCAGAAGTTATTAGGAACATTGTCAAAATCCCCTGCAGCCAAATTTCTCAGATTTACTCTAAGCAATGTTGGATCTGACTCAGGAAAGAGAATAACCCACAAATATAGGTCAGAGATTCACTAGAAAGTCAAATGTGTCTGGAGAGTACCAGTCTTTTCACTCCTACTTCTTCCACACGGCCAGAGTTCAAACAGTGAGGAGGAGTTCAAATTCAAAAGAGGAGATTCCAAGGAAAACCTAGAAACATCTGCAATGCAGGATCAGTTAAGACTTTACTCTTTTGTAGCAAGACAAGGGAATAGTAATTTAGTCTTCCCTGAGTGGAAAGCAGGGACTTTACTTGAATACTAAAGTTTGCCTGATACCTTGTCATCTTGTGCATTGTATGGTGTATTAGTTACCATTCTCTAGAGAAACAGGATCAGAGGAAATATTCATAAATATAAAATTTATAAAAGTGTCTCATGTAACCATGGGAATGTAGAGTTTAAAATCCACAGGGCAGGCTGTGAAGCTGACAATTCTGATAGAAGGTCTGGATGAACTCTGCAGGAGAGGTTAGCTGGCTGAAGTAGGAAAACCTGTCCCTTCTGAATTCTCGTTAAAAGGCTTTCAGTGATTAGATTAAGCATCAGTCATTAAAGAAGACATTTCCTTTGGCTGATTACAAATGGAATCAACTGTGGATGTAGCTGACGTGATCATGATTTAATTTTATGAAATGTCCTCATAGCAACAGACAGGCCAAAATTTGCCCAGCCAGACAAACAGGTACCACCACCTGGCCAAGTTGACACATGAACCTTACCATGACAGTCCACCCCTTCTCAACGTGGCAGCTATACTCATTACCTTAAACTATACCTAACTTCTAAATAGAAAGCAATAAAAAACACATTTTTCTCACCTAACAATACTCACCTATGCTGCATATAACCAGAAATACAATAAATCTCTCTAGAATAGGGTGAAAATCCTTGGGTAATATTCATTCTTAAACTTGATATCTTACAACTTAAATAGTACAACATGTACAAAAATTACAATCCTGGATTCTGTAACTGATTAGGTGGTCGTAGTTCATATTTATCAGTATCTTCTTCCACTAACCATTCCATGTTCCCTTTACCCTCAGCAAGCACTTCAGCTGCCTGTGGTTCTTTGCCTGGTGGGGTGACCCAAACCTTCATTCTTGAAGTGTCAGAGCTATTGATAGTCCTGCCTAGATTGGGTTGTTTCAGTTTTCCATTGATTTTAATCACAGGACATGATAGTACTAAAAGACACCCTAGGGGATCTACTAAATGCCAAGAACATTCTTCTTTACTTCCATTGTGTAGTCACAGTCCTATGTCCCCCTGATACTCAGGGTCAATTACCCCAGCCAGTAATGTAATCTCTTTCTTGGCTTGTTGATCCAGGGACAGGAGTAGTCCAATGTGACCAAGTGGCATTCTTAGATTCCAGTTCAATGGAATCATTGTTGTTTCTCCTGGTGGAAGCACTCCCGTTTTTGGAATTAAAACCAGCAGAGCTCAGAGTCTCAGGGACAGGAAGAAAAATTTTCTTAATGTCTCACTAAGGATAATAGTGAGTGGTGCCAGTCCCATATCCACCCCTTGCTTCCTGGACCCATGGATCCTGGCTATGGGAGAAACAGCACCATACAGCAGACACTGATTCAGAGCACTCCAGCTTCCTGGAAAACATTACCCCAGTCTTTCAAGGTACTGCCACTTGGGTGGCACCATAATTGAGTTTTCAAAAGGCCATCTCACAATTCTATCAATCCAGCTGCTTCTGGATGATGTGGAACATGGTAAGACCAGAGAATTACATGAGCATGCACCCATTCCCGTACTTCACTTGCTGTAAACTGTATTCCTTGATCAGAAGCAATGCTATGTGTGGAATACCATGACAATGAATAATGAATTCTGTAAGCCAACGGATGGTAGTTTTGGCAGAAGCACTGCATGCAGGGAAACCAAACCCATATTCAGAGTTTGTGTCTATTCCACTTAGAACAAATTGCTGCCCCTTCCATGAAGGGAGTGGTCCAATGTAATCAACCTGCCACCATGTAGCTGGCTGGTCACCTCGGGGAATGGTGCCATATCGGGGGCTGAGTGTGGGTCTCTGCTGCTGGCAGATTGGGCACTCACCAGTGGCTGTAGCAAAGTCAGCCTTGTTGAGTGGAAGTCCATGTTGCTGACCCCATGCATAACATCCATCCCTACCATAACAACCACTTTGTTCATGAGCCCGTTAGGTGATGAGAGGACATTTCAGGAAAAAGGCTGACTGGTATCCAAAGAATGGGTCATCTTATCCACTTGATCATTAAAACCTTCCTCCCCTGAAGTCACCCTCTGGTGTGCATTCACATGGAACACAAATATGCTCATGTTTTTAGCCCACTCAGAAAGGCCTATCCATGTACTTCTTCCCCAGACCTCTTTGACACCAATTTTCCAATTATAGTCTTTCCAAGTCCCTGACCATCCAGCCAAACCACTAGCAACAACCCATTAATGAGTATACAAATGCACCTCTTGCCAGTTTTCCTTCCTAGCAAAATGAACAACCAGGTGCACTGCTCGAAGTTCTGCCCACTGGGAGGATTTCCCCTCACCACTGTCCTTCAAGGACACCCCAGAAAGGGGTAGTAATGCTGCAAATGTTTACTTTCCGGTGCTACCTGTATAATGTGTTGAACCATCTCTAAATCAGGCCTGAATTTTCCCTTCCTCAGGCAACATAGTGTAAGGAAGTCCCCAAGCTGCCATAGCTCTGGTCTTGGAAAGAGAAGACAATGTGGCAGGAATGGAGACTATGGGTATTTGGGCCACTTCTTCATGTAACTTACTTGTGCCTTCAGGACCTGCTCTGGCCCTATCTCATATATACCATTTCCATTTTACAATAGAGTGCTGCTGCACATGCCCAACTTTATGGCTTGGTGGGTCAGATAACACCCAGCTCATGATAGGTAACTCAGGTCTCATGGTAACTTGGTGACCCATGGTTAAGCTCTCAGTCTCTCCTAAAGCCCAATAGAAGGCCAAAAGCTGTTTCTCTAAAGGAAAGTAATTATCTGCAACAGATTGCAAGGTTTTGCTCCAAAATCCTAAGGGTCTGCATTGTGATTCTCCTATAGGGGCCTACCAAAGGCTTCAGACAGCATCTCTATTTGACAATGACACTTCCAGCACCATTGGATCTGTTGGATCATAAGGCCCAAGTGGCAGAGCAGCTTGAACAGCAGCCTGGACCTGCTGTAGAACCTCCTTTTGTTCAGGTTTCCACTCAAAATTAGCAGTTTTTCTGGTCACTTGATAATTGGCCTGGAGTAGGACACCCAAATGAGAAATATGTTCTCACCAAAATCCCAAGAGACCAAGTAGGCATTGTGCCTTATTTGGATGTAGGAGGGGCCAGATGCAGCAACTTATCCTTCATCTTAGAAGGGATATCTTGACATGCCCGACACCACTGGACACCAAGAAATTTCGCTGACATAGAATGCCCCTGTATTTTTGCTGGATTTATCTCCCATCCTCTGACACACAAATGTCTCACTAGTAAATCTAGAGTAATTGCTACTTCTTGATCACTAGGTCCAATCAACATGATATAATCAATATAATGGACCAGTGTGATGTCTTGTGAGAAGGAGAAATGATCAAGGTCCCTGTGAATAAGATTATGACATAGGACTGGAGAGTTGATATACCCTGAGGTAGGACAGTGAAAGTATATTGCTCAACTTGCCAGTTGAAAGCAAACTGTTTCTGGTGGTCCTTCCTAACAACTATTGAGAAAAAAAAAAGTCAAATTAATAGTTGCCTACCAGGTACCAAGGGATGTATAGACTTACTCATGCAATGATACCACATCTGGAACAGCAGCTACAATTGGAGTTACCACTTGGTTGAGCTTATGATAATCCACTGTCATCCTCCAAGACCCATCTGTTTTCTGCACAGGCCAAATAAGAGAGTTGAATTGGCATGTGGTAGGAATCACCACCCTGGCAACCTTCAGGTGCTTAAGAGTGGCCGTAATCTCTGCAATCCCTCTAGGAATATGGTACTGCTTCTGATTTACTATTTTGCTCAGTAGGGGCAGTTTTAGTGGCTTCCACTTGATCTTTCCCACCATAATAGCCCTCACTGCACGAGTTAGAGAGCCAGTGTGGGGATTCTGCCAGTTGCTCAGTATGTCTATACCAATTATACATTCTGGAACTGGGGAAATAACTACAGAATGGATCCGGGAGCCCATTGGACCCACTGTGCGATGGACCTGAGCTAAAACTCCATTGATCCCCTGGCCTCCATAAGCCCCCACTCTGACTGGAGGACCAGAGTGATGTTTTGTGTCCCCTGGAATTAATGTCACTTCAGACCCAGTGTCTAACAATCCCCCAAATATCTGATCATTTTCTTTCCCCAGTGAACAATTACCCTGGTAAAAGGCCATTGGTCTCTTTGGGGAAGACTTGGAGGGGGATTAACAGTATAAATTTGTGGCAGTGTAACAGGGATCTCCCTCAAAGGGACTTGGCCTCCCCTTCATTCAAGGGGCTCTGAGTCTGTAACCTGTCTCAAGTGTGGAAATTGATTAAGGGACTGTGGCTTTGCATTTTTGTAATTCAGGTTTGACTTCTGTTCACTTGACCTAGAACACTTTTGTTTATACAGCTCCAACAAGAATTTAGTAGACTGCCCTTCTATTGTATTTCTAGGTACCCCATGATTTACTAGCCAATGCCACAAATCTCTGCGAGCCATATCATTTTGACTTCTGTTTTGAGTTTGCTGTCTATTATAATAGCCACATCTACCCTGTCTTTGGTGATTAAGTGCTGCCACCTGGGTTCTGCCCACTCAGGATCCCATCATCCCCATTGTGTTTAAGGATTCCAGCTCAGTGACAGCAGTTCCTACTGTAATATCTGACCTACAGTGAAGTGCAACCACAGAGCTCTTCAGGAATGATCATGCTAGTCTCAAGTTTATTTCTCACTGTTCTGGTAAAAGGTGCATCCTCTGGAATTCCTGGGGCATAAGAGCAGGCTTTGCATGATAAATCCACTCAAACATTCCAATCTCTCTAAGCCTCTGGATTCAGTCATCTATATTATATTAGGGCAGTTCTGGCATTTCAACCTCAGGTAATGTCAGCCACCTTTTGATCCATGTTTCAACCAACTATCCAAATAAACTGTTAATACCTTTTCTAACCCCTCTAGCTATAATATTGAATGCAGAATCTCTGCTTAGTGGGCTCATATCAATAAATGCAGCTCGATCCAGCCTTATATTCTTCCCATCATTGTCCCACACCCTTAAAATTCATTGCCACACACATTCTCCTGATTTCTGCCTATATAAATTGGAAAACTCACAGTTCTTTTTTTGGAGTATAATGTACCTCCTTATGTGTGACACTATGTAGCTCAACTTTAGGGGCCTGTTGGGACTTTAGTCTAGTTATAGGTCTGGAAGAAATGAGAGGTGTTGGGGGCGGGTCATGAAAAGAATTAGAAATATTTTCCAAGCCATTTGCTTCAAGGCCTTCATTTGCAGTTTCATCTGGTGAAACAGGATTATTCACTCTAGGGCTAATCCCTTCAGGAGGAGATTGGGTGGCCAACTCTTCAAGGCGTGCTGGAGGTGGGGCAGTTATGTTCTCAAGGCAAACTATTACAGGGCTATCTAGAGAAGACTCAGCATGATATAGGGTTTTAACCTCACTCCCGATATCATTATCAGTCCATATGTCACTATCTCATTTTTTAGGGTTCCACTCATTCCCAATCAATATCCTCACTTTAATGGCAGACACCATGCAAGATTGAAATTTCAGTTTATGTTGTAAAGTTGTTACTCTAACAATAAGATTCTGAGTCTGATTTTCAGAGATCTCAAGTCTACAGCTACAGGAAATAAGATTTTCCTTCAGGATATTCATAGAAATGTCTACATCTGTCAGATGGCCCATAAGCTTCTCATTTGAAGACTTAAGTCCACCATTTCACTCCTTAATGTAGCCAGTGTATCTAACTACAACCAGCCAACATCTCTATACCTCTTATTTCCACAAAACTCTGGAAAGGTGTCAGAAACATTATCCCCCAAAACCTGGCTTCATACAAGTGAAGCATTAGGAAAATTGAATGGTGATATTTTGACTATCTCTTTTGCCAACTCACTCCATGGATTGGGAGTATCATTCTGATTATGGGAATCAGAGTTCCTATTGCCTTTGAGTCAAGTCAGAGTGGAAAACCATTCATAAAAACCCATTTTTAAGATTCTGTTTCTTAAGAACCACTCCTGGTACCAAGATGTATTAGTTAGGTTTCTCTAGAGAAACAGAATCAACAGGGAACACTTGCAAATATAAAATTTATAAAAGTGTCTCCCATGACCACAGGAACGCAGAGTCCAAAATCCACATGGCAGGCCATGAAGCCAACAATTCCAATGGAGGGTCTGGAAGAATTCCACAGGAGAGGCTCACGAGCCAAAGCAACCAGAGACTCTATCTCTTCTGAATCCTTCTTAAAAAGCTTCCAGTCATTAGATTGAGCATCACTTATTGTTTAAATTTTAACCACGCTAATGGCTGTGAAGTTGTAAACTGAACAAATAATTTGACGGAAAACAAATTTCAATCCAAAACAGGTATGAACAGAGTTATATTTCTGTCTGTGAAAGAAAGATGAACACTGCCCAGGGAAAAGTTCACGAATTTTGAACATAGTCAAAAGAAATCCTACTCTTTTCATCTTTATCATTAACCTATATGCAGGATTATTAAAGCTGAATAAATGCAGACTTTTTACTCAACAATTACACTAGTAATATGCATCAATCAGAAAGTCCACATGCAACATCAAAACACAAGGTCTTGAATTTACATTCCAGCACCATTCTTAATATCTGCAAACTGAACATACACTTATAAATCTACTGATAAATGATTATTCTGTGGATTGTTAACACACCAAGGAAACAACCACTCAGAATGAAACAAACTAGAAAAGCAGCTGTTGTTATGGAGCCTTGGTCTTGTTTTCTTTGGAATTTTATTTAATGTGTCTTTTGTGCTGATCATTTTGTTAGCAATTTTAAAATGAATAGCTATTAATTATATGCTTTTTCTCTATAATACAAAATGGAATACAGAGCCATATATTTGTAACATGAATGTGGAATGAACTGGAAACCAACAGGACAGAGGGCTGTGTTAGAACTTCCATTTGCAAAAGGCACTATCTCCAGTAAACAAAGGGGAAAGCCTTTATTTTCCAATGCAAACTAGAAATAAATAGATTCTAAGTAAAAAAAGTGGAGCTTCCAGATTAAGCCTGATAGATTATACACATCACTCAAATTCCTTTAAGACGTTTATTAGTCACAAGGAGAAATATACTATCTTTAGAGTGGAGAGATCTGGCAGAGAGCACCGTAAGTGAGTGACGTTAACAATAAGCCTGATGAAACAAATTGATACCATGTGCCTCCTATAGGATGTCCTTGGATTGGAACATCACTGCTGTGCAGTTTTGAGCAAAAAAACATAGTAATTCTGAATCTTAATCTAATCATGAGAAAACATCAGAAAAACAAAAATTCTGTCCCATTGTATATAAATAATTGGAAATCTTCAAAACATCAAGGACAGGTGGGACCCTTTATATTGAAAGAGATTGTGTAGATATGAGAACTCAATGCTTCATGAGATATTGACCCAGATAACTATTGGAAAAAATATATGATTTGACAACTGGCAAAATTGGAAAATGGCTTGAAATTTTGATTGTAGTAATATATTAATATTAATTTTGAGATAGTCTTAACCTCATAGTCGTTTCATGAATGCATATTGTGGTATTTAGGAAATTCACACTGAATTTGTATTTAAGAAAAATGCAAATTACCTCTGCAAATTATTTTTTAAAATTTCAGAATAGTTAGTATATATTGTGAAGATATGAATTATATATGACATTATGTATTATGCATATGAGTATACACTCAGAGAAAGAAATAGAATGGCAAACAGTTGCTGAAACTGAGTGAAATGTGCATGGGAATTCTTCATAAAACATTTCCAACTTTTCTCTCTGAATACAAAATTATTTCCAGATAGCTTGCCCTGAAAATGTTTAATGAAACCAACATACAAGAAAATAAATGAATAGTTTTGCCAACTCTATAAAATTTACCAAACCATGGACAGCATAAATAGGAATTAAACAATGTTATAAATTATTGTAAAAAGGAGGGATGAGTAAAATTTACTGGAAGTAATAGACAATAAGAATAGAAATGAAAACATGTTATATCAAAAAAGGAATAAAGTAAACAGGGCATTTTCAGTGTAATCAAGAACTATGAGAAAGGGTCTCCACTGGAAATGAATGAAGACCTGATCAACATTTAGAAGAAATATTAGATCATAAAAGGAAATAATGGTCAACTTTAGTTCTAAAAATTTCTGTATCTAGGATTAGCTTCAATTTCTTTAGAAAAATATGTTTCTACTATTATGTCCAAAGAAACAAGGAAGCTAATTTATCAATAGCAGCATAAAATCACAAGGCAGTTGTGCCAGTTTGAATCTGTTGTGTAACCAGAGAAGCCATGTCCTTTAATCCTTATTTAGTTTTTGTGTGTGGGATCTTTTTTATTGTTTTCATAACAATAATTATTGTTATTGCAGGTGGTAAGTTTTGATTAGATGGGTTACATGGAGATGTGTCTCTACCCATTCAAGATGGGTTTGTTTACTGGAGCTCTTTAAGAGAGGACCATTTTGGAAAAAGCTACAGTGCCCATGCAGCCAGAGACCTTTGGAGGTGAGCCTCATGAAACCAGGGAGTTTCATGAAACCAGAAACTGGAGATAAAGGTAGTAAACAATTACCATGTTAACCATATGACTTTCCATTTGAGAGAGAAACCCTGAAGGTCATTGGCCTTCTTGAACCAAGGCATCTTTCCCTGGATGCCTTAGATTGGACATTTCTATAGCCTAACTTTAATTTGTACATTTTCATGGCCTTAGAACCATAAGCTTGCAAAGCTGCCTAAAGACCCTCCTTGAGTACTCACATCCTGGGACCTGCAGTCCTGGACATTTTTCCCTGTCTTCTATCTTGATTCATGGAGTAAGAATGAATTAATCAGTGAAAACAATTTTGTGTTGTCCTGTACACCACTGCAGTTGAATTTGGCCATTTCTGCATGTGAGTGTTTTAAATATGTTAATACCATTTCATATATTCATATTTCAAATGCCCACCATTTTTCTGAGGATTCAAGGCATGAATTTCATAATTTGGTCCTCAAAGCTTCTAGCAGTAACTGAAGTTGTTGTCCAGTTCCAACCCTTACTACCTCAACATGATACAAGGACATGCTTTTCTTCAGATTTCTAAATGATTCTTTCTCATGATACTTTCTCAAGGAACTCTGCCAACAACTCTGCTTAGTTAAGTTTAGGAGAATTTTAATATCAGATTCAAAGTCGAACATACAAAGATTTCCCCCATAATGTCAATAATGTTTCAGAACCTATTGGCATTTTACTGGTTATACTCTGGATAACTCCTCTGCAAGTAATATTTAAACTTCAATTTTATAATATTTCCAAAACAATTATTTAGCATTTCATTTTACATTTTCTATTTCTATTTATTGTTGCATTCTGGAGGCAGGGGATCCAGTGCTGCTTACTACTCTTTCATACTATGATAGTTTCATAATTCTGTATCCAAATCTGTGGGGATGGTTGAATAAACAAATGACAATTGTACAAAAACATACACATTACATAATAATAATATTTGGAGACTTCCTATTTCTTATCCAGGCAAAGCAGACTGTGGAAACAATGGAGTCTTGGCCCATGAGAACAAAGGGGCTAACAGTTGGGAAACACAAAGCAAATATAGCAGCTGTGTTCACCAGCCACCAATTGGGATTATTAAGAAGAGCAGGACAGACCTGAGTGATTGAGGAGAAGGTGTAAAATGATTCAAAGGTGCTCACTAGTAAATGGATGGTTTAAGTACCTCTTGACACAGCAGAGGACTTGGTGGAGAGGTTGGTCCTGTGAATGTGTTGTACCTGCTGCTTGTACCTGCACAGGATATAAACTATGGAGCCACTGGCCCAGAGCATGTGACCCAAACATAGAGCATCAGGGACTGATAGCAATGCAGCAATGAGTGAAAGTGTGATTTGTTGATTGCCTTTAGTGGAACAGTACCCATAATCTTTTTTCTTTTTGATGGTAATATTTCTTCATTTATCAATAGCAAACATAGGAAAAACGATATTTGCAAACATGTAGAGGAGACAGCACAGGGACATGGCAAGGCTGATGAACT
Organism: Tamandua tetradactyla; assembly: GCF_023851605.1. Lineage (NCBI taxonomy): Eukaryota > Metazoa > Chordata > Mammalia > Pilosa > Myrmecophagidae > Tamandua > Tamandua tetradactyla. Next base: position 6,899,308 of record NC_135342.1, read on the forward strand.
TAGGCACTTTAAATTTAACTTTTGTCCACCTGGACTTCCTGGGCTGATGGTGATGGCCAGGAATATACTCAAGAGGCAGGTGTTGTCAATGGACACACCCTTCCCCACTCTGTGAATATAAGAAAGAAATTTGCATCCCAAATCACTGGAAAACTGTTTCCACCACAAAGATGGCATTGTATGGAGGTCTACTCTGGGGAGCAGGACTAGGAAATTGGCTACAATCAGGTTTTTTAGAATCAAGTCTGTGGTCCTTAATCTACATCTAGTAAAATAAAGGATGGAATAATGATGGAGAAAGCAGACATTTCCAAAAACTCCAGCTACAGTCTGGGATAAGTTGAGGATTCCTAATGCCAAATCCCTGGAAGACATTCTGTCAGTTTGAAGTTACTGATATTTGACTTCAGAGTCTGATAAGGCTACAAGGAAATAAGAGGTAGATGCTATAATCATCATGCCTCCTGAAATCCAATGTTCTTTACTTACATTAATTCTCCCTTAGAATATGTAAAATTACCTTCTATTAAAAGAATTTTAAGAGTTGACTGTATGATCTTTAAAAGGAAATTAAAATGTAGGTATCTGTGCCAAGAAAGCCATACTGAGGCAAATCATGAGCTGGAGATTGCTAGGAATGTTGTTAGAAGCATGATGAAAACATACACTGAGAAAGGTTAAGTTAGTTGTCTAAATTACCATCCTGCTCAAACACAAAGTGATGACTTGAACCTGGTGGGTTTGTTTCAAAATAAAAACTAAAACAAAAAAAAGTGCCTTTAACCAAACTTCTATAGGAACAAAGCTAGTTAGGAGTGTTTTTCCAATAATGCAGACTTACATTTAGCATTGTTTTTATAACTTATCTTTGGATTTTGGCATGGTGTTATGTTATTTTGTAATTTTGGTTGTAGCAGTTTTGTAATTTTGGTTGTGTAAAAGTATCATCTATAGACCGATATTGTCCTTGAGCAAAGATATAGAGTGTTTAATAAAATGTTGATCTTAACTATGTGTGGACTGTAGTAGGACATTATGAATGAAGAAAGTCTCCATGTTATGATGGAAGCAGAAAGACTCATTTGCTCTCATGTCAGGAAGAAAAGTACAATGTCACCTATCAAAGGAATCATGGAACAATTTCATGCCTTCTCCTACACTGAGCACTGTGAAACACTAACATGAGATTGGACATTGGAATGTATAAACTAATTTATTATTTAGGTATATATTAATGTCTGACAATTAAAACTATTAGTGATGCAGTGAGATTCCTGAAAGAGTTAAAAATGGAGACATATGCAAAATAGAGTTTGAAAACTTTAAAATATTCTGCATATCATAAATTGATAGAGTAGATTTTTCATTGTATTAGAATATTTTTAAACCAAAAATAAATCATAAAATGTATATGCTCTTGGGGGCTGCTGCATGAAACCTTCAATTAAAAAGTTATCTTTTCTTAAAACTCTGCTTGGCTGGCTTCAAGAAAGAAAACAGACCAAATGTCACCAGCAAACCCTGGATGATTTCAGTAGAGACGTGATTACTCTCTCCATTATACAGATATGCTCCCAGAGATAGAGAAACATTTGCATCCCTGCAGATGTCATACATATGTGCTATTTCTGATAGGATGAGATAATTTTATAAATTTGTCCTATTTTTATTACAAGTTTAGAGTTATTACAGATGCACCTTTTGTAATCTTGAAAATTGTTTCCATAAATTAATTTCAGAGATACGGGACTTGGACCCATTTTTTTTAAGTGTTTTTTCACCACTTCAGTTAAACACCCACAATCCCTCTCAGTTACATTAAATCTAATTAAGGGCCATCAATGACTGGCCTCCAATTTCTTTTTACTAGCTCAGCCCCTGCCTCAGCAGTGATTTTTCCTGCCTGTGTGGCTTGGCACTAGACCCAGTTCAAACACTGAAGGACCCTTTTCTGATATGACCACTTCCTGACACTCCCGATTATGACTCTTTATGTTGCAGACTCTGCCTCTCAGGCTGAAACAGTAAACACTCACCAATTACTTCCAGCAGTGAGTTCCATGTGAGGGTCAAAACAGCTAGAGTATGAATGGAAGGGAGACAGCTGGATCCTGAGTTATAGGCTTGTGGTTCTGTGACCCCACCTCCCCATCGAACTGCAATTACCATTTCACTTGGAATGGTCTTCCCAATGCAGGCCTGGGAATATGAGAATATTTCTGAAACACATTTTTCTCAGTTGATAATTACCAAAATTAATTACAACTTCGTGGTTGACAACCACCAAAGACACCATCAGTATGTTTTCATCCAGACTCCTCTATTTTTAGGCTCCTGGGGTCAAGCTGGGTCTCCTATGCAGGGGTCAGATGAGGCCAGTTCTGACACATAAGGGACTGGCAGCAAAGGGGGTGAATCTCTAAGGATGGTCTGTCTCCCGAAGACATTCTACTACCCCAAAGTAAGCACTTTCCTAATCTTTAGGCCATTGGGCTACACATAATTTAAGTGATTACCCAAGATATGGACTCAAAGCATCTGAGAAACTCTTTCAGAAATCCAAATCAAAGGAAGAACATGATAGCAAGCAATCAAGGTCTGCTAATTTGGAAATGTAGATCATGTGGAAATTTTGTAGGAATTGTAACTTAGCAATATTTTATATGCAGTAGTGATAAAATAAGTAAAAAAAAAAAAGCTCAGTAACTCTAGAAAGGGACACACATATAAATGACTCTCAATAACATAAACCCCATGATTGGATAGTTTGACATTCACTTATCTATCAGGTAAATGATGCTAGTTCTTCATTTTGAGAATGTTGAACAGTAATCCAAATTGTCTACACTTATTTTTGGCTGAATTTTAAGTAATGAGAACTCTATTCTTTGATTTATTTATTTTTTATTTTTTAATTTTTTATTAATGAAACATATCCACATACCAGCAAAACATTCTTACCATATGATCATTCCTTTCTTGTTACATAATCAATAACTCACAATATCATCTCATAGTTGTATATTCATCATCATGATAATTTCTTAGAACCTTTGCATCAATTCATAAAAAGAAATAAAAAGGAAGCAGAAAAAAATTCATACATATGATACTCCTTACCCCTCCCTTTCATTGATCACTAGCATTTCAATCTATTAAATTTATTTTAACATCTGTTCCCCCTATTATTTCTTTATTTTTAGTCCATATGTTTTACTTATCAGTCAATAAGGTAGATAAAAGGAGCATCAGACACAAGGGTTTCACAATAATGCAGTCACATTGTGAAAGCTACATCATTATACAATCATCTTCAAGATGTATAATCATATATTATCTCATTGTATAATGATATAGTTACTGGAACACAGCTCTTCATTTTCATGCAGTTCCCTCAAGCATCTCCATTACAACTTAACTGAAAAAGGTGATATCTATTTAATGCATAAGAATAACCTCTAGAATAACCTCCCAACTCTGTTTGAAACCTCTCCACCTTTGACACTTTATTTTGTGTGATTTTTCTCTTCCCCCTTTTAGTCGAGAAGTTTTTCTCAATCCCTTGATGCTGAGTCCCAGCTCATTCAAGGATTTCCGTCCCATGTTGCCAGGAAGGTTTACACCCCTGGGAGTCATGCCCAATGTAGAAAGGGGGAGGGCGGTGAGTTTGCTTGTCTTGTTGGCTGAGAGAGAGGCCACATCTAAGCAACAGAAGAGGTCCTCTTGAGAGTGATTCTTAGGTCTAATTTTAAGTAGGGTTTTATTTACAGGGTTAAGTTTCATATGAACAGACCCCAAGATTGGGGGCTCAGCCTATTGCTTTGGTTGTCCCCACTGCTTTTGAGAATATCAGGGATTCTCCACTTAGGGAAGTAGAATTTTCCCCCTTTCTCACCATCCCCCCAAGAGGACTTTGTGAATACCTTTTTATTCACTGTTCAAATCACTCTGGAATTTATCGAGGCATCACTCTGGACAAAACTACAAAATCTCATGCCCTACTCAAGATTCCATGTGCTATGGTGCTCAGTTAAGCTGTTCACATAATTTATTTCAGGAAATGTACTAGTCAAAATATAAATTTTGTACCAAATAAACATTTTTGCTTTAGTCTCACACATAAGTTAAAGTTTTAAAATATTAATTATCATCTATTTTCAACACCCTGCAGTATTAACATTCCTTTGAGGACTCTATTATTTTTGTAATCAAAATAATTTCTTTGGATTTACCAACAAATAAACTCATGTTTTACCCAGGTCCACTATTAAGTATCTCTAAATTTTCATGCCAGGGTTTAGAGCTCTAAAAAAGATCCACTCCTACCATGCATACACCCACTCATATATATACTTGCATATTACTCATGGATGCACACCCACAGATAAACCATCACATATGCTCACATAATTGCAAACATGCACCTCATAGCACATTTCCTCATAAACTTGCACTCAGCCACACACCACACATAAATACACACTCATATTTATACAAATATGAATCACACTCACTTTGTGAGTTACAAAGTCACACCGTCCTACACAAATGCATAAAATCACATTCACTCTTCAGCATATGAATGTATATCTTAAACCATGTTCATATATGGAAGAATAGTGGTATTGCCAGTATTTTATAAATCTAAAATTTATACTCTTTCCTACTGTTTAGTAACTCTCAAAGGTGGTACTGCAATGTGTAAAATGTAAAAAATATTGTGAACAGTAAGTGCAAAAAAAATTGTGATGTTGGCAAAATGACAATACAAGATTGTTTGATAAAGATAGGTAAAAATGAAGGCCCTCAGAAGAACTGGAAGCATAAAAAGAGGGAGAAGAACCTGAATAAGTGGGTGGTTAAGGAATGAAGATGGTGAGAGAAAAACAGAGGGATAAAATCAGCAGATAAAATACCAGATGTGTTATAGTATACTGTCATGTTTAAGGGTAAGAATGAGAAAGTGTCTAAGGAACTTAAGGGAAATGCAGGTTTTGAATTCTGGAGAATTTAAGGGAAAGCAGGGATCATGGGGATGTCAAAATAATGGGCAAAGTTTGGTAAAGAGCAGGTGCAGGTAAAAGGCATAAGAGACAAATGTCTGTGAGAAATTAAATAAAATGATAGGGAGAGGGGAAAAAGAGCAGGTTAGTCATGTCCTTGGGTTATTAGTGCCCCAAGGCATGGGTGTTATTTTGGGAATGTAAGATGGACTTGGTAAAAGTAAAGGACCATGGGAGTCAAAATGGGTATAAGATAATGAAGGGAGCTAGTTCAGAAACTTGGCATGAGTAGGTTAAAAGAGTTCAAGAGAAAACGTCAAGGATTGTATGGCTGGAATGATGCATGGGGATCATTAAGAAGCTGTGGATGTTCTATGGTTGGGGACTAGGAAGCTTGAGGGTGAGAGGCAGAGAGGTATGAAAAATTGTCTCACATCAATGGAAAGGGCAGAAGCATGACAGCGGAGGGAAGGAAGTGAAAAAGTCCAATGGAAGAAGGTGGAGTCCAATTATAGACGTCAAGAAGTCTCATATGAATGTAGGACAGGGTAATAGATGTCTGGGAAATGTCTGAAGTTGACTGGGGTGTTGGGATGTGGAGTGGAGTTCACTAGGTGAGATAAAGAAAGTATGGGAGAGCAGGATGGATGGTGGAATGATGAGTGCCTCATGGATCCCTCCAGATTTAGCTCATGAGGCAAAAAACCTTGCTTATATAGAATACACATAAAAACCTCTCTAAATTAAAAATAGAGTAGGGGATTGCAGGTAGGTTGCAAATAATCTTAATAAATGTCTTATCTTTGACTCTTGGGGTTAAACGCTGGAATACAGTCATAAATATTTGCCACATTCATCTTGGCCAAGGTCTGTAGGTAGAAGCCTATTTACTGAAGTTTAAGACTTCATAGGAGTTAAGGAAATAGAAATCATGGAGTAGAAGACAGCTCCAATATTTAGATATAAGGGAAAGCATATTAACAATAGTTTTATTCCTTGCAGCAAATTCCCATTAATATTCAGAACATCTGATACTCTATTTTAAATGTTGGGAACAAGGGAGTTTTGCTTATGAATTTTAGGAAAATTTGGTGAAAGATTCACCAACTGGATGTGCATCTTGTAAGCAGTTCCTGTCTGAGGAGAATTTCTGACTATACAAAAGTATTTCAGCAGAAACTTTTAGGGCGATGATCCTTTGGTCTGTTATATTTTGACTATTTGGGTTAGTAAAATCATCACAAATAAATATTTTTCAGTGATTTTCCAAGAAAATACAGTAAATGACACATTGTACATGTATCTCAACTTCTAAAATTTTATTCATTAAAATACATTACCTGAGAGGAAAGACCATCTTGGTAACCACATCTGAGTCCTTGGACTTCTAGTTTCTTATCACTACAGATGCTGCACCCCTGTGCTTGAAGGGGGGGTTCATGAGAAACATGAGAATCAATGGCTGTGGGGCATGTGTGAACATCATCTCACATACCATATCCTTAGAGCCATCACCTTCCACCTTTCTTTCATAATAAGCACTTGTGGTGACTGTTCACTTCAAATGTTTTTCCACAAGGGAATAGGGAGGTGTGAGAATGGAGAAGTGTCAGTTTCATCCCAGGCCACATTCACAACCCATGTGTAGATTCTTCTCTGGACACTGTCCCAGAATCTGAACGCAGGTATTGAAGCTGAGGCTATGGGAAAAAGCGAGCCCTCCTTTGCTGAACTCAACTAGCCATACACCTACCACTCTCTGAATCCAGTTAAGTTGAATGCCAGTTACCTGCCAGACTTCATTTGCCCCTTAGGACCCACATTCTACTGGAGAAGACCTAACACATTTGCCAAGAGACACTGGTTCTCAAAGTGTGACCCTGGATCTGAAGCACTGGCATCAGTGTAAAACTAAAAAAAAAAAAAGTATTCTTCCTTCCTGGTCCAGAACTACACCACCAAAAACATTGTTGACAGGTCTTTTGATCCATGCTTTTACAAGCCTCCAGGTGAATCTCATAGAAACTAAATTCATGAGTCTTTACATTAAGTTGTAACTCATCCTTGAAATAACATGAAAAAATACACTGCAAATGAACACTCTTCATGAGGTGATATTAATTATTGGACTCAAAACCCAAACTTATTTTTACAAATAAAATAATCTGACTCATAACCCACACTCTATTGTTTTCCTTCTGTGGTCCTGCTGAGATCCTTTGGTAACCTTTATTTACTTCATGGGATGATAGCCAGCCTAAATAATTTGAAACCACATTTTGCTTCAGAATCCCCCTTAGGTCAATGCAATGGTCACTCAGTGGCAGAATTCTTGTATGCCATGCTGGAGACCCGGGTTCAATTCCCGGTGACTGCCCATGCAAGAAAAAAACAAAATGAACTCACCTTAGAATTTGATTTGCATCAGACTTCAAAATTAGAGGAAACTAATTTATTGAAATATTTTGGAAATAAAGTTAGGAAGCAAATATTTCAGAGGTTAGGAGATGATTTATTGGGAAATGAGATTGAAAATATTCTCATAATATTGAATGCTTATAATTTATTTCAATTTGTCATAAATAACATATGCAGTCTCTAATTGGTTGTAAAGCCTTCCTCTAAATGCTAAACAGTCCAATGTTTAAATCCTTGTGTGCATTGAATAATTACATTCAAAATTTGAGGAGATTGTCCTAACTACCTATTCCAGGTCACTGTCTGTGGTCTGTGCTTCAGAATCTTAAACAGTCACATAGTAACCACTATTCCTAGCCACTTTCTCATGTTTCTTCCCTTCCCTGATTTCATCCTCTGGTCCACTGGTCCTCCTCACTCTTTTCTGAATTTAACACTGCATTTAGTTCCCCAAAATAGTCCCAGAAGTCTCCTATCAATCCCCACCTTCATTTTCTTGGTGAGAGTTTCTGGAAAAGTTTGAATCCAATTCTATCCTGAGGTATAGTGTTAAACAATCAATGATTTCAATAATGCTAATTACCATTCCAATATAGATATCTCCTATTTGCCTATTTCATGAGTGATAAACTCTGGAACTTAATTGGATGGGAAAACCTTCTGTCCTGTTTTCAGAAAGTGCGAATGTGGAGGCTTGAAAAATCCACAGGACACAGTGGGGCTTCTAGGAAGTAGAGGAAGGTTTAGGCAGAGAGAAGTTTCCCTCTTCAGCTGGGCTTTTTGTTGCTCAAAACCCTCTTGCATTCCTCCTAACTTAATCAAGATGATACAGTAGTATTTGACTTAATCATCTTCTGCTATCCCAACATTTGCTGCAATAATTTGCTTGGTGTGTAAATTTTCTCTTCACTGCTATCTTATAATCTATGCATACAGCTGATACAATCACACAAAATTTGCTGTTTTTTTTTCCCAAGAATTTTACATATGGTAAAATATCTGTATATTCTCTTAACATTGAATAGTACTTTGCTCCTGATTAAAGTACATTTACACAGTGTTTAATTCTATATAGTGCTTCTCCAAGACAATCACTTTCTTGAGAATGTAGCAAGCAGGCCTCCCCCTCTTTCTGGTTTAGCTGGGCTCTCTGTGGAAAATCCCCAAACCCCCTCTCCTTGCAGGCAAACAAGGTAAGGCATATTCCTGGGATAGAAACCCCCTCCCCTAGCCTTCAGGAACTGGTTAAGATGCATGTAGGCAACAGAAGACATTCCTGGGGTGGGGGCCCCTCAACGATTCAGCTCTGGGCCATTCTCAATTTAAATCAGCCAATTGTTTACCTTGTTTTTAACATGACATACAGTGTATAAAAACTAAGTTTGCCTTTTGTTTGGGGCTCAGACTTTCAGAGGCTGCTTGGCTGAACCCTATGGCCATAGCAAATAAAACCTGCTTCCTGAAACTAAGGATCCTTAGTCTCAGCCTGTTCTAACTTCATGAAATGTTCCTGGAGGCCTGCAGCCTCATTCCTGTGTTTTGTGCTACAAGAGTATCCTTATTGATACACGTACCTCTAGTTAATTAAACTTCACCAATTTTTTACTTGTGTAGATATATTGGATTTAAAAAATTTTATCATCTGATCTTATGAAGATATTATGTTGTTTCCAGTATTTTTCTTCCACTGAAAATGCTACCATGAATATACTTGGGTAATATCCTTGTTATGAACAGAAAATGAGGGCTTGGATTTCTGTGAAGTTTTCAAATATTCAAGTTTAGTCCTTGTGACCACAATGTCGTTTGAAGAGATGTAAACAAGTTCATATCATGACTTTGGACTGGAAGAGAGTCCAATTCCTCACATCATGGGCTTAAGTGTATTGTCAGTATTTGTTGTAATTATAGGAAAGTGAAATATTGTCAACTGAATGGTCATCTATACTATTATGAGCAAGACTATATATAACATAACATGGTAGTCACCATATGAGTTTACTAATCTACAAATTGCCTATTTTCATTTTATTACCTTATTTGTTGTTCTTGCTTTCATTTATGGTGGGTAGAAATAAATTTTCATCTATACTGGATACAATTTCTTTCTGAGAGTTGTAGATTGGAAATATATTCTTCTTTCTGGTGTCTCTTGAAGTATATTTTCAGACAGCATTTATGAGCATTAAGTTGTCATGATTTCTTCCTGGGATTTTATATCTTCTTAAAGAAATATACCTCTATGTCATAATCCTACATTTTTTATTTCTAATCTTTGATGGAATTTGTTCATGCTTTCCAGTTTGATACTTGCCCGTTGATCCATGTGGCACTTCTATTTGTAAATCATGATGTATGATATAATTAAACTGTGTTTAACTGATGATTTTTGAGTAATCTGTTCTTTCCTTACATGTGCTAAACCACCTCTGATATTTCAGTATTTAGTATGTAAAACTCTCTCTCTCAGGGATGTTTATCTTGCTTCATTGGCTTCTCAGTTTAATCATTATTCCATCACCATCTTTTCCTTATTATTATTTTATTAAAATAGAGTGTGATATCTGGTAGGGAAATTCCCTCATTCAATTATGTCTTCTATTCATTTTGGTATTTTAAATGCATCTTCAAAAATATGCAATAGCCTTGTCATACTCTCAGAAAAGAACATTTTAATGGAAACGATTGAATTATACATTAGTTTGCGGAGAGTAAACATTTTTGTTTCAACTAGACCACATGGCACTTTCATATTATTTAAATGTTTTATCATGTCAGGATGGAATAGTTTATAATTCTCTTCCTAAACTTCTCAGTTTAAGCCTAGAGCTGGTCTCTGAACCTTTTGATTTGGACTACTGTTCTTAATATTCCATCTTTAAAGTATATTTTAATTGACTGGAAATATTTGTAAATGCCATTGATTTTGGTCCATTGATTTAGTACAAATAATTATTGGGAACAAATTTATGTAAAATCTAAGCTTAATAATACCAGAGTTTTATCATCTTTGCATACATTCACAAGTAGATATTTATCTCATCTGCTACTAATGAAAATACTTGGATCTTTCTGTGCATTTTTCCAAGTTCCACTAATTATTTTATTGCTCAGAGAAATGGTTATGCCTGCCAGTACAGTGATAATGGGAAAAGGGATTGCATGCCTCCCACGTTTACCTGTCTTTAAAGACATGACTCTATTACTATGAATCATTAGGTGTGCTCTAAGACTTTATTACAATGAATCTGCTGTGTTCTAATGAAAATTTATGGTTGTTTTTCTTTATCAAAGTTTTAAAACTCTGCATACATTAAATGAAATTTTACCCATTCATTTGATGATGACATTAAGGATATTACAAACTTGAGAGTTTACCAAGTAAATGTAATGTAGGATACTTTTTAGGTCCTGATTCCAAAAAACAACAGGAAAAAAATATATAGGTTTAAGTTATTTGAGAGAGTGTGAATTGAACTGGTTATAGATTTTAGTAATTCAGTTTTTATCATGATCTGTTTTAGCAGTCTGGTGGTTATTGCTTTGTATTTTACATCCATGATTATTAATGAGAGAATGTTTGCAAAAAACATTGTTAAGATAGGAAATATTTATGAGAGAAAAGGACATAAATCATGGATTTGATTTAATTATCCAAGCTCCAATTTCCTTTGCCAACGGAGATGCTTGGAATGGATGATACAGAACTGGCCAAATGCTGTCACATTTTGAAACTCTCTTTAGGACATCCACAGTTTCACTTCCATTCCTTTAATTTTGTTAATGCTTAGAGTTCTATTTTTGAAGTTTGAAAATAAACATATCAGTAGAATAAATTCGTTCCCAAAAATTATTTGTACTTCATTGCTGGTTTTCTTTCCATTACATTTTTTTTTTTTGTATTTTGAAAAAAAAGTCATTGGCACAATTGGTATGCACATTTTCCTCCTGTGAAATACAGTTTTCCTGATTTGGAGTAGAATCCCTTCTGTTTAACCAAGACTTGGAGTAGAGATTTAAACACATCCCTTGCTTGTTGGTTTGATCTACACTTACATTTTACTCTTTTTTTTGGGGGGGGGTACAAGGTTCAAAAATTGAACCTGGATCTCCTGCATGGAAAGTATGGAAAGTGAGCATACAGCCACTGAACCACCCATGCACCTTACACTTATGTTTTAAAGAGCAATTTTCCTGTACCTTGTATAGGATGAAATTATCTGAGAAAAGAAGATTAAAAATAAATGTACAAAGACTGCTTGGAAGATGTAGGAATAAGATATACCAAGTTCAACCCTGCTCAAAGGAACACCTAAAGAATTGAGAGAAAAATGACTAGACAGTGATTTCATTGTGCCAGTGACATGAGAGTGTTTTCTACACCATATAGGGTGGCTCTGGTTGAAAAAGCTGAGGAATTGAGATGTAGAGAACTGAAGACCATCCTGGTAATTCAAAATAGTTACTGTGCCCCTATCAAAATAGAGGCCCTGGCCCTCAGGAGTGCCTAGACAAGGAGACTGGGAGTAAGAAATAAACTAAGCTGCATTTCTTGATCATGCCACACCCACACATACACGCCCACCCCGGGCTCATCCTCGTGCCTGCTGTACCTACATATTCCAGCACGCTGGGCCCATACTACTGGTAGGGTTTGGACAGGAGGTGAGATCGGGATGAGCTTGACATCTTGCCTTTCTTCCCCACAAGTTCTGTTCTCCTGTTTTATTTATGTATTTTCCATGGGTAGGCACCAGGAATCAAACCTGGGTCTCTGGCTTGCAGGTGAGAACTCTACCACTGAGCCACTGTGAACTGCCCTGTTCCCGTGTTTTGACATCATGACAGGACCTTGTATAGTCCTGGCTATGGTTGGTTCTGGGACTCTATTATCACCACAAACAGAAATCTTCCCTATTACAACCCAGTTGAAACTCAAACGAGTGGGAGGTTAAGGGGAAGTGGTAGGAGGAATCTTTCCAAAAAATGGAATTGAGCCACACCCAGATGTCTGAGAAGCTAATAAAAGGCAAATACTCCAGACCATTCCTCATTCAGACTCTGGATGAGTAAAGGACAGAACTTTTTCCTCAAGCTCAAAGATGGGCATGGAAACTGGAGTGTGCGAACATTTATGCCCCTCTACCCAATGCATTACAGCTCAGCTTCCTTTCCAACATAGCTCTTTTAAGGAAAGTGACTTAGATTTGATGTAAAAATCATATGATGGGCAGGACAAGACACTCATATGTAGGCCAAGGAAGACCAACATCCCAAAACATGGTAGGGTCTTGGGCTGTTCTTACACATTTGGAAGGAGGAATGGAGACAAGGAGGCAGACTTATGCATATTTGACTGGGATCCACTTTGAGAAAAGGATGAGGCAAAGTTATCAGAGCCTTCATGGGCCAATAAAAAACATGGGAGTCCTCATGTGGAAAGCTTTGCTCCTGTTCACCATCGGTAAAGGATGAACTGCCTCCCAGAAAAGATGACTGACAATATGGAGAAGGGATGGTCTCAGAGGTTTGGGCCCCTGAGGAGTGTGTCAAGAAATTATTCTCCTATTTTTTTTTAAATCAGGATCAGAGTCCAAAATAGATGAGGTGAATTCTATGGAAAATAGACTCAAGACCAGAAACTGCAGCAGAGATATATAGGTATGATCTTCCTATTCTCCACAAGGAATTCCATGGCTTGAGGTGACTCAGTCTTCCCTGGGCAAGGAACTGGGTGCTTATTGGCATCCAGGGCCTTGCAGGCACTGGGTTCTGGGAAACAGGTGGCAACTGAGTTTTGGCTGAAACCATGATTACTGGTCTGTCCAGAAAGGACTAAATTTCATGGGGTTTATGCTTGCAAACTCTCATCCCAACTCTCATTTTAACCACAGAATCAGAGTGCAGCTTTCATAGGCAGAACTCCAAGAAGATGGACATCCATTCCAGGGACAGGAAGCATGTTAAACCAGGTAGAATCTTAATTTTAGGTCTTGATGGCCACAGGGAGGTAAATATTATATCTATCCAGGAAATGGTTACTTAAGTGTGTTTGGAGACCCCAGGGTACAGGGAACATTGAGGACCAAGAATTGGCCTGGACTCACCTATTTCCAGAAGCTTAGGTAGCTGTAAAGGGGAGGGAGTTGCTGGGGTTCTGAAGAAGGTGCATTGTGAGAAATGGGCAAGTGGAGTCAGGGGTACTCTCATACAGAAGCTTTTACATCAGGCTCTTATTTGGGCTCTGAACACAGCATGACTTTGGGAAGGAAGAAATGAATGCCTACCTATGCTGAAGACTGGAGTATGTGAGAGGAAACCCGCGATGCCCTCCACCTCTGGCAGCCCAAACCCAGTCCTCAAAATTCAACTGCTGCCACCTCAGAAGAGCATCATATCCTTCCCGCATGCACTGTTTGAGGGCATTTATCAGGATGTGGCCCAGGATTGACCCAACAAATTCATTTGCCACTGATTGGGAAGTAGCTCTCAGGGGTCGACTAGATCTGGGGGTCACTGTGAACTATGGGACAGACCTTCAACTCCATTGAGACCCAGGGGACCTATTCCTTCTCTGCTGAAGGCTGTCTCACCCCAGAGCATCTTCCTGGTCCTCATTAACCAGCATGAGATGGAAAGCAGCTAAGGCCTCTTCCCAGGAACAAAGGTCCCATTCCTTCATTTAACAGGAAGGAGCCAGTGCCCTCACTGGATTGTACTAGGCTTGAGCCTAGGTTTGTAAAACTTTTTATCATAAAAAAAAAACATTTTAGACCACAGATATATCACCAAATACCTCAACTCTCTCTTATATAAAATCACAACTTTAAGCATCTGTGAGGACAAGCCATACTGACATGTTTAAATAGTCCATTATGAACTTTTTGCATCCCTTACCTAACCTAACTCTTGAAGTAGTGATCCTGGCAATGAGGGAAGTCCTCCACAAAGTGGAATGAAATGCAATAAGGGAAAACTCATGTCTTTTGCATGTACCACAACATATTCCTTATCAGATGTAAATTACACTGTATAGAAATTAAAAGTATTTAACTTCTGATAATCATCTGAAGGTTGATGAGTAAAACAATGACCAGCTATTTTCTAGATGCAGAAACCTCCAAAGACATAGACAGCTGTAAAAAATAATAAATACAAGGTCAAGTTCACCTCTGCTCCAAGGAAGAGATAGAGAAGTGATGGGAGGGTGACTGATACAGCAATTCCAGGGTGTAAGCAATCTGGGAGAGTCTTCTGCACCACATTGGGAGGCCCTGGTTGCAAAAGCAGAGTAACTGAAAAGTAGAGAACTGGAGACCATCCAGCTGGTACAAAGAGCCTAATGCAGAAGCCCAGAGCCCTCAGGAATGCATAGATGGGGAGATGGAGACTAGGAAGTAGGCCAAGCCACATTTCTTGAATGTGCTACACTCACTGGCACAGACCTGCAACCCACAACTCTCTCCACACCCCACACACATGAACTTGCCATCCCACCATCCCCATACTCTAAGCACACTTATCACACCTACTGTCCACATGCGTACCTGGCCCACATTTTCACCCCAAGTCCAAGTACTCTGGTCCCAGCCAAACGCACCTCTCCTACAAAAGTGCAGACTCACCCCACCTCTTGGAGCCCTACCTTCCCCTCCTTGCCCCCTGTAGGTGGCCACCAGCCCATAAAGTTTGCAAACACTTACGTCCACACTCAGGCTACACCTATTTCTGGCCCATACAGCTGTGCAGCACCCCCGCATCCCCTGCTGAGCTCTATGCATGTGTACATCAGTTTACAGCCATCCCAGATCTGTGCATGCTCATGGCTCACAGTCACAGCTCCCAGCTCTGAGAAAGTGCTAACCTGTGCAGCCAGGTCACATCTGCCCTAGCCCATGCAGGCACAATGCCAACCTGCTACCCTGAGCTCTTTGCCTGTACACAAGGGGCCCAGCACCTAGATCAATGCACGGCAGGGAGCAGCTCCAAGACTGCACAGTCACATCCTTCCCACCACTGAGGACCCATGCTCAGAGGCATGAAGGTAGCATCCCCAATCTGCCACTGTACCTGTGCTGTAATGCATCACTGCATTGCTGTGCCCTGCAACCTGCTACACATACATTCCACAAACACAAGGCTTTAGAGTACTGAAGGAAATTAACTTCTAAAGTAAACTAATAAAAAATATTTAGGCTATGAAGGCAAAAGAATATAACTAAGCATATTATGATGCAGACAGATATAGTCCTGCCTAATGACCAAATTAAAACTGGAGGAGACACAGATTTTGGAACAACTAATCAGAGATGTTCACATAACTCTACTAAATAAAATAAATGGGATGGCTAATGACATAAATGGGATCAAAAAGGCACTAGAAAAGTATAAAGAGGAATTTGAAAAAATAAATGAAAAAATAGCAGATACCACAGAGATTAAATATGCTATAGATCAAATAAAAACATGCTAGAAACATACAACAGCAGACTTGGAGAAGCAGAAGAAAGAATAAGTGAACCAGAGGAGAGGATAACTGATTTTGAACCCTCAAAACAGCAAATGGCAAAGAAGATGGAAAAATTTGAGTTGGATCTCAGGGAAATGATGGTCCAAATAGAGCACACAAATGTGAGTATCATTGGTGAAGAGAAGGACAAAAAGAAGTATAAAGGGCTAGGAAGATTGGTTGATGAATGTGCGGGAAACTTCTCAAACCTCCTAAAGGACATAAATACACAAGAAAAGAACTCCAACAAACTCCATATAGAATAAATCCAAATAGGCCTTCCCAAGACACCTCCTAATCAGTCTGTCAAATGTTGAAGAGAAGCAAAAAACCCTGAAAGTGACAACAGAAAAACAATCTACTACTTACAAGAGAAACCACAAAGACTGAGTTCAACTACTCAATTGGCACTATGGAGGTGAGAAGGCAGTGCTATGATATATTTAAGGTCCTGAAAGAGAAAGACTTTCAGTGAAGAAATCTGTACCAAGCCAAATTGTCCTTGAAAACTGAGAGAGAGATTGAAATTTTCACAAACAAATCCTGAGAGTTTGTCAACAAGTATCAGCCCTAGAAGAAATACAAAAGGGAGAGTGGTCACTTGAAAAAAAAAGATAGGAAAGGGATTTCTGGAGGAAGGCACAGAACTGAAGAATACCTGTAAATGTAATTTAAAAGATAAAAAGGGAAATGGGGAAAAGAGTATATAGATCTGATGAATAAATCCAAAAGATAAGATGGTGGATTCAAGAAACACCTTTTCAGTAAAAACTTTGAATGTTAATGGGCTAAACTTATCAATTAAAAGATGCAGATTCTTAGATATATCAAAAAATATAATCAGCTATATGCTGATTATGAGAGACTCATCTTAGACATAAGGATACAGATAGATTAAAAGTAAAAGGATGGATAAAGTTATTCCACACAAGTTATAGCCAAAGGAAAGCAGAAGTAGCTATGATCATATCAGACAAAATAGACATTAAATGAAAACACAGCAAAAGAGACAAAGAAAGACACTATATATTAATAAAAGGGACAATTCATTGAGAAGAAATAATATTCATAAATGTTTATGCTACAAATCAAAGAGCTCCAAAGCACATGGGACTGACATTGGCAAAACTGAAGGGTGTAGTAGATATTTCAGTAAGAATAGTGGGATACACCAATACACATCTCCCCTCTATCAATTGAACAAACAGACAGAAGATACAAGGAAATAGAGAAGTTAAATGTGATATATGAATTAGATCTAACATACAGATACAGGCCATTGCACCCCAAAACACCATGATATACATTCTTTTCTAGTGCTCATTGAACCTCCAGAATGGATTCTATACTGTGGCACAAAATAGGTCTTCATAAAAATATAAGCACTGAAATTATTCAAACAACTTTCTCTGATCACAGTGGAATCAAGCTGGATCTCAATAACCAACAAAGAAAGAGAACTTTCACAAATATATGGAGATGAAATGACAAACTTTTAAACAAAAATTGTTAGAGAAGAAATTGCTCGAGAAATCAGTAGCTATCTGGAGACAAATGAAAATGAGAATATAACATATCAGAATTTATGAGTCATGACAAAGGCTGAGCTGAGAGGGAAACTTATTGCCCTGTCTATATTAAAAAAGAAAGAGCAAAAATCAAGACTTAACTGCTCACCTGGAGGAACTTGAAAAAGAACCGTAAACTAATCCCAAAGCAGATAGGAAGAGTAATAACAAAGATTAAAGCAGAATTAAATGAATGGGAGAAAAAAGAACAATAGAAAGAATCAATGAAACCAAAAGTTGCTTTTTTTGAGAAAATCAATAAAAGTAATGGGCTACTATGAAGACTAACAACAAACAAATAGGATGCAAATAAACAAAATCAGAAATGAGAAGGGGTGCATTACCATACAGTCTGAAGAAATTAAAAAAAATCATGAAAGGATACTATGAGCAACTATATACCAATAAACTAGACAACTTAGATGAAATGGACAAATTCCTGGAGACACGCAAACAAGCTATACTGACTCAGGATGAAACATATATCAACAAACCAGTCACAAGTAAAGAGATTTGTTGCTTCCTATGAAATGAAGCTTGAACGATATTAAGGAATGATGAGACATAAAGAAAGAAAGAAAGAAAGAGACAGACGGGTTCAAGGAGTCTGAAGCTTAGCCATAACAGACAACAGACAACTTTATTCTTAACTAGTTCCTGCTTATATAGTGCAGGGTTTAGGTGACTAAAAGCATGCATACATTTTGTGATAAAACAGAGTGCCTACTTATCAGTATATTATTCCCTACATACAAGAGATAGCTAACAAGACCTTGGGGCTTAAGAAAAAACAAGCATTCTCTCCCTCTCAGACTGTCCTCCAATAAAGCAGATAACAGTCTCCACAGTTTATTGCCGATGCCACTCCAAAGCCAGTTGTGCCCAATAAATTCTGCAGGTATTCCATTAACTCTGACTCCTACAGAGATTCAATCAGTCATCAAATATCTTCCTACAAGAAAAAGCCAGAGAGAGATGGATTCACTGGGAAATTTTGTCATAAATTCTAAAAAGAACTAACACCAACGCTCAAACTTTTTGAAAAAATTTAGAAAAAGGAACACTACCTAACTACCTTTATGAAGCTAATTTCATTTTAATACCAAAACCGGTCAAAATACTATATGAAAGAATAAGTACAGGCCAATCTCCCTAATGAGCATGGATGCAAATATTTTCTACAAAATACTAACAAATCTAATCCAACAACACATTAAAAGAATTATATACCACAACCAAGTGGGGTTTGTACCAGAAATGGAAGAATGTTTCAACACAAAGTATTCAACTAATGTAATACAGCACACTGACAAATCAAAAGGGAAAAATCACATGATCATCTCGAATGATGCTGAAAAAGCATTCAACAAAATTCTACATATTTTTCTGACAAAAACATTTCAAATGATAGGAATGAAAGTAACTTTCTCAATATGTTAAAGGGCACATACGAAATAATGGCCAGCATTGTACTCAATGGAGAGAGACTGAAAGCTTTCCCCTAAGATCAGAAAACAGACAATGATGCCCTCTGTCACCACTGCTATTCAACATTGTATTAGAAGTGAAACCTAGAGGCATCAGAGTTAAAAAAAAAAAATAGATTAAAAGCATCTGAATTGGAAACAAAGAGGAAATGTTTCATTATTGGCAGATGACATGATACTACACTTGGAAAATCCTGAAAAACTACAACAAAGTTACTTGAGCTAATAAACAAATTCAGCAAGTTGGCAGGATATAAAATTAATGTGCAAAAATAAGTACCTTTTCTATATACAAGCAGTGACCTAACTGAGGAGTCAGTTAAGGAAAAAGTGTCATTCAAAATAACAACTAAAATAATCAATTATCTAGATATCCATTTAACTAGGGATATAATCTAGAGAGTAAATAATTGGAAAAGATAGAATTTTAGTATATCTTAAGTATTTATACTTAATAATAATAAAAAGTTAAGTTTACCCCACCCTAAAAAGATGCATATGGAATTCTTATAACATTATAGCACAGTCTCCAAAGTTGGGAATAAGTCAAATGTCTAACAACTGACAGATGACTTATGAGTCAGAATAGTCAGGGTTCTCCAAGGAGGCACAGATATTTTGTGTGAAAGTATTAAGAGATTTATTATGGGATTTTTCTCACATTCTCCATGGGATTTGGCAAATCTGAACTCTGTAGGGTAAGAAGCAAGTTGGAAACTTGATGAAGGTGACATTGAATTCCTCCCAAAATGCTGGCTGATTGAAGTAGAGATAAAAGTTCTTCTTCCTGACTGCTGACATCCTCAGCTCACACTTTAAGCTTTCCAACTGATTGGATGAGGAGACTCCTCTCATCACTGATTGTAGATGTAATCACTGGTATACACAATCAACTAACTAAAAGTTTAAATCCATCTACACCTTCATAGTAATGATATGTTGGTGTTTTCTTGATTGAACAACTGCACATCGTATTATAATCTAGCCAAGTTGACACATGAGTGTAACCATCCAAGTCGTATAAACTAACTTATGTATATTTACAAAGAATTCATAGTTGATAATAGAAGGAAACAAACTAATAATATGCCAAACCATAAGTGAATATCATAAGTATTATGATGAGTGAAAAAAAAGTTTCACAATGCCATGTACAGTATGATTTTATTTATTTGATTCTGAAAAACAGAAGTATATAAGGAAAGAAATTCTGTCAGGAAATGATGTGAGGGGAAGGTATTGACATCAGAGAGAACAAAAATCTTTGGAGAACTGAAAAAACTCTAGATTGTGGTGGCTACATGACTATATACATTTGTCAAATCTCATAGAAATGAACTCCTAAAACATGTTACTTTTACATGATGTCAGTTATATCTCAGCAAACCATACTTTATTGAAGTACATAATTAAATACATAATTTTTGAATACATAATTAAGTAAAGTTATATGGAAAGAGATAGTAACATAATAAACAATAAAAGTAAGCAGGGTCATATTTATTACAATTTTTACATATTAAAATTAAATAAATTTAAGAGAAAGTCATAAATTAGATTATGTACAAATTAAGAACTTGTTTTCTTTGAAAGACACTAGACAGACAGTGAAAAGGAGAGATAAGGCGCATTAGAGAGAGAGCAGAGAGGAATAATGGACACTAACAATGAATTTCTATCCAGCAGATAAAAAGAAATCTTACACATAAATAAGGAAAACACAGATAGGAAAACCAAAAGGTAAAAAATAGGCAAAATGAACTAACAGACACTCAAAAAAAGATCTTACTCAATGCAGAATAAACATGTGAAATGTGTTCAAGTTCCTTACTAACTAGGAAATTCAAATAAAGCCACTACCTGATACCATGACATACATACCAGAAATGAAAATGACAGAATATTTCAAGTGTTGGCAAAGATATGGATACAGCAGTAAACTCACAAACTGCTGGTGGTTGTGAAAATCAGAACACATATTTTGGAAAACTATTTGGCAGTATCTCCTAATGCTGAAGATATGTAAACATATGAAACCAAATTTTCATGCTATGGACTTACTCAAAAGAAATCCATACCTGTGTCAAGAAAATATTCTATAGGATTGACAGCCAGCACTATTCCTAACAGCCTCAGTTTGAAAACACTCACATGTGCATTAACAGTAGAAGAAGCAAATTGTTTTATATTCACCCAAGGGAATTCTATCATCAATGGTAATGAACGATACACAACAATTGCAACAATACAGATAAATTCAAGACAATGTATGGCATTTCAAAGGCTCAATACTAAAGAATCCAGGTGGTATGATTCCATTGATATGAAGTATAAGAGATGTGAAAGTGAACTATGCTGTAGGATGGGAAAAGCATGGTTACCATGGCAATCATTGACAAGCATGCGGCACAAGGATGCATCTCAGGGCTAATAGTATTCTGGTTTTATAATGCAAAATCTTCAAGAAAAAAATCTGATTTTTAATCTATGCGCTTCATAAAATATTTTGGTTTATAATGTAAGAGCTTCATACAGAAAGTGTTCAGTTTTATAAGTTTCATCAAACTTTTCACTTACGACTTGGGCACATTCCTTAAATAGTTCAAAACATCAGAATTTCTTTTAAATTGAGAGAAGTTATATAGTTCAGTGACCTGCTACTGTCCTTATACTGTCAATGAAGAAATTAAAGGTATTAAATAACTTGACACTGTGCTTAGGTTTTTTTTTTTTTTTATTACATGGGCAGGAACTGGGAAACGAACCCAGGTTTCCAGCATGGCAGGAGAGAACTCTGCCACTGAGGCATCATGGCCCTCTCTGTGATTAGCTTTAATCTGTGCACTGTAATTTCTTGGGTAAAAACTGAAGGATACTGCATACAACCTCCAAAGAAAAAGAGTAAAATGTAGGATTATGTCAAAAATTAACAGAGAAGAATTTAAAACAGACAAAATAACAGAATAGAACACAGTGTGACAAGACAGTCAGTTTATAAATTGAATTCCAAACATACACATTATGAACAGATTGGTTTCTTCTCTTACATTAAATTATTTTTTGTATTAAATTGTACATTTTTGCAAGCAAAATGGTGAAAACATAGATTATTTAAAAACTCATATTTCATAAAAAATTTAATCAAGTAATTTACTAATATGATTATGTCAATATATACTATATAAATAGATACATAGAAACAAATCAGATAATATAGACTTTAGGTTTAAGCCTTTTACCATTGTAATTAGTATTATTTTTACATTTTCCATATACAATTTTACAACATTTCTTGATAGAAAAGGAGCATAATCTGTGCATGAATGTAGGTGTGTATATATACACCCTGACACAAAAATACACACATATAAACAGTCATACATATAGAAATGTATGTATTTTGTGTGTACACTGCCATTCTTAACATATTGAAATCCTCATAATTGTGCTCAGAATTCTGAGCGGGACAAAAGAACAAGCAACTGAATGCTGTGCAAAGAATTACCATTTACATATATCAGATGGAGTTTGGGAAATTTTTATTTCTGCTGCAGGAAAAACTGAGCCTGAATACACGGGAATCATGACCCAGGAGAACAAATGAGCTAACAGTTGGGAAACACACAGCAAATAGTGAATCCATTAGTAGCAGCCACAAACTAGAATTATTAAAAATAGTAATACAAACCTGAAGGGCGAAGGAGAGCGAGTAAAAGGATACAAAGGTGCTCAGCAGTAAAAGGATGGTTTGGTTAGCTCTGGACTCAGCAGAGGACCTTGGGGAGAGGTTGCTCCTGTGAATGTGTTGGAACCGATGCTTGTGCCTGTACAAGATGGAAACCATGGAGCTGCTGGCACAGAACATGAGCCCCAAGCATGAAGAATCAATGAATGATAACATTACAGCATTATGTATGTATGAATTTTGTTATGAATTATAGCAGAACAGTATCCTAAATTTTTCCTCTTTTTGATAGTATCATTTATCCAACTGCCTGTGACATATATAGAAACAGTGATATTCACCAGGATGTAGAGGAGCCAACACAGGGCTATGGAGTGGCCAATATGCTTTAGAGCTTGCACTTTAAGCTCTGCCCACCTGAGTTCCTGGGGCTGATGGTGATGGCCTGGAAGATACTCAAGAGGCAGGTGCTGCCAATAGACACACCCCTGCCCACACTGTGAAAGTAGTAAAGAAATTTGCATCCAAAATCACTGAGGACATCTTTCAAACCAAATGCAGCCATTGTCCTGGGGATTCCATTAGTGAGAATGAACATGGAGTTGGCTACCGTCAGGTTCTGGAGAATCAAATCTGTGGACCTTACTCTGCAACTGGTGACATAAAGGAAGATGTGATGGTAAAGAAGAAGGAAATTCCCCAGGACTCCAACTACAGCCTGGTATAAGAAGACCAAGCCTATTGCCAAATCCCTGGAAGACATTCTTCCAGTTCCCAGATATCACCAACAATTGTTTTCAAAGCCAGAAGATTCTGCATGGGAATAGGAGGTGTGGGCTACATGTCAACTGAAATCCAGTCTTCTCCACTTACCATTAATGCCAACTCAGAAAGAATTGCTTAAAGTTTGTGTCTTATTAGCAGTTAATGTTAACATTTAAAGTGTGCTTTTAATGAATGAATCATGGAGTATGCCATACAAATCCGGCAGTATTCCATATAAAATGTATTGTTTATCTTTATCAAACTTTAAAAACTCTGCATACATTAAATTATACAGAGTTTATAAATTAAATTGTTGATGACATTCATGGATATTACCAAAATGAGAGTCTACTGAATGTCTATAATGTATGATACAATTTACAGCTTGTTTCCAGAAAGCAGCAGGAAAAATATATGTAAATTTGAGTCATTTGGAATAATGTGAATGTGAATTGGGTATTGATTGTAGTAATTAAGGGCTTATTTGTATGCTGTGTGATAGGGTCACATTTCATTCTTTTTCCATGTGAGTGTCCCAATATTGCAGCTCCATTTGTTGAACTGTTTGTTTGTTTGTTTTTGTTAGCTTCTTTGTTTGTTTGGGAAGTGTATGGACCAGTAATTGAACCTAGATCTCCCACATGGCAGGTGAAAAATTGTATCACCAAACTACTGTTGCATCCCCAATAATTAGGTTTTAATAATTTTCTGTTTTAACAGTCTGGTGGGCAGTGTATTGTTTTTTAAATCTGTGATTAACTATTAGTGACAGATTAATTTGCGACCTAAAAATCATTAATAAGATATGAATTATTTATGATGAGGGGACCCAAGTCAAATATTAGCATTAAATTATTCTAGTTCCATTCTCCTGGCCAATGTAGATGTTTGGAATGGATGATACAAAACTGGAGAAATGTTGACACACTTTAAAACTGTCTTTAAGATACCCAGTATTTCACTTTCATTTCTTTAATTTTGTGAAAGTTTAGAATTCCATATTTAAAGTTTGAACAGAAATAAACATATTACTACCACAAGCATGTTTACCATCCATTATTTGTACTTCATGGTCGGTTTCTTTAATTAACTTTTTATATTTTGAAATACATTCATTGGCACAGTTGGAGAGTAAATTTTCTCAAGTAAAATCCAGTTTTCCCAAACTTAGGGTAGAATCTTTTCTGTTGTGCAAAGAGTTAGAGGGCAGAATATAAAATATCCATGGCTTGGTGGTTTTGATATAGAATTATGATGTAAAGAGAAATTTTCCTGTAACTATATAGGATGAAATTATCTGACAAAAGAGAATTGAAAATAGATGTACAATATCCCACTAATATGGAAGAAATCCTATGGAATAGCCTCATTGCTCTTTGCATGCTGATCCTTGGATGATCCTCAATTCTTTATTCATGGTGGAAAAAGATGAATAAATCCAGGTAGTGTTTGGATGGGAGATGAGATTTGGATGAGTCCCTGAAATCCTCCATCTCTGCCATGCTGGCTCTGTTCTCCTTTTTTTCTGACATCAAAACACATCCCTGCATAATTCTAACTTTGTCTGTATCTGGGTCTCTAATCACCATCACCTAAAACTTTCCCTATTGCAACACAGATGAGGCTCTGTTGAGTCAGTGAGAGGAGGAATCTTTCCAGCCCATCTGAGCGAGCCACACCTAGATATCTGAGATGCTAATAAAATGCAAGTACTTCTGGCCATCCCTCATTCTGACTCCAGATGAGTGGGAGACAAGAGCTTTCCCTCAGGCTGAAGATGGACATGGAACTAGAGGCTGAAACCTTCACTACCTCTTACCCCAATGTATTGCAGACCAGCTCTCTTCCCAACAAAGCTCTTTTAAGGAAAGAAGATTAGATATGAGGGGAAAAATCATGTGAAGAAGACAAGGCACTCACATCTAGGCCAAGGTAGAGTCACACTCAGAGACAAGGAAGGGTCTTGGGCTACTTACAAAGTTAGAAGGAGAGATGCAACCAGGAAAGCAGACTCATGCATGCTTGGTTGGGTTTTTTGGGGGGAAGGGGTCACAAATGTCCAATAGCCTTCAGAGGGCTTGGAGAAATGTGAGAATCCTCCTGTGGAATGCTATCCCTCTGATACACCACTGGGAAGGGATGAGCAGTCTTCCAGAAAGAACCACAAACAAATATGGGGCAAAGATGGACTAGGGGATATGATTCTTCTAAGAGTCTGCCAAGCAAATATTCTCTTATTTTTTTAACCTGGATCAGAGCCCAAGAGAGATGAGAAGAATAACTCCGAGGAAAAAAGGCCCAAATCCAGAAACTACTGCAAATGTACATTTGTGAAGAGCTTACCCTTCTCCAGTGAGGAGGTCCATGGACTGAGGTGACTTTGTCTCCTCTGGGCAAGGAGCTAGGGGCTCTTTGGCAGCCAGGAGTTAGCCGACCCTGGATTCTGAGGTCAGGTGGGAACTGAGTTTTTGTTGAAATTATGGTCACTGTTCTGTTCCAGATGGACCAGGTTTTGTGGGGTGTCCACCTGCATGCACCCATCCAAAATATTCCTTTTCACGGAATCAGAGTGCAACTCTCATGGGGAGGACAACAGCAAGAAGAAAGTCAGTTCCAGGGACAGCTTTTCATAGGATCTTGCTTTTTGGCTCTGAGGGCCACAGGCGTGCAAGAAGTTATAATTATCCAGCACATGGGTGGCTTAAGAGGGTTTAGTGAACCCAGGACCCAGGGAGTATGGGTATGAAGAATGGGCAAGGTGTCACCTCTTTCCAGAGGCTCAGGCAGCCTGGTAAGAGGCAGAATTGCTGAGATTTTGGAGATGGCACATGGTGAGATACCTGAAAGTGGAATCAAGTGGGTCTCTCACTCACATGCTTTTTCTGCAGGGACCTGTCTGCGCTCTGTGTGCAGCGTGATTTTGGAATGAAGAAGAAAAAGGCCTCTGATGCTGGTGACTACACTGAGTGTGAGGAGACCCATGATGTCTACCAGAGTGGACACTTGAAGCCACATGTTGGGCACAGCAGGCAGTTCAATCCTTGTCCCCAAAAGATCAGATGCTGCAAGTTTCTAAGAGCCTCATATCCTTTCTGTGCACTCTATCTGAGGGTATTTATCTGGACATGGTCCAGGTGTGAACCCAACAGGTACATTATCCACTGACCTGAGAGCAGTGCTGGGGCTCATGCAGCTCTGTACACAATGGTGCAGGCCTTCAATGCCATGGCCACCAAGGTGGCCTGTGTCTTCCCTGCACTTCTGCTCAGTCCTTGGGAGCCAGCAGTTCAAGCCTCTTCTGAGGGACAAAGGTCACCCTCGGTGGATCTGACTAGGCTTAAGCAGGGGTCCCTGTGACCCTAATCTGTAGTGGAAACAGCTTTTGCAGTGAGAACAAAGTCCTGCTACTTCTCAAAAGTCTTGTACATGGCCCAGGGAGGTGTTTGGACACAGTGTCTTATTAAATTACAGAACCTTAACAAAGAGCCTGTTTACTTTTATTGTGGATAAATATAACTGACCTGTTTCTGGGCTTATTTTGATTGGATTTATTTCCAATTATATACGAAGAACATGCTAAAGTTTGTTAAATTGGATATACTTTGCGTAATATACAATTCATACTTTTCAGTGGTCACAGTTCTATGGGTTTGACAAATGTATATAGTCAGGTAACCACCACCACAATCTAGGTAGAGGATTTTCTTCACCCCAAATATTTGCTTCCTGTCTGTTTGAAACCAGTATCTTCTCCCCACCTCACACCCAGGGAAACTGATCTGATTTTGTTCTCCATAGGTTTATGTTATTTAGCATTTCATATAAATGGAATTGGACAGGAAAGAACTATTGAAGCTGGCTTCATTCACTCATAATAATGCCTCGGGTATGCATACATGCTGTTGGGTATATCATTGGTTCCTTTTTTTTTGGTTCACTTTTTTAATATGCTGTATGCTGGGATCAGATTTCATTATTCATTTTTCCATATGAGTATCCCAGTATTGCAGCACCATTTGTTGAATTTTCATTTGTTTGTTTTGCTTGATTGTTTGTTTTTTGAGAAGTACATGGGTTAGGAATCAAACCCCAGTCTCCTGCATGGCAGGCAAGAATTCTATGACTTAACTACACTTGCACCCCAAAATAAGATAATCCGTTTGTATTACTCTGTGGTAAACCATAAAATGGTTTTAGCATAGTTAGTTGTCAGACATCTGTATTATACACAGATTTGGAGATCATAATACAATGCCTTTCAAAATTTTACTTTCAAAAATCTTAATTTGGGGATGTAAAATACTTATTCTTGAGTATTATTATATTTGAGATATTCTAAAAATTATATTTTTGAAGTAATTCATTTTTTAGATTGACTATTATACATTATCTAAAATGAGGTCACAGTTATATAAATTCTTTAAATGGTATAAAAATAAAGCATTTGATGAACGTATATAAAACAAATCCCCAGTACACTCATGAGGAAAAATTTAAACTTTAAACATCTGTAAGGACTAAGGAATACTAACACTATTCAAATAGTTTCTTATGAACTTTCTTGATCCCTTACATGCCCTCACTCCTGAGGCAGTGACCCTGGCAAGTACGGCAATCTTGGATAAAGGAGAAGAATAGGGAATAGCTCTTGAGACTTACCCAAGTAATTCTAAAATTGGGCATGAGGGCAATGCAAGCATGGATTTGTCATTTCAATCCCTGGATGAACTGTCAAAGAAACCAGGGAACTTTTGCCATCTGGAGATATTTATTCTACAAATTGGAATCAAAAGGGAAAATGAGGATATTCATGTCTTTTTAATGTACCTCTAAATTTTCTGGGTCCAAAATAATTTACACTGGTGTGAAGAAAATTGTCATTTAATGCTATTTCTGAAATTTGATGAATAAGGCAGAATACAGCTACTATCCAGAAGCAGGATACTCCAAAGACATGCAAAATCATAAAAATTGATAAATACAGAGGAGTAAATAATAGCAAATATAAACAAGAGAGAAACTATGGATGAATCTTGTCATGCTGAGTAGAGACTTCAGTATGAAATCCCATTTGCCTATATAGACATGGAGAAAAACTAAGGATATATGTAAATATAATTTACTACTTTTCTGTGTTTAGAAGGCCTAAGGTCAATACGAGGCCAGCAGCATGGATACGCCCAGCATCCAGATCTTGTCTTCTAATATTATTATTAAATGAAAGTTCCTTGGAGAAATGGCCGAGTCTAAGGCAGGGTGAGAGAAAATACAAGATGAGCCTGGAGGATCTTCTTGAGGCAGAAGTAAGTACTTGCTCAAAAAGCAAGAGTTGGGGACATACCACAGAGAGTGAAGCCAAAATGGATAAAATGGAACAATTTGAAAAACAAAATAGTGTAGTAATGAATTATAGTACTGGAATAATTATTATACGTGAGTCCTTACTGATATGAAATCATAATTATATTAAAAAATAAATGAGGGAAAAGAGACAAATGTTCTTTACAAAAGAATGCCAAATAATATATGTAGATACTTTCTCCTCAAAGAGGAGGTGCTTAATTCATCCATTCTCCTTCTCTTTGAGTATGGGCTGGACTTAACAATTTCCTTCCAACTTTACAGTGGAAAATCAGAGCAAATTCATTAAATAAATGATTTAGGTTAACAACACCATTGACAAATCATGTTAAATGCATAAAACCTCTGATATGGAATAATGAAATGTGATATTCTTCATCAAAATCCATAAGACAAATGTAATACTATGAAAAACACCAGATAACTCAAATATAGGAATATTCTAGAAAGCCTTTCACCAAGACTCCTTGAGTCTATCAAGCTAATGAAAAACAAGAAAAAACTCGAGAAATTATCAGGCCAGAAGAGCCTGGGGAGACATGAGGTTAAACAGTTGAGATATCATAGATAGATCCTGGTAAAGAATCCATAAGCCAAACAAACTAAATTAAACCACACACTAAACTATGGGACATGAAATATAAATAATAAAGTATTTTACTATGGAAAATAAATTAATCCTTATAAGACAACACATAAATATATGCTTATTATTTAAAAAACAAATTTAAAATGCAATAATTGAGTTGCAAAAGTTATCAAAATACCAAAAACTATGCAAAGTAGAATTTGAAGGTATGGAATAGTTTGCAATGAATTGAAATGAGAATCAAATTAATAGTAAACCTGTGAATAACATTGGAATGTGTTTATAGCAGAGACTGTCACAAGAAACGTTTGAGTGGGGTTTTAATTTTTATCTACTTTCTCAGATTCTCAATTATTAAATAAACATTTCTTTGAAGGCTTTTCCTTAATTTCAGGAGAGTAAAGCCTCACCATCATAATCAGATCACAGATATTTTTGGTAGAAAAACAAATATTACCTCTTTAAGCATGTCACACACAAATTGCCAAGAAAAATAATATTTTAACAATTTTTACTGGTCAAACTGTTTCTGCTGATATCATTCTTTTTGGTCCATATTATTCACTATCACATGCACAGTGATTTTACATAAATCATTATAGTGTTCCTGAATTATTATCTGTGATTTTCACACACTACTGTAAATAGATTAATAGCCAAATTACATCTTTATGCACATTAACATTCAGATTTGGCACCAGTTGATAAATACCACTTTCAGTGAGGGTTTCATTCTATTACATTAGCAGTTAAGAGTTGTATAAGGTCGAAGCTTCTAGTCTCTCTGCACAAACTCAGCCTACTCCTCAGGAATTATTGTTAACTTTCTGTGTGGCTTGGATGCTGATCCAGTTTCTACCACAGGAGAATCACCTTTCCACATGTGAGCACCTGCTTGGAGTCCTGAGTATTCTCTTGACCTTAAAAACTCTGCCTCAGCCAATAATACAACATACTCACTTGAATCTAGTTGCTGCCAGGATGGATGGCTCAGTGTGAGAGTCAGTACAGCCAATGTAGTGTGAGAAGAGGGCAGCCAAATTGTGAGATATGGGTTAGTGATTTGGTGACCTCATCTCCATACAGAACTATCATTTCCCCTGTGGTGATAGTCCACAATTGGGAGAGATGTGAATAGTTCTGAAAATTTTTTGTACTAGTTTTCAATTCACAGAAATGTCTAAAAGTTCCTACTGAGCATCCCCAACTGGCTGTCCAAGTATTTGGAAGAGGCTCCTTCTTTTCTGTAATTCCTGGAGGTAGACAGGTCTCACCTAAGAGAACAAGAAATGCTGAAATCTGAGCATGAATCATGGCAGAAAAGCTCCTGCATTCCCTGGATGCTTTTTGCTGTGGAAAGTTTTTTTTTGACAGTTCAGCCCTTTATTAATCCTCAGATCCCAGAGTAGGACCTCATACAATGCATAGGCAAATAAATGGAATCAGAGCAGTACATAAGGAGGATTTTCAATTTGGTATATGTGAAATGAAGAACATGATATCAATACTTGACATGGGAAAACAGTTGCATCATTTGACCATTTCAATCCAAGTTATCTAAGAAACATAGGTGAAGTGGAGATTATCTAGGAAAAAGTATTCTTTACCAAATTGGATTTTAGTTGAGATAAGAAGTCTAAATGCAACAAAACAATTTAAAAGTGGGAGTTTATAAAAGAACTTCACAAATAAAAGCCCTAGGATCCATTTTTTAATGGGAAGATTCCACTATTCTTCAAAGAACCAGAAAAGCCATTGTTATTTACTTAATTCAAGAACACAGAAGGGGGAGTGAAATTTCAGAAGAATTTTTATGGATTAAAATGTTGGTGCTAAAACATTCCAAAAGTCCTAAATGCAGTTCTGTTGAAAGGTCCAGTATTTCCCTATAGTGAAAACCTCTATTTGATGTATAAAAGAACACACAAACTGGATAGTAAAATGAAACAAACAATATATTTTATATACTTTGATATACATATGATATATATTATTAAAATGAAGATTACATATGGAATTTAAGAATTATTCCATATTATGAATTCCTTATTATAATTATATGCATTTATAGTGATAAAGATTAAGAGCATTTAAGGTGAAGTGAAAATTCCAACTGAGTTTTACAAATCAAATAAAATATTGAGTGCAGGGGTCAAGATGGTGGTTTAGTAATGTGTGCATTTTAGTTCATCCTCCAGAACAACTACTAAATAACCAGAAACAGTACAGAACAGCTCCTGGAGTCATGTCAGTGACTGAACACACAGCGTACCCCAGTCTGGACCAGCAGAACCAGCTGTGAGCCTCACCAAAGCTATGAGTTCCCTAAGATGTGGTGGCTGGTGCCCCTCCCCCACAGGTTGCTTCCCTGAGGGGAAAGGAAAGAGACTTTAACAGTAGCAGAGGCTGAGGCCAACCAAACACCAATTGTGACATTAATTAACAAATTCCGACTACTAAAAATAGGCCACCAGCTCAGGTGAAACTGGTCAAAGCAGAGGTCGCTCATTGGGCTAACGGAAAAAGAAAAGAAACAGAAGTTTTTGTGTCTGTGTTTCTATGAAGGCTTGACTGCCTCTGAATTCAGTGGCAAGAGTTCTCAGGTTGCAGCTGCCCCAGGCATAGGTAGAAACAAGTTCATTTCAGGGCTTGTCTTGAGCCTGTGCCTTCCCCAGGGGAGGGGTGAAGCCCAACTCAGGTGGAATCTCTCCCTGACAGAATTCAGACACCAGAGCTTGGTAATTTGAAGCCATTAAAACCAGCCCACAACCTCTCCTCTGTCTCCAACATGTCCCCAGCCATCTGCCAAAGATAAAGGTACTGCACCATCTTATGCTGGTGGGACATGAAGGCAGAAAAGCACCACATACCAGGCAGGATAAGAAAAACGGAGTCCAGAGACTTCACAGGAAAGTCTTTCAATCTGCTGGGTCTCACCCTCAGGGAAAATTGATGCAGGTGACTCCTTCCTGCTGATAGGAGGCCAGTTTGGTCTGGGAAAACATGGCTGAAGTCTATAATACCTACATAGACCCTCCTAAGAGTGGGTGGGGGGGGTGAACCACACAAGCAGGGCAAGAAACAAGAAAACAAGAACCGAAAAATTATCCTCTGTTAAACAAAACCTAAGCTAGAGGTCCAGAAAAAGCTGAACTGAATGTCAAAGAAAGCTAGACAACAAATTCACCCAGCAAGAAAACCCTAGGTAAAAAGAGTGAAGGCAATCTCTAGAATAAACTAATTAAGGTAATTAAATGTCTGGAAGCCAGTAAAATATAACAAATCACACCAGGAAAATTGAAGATATGTCCCAGTCAAAGGAACAAACCAACAATTCAAATGAGATACAGGAGCTGAAACAATTAATTCAGAATATATGAACAAACATAGAAAACCTCATCAAAAACCAAATCAATGAATTGAGGGAGGATATGAGGAAGGCAAGGAATGAACAAAAAGAAGAAATTGAAAGTCTGACAAAACAGATCACAGAACTTATGGGAATGAAAGGCACAGTAAAAGAGATAAAAAAAAAAAAAACAATGGAAACCTACAATGGTAGATTTCGAGAGGCAAAGGATAGGGTTAGTGAGCTGGAGGATGGAACATCTGAAATCCAACAAGAGAAAGAAAATATAGGGAAAACAATGGAAAAATATGAGCAGGGACTCAAGGAATTGAATGACAATATGAGGCACATGAATATACATGTTGTGGGTATCCCGGAAGGAGAAGAGAAGGGAAAAAGAGGAGAAAACTAATGGAGGAAATTATCGCTGAAAATTTCCCAACTCTTATGAAAGACTTAAAATTACAGATCCAAGAAGTGCAACGTACTCCAAAGAGAATAGATCCAAATAAATGTACTCCAAGACACTTACTAATCAGAATGTCAGAGGTCAAAGAGAAAGAGGGAATCTTGAAAGCAGCAAGAGAAAAGCAATCCATCACATTCAAGGGAAACCCAATAAGACTATGCATAGATTTCTCAGCAGAAGCCATGGAGGTGAGAAGACAGTAGGATGACATATTTAAATTACTAAAAGTGAAAAACTGCCAACCAAGAATTCTATACCCAGAAAAATTGTCCTTCAAAATGAAGGAGAAATTAAAACATTTTCAGACAAAAAATCCCTGAGAGAATTTGTGACCAAGAGACCAGGTCTGCAAGAAATACTAAAGGGAGCACTATGCACAGATATGAAAAGACAAAAGAGAGAGATGTAGAGAATAATGTAGAAAGGAAGACTAAGAGTAAAGATAAAAAGAAGGAAAATTAGATAGGACATATAAAATCCAAAAGGCAAAATGGTAGAAGAAAGTATTATTGGAACAGTAATAGCACTAAATGTTAATAATTGAACTCCCCAATCAAAAGACATAGACTGGCAGAATGGATTAAAAAAACAGGACCCATCTATATGCTGTGTACAGGAAACACATCTTAGACCAAAGATAAACATAGGTTGAAAATGAAAGATTGGGAAAAGATATTTCATACAAATAACAACCAGAAAAGAGCACCAGTTCCTATACTAATATCCAACAAATTAGCCTTCAAATGTAAAACACTTAAAAGAGACAAAGAAGGATACTATGTACTAATAAAAAGAACAACACAGCATGAAGACATAACAATCATAAATATTTATGCACCAAACCAGAATGCTCCAAAATACATGCAGCAAACACTGAAAACACTGAAAAAGAGAAATAGACGTATCTACCATAATAGTTGGAGACTTCAATTCCCCACTCTCATCAATGGATAAAACATCTAGACAGAGGATCAATAAAGAAACAGAGAAGTTAAATATTACTATAAATGAGCTAGACATAACACCCCACAACTTATAGGCATTACACCCCACAACAGCAGGATACACCTTTTTCTCAAGTGCTTATGGATCATTCTCAAAGATAAACCATATACTGGGTCACAAAGCAAGTCTCAATAAATTTAAGAATGAAATCATACAAAACACTTTCTCAGGTAATAAAGGAATGAAGTTGGAAACCAATAATAGGCAGAGCACCAGAAAATTCACAAATATGTGGAGGCTCAACAACACACTCTTAAACAACCAGTGGGTCAAGGAAGAAATTACAGAGAAAATCAGTATATATCTTGAGACAAATGAAAATGAAAACACAACATATCAAAGCTTATGGGATGCAGCAAAGGCAGTGCTAAGAGGGAAATTTATTGCACTAAATGCCTATATCAAAAAAGAAGAAAGGGCAAAAATTCAGGAATTAACTGTCCACTTGGAAAAATTAGAGAAAGAATAGCAAACTAACCCCAAAGCAAGCAAAAGGAAAGAAATAACAAAGATTAGAGCAGAAATAAATGAAATCGAGAACATGAAAACAATTGAGAAAATCAATAAAACCAGAAGCTGGTTTTATGAGAAAATCAATAAGATTGATGGACCCTTAGCAAGATTGACAAAAAGAAGAAGAGAGAGGTTGCAAATGAATAAGATCTGAAATGGAGGGGAGACATAGCCACTGACGTCACAGAAATAAAGGAAGTAATAACAGGATACTATGAACAACTTTATGCTAATAAATACAACAATGTAGATGAAATGGATAACTTCCTAGAATGGGAGGAACAACCAACTTTGACTCGAGAAGAAATAGAAGACCTCAAGAAACCAATCGCAAGTAAAGAAATTGAGTCAGTCATTAAGAGGCTTCCCAAAATGAAAAGTCCAGGACCAGATGGCTTCACATGTGAATTCTACCAAACATTCCAAAAAGAATTAGTACCAATCCTGCTCAAAGTTTTCAAAAAAATTGAAGAGGAGGAAAAGCTACCTAATTCATTTCACAAAGCCAACATCACCTTCATAGCAAAACCAGACAAAGATATTACAGAAAAAGAAAACTACAGGCGAATATCTCTCATGAATATAGATACAAAAATCCTCAACAAAATTCTAGCAAATCGAATCCAGCAACACATTAAAAGATTTATACATCATGACCAAGTAGGATTCATCCCAGGTATGCGAGGATGGTTCAACATAAGAAAATCAATTAATGTAATACACCATATCAACAAATCAAAGCAGAAAAATCACATGATCATCTCAATTGATTCAGAGAAGGCATTTGACAAAGTTCAACATCCTTTCCCATTGAAAACACTTCAAAGGATAGGAATAGAAAAAACCTTCCTTAAAATGATAAAGGAAATATATGAAAAACCCTCAGCTAATATCATCCTCAATGGGGAAAAACTGAAAGCTTTCCCCTAAGATCAGGAACAAGACAAGGATGTCCACTATCACTACTGTTATTCAACATTGTGTTGGAACTTCTAGCCAGAGCAATTAGACAAGAAAAAGAAATACAAGGCATCAAAATTGGAAAGGAAGAAGTAAAACTCTCACTGTTTGCAGATGATATGATACCGTATGTTGAAAACCCCGAAAAATCCACAGCAAAACTACTAGAGCTAATAAATGAGTACAGCAAAGTGGCAGGTTACAAGATCAACACTCAAAAATCTATAGTGTTTCTATACCCTAGTAATGAGCAATCTGAGGGGGAAATCAAGAAACGAATTCCATTTACAATTGTAACCAAAAGAATAAAATATTTAGGAATAAATTTAACTAAAGAGACAAAAGACCTATACAAAGAAAAGTACAAGAAATTTTTAAAAGAAATCACAGAAGACCTAAATAGATGGAAGGGCATACCATGTTCATGGATTGGAATACTAAATATAGTTAAGATGTTAATTCTACCTAAATTGAATTACAGATTCAATGCAATACCAATCAAAACCCCAATAACTTACTATTTTTTTTACATGGGCATGCACCAGTAATTGAACCCGGGTCCTTTGGCATGGCAGGCAAGCATTCTTGCCTACTGAGCTGCCGTGGCCCACCCCCAACAACTTACTTTTCAGAAATAGAAAAACCAATCAGCAAATTTATCTGGAAGGGCAGGGTGCCCCGAATTGCTAAAAGTATCCTGAGGAAAAAAAAAACAAAAGCAAAGTTAGAAGTCTCATGCTGCCTGACTTTAAGGCATACTATGGAGCCACAGTGGTCAAAACAGCATGGTGCTGGCACACAGATAGATATATTGACCAATGGAATAAAATAGAGTGTTCAGATATAGACCTTCTCATCTATGGACATTTGGTCTTTGATAAGGCATTCAAGCCAACTCACCTGGGACAGAATAGTTTCTTCAATAAATGGTGCCTAGGGAACTGGATACCCATATGCAAAAGAATTAAAGAGGAACCATATCTCACACCCTATACAAAAGTTAACTCAAAATGGATTGAATATCTAAACATTAGGTCTAAAACCATAAAACAGTTAGAAGAAAATGTAAGGAAATATCTTATAAATCTTATACTTGAAGGCAGTTTTATAGTCCTTACACCCAAAGCAAGAGCACTGAAGAAATAAATAAATAAATGGGAACTCCTCAAAATTAACCATGTTTGCTCATCAAAGAAATTCATCAAAAAAGTAAAAAGAGAGCCTACACAATGGGAGACAATATTTTGAAATGACTGATCAGATAAAGGTCTAGTATTCAGAATTTATAAAGAGATTGTTCAACTGAACAACAAAAAGACAGGAAATCCAATTACAAAATGGGAAAAAATTTGAACAGACACTTCTGAGAAGAGGAAACACAAATGGCCAAAAGGCACATGAAGAGATGCTCAACTTCCATGGCCATTAGAGAAATGCAAATCAAAACCACAATGAGACACCATCTCACACCCACCAGAATGGCCATTATCAACAGAACAGAAAATGACAAGTGCTGGAGAGGATGTGGAGAGAGGCACACTTATCCACTGTTGGTGGAATGTCAAATGGTGCAACCACTGTGGAAGGCAGTTTGGCAGTTCCTCAAAAAGCTGAATATAGAATTGCCATATGACCTGGCAATACCATTCCAAGGTATCTACTCAAAGGACATAAGGACAAAGAAACAAACAGACATGTGCACACCAATGTTTAGGGCAGCATTATTTACAATCACAAAGAGATGGAAACAGCCAAAATGTCCATCAACAGAAGAGTGACTAAACAAACTGTGGTATATGCATACAATGGAATATTATGCAGCTTTAAGACAGAATAAAGTTATGAAGTGTGTAACAACATGAATGGACCTTAACAACATTATGCTGAGTGAGATTAGCCAAAAACAAAAGGACAAATACTGTATGGTCTCACTGATATGAACTGACATTAGTGAATAAATTTTGAATATTTCATTGGTAACAGAGACCATCAGGAGATATAAATAGGGTAAGATATAGGGTAATTGGAGCTGAAGGAATACAGATTGTGCAACAGGACTGAATATAAAAACTCAGAAATGGACAGCACAATACTCCCTAACTGTAATACAATTATGTTAAAACACTGAATGAAGTTGCAAATGATAGAGGAAGGCTGGGGGCATAAATGAAATCAGAAAGAAAGATATATGATAAAGATCGAGATGGTATAAGCTAGGTATGCCTAGAGTGTATAATAATAGTAACTAAATGTACAAATTTTTAAAATGTTTATGCATGAGGAAGAACAAAGGAATGTCATTACTGCAGGGTGCTGAAAATAGATGGTAATTAATATTTTAAAATTTCACCTTATGTGTGAGTATAAAGCAAAAATATTTATTTGGTACAAAATTTATATTTTGACTAGTGCATTTCCTAATATAACTTATGTAGATAGCTTGATTGAACATCATAAGTACTTGGAATCTTGGGTAGGACGTGAGGTTTTGTTGGTTATCCAGAGTGATACCCTGATGAAACCCAGAGTGATTTGATCAGTGAATGGAAAAGTATTTGCAAAGTCCGCTTCAGGGAATGATGAGAACGGGGAGAAATGCAACTTCCTCAAGTTGAATTCTTGATATTCTCACAAAAACTGTGGACAACCAAAGCCATAGCCTGAGCCCCAAGTCTTGGGGTTTGTTCATATGAAGCTTAACCCCAAAAATAATAGGTCAAGTCTACTTAAAATTTAGGCCTAAGAGTCACCCCCAAGAGAGCCTGTTTTGTTGCTCAGATGTGGCCTCTCTCTCCAGCAAACACAAGAAGCAAACTCATCACCCTCCCCCTGTCTATGTGGGACATGACTCTTAGAGGTGTGGAACACCTGGCAACATGGGACAGAAATCCTGGAATGAGCTGAGACTCAGCATCAAGGGATTGAGAAAACCTTCTCGACCAAAAGGGGGAAGAATGATATGAGACAAAGAGTCAATGGCTGAGAGATTCCAAACAGAGACTAGAGGTTATCCTGGAGGTTATTCTTACACATTAAGGAGATATCACCTTGTTATTCAAGACGTAGTGGAGAGAATGGAGGGAACTGCCTGAAAATGTAGAGCTGTGTTCCAGTAGCCATGTTTCTTGATGATGATTGAATAATGATATAGCTTTCACATTGTGACTGTGTGATTGTGAAAATCTTGTGTGTGATCCTCCTTTTATCTACCAAGTCAACAGATGAGTAGAACATATGGAATAAAAATAAATAATAGGGGAACAAATGTTAAAATAAATTTAGTTTGAAATGCTAGTGATAAATGAAAGTGAGGGGTAAGGTGTATGGTATGTATAATCTTTTTTCTGTTATTGTTGTTTTATTTCTTTTTCTGTTTTCTTTTTATTTCTTTTTCTGAATTGATGCAAATGTTCTAAGAAATGATCATGATGATGAATATGCAACTATGTGATAATATTGAGAGTTACTGATTATATATGTAGAATGGAATAATATGTTAATGTTTTTGCTTGTTGTTCTTAATTTTTTAATTACTAAATAAAAAATAGAATATTGATACTAACATGCCCCAGGAAGTGTAATAAATACTACAGAAAGTTTCCACATATACCTACAATTGAAAACTTGTAAAATAGAACATATATCACAAAGAGCATATTAATATACTGCAAAAATACTGAGAAAGTGGTGGGTTAAAGGTACAGCAGAATTCACTCTTCAACAAAAATGTCTAAGGAACTGGTAGAACCTGTCCAAAGCAACTATTCTGGTATTTGGGAAGCCATGGAAGGACCTTGCAACACGTAGAGAAGAGCTGTAAGAAGAAACAGAAAAACTGTTGGCGATTTGGGAGTGATTTCATTGTCCATAACTCTTAACGCCAATCCCCCACCCACAAGGCCAGCAGCTTCTGGTCAACAAGATTTTTGCCTACTATGCAGCTGTTGACATTAAGAGTCAGAGATGCCTCCCTCCAGGAACAGAGAAGGACTCAACCCCGCTCTGATCAAACTGCTAGCCAACAAAGTTGGAACTCTGGGCCATGCAGTTTGGCCATTTCTGAAAAGATACTTGTGGTGCCCTAGGAGCAGTTCTGTCCATTCACTTCAAAATCAGTAGTGATTGAAAGCTAAAAATAAATTGTCTTTATAGGACTGTGAGGAATAGGTTGCCAATGACACCCATCCTTTTTGCAGCCTGGGGAAGTGCAGTCTTGGTAAGCTGCTTCCCTGTTCTTATTGACAGGGCCATTTAGAACTGGTCTGCACCCTCTGCATGGGATGCTGGCCCTGATTGGCTGAGAAACACTGAAAAATAAAGTTCCCAAGAAGACCTTTAACACAAACCATTCAACAAAAAAATTTCACACACAACAGAGAAATCGACCTTCAGATTAATTTTATCTAAAATAACTAGATGTGTAGATACCATATACCATCAGGGATCTTGCTCTTCATGATTTACTTTATTTCTTTCTGGGTGGCCTGATTTGCTCAATGCAATGCCATTTCTGCATGTCTAAGTTGTAAATTCCAGTCAGCTGGTGGGACTTAGTTAATTTCCATAGTTTTCTTTGTTTTGTACAAGTACTTGCATATCTGCCAACAACATGGAGTTGGAGCATTTCTATGCACACATGGAAATGATTTTTTCATATGCCTTCCAAAAGGTAGGACCCTATTTGCAGTAAGCTATAGCTATTAAATTGTGATGAATATTGTTACTTTGGCTATCAAATTGCTGTTTCCACCAAGGTGCCTTCAAAACTAAAAACCATGTACCTTTCTTAGGAGAGGGTATAAAAATGTTCTTTACCCTTAGTTTTATAAGAAATGAAATGACAAGATGCTGCATTTTTCCAATCTGATGGGGGAAAATGAGTCATGTAATATAATTTTTTCTCCTGATCATCATTAAGGTTGTTGGAATTTTCAATTTAATCCCACTGTTTGGAATAATTTTTCATTTTAAATTTAGTTTTATATATCCCATGCCTTTTTACTTGGCTCATTGTAATTTTCCCCATATAGGGGAGAATCGAATAAAAATTATTCACGTGCTGTCTTCTCCCTCAACATCCCTGCAGGTTGATGCTACACCACACCACTGAGAAAGACCTACTATTGACACAATTCTTGCAAATAAAGGAAACTGAAATGCAAACCTGTAAAGAAACCTGACATGGCATCCATCCATGGGAGGGTTTCCCATCCAGAGACCTGAACTGAGATTTTCATCCCATGAGAGAGTTAAAGAAAGAAAGTCCATGATCCTGACTCTCCCCAGCCACCATTCACTCACGCCAGACAGCATACTACCCTTGCTGCCAAGTTGACAATCAGCAGGCCTGATGTATGCTTCCATGCTCCCCAGTCTGTCTCCAAAATTCTTGGACTAGCCCATGACCTCACCTTTAAACACAAGGCAAGTCTCCTAGTGTGTACTGAAGCCAGCCCACAGAGTGCCACATATAGACAGGGCCCAGACTTTAAACTCTGTATCAGGCAAGAGATCCATTTCTGGACTTTACAGAATCCCCCAAAGAAAAGGAGATTCATTTCCTTCTAGTATCCATCTCAAGGGGATCTCAGAGACCACTACCTTTATTCTCCCCATGGTACAACTCATCTTGGACCTAAAAGGTCTTCACCAGGTATCCAGAAAACAACTTCCCTGGCATCTCATGCTGATCTCAATCCTACACACGACACAAATTAACTGAATCTTGTCCAGTCCTGTACTCTTCCTCAACCTCCACCATCTAACAAAGTACCAGAATAACACTTCAGCCTGTTCTTCACAAGATTAGACAATGAATGGCGGAACTCCAGAATCAGAATACCTTCCTAACTTCATTCTCCTAAGATGCTTGTACCTTTTTGTCAGATTGGAGTCTAAAGGACAGTGTCTCTGTGTCCCAGTAAGTCTCCTCTCTGAGGAGTTGCTGGTCTTCCCATTCTCTGAGTAACATGATTTGGAGTGAGAAGAAATTCCATTTCAGGAAAGACTCGGACTCCACCCTCACTGAGAGATGGACAGAGATGGAGAATGGTGCAGGGAACAGCTGTGCCTGGTGAGTCAGCACTCTCTCAGCTGTGGGTGTGTGCATCCTGTGCATTCCAGGTAATGGTGTGAACAGATATACCAGTGGTGCCTATTTAATGATGTGGTTTGTATTTTATTAAAAATGAAAATAACTTATAAATGTCCTATAATTTAATTTAATAAGGAACTGAATCTTCAACTTAAGTACATATTAAGCAGAAATGTCAATAGGAAACTATGATATTGATGGGTGTTTGGTGTGCAAATGACTGAAATTTAGAAAATCTGGGTAAAAGACCCAACAATAGGATGTGCATCTAGTAAACTGTGCGATTTCAGTGGAGAGTTTGTGACTATAAAGAAGTGTTTCAGTGGAGAAAATGATGGCAATATTTTCTTGGCCTCAAATATTTTGTTGATTTGTGTTATTAAAAGTCATTATAGAGTGGTTCATTGGTGGCTCAGTGGCAGAATTCTTGTGTGCCATGCCGGAAACCCAGCTCGATTCCCAGAGCCTGTCCATGCCAAAATAGTCATTG
This sequence comes from Tamandua tetradactyla, assembly GCF_023851605.1. Lineage (NCBI taxonomy): Eukaryota > Metazoa > Chordata > Mammalia > Pilosa > Myrmecophagidae > Tamandua > Tamandua tetradactyla. The sequence continues at coordinate 6,941,573 of NC_135342.1, forward strand.
TAGGGGGTGCACCTGTGGTTCAGCGGTAGGATGCTCGCCTTTCACGTGGGAGATCCGGGTTTGACTCCAGGACCATGTACCAACCCCCCTCCCAAAAAAAGAGTCATTTAGACACTTTCAGGAAAATGACAAAAAAAATACAGGAAGAAATCAGACCTTCACAAAAACAAGTAGGGAACAGGAAGAAATTGTGCAAAGCACAGACATGAACCACTATAACATAAGGAAGAGCTAGATGAAAAAGTGAAGAAAACATGACTAAAAAATAGGGGTAAATGGGCTCAAAAGTAGCAGCTCCTGAGGCCAGCAGTTGTTTCCCTCTCCATCCAGGCTGGAAATATGCAGTACCCTCCTACTTCAGCTGCTGCTCAGTGAAGTTAATTCTGTCCTGTGGTCTAAAGTTATTCCATCTTTGAGCATTGTAATGTGCAGATCCACTATATCCATACACAGAGAATGTAGTATGGACCTAATTCCCACCCCTCACTCACAAAGGCTACTAATTCAGGCATCTGGTACTTGGGGAGACAGGGAATTTCTCCATTTGGGAAAAGAGGGAGAAGCAGAAGAGTTCTGAGATAATATTTGGTTGGAGAGGGCTCCCCTCTGGGGCACAAAGTGTTGGACTGGAACTTGATCAAGTCTGGACCTTGTCCAGTGGTTTGCTAAGATCATGGAGAGGTGTGTTTGTAGAGAACTGGTGGCAAAAGATTGACATCTGTGGGAAGATTGGGAAAATACAGTCTGATGTGCCAGTTTTAAAGTATTATGTACACAAGAAAGCCAATACATATTCAATCTTGAGGTGGCAGACATTTCTTTTAATCTTGATTCAATATCTTAGCATGGAAACTTTTTGATTAGATTATCTCCAAGGAGATATGGCATGCCCAATTGCGAGTGTGACCTTTTGATTAGATTGAGATGTGACTCCACCCATTCCACATGAGTATGGATTAGTTTATTGAGTCCATTAAAAAAAGAAATATTTTGGAGAAGGCAGGGAAAACAGAAACTTTAGAGCCAACAGAGATGCTTGAAAAGCAGTTGCTTCTGAACTGATAGATGTGCAGACATTTCAAAGGGCTTAGAGTGCAGCAGACATTGTCATGTGCCCCCCAAAGAGATGTTAAGAAAACCATAACATGAGAAAGCCAAGGGAAACCAAGAAATTAAAGCCAACCTTGGAGAACCAAAGTGAGAAAAATCCACAGGAACAGATTCTGAAAAGAATGGAGCCCAACAGGAAGGGTTCAGCAGATGCCAGCTACATGTCTTCCAATCTGACAGAGGTGTTCCAGACACATCAGCCTTTCTTGAATTAAGGTATCTTTCCCTGGATGCCTTAGTTTGGACATTTTTATAGGCATATAACTGTAATCTTGCAACTTAATAAATTTCACGTTTTAAAGCCATTCCTTTTCTGGTATATTGTATTCTGGCAGCTTAACAAACTAACACAGATTTTGGTACCAGAGAAGTGGGATGCTGCTGGAGTTTGCAAATACCAAAAAATGTTAGAACAGCCTTGTAAATGGACAAGGGGAAGGCTTGAGAAGTATTGTGAAGAGCTTGGTAGAGAAGGTCTAGAATGCTCTGAAGAGACTGCTGGTAGAAATGTGGACTCTAGAGATACCTCCAACAAGTCTTTGGAAAGAAATGATGAATGTGTCATTGCAAACTGGAAGGAAGACATTCTTTGTGGATGGAGAGCAGAATTGGAGAGTGATGAACTTGGGTTTTTAGCAGGAGAAATTACCAAACTCAATGTGGAAAATGCAGTCTGGCTGCTCATTGCAAATTATAGTACAATAATGCAATTAAGAGATGAGCTGAACTTTGAGGTACAATTAAACCAGATACTGATGGATCAAAAAATTCTTGCCTTCCAGAGAGTGAAACCACAGTGAATAGTGCCCCAAATGAGGATTTAATCAAACATGGAAGCAATCAGCCATCACAGGACAAGCCAGCATAGGAGATGGAGTTATCCAGGGAGGATTTCTGGAAAGTTCTATTGTTTGATGGTTATAATTCCTGCATACTACACAAAGCCAACACGAGTGTTTTGGGATCTGTATAAACAGAACCACAACCAGTCTGCACTAAAAAAGACAGAAAAGGGACAGATTGAAATAAAAGTGACTTCAAATGAAAGACTGTGGAATTTGAGGTCTGGAAGCCAAGGAACCTCAGGCCAACAGAGTGGACAGACTCAAGCACGTGGAAGGGGTAAGTTTTCCCGAGAGGCAGAAGACAGAAGTTTCAGTGCCCCAGGCCTTAGTGAAGGTGTAGCACATTCCTCAGTGATTGGGGAGAGCCTTGCTGCCACCACAGTTCTAAGGGAATTTAGCATGGGTCCCAGAGATGGGAGATGTCACCCTGATGCTTGGAGAGGAAGGACCCAAAGAAAAAGTGGTCTCTGCAATGTCCCTCAAAGTTGTAATTCTCACCCCAGCATTTTCAGATAGCATGGCCTTGGAAAGAGTGGGACTTCCACTTTTTCAACCCGATTCAATATTGTGGGGCAGAAATTTTTTATTAGATTACCTCCATGGAGATGTGGCATACCCAATTATGGATGGGACCTTTTGATTAGATGGAGATGTGACTTTTACCTATTCAATGTGGGTCTTGATTAGTTTACTGGAGACTTTGAAAGAGAAGTCATTTTGGAGGGAGATTGGAGCTGACACAAATGCATATGCTTGCAGAAGAGTTCCTTCAGAGCTGACAGGGACATGGGCAGATGCATGTCTGAAGATGTCCTGTGCCTTCTCCTTAGATGTCAAGCATGCCAGAACCCAGAGTTGTGTCCCAGAGGAGCTAAATTAAATCCTGCAAATGCTTAGAGAGGAAACCAGTGGCATCAGAAGCTGGAAGGTACAGAAATGGGAAAAAAGGACGAGCAAATTCTAGCCACATGCTTTCCTAGCTGACAGAGGTGTTCTGAATGGCACTAGCCTTTTTTAAGTGAAGGGAAAATCTTATTGGTATCTTAACTTGGACATTTACAGTCTGAGCTATAAACTTGTACCTTATTAAATTCTGTTTTCAGTTTTTTTATTTAAGAAAACAAACAATACACATAGAACCACCAAAAATAGATATCTTAGTTTAACCATAGGCATATTTAAATAATGTATGCATATAATCATTGTAAATCCTATGTTTCTGCAGTAAGTTTCAGAAACCAATTTAAAACTGAGGCAACAAGGAAAAAATCTACATATTCAGATGACAAAATTCTTAAATTCCAAGTATTAAACACTCACTTAGATAGCATATGATCAGAAGTCAAAACTGAATACTCGGGCGGGCCACGGTGGTTCAGCAGGCAGCAATACTTGCCTGCCATGACAGAGGACCTGGATTCAATTCCCAGTGCCTGCCCATGTAAAAAACAAAAGCAAAAACAAAAAAAACCCTGAATATTCTCAAAATGTCAAGTAGAAGCTTCTTACAAATATCAGCATCACTATAGTAATGACCCATGTTACTAAATATTTTACTTACTTCAGGAAAAGATGAATGTACAAATATGTTTAAATTAACATGGAAATCTTAACCACCTAAAATGGATATCTTAGCTTATTCATCAGCAAATCTAAAAAATATATATGTTTAAGTAATCATCGTAAAGTCTATTTGTACAATATCTTTCATAAACCAATTTAAAATTAAAACAAAGAAAGGAAAAATCTATAAATACAGATATCAGAGTTACTTGAATTCTAAATGTTAAACAGTATCTTAAATACCATTTGATCAACTATAAAAACTGTGTGCTTTCTCAAAATATCAAGTAAAAAGTTATTACAGATATCAACTTTGCTATAGCAGTGAACTATATTACTAAACATCTTCAAATTTTTGATTTCAGGAATTTATTTTATTTAATATTACTTCAACTACCTATAGATTTTTTAAACTATCATTTGTGGGGGGGGGGGGGCAGTGTATGGTCTGGAATTTGAACCCAGGTCTCCCACATGGAAGGAGAATATTCTACCACTAAACCATCTGTTTAACTGTTTTTTTTAAAGTGTTTTTAGTTGTAAAATATAACATATATATAGAAATAAGGGAAAGAAAAAAGCAATCATTTTCAAAGCAAACCTCAATAAGCAGCCACAAAACTGTTTCCAGAGTTTTTCATGGGCCACCATGCCCTCAACTAAGATCTTTCCTTCTAACTGCTCCAAAACACTGGTGCCTTTATCAGATTCATAATATTGGAATAATACAGTATCTGTCCTTTTTGTGTCTGATTTAATTCATTCAGCATTGTGTCCTCAAGGTTCATACATGTTGTCAAATGTTATGGAACATCATTTTTGTCTAAATGCTGCGTAATGTTCCATCACATATATATACCACATTTTGTTTATCCACTCATCTGTTGATGGTCACCTGGATTTTTTCCATCTCTTGGGAATTGCTAATATTGCCACTATGAACATTGGCGTGCAAATGTCTGTTCGATCACTATCCTCAACTGTTCTTTGTATATACAGTGTTGCTATTGCCAGGTTATAGGTCAACTCAATATTTAGTTTTCTGAGGAATCTCCGAACTTATTACCACAGCAGCTGAACCATTTTACATTCCAACCAACAGTGAATAAGTGCTCTAATTTCTCCATATCCTCTCCAACATTTGTAGTTTCCTATTTGTTTAATAACAGCCATACTTACAGGTGTGAAGTGATATCACACTGTCATCTTAATTTACAGTTATCTTATAGTCAGTGAAGATGAGCAGCTTCTCATGTGCTTGTTAGCCATCTGTATTTGCTCTTCAGAAAAATGCCTGTTCAATTCCTCTGCCAATTTTGTAAGTGAGTTGTTGTTCTTTTGCTGGTGAGTTGTATAATTTATTTATGTACAAAGGATATCAAGCCTTTACTTGGTATGTGGTTTCCAAATATTTTCTCCCATTGTGCTAGCTGCCTCATCACTTTTTAAACAAAATCCTTTGAGGCAACAAAGTTCTTGACCTTAAGGATTTTCATTTGTCTATTTTTTCTTTCACAGCTTGTGCTTTAGGTTTAAAGTTTAAGAAGATGCCCCCATTACTAGACCGTGAAGATGTTTCCCTATATTTTCTCTTTCATTTTGGGTCTTTGATCCATTTTGAATTAAAGTTTGTACAGCGTGTAAGTTAGGGGTCCTCTTTTATTCTTTTGGCTATTGAAATCTAGTTCTCCCATGCCCATTTATTGAAAATACTCTTCTGTCCCAATTCAGAGGATTTGGGGGCCTTATTGAAGACCAAATATCCATAAATTTGGTGGTTAATCTCTGCACTCTTGATTCTATTACACTGGTCAGTCCTTCTGTTTTTGTGTCAGTACTATACTGTTTTGACCATTGTAGCTTTATAGTAAGCTTTAAAGTTAGGAAGTAATAGATCTCCCAGTTCACTCTTCTTTTTTAAGAATATCTTTAGTAATTCAAGGTCTCTTTCCCTTCCATATAAATTTGATAACCAATTTTCCAAGACTTCAAAGTAGGTAGTTGGGATTTTTATTGGTATTGCATTGAAGCTGTAGATCAGCAAAAATAATTGATATCTTGATGATATTCAACCTTCCTATCCATGAGCATAGGATATCTTTCCATCTAATTAGGCCATTTTTTATTTCTTTTAGCAATTTTTTTTGTAAATTTCTGTGTATATGTTCTTGATATCCCTGGCTAGGCTTATTTTTAGATACCTAATTCTTCTGGTCACTATTTTGAGTAGAATTTTTTCCTCAGTTGTTATCTCAGATACGTCGTTGCTTGTGTATAGAAACACGATGGATTTTTGTACATTAATCTTGTATCCTGCCATTTTGATGAATTTGTTTATCAGCTCAAATAGTTTTACTATAGATTTCTCAGGGTTTTCTAAGTATAGGATGAAATCATTTGCTAATAATGAAAGCTTTATTTCTTCCCTTGCTATTTGGAAACCTTTTATTTCTTTCTCCTGTTTAATTCCTCCTGTCTAATAGTACTTTTAACAAAATGTTGAATAAGAGTGATGACAATGGGCATCCTTGTCCCATCCCTGATTACAAGGGGAATGCTTTAAACTTCTCACCATTAAGTATGATACTGTCTATGTCATTTTCATATATGCCCTTTATGATATTGAGAAAGTTTGATGCCTAACTTTCAAAGTATTTTAATCAGGAAAAGATGCTGGATTTTGTCAAATGCTTTCTGAGCATCAATCGATGCTGTGATTTTTCCCTTTCAATTTGTTAATGTGCTGTATTACATGGATTGATTTTCTCATGTTGAACCACCCTTGCATTCCTGGTATGAATCCAACTTGATCATGATATATAATTATTTTATTGTGGCATTGGATATGATTTGTTAGTATTTTGTTAAGAATTTTTCATCTATGTTCATTAGGAAGATTGGTCTGTAGTTTTCTTTCTTGTATCATCTTTAAATGATTTTGCTATTAAAGTGATGTTAGCTTCATAAAATGAGTTAGGTAGCATTCCTTTTTCTTCAAGTTTTTGGAACAGTTTGAGCAGATTGGTGTCTGTTCTTTTTGAAAAGTTTGATAAAATTCTCCTGGGATTTTTTTTTTTTTTTTACATAGGCAGCTACTGGGAATCGAACCCGGGTCTCTGTCATGGCAAGTGAGAACTTTACCACTAAACCACCATGGCCCATCCCTGGGCTTTTTATTTTTTGCATGAGTGGGAAGAGTTTTGATGATTGGACCTCTTTACTTGTAATTGGTTTGTTGAGGTCTTCTACTTCTTCCTGTGTCTGTTCAGTAATTCATGTGTTCCTAGGAATTTGTTCATTTCATCTAAGTTATCCAGTTTGTTGACATATATTTTTCATAATATTCTCTTATGATTGTTTTAACTTCTTCATGATCCGTGGAAACAACCCCCCTCTCATTTCTGATTTTAACTATTTGTGTTTTTTCTTTTGTTCTTTGTAAGCCTAAGTAAGGGGCCATCAGTTTTTAAAATTTTCTCCAAGAACCAACTTTTAGTTTTATCGGTTCTTTCTTTTGTTTTATTGTTCTACAGTTTCTTCATTTCTGCTTTAGTCTTTATTTTTTCTCTTCTTTTGTTTGCTTTGGGGTTAGTTTGCTGTTCTTTCTCTAATCCTCCAGGTGAGCAGTTAAATTCTCAAGTTTCACTCATTTTTTTAAACATAGGCATTTAGGGCAATCAATTTCCTTCTCAGTACTGCCTTTGCCACATCCCACAAGTTTTGATATGTTGTATTCTCATTATCATTCATCACCAATATTTACTGATTTCTCTCGCAATTTATTCCTTGATACACTGATTATTTAAGAGTGTGTTATTTAATATCCATATATTTGTGCAAACTCTGGTTATTTGGTGATTATTAACTGACAACTTTATTCCATTCTGATAAGAGAAAGTGCTTTGGATAATTTCAATCTTATTAAATTTATAGAGATTCAGTTTATGTCCCAGTATATGATCTATCCTGGAGAACATTCCATGAGCTCTAGAGAAGAATGTGTATGTTGGGGTTTGGGAATGCAATGATCTATATATCTCTATTAGATCTAATTCATTTATCTTATTGTTTAGATTCTCTATTTTCTTGTTAATACTTTGTGTATTTGTTATATCTATAGTGGAGAGTGTGGAATGAAGTCTCCTACTATTACTGTTGACATATCTATAGCTCCCTTCAGTTTCCCAATTTGTACCTCATGTACTTTGGAGCTACTTGATTAGAGCATACACATTTATGAGTGTTATTTCTTCCTGGTGAATTTTCTCTATTATTAATATGTAGTGTCCTTCTTTGTCACTTATGGTGTCTTTACATTTAAAGTCTATTTTGTCTGATATTAGTATAACTATTCTGCTTTCTTTGGGTTACAGCTTGCATAGATCTTTCTCCCATCCTTTCACTTTCAATCTCACTGTGTCCTTGTGTCAAGATATGTCTCTTGTAAACAGCATATAGGTGGATTATGTTTTTGATCCATTATATCAGTCTATATCTTTTAATTATTAAGTTTAGTCCATTAACATTCAAATAAATTGCTGTAATAAGAGTTCTTGTTTCTATCCTCTTGTCCTTTAGTTTTTATTTGTCATATCTGTATATTATTTTTCTTCTCTATCTTTTCCTTTAAATTACCTTTACTAATGTATCTTCAATTCTGTGCCCTCCCTCCAGACATCCCTCTCCTGTCTTTTTTTATCAGCTGATAGGGCTTCCTTCACTATTTCTTGTAGGGCTGGTCTCTTGTTGATTGTTTCTCTCAATCTTTCTTTATCTGTGAAGATTTTAATCTCTACTTCAATTTTGAAGGATAACTTGGCTGGATAAAAAATTATTGTTTGAAAGCCTTTCTCATTCAGGATCTTAAAAAATCATACCACTGCCTTCTTGCTTGCCTGTTGTGTAATCTGAAGTCAACCTTATGTGCTTTCCTTTGTATGTAGTAGATTGTTTTTCTCATGCAGCTTTCAGGACTATCTGTTTTTCTTCAACACCTGACAGTCTGATCAGTATGTGTCTTGGAGTGGGCTTGTTTGGATTTCTTCTATTTTGAGTTTGCTGGCCCTCTTTGATGTGCATATTCATGTGTTTTATAAGGGTTGGGAAGTTTTCTCCAATTATATTTTCAACTAACTTTCCCAATGCTTTGTTCTTCTCTTATCCTTCTGAAACACTGGTAATTCTTATACTTTTGCACCTCTTGTTGCCCATCATTTCCCTAAGATCCAGTTGCATTTTCCCATCTTTCTTGTCTTTTGTTCTTTTGTGTGTTCTGTTTCAGTTGTTCTATCTTTCATTCTTCCTTCTGCTTCTTCAAATCTGCTATTGTGTGTCTCCTGAATATTTTTTACTTGGTCTACTGTATCTTTCACTTCCATGAGATCTGCCATTTTTCTATTTAACTTCTAGAATTATTCTTTACACTCTTCTAGTGTCTTCCTGATATCTTTTATTTCTTTATAAATGCCTTGAGTAGTTGTTCCATATTCTGTGTTCCTTCTGAAATTTTTATTTGGTCACTTGGCTGGGTCATTACTGCTTGGATCTTTGCATGCTTTGTGATTATCAGTTGCTTTCTGGGCATTTGTTGATCTCAGTATGATTTTTATGCAAATTGGTTTCCTTCACTCTTCTAAAGTTTTGTATTTGCTTAGTTTTTGCTGAATTTTTCCTTTTACACTTTGTTTATTGGTTATTACCTGCCCAATCAGGATCTGGATCTCATGTAGGGGATGTGGTTAACTTAAGTGTCTATTTTAAGGTAGGTCAGGGTGCACAGGTATTCCAGGGGCAGAATGGCTGAATCCCATGCAGGAGGCCCAACCTGCACTCCTAGCATATGCACAAAAAAAGTAAAATAATAATGTTATAAAAATATGAAACACAAGAACAAAACCTACAGCAAAATACACATTGACTGCAGTACTTCTAATTTTCTAATAGAGAGACCCCAGGACATATTGGGAGTGAAGTCAGGTTGCTGCCCATCAAAGGGAGAGAAAATTTAAGTTAAAAACAATCATTGTAATAATAAAAATAAATGAAATGGAATAATAAAAAATAAGGTGAGTAAAAATACAAAAAGGGCAAATATAATTATATAAAGTATCTATATAATTTTTTAAATAATGAAAAGTACAATTATATTACTAATAAAAATGTATAGAACGAATAGACTTTAAAAGGGGAAAATAAAAAAGAATATTAAGAAGAAAAACAAAATAAAATAATAAAAATTAAGACCTAGACAGGTAAGGAGTTAGTTTGCCTGCACTTACCCCTTCTCCACAGCAGGCGGCGACTGTAAGCCTCCTCTTTTCTCAAGCATTCCCTTCGTCTGGTGGAGCCAACCTGCATTTACTGCAGCTGGTCAGAGGATGGAGTGCTTGAGTCTCCTTCCTCAGCCCCGCCCTTCCTGGCCAGAAGGACTAGAGGTCTCCTTGCTCAGCAGTAGGAAGGCTCAGCCAGGGGCAGGTGGCAGGCCAGTCTCTGCTCGCGGACCTGGATCCGACCAACATGAGAGGGATCAGCTGATAAGCTGATCTGTAGCACTCCTGGGCCTTCCAGATACCTTCACTGTGGGCCAGCTATTCCCATACACTACCGGGTGATCACTGCTCCCAACCCAAGGCCTGCTTCCAAGCTCCCTGCAGGACCTGTCTACCACATCTGTGTGTGGAGGTTTCTCCAGCCAGCACTCTGCATCTGGAGCCTAGGAGGCTCAACTCCCTCCTATTGTACCTTTCCAGTGCACCACATCCTGCCAGGTGGGGATTCCCATCACCTAACCCACTCACTCTCTCCTGATCCTCCTGTCCCCCAAAACTGCTTCCTAGACTACTCACATCCCGGGAACTGCAATCCTGGACATTTTCCCCCAATCTTCTACCTTGTTTCACAGAGCAGAAGTGAACTCACTGCACTCTGGTCCACCATCTTCCCAGAAGCCCCTTAAATTTCCTTTTTAAAAGCCATTCCATTTCTGGTATACTGTATTCTGGCAGTTTAACAACAAATACATCAGGCAAGCTGCATTTTGCCCACCCCCTAATAGTCTTTCTATGGTGGCTGCACTCCCAAAGTGCAACCCTGGCTGAGTTTTGGCTGGGAATTACAAACAAACTAAGTGCCAAAGGGAATCTTCAATGCAAACCCAAGCAACAACAAAATCTTAGAAAACAGAGAAGAATCAATTTTCAAAATAATCTTATAAGATAATGACATGCTCAGAAACCAGGAAAAACATCAGAAGATAAGTGAGTAGACAAGAAGATATGGCCAAGCTTAATGATCACTTAGAAGCCCAAGGAGATGCAGAATTTTGGAACAACTAATCAAAGATATTCAAAGAAATTTCCTAAATAACTTCAATGAGATGGTTACATAGATAAAAGATATCAAAAGGATATTAAAAGCGCATAAAGAAGAATTTGAAAGGATAAATATAAAAATACCAGGTTTTATGGAAATTAAAAATAAACAGATGAAATTAAAAATATACCAGAAACACACCACAGCAGGTTTGAAGATGCAGAAGGAAGAATCAGTGAACTAGAGGTTAGAACAACTGAATTCAAACATGCAAAAGAACAAATGGAAAAAAAATGAAAATATTTGAACTGGTACTTGGGGAAATGATTGAAAGTGTAAAGTGTACAAATCTAAGAATCATAGGTGTCACAAAAGAAGAAGAGAAGAGTGAAGGGAGAGGAAGTATATTTGAGGAGATAACTGCTGAAAATTTAAAGCTAAAGACAAATAAATAATTACAGAAACTATCCCAACCCTTATAAAAGACACAAATATGCAAATATAAAGCCATAGTGGCTAAACCAACATGACTGTGGCATAAAAATAGACATATTGGCCAATAGAATCAAATTGAGAGTTCATAAACTGACCCTCAACTTGATGGTCAATTGTGGCCCCTAAATCCTGTCAAGAAGGATAGATTAGTGTGTTTAATAAATGGTGCTGAGAAAACTAAATGCCCTTATCCAAAGTAATGAAATAGGAACTCAACCTCACTTTCTATACACAAATTAACTTAAACCAAATGAAAGACCTAAATATAAGAGCCAGTTCCAGAAAATTCAACAAGAAAATACAGATAAGTATCTCAAGACCTAGAAATAAGAGCTAGCTTCTTAGACTTTACAACATTAGCAAAAGCAATGAAAGAGTAAATAATAAATGGAACTTCCACAAGATTGAATACTTTTGTGCTTCAAAGAACTTTGTTAAAATGAGTGAGAACACAGCAACACAATGGGAGAAAATATTTGTTAACCACATCTTTGATAAGGGTTTGATATTCAGAATATATAAGAAATCTAACAATGCAGCAAAAATAGAGACCAACAACCCAATTGTAAAATGGGCTTAAGACATAACTTATAAAATGGGCCAAGACATTTAAAGACAATTCTCCAATAGTCAAAAAGCACAGTATTAGATGTGTGTCTTCTGAGAAATGCAAATCAAAGCCACAAGGAGATGTCATCTTATGATTATTAGAATGGCCTCTATTAAACTAATAGGAAACTACACAAGTATTGGAGAAGATGTGGTGAAATGGGAACATTTATCCCCTGCTGGTGTAAAGGTGAAATGGAAATGTAAAATATTAGTTATATTGGGATTATAAATGATAGTGTTGAATTGTAGGTGAATATGATTGAAAGAGGTTGTTTACAGTCATATATATCATCAGAAGAAAACTAAAAGATCCTACTCTGACCACTGTGGAACAGAGTCTGTACACAGGCACCAAAAATGGGTATAAGGGAGAAAGTCAGCCTGCCCTTGCCTACTGCCAACTGGAAACCTGCCCCATCTCTGCCAGAAACCAGTTACAAATAATCCCAGTCACCTATGTGACTTCATTTTCTTCTTTGGATCCACATTATTACAGGAGAAAATACAACAAATATGCAAAAGGCAGCGGTTCTCAAGTATGGCCCTGGACCAGAAGCACTAGCATCAGTAGAAATTCATAGGAAATAAGGAGTCTTGTTCCCTGTCTGCAACTGCAGAGCAGTACCATTGAGGAGGGACACTTCAATTCATGCTTTTACAGCCTGTCCAGGTGATTCTGGTGCACACTAAATGTGAGAGACTTTGTGTTAAGTCATAACTCATCCCTGAGAAACCATCAGGAAAAAATACACAAGGAATGGACCCTATGAATGAGGAGTTAATGTTTTGATTCAAAATGCAAATCATTTTTATAAATCAATGAAATAATGATTCATAGACCAACTCTGTAGGTTTACTTCACTTTCCTCTCTCACTTTCTTCACTGTAACTTACGTGCTTACTGAGTTCACCTGCAAATTAAATTTTTGAACACACATTCTTGCCAGGGTGTGCATTAGGGGTAGAACTGAGTTGGACTTCTAACTTAAACTAGCTTATTGAGATACTTTGGAATTAAGTTAGAAATCAGGTATAACAGTTTAGGAGATGCTTAATTTGAAAATAGGGTTGAAAATATTCTTATTTTTGTTTTGAGTGTTGATAATTCTCTTCAATTTGGTATAAATAACATATGCAGACCTTAACTGCTCTTAAAGCCCACTTCTAAATTATAAACACTCAAATATTAAATTTGTGCATGTATAGGGTAAGCACATTCTAAATTTGATGAGCTATTCCTAACAATCTATTCCAGTTCAAAGTTTGCTGGTCTGTGCTTTGGAATCTAAAATTCACATTAAAAACACCATTCCAAGCCACCTTCTTCTGTGTCCTTCTGTCCCTGATTTCATCCATTGTTCCTCTTATATCTTATCTCAATTAGTTAGAGGCAAAACTATTTAAAATCCAAAATTAGTTCCAGAAATTTCCTGTTGATCCCCACTTCTCATTTCATTGGTGGGAATTCTTCAGAAATTTTGAATCAGATTTTGTCTTAAACTCATAGCACTGTAAATATCTCCCATTAAACTCTATTCTGGGAGATAAACTGTGGAAGTGAACTGTAAGGGGAATTAAACTGTTGTTTCCAAGCCTGTCCTCAGAAGCTGACATTGTGGGGGCCTGGATAAATCCATAGGACAATGGTGAAGCTTCCAGGATGATTCAGGATGGGTGAGGCTGAGGGAAATTTCCTTCTTCAGGTGGACTTTCTGTTGTCTGAAGATATTTTTGCATCCATACTAACCTAATCAACATGGAGCAATCTCCTTTGATCTAAACATCTGCTCTCTGTAGACTTGGTGCAGTATTTTATTTCAGGTTAAATTTTCCTCTTCACTTTTATTTTATCCTCTATGAGTATATCTGATACAGTAACCTATAATATACTGTTTTCTAATCCATAGCATATTGAAATATGGTAACATATAGGTATAAAATTTAACACTATATATTTTTTCTTCCTTTTAAAAATATTTATACAAATGTCAATACACTATCTAAGTCCATTATGGTTTTTCACTCAAATGACTTTCTGGAAAATCTCATTTATGCATGTACCTTTGGTTAATTAAGTTTCACCATTTTGTTACTTGTGTAGATAAACTGGAGTTTTTGTTTTTAATGCTTGAACTTATGATATTTCCAGTATTTCTCCTTCCACTGTCAATGCTGCTATGAATAGATTCAAGCAATGTCCATATTGTGATGAATATAAAATTGTGACTTGAATTGCTGAAGCTTAGTTTTGAAGCATCTTCAAGTTTAGTCATTTGACCATACTGTCCTTTGAAATGACTTAACCAAATACACATCCCCATACCCTGGAGGAAAGTCCAATTACCCACACCATGGACCAAATGTCCTTCAGAGCTTAAATGATTTTAGGTAAGTGGAATGATGTGATTTTTATTTGTAATAACATTATTACTAAGAACAGTATGTGTAATAAATCATTCTCCATATGAGGTTAGCTATCTATGGATTGTCTGTTCCTATTCCTTTTGAAACTTTTTCTGAGTCTTGCTCTCATTTATGAGTGGGTAGAAATTATTTCCTATCTATTTTGGATGCAATTTCTTTCTGAGTGATGCACATTGTCCAGACTCCCAACCACTGCCTTTGATGGTACCCAAGCTGCAATGATTACCCAAACTACATGCTCCCTCCCTTGCTCTGTGTCTGGCACAGACACATTCCTCTCCATGGATGTTCTCTGAGAATTCCTCACATCTCTCACAGGGGAGCATAAGAAAAAGGAAGGGCTGTGAGCCAAACAGGGCTCTCTGGCACCAGTAGAGGGGCAGGTGGGATGGAGCAGCACATCGGAGGGTCCATGAAGCAGGGACAAGTCTGCTTGTCCTATTTAATTGCTCTGTTTAGTTATCTTTCTTGAATCCAGATTTTCAGTTGTAACTATTTCCCTTTTATCTCATCATTCATTGTTCAAAGAAACTGCATAAGCAGGGGACCTACATCACAGCTGAGGAACCTCAAGTTTAAGAAATCTTGAGGTTAAATTGACTCACAAGCAAAGCTGCTCAATGTTTTATAAGGAGGTATGTATTCTATGATACTGGTGAGATAATTAACTTGCCATCTCTTAGATACACTACTGCCATTCTCCAAGGCTGTTTCTTATATAAAAGTTCTTAAAACACAGTCAAGATAGAAGCTGATACAATATACTAAAAAGAAGAGAAGGAAAAATGAATCTGAGACACCTACCAAGAATTTTTTCCCAGGAGGGTGTAAATGTACCTTAAAACTTTGTATAATCAAACTTCCATGCAAATAAAGCATATAGAAAATTTCTGACAAGTAAATTAACTTTAAGCATGTGGTGCTATGAGGTTGCTAATAATGGAAAATCACTGAATGTGAGAGATAAGATCCCAGGAGACTCCAGAGAAAAGTCAGTGCCATGGGTAAGTTTAACTGTGTGAGACAGTGAAAGAAACAAAAATCAAAAGCATGCTACAACATTGTCAGAATAACTTGACATTTGTTATCTCATTGGGGATAATCAAATACTATTAGTTATACAACTAATTAATTATAAATAACTTGCAGATCTAAATTTGAAAGATAAAAAATATATTTTTACAAGAAAGAAAAGGATAACTTTGGTTTTAAAATAGGCATAGATTTAAAAATACATATACAAAAAGGATGAAATCACAAATTAGATTATATTAAATTAAGAACGTTTATTCAAAAGACAGCATGATAGACAGTGAAAGAGAGAAACAAGGTGAGTTAGAGAGAGAGAGGATAAGGATAACAGAGATGAAGAAAGGATTTCTCTCAAGCATACACAAAGAAGTCCTATAGATCAGTAAAGAAAATAGACATGAAAAACATTAGGCAAAAAAACAGGCATAAATTGGGCAAAATGAACGAATACACACTCAAAAAATATTTTATCCAATGTCTAATAAACATGCAAAAAGTACTGAAAGTCAAATGCAAATAAAACCACTACTTGATACCATTATATACCTACAAAAAATGAAAAACACAGAACATTTCAAAGGCAAAGATATGGATACAGCATTAAACTTATTGTTATTGGGTGTGAATATCAATGCACACATTTTAGAAAACAGTTTGGCAGTATGTACTAAACCTGAAGATATGTAAACATATGAAACAAAATTGCCATACTATGGACAGACTCAGGAACAATTCATACACGTGTCAAGAAAACATTTTATAGGATTAACATCCAGCATTATTCCTAACAGACCCAATCTGAAAACACTCACATAAAACATCAACAGTAGAATGATCAAAGTGTTTGATACACAAGAGAGTCCCATTACCAATGCTAATGAATGAGACAAAACAATTTGCAAAAATATAGATGGATTTAAGACAAATGAATATAGATGAATGTTGATGAATTTCAAAGGTCCATTCCTAAAGAGTCCAGGTAGTGGGATTCCACTGATATGATGTATAAAAAAGGTGAAAATGATATTGGCTGTAGGGTGGGGAAAGCATGGTTAGCCTGGAGATTGTTGACAGGAATGGGGTACAAGGATGCACTGCAGGGCTAATAATATTCTGAGTTTTTTACATAAGGGCCTCATGAAAAATTCTGATTTTTAATGTATGAGATTCATAAAATATTCTGGTTTCTAATCTAGGAATTTCATACAGAAAGTGTCCATTTCTATTAATTTCATCAAGCTGTATACTTATGACAAAGCATGTTCCTTAAATATTTATAATAATACATAATTATTTATATAAACATTCAAAACATCAGAATTTTTTTAAGTTGAGAGGTTATATAGATTAGTGACTGCTATTGTCATTACATTGTGAAGGAATAAATTAAAAGTATTAAAATCTTTATACAGTGATTAGTTTTAAAATGTAATCTGTAATTTCTAGGTTAAAAATGCTGAATAAAATATATAATTTCCCAAAAAAAGTGTAGAATATAGAATTATTCAAAAATTAACAGGGAAGAGTTTAAGATGCACAAAATAAGACAATAGAACAAGTTTTATGAGAAGACAATCAGTTGATAAATTTAATTCCAAATATAACCATTCTTAACAAATAGACTAGTTTCTTCACTTAAATTGAATAATCTTTGACTGTATTCAATTGTACATTTTTTCAAGAGATGTGGCAAAAGCATAAATATTATTTAAATAAATGTTTTATGTAAGTTTAAACAATCAATCAATATGATTATATGCATATATAGTATATTAATAAATAGATACAGATATAAATTTGATAAAATGGACTTTAGTTTTAATGCATTTTGTCATTGTAATTAGTTTTATATTTAATTTTATTTTTCCTAATATACAATTTTTAAACACTACTGCCTGATAGAAGAGAGAGATAACCTGTGAATGAATGTAGGTGTGTATATACCAGATTGACTATCTTTGTATCCTTTTACACTATCTCTTTGATTCTTTAAGTTTGCATTGCTCTTTTTAACCATCCCAGTTTGTGGCTTCTGCAGTTAGACATAGTATTTGCTACATGTTTCCCAAATGACAATCCCTTTGTTCTCTTGGACAATGACTCCAGTATTTTCAGGCTCAGCTTTTCCTGCAGCAGGAATAAAAATTCCCCAATTTCCATCAGAAATATGTAAATGGTATTTCTTTGCACAGCATCCAGGTGCTTGTTCTCTTGGCACTCACAGAATTCTATACACAATTATGAAGTTTTCACATATTACAAAAGTGGCTTTTCTATATGTGTGAATGCATGTATATGTGTGTATTAATGTGCCTGAGTGCATTTACGGGTTGATGATGACGGCCTGGAATAGTAGGGGTGACTGAGGAAAGAGGCTGACTTGTATCCACAGGATGGATCACATATCTACTTGATTAGTAAAACTGTCCTCTGCTGAAATCACCCTATGGTGAGCATACATGTGGGACACAAATATTTTCAAGACCTTCACATTCTCAGAAAGGTCTATCCAAATATTTCTTCCCTAGACCTCTTTGTTACCATTTATTCAATCAGGCTTCTTTCAAGTCTCTGACCATCTAGCCAAACCATTAGGTGGAGTCCCTAAGGTGAATAGTAATTTGTTTATGGTGGGCCATGACTCTAGGAGATTTTGGGTTCCAAACTTCAGGATTGACAAGAGAGGGAGGGATAGGTACAGAAGAGGGGTTAGTGGAGTCCATGAAAGTTTGTATTGATTAAAGAGAAAAAAGTGTTTAATTTGATTTGTCAAAAAGCAATGAGTATTTGGGCTTTGACAATCATTTTAGATATCAGGGCAGCTGAATTATAGTTTAGGGATTTCAGATATTCACCTATTCTACTCTATTATCCCAGAAAGCCAAAAAGAATATGATTCAGTAATTAAGTTATCACTTAAATCCTCATTTCTAAGTTGTAATTCCTTCCTTTCTTTTTGCATTGACAAGCATTGGGAATCAAAACGGGGTTTCCAGAATGGCAGGCAAGAACACTGCCTACTGAGCCACCCATAGCACACCCCAATTCCTTCCTTTTATTTGATAATTATCGCTCAATATTTATGGGTATCTGGGTGACGACTTCCTTGCTTCTTCAAAGCTGAAAATGGACACTGTTTTGAAGGGGCAAAGGGATGATGCAATAAAATTTGTTGTTCTTGAAAAGTCCGGTATCTCTGGGTTTCAGTGGATCTCTGATATTCAAACAATCTGGAGGTTTTACAGCTCTGAAAAACACACTTAATAAGTAAAATTTTATAGAACTTAAGATATCTTTCAGGAGCATTATTGGTTGGGGTTTGCTATATGGTGGTAGTTTGCAATGTTTTGCTGAAATAATTGTTACATTATTTGTATAATTTTATAATTGTTATATTTCACAATTGTATAATTGTTGTATAATTGTTACATTCAGAACGACTTCTCAACTCAATTTGAAATATCATAGCCACTGAAATTGTATAACTTTTCCACTTTTGGTCAGTTATCCACGATCCCAGGACCAATTATGTCCTGCAAATTAAGGCTGGTTATGTCCCACGATGCAAGTGCCAGGCTTACATCACTGAAAATTATGGACCACACTGAGGGGCAGGGTAGAGTCTGATTTAGAGAGTAACCACACTTGATCACCAGCAGAGATTTTCTGGAGATGACACTTAGGCACTTATCATAAGTGGATTTAGTTTTCTGTTACAGAAAGACGTTTCAAAAAGGCAAGCCTCAGAATTGAGGTATTGGCTTTTGAATTTCAGAGAAACTCTTGCTTAAGAAAATATCAGAAATTCTCCAGATGAGGAAGCTTAATAGTTTTATTTCTCCAGTCCCTTAAGGAATTTTGCATTTTCTCATTTTCTGCCCCAAATACTTAAATGCATTATTGTTTAACATTAATTTGCATATAATGTTAAGATTTTATTTCTTATTCCAGGTTTTATAGCAAATTAAGCTAAATTAGACTATTTATGTTAACAGATTAGACAGATCAAATTAGTAGCATGCTACAAAAAACAAATTTTGGACAAAATTAACTTTTTAAAAATTTCAAACAAAAGTTGAAGCTTTAAAATACACACAATATTATTCTTTACCTTGCATATTGATTGACCTTTGTTTTAACCAGATTGGTTTCAATTCATATTAATCAGAGATTGATATTTTTTAGTAGTTTTTTTTAACACTAGCTGATTTGAACCATGCTGTCTTTCAGAGCTGGAGCACTAAATCTGAGTTTCAGTTGTCACACAGACAATGTGTCAGGGAATGGCAAGGCTACACAAGGGGTAAAGGATTTTAAAATTTAAAGATAATAGTTAAAGCTTAAAATCTGAGCTTGAGTTTTCATAAGCATTTCTAAATGAAGTTCTTATTTGTCCTGCCTGTGCTTTAAAATTTTTCCTTGTTACAGATGGAATTCTGACCTTAGGTGACCACATATATTTTCAGAGAACTACTAGAGCAAAGCAGTGCAACTTAAACTTGCCTGTTTCTATGATCTACAGTTTTTAAGAATAAGTAAAACTATGACTAACACCATACCACCGCTGAACATCATACAGATTAGTTTCAGGATATAACATGGATATTGAGAACATTGCTAGATTTTTAGGAATTTTATACAATTTATAAATATATGAATAGTATTATTTTACCTACACAAATTTAATGAGAAGTAGGACACTAAATCTCTTTTTAAACCATGGTAGTACTTTCTGAACATGTCCTATGAAATAGGTAAAACAATTTTTAACACCTTACTTATAGAAGATGAGAGAACAAATTATTCATAACATTTTTTCCTGAGCAAGGAGAAGATTTACCTTCTGATACAAAATATGAGAAGTCTAAGGATATAATTGCACTGTAGAATCTTGGTATTCTAGATGGACTACTCAGAAGATTAAGAAAAAGAAAACTTTTTTAAAACTTTAGGTTTAGAACAGACTAACAATCCACATTATTTTGACATGGAGAAAAACTAAACTTTAGTTTTGTATGAATAGCCAGCATGACACAGAACCTTTCTTTTCTGAGATATATGATAAATAGACATTAAAGTTTGGTCAACACTAACTATGACAAACAGAATTCAATTTCATAAACTCCTGTTTTACAATTCTTTGCATTTATTCAGAATTTATAATCAACAATGACTATAGCAAACATATTCCACATCCTCCAACTCTATTACTTTCTGTATCTGTTCAGGGCTACTAGCTAACAATCATTATAATGAACAAAATCCATTTCATTAAACTTTTCATCAACTTCCATGTCCAATCCACAATGATTTTATTTATTCAAACTGCACAAAATCAGAAATAAATTTGATATTAAATTCACAAAGCTTTTGAACCTACCTACTTTGTTCCAGTAATAGTATTCATGAAGGCGAGAAGAGAAAGAGATATAAAAACTAATGGAAGAAGGAAAAACTTAATGCTTGGATTAGGAACACAGCCATACATTTATTTTATATGAAGAACATATGTCTACAATTTTTCAATTCAATTCAGTATTTCCTTAGAGTGGCTTATTTTATTAGTAAGCTTGTATAAATTTAGGGTGAACACACCCAAGCTGAATAGAATCACATTTGTTTAATTCAAAATTTACCATAAAATTTATTTTATAAGGGATTGAAAAAAGATCCCTGCATTCATAATATCTTAAAATTGCAGAAATTTCAACAGTACATTGACTACTACATTCTGGAAAATATACTGTAATTGTTTAATTTGTCCAAAGACTAAATCCAGGAAAACATATCTACATTCACATTATTTATTGAAATTTCATTAGAATTTATTCAGTTACTCTTATTCCATGGCTATTTTTATTATAATAGTAAACTGATTAAACAGTTAGCTGTGCAGAGGTTTTATTAAAAAATTAACACACATAGTTTATTCTGTTGCATTTTTATGCTTATCATTTTTAATCTCCAGGCTCAGTAAAGAAAAATAATTTTAAACCATACATCACCATATTTTTCTTTGCTTAGCCTTCCCCCAATAACTGCTTTAGGGGTTAGCCTTGGGGTAAGTATAGGTTAGACAGAAATAAATTAGGCTTGTTGAGCTTAGGCTTAGTCTGGAGATGGGATGAAGAGATGAGACAGTGTTCTCTTCTGACCGTGTTTCAGAAGTACTGCATCTTGGGCAGGAAAGAAGGCTCCTGAGGGGCAGCATGAATGTGAGTTAGTGCCAAGGGAAGAAGTTCGGGCCAGGAAAGTTTTATCTCAACCGCTAGTTTGATTAGGTGGGTTTTGATGATCCTGTGTGCCCGCTCTACCTTTCCTGATGATTGTGGGTGGTAGGGGATGTGGAGCTTCCACACAATCCCCAGTGACCGCGTTACATGCTGAACGATGCAAGAGATGAAAGCCAGTCCATTGTCGGACTGGATGGTGTTGGGTAGACTGAACCGTGGAATAATTTCCTGGAGTAGAAGGGAAGCGGCTGTTTCTGCAGTCTCCTTGGTGGTGCAGATGGCTTCAATCCAGCCTGAGAAGGTAACCTTTGTGGAAAGGTTAAGAGGTAGTGAATTTTTTGTGACTGGGCATGTGGGTGAAGTCTAGCTGCCAGTCTTGTTCAGGGAGGTGGCCCTGTAACTGCTGAGTGGGTAGCCCTGGTCGAAGGGCACCTTGGGATGTAGTTTTAGAGCAGGTAAGGCAGGTCTTGTGTGCCCTCCTAATATCCTGTAGTAAAAGAGGGGAGGAAAAGAGTGGATAGAGGAAGAGGTGAAGTGCCTTTGGTCCAATGTGCATGGACTGGTGGATTTCAATAATGAGAGGTAGTAGGTGGAGCTGAGGGATTGCAATCTTTCCCTGGAGCAGGATTCACCCTTCCTGTGATATAGTGCCTCCCCTTTTTGATAGGTTTTCTTTTTCAGATTCAGTGTAGTGTAGTTGTGTTTTTATTTGTAGGAAGAGTATATTAGAAGGTTGGGAGGGTGAGGTTGCAAGAGACTTGGCTATTGCATCAGCTTTAGCATTACCCCTTGATATTGAGGAGGTTTGTGCCTGATGTCCTCGGCACTGAATAACTGCCGATGTTGCTGGGAGTTTTAGCACTGCAAGAAAATCTGAGATTTGGCTAGCATTTATTATGAGATATCCTCTTGTGGTGTGAAAGCCTCATTCTTTCCATATTGCTGAGTGATAGTGTGCAATAAGGAAGGCATATTTTGAGGCTGTGTAAATGTTTACCTTTTTCCCTTTTGAGAGGGCAAGGGCACAGGTGAGTGCAGTCAGTTCTGCTTTCTGTGAGGTATATCCTATGAGGAGTTTTTTGGCCTCTATTATTGCAGAGTCCATAACAATAGCATAGGCAGCTATTTGTTGTCCCTTGGCTGTGATGCTGGTACTACCGTCTGTATACAAGGTAAGGTCCAGATGGGGCAGAGGCTGATCTGAAATATGTGTGTATGGTTTGGCTAGGCTGTCTAACATTCTACACAGGAGTGGATAGGAGGGGATGCCATAGGCAGGTATGAGAAGAGGGTAGCCGGGTTAAGTCATGGTGAGGTTAAAAGGCTGATGTCTGGGTGTTCTATGAAGAGGAGGTGAAATGTTTGGATGCATGAGGGTCCTAGGTGTTCTAAGGATTTGTGTATAAGCAGACCAGCTAGCCAATGAGGTGAGAAGACAGAGATTGGTTGGCCAAGGGTGAGTTTAAGTGCCTTAAAGGTTTGCAGCCACTGCAAGTGCAAGTACCATGACATCTAGTTGTAAGGTCTGCAGGCACTGCAAGTGCAAGTACCATGGCATCTAGTTGTTTGGACAAGTAGGCTACAGGTTGGTGCTTTGGTCCTAGGGGCTGTGCTAAGACCCTAATAGCTATTCCCTGTTTTTCAGTTGTAAAGAGGTGAAAGGAGCATTGGGGGTTTGATAGAGACAATGGTGGAGCCACCGTTAATGCTGCAACCAAAGAGCTGAATGCTTTCCGGACAATGGTTGGTTGAGAGAGTGGCCCAGTCGGCATCTCCCTTGCTGCAGCATAAAGGGGCTTGGCTAGGAGCACAAAGTTGGGGGCCCATTGATGGAATAATCCCATGAATCCTAGGAAGAATAGGATTTCATTAGCCATGGTTGGTGGTTGAAGAGCCATAATGGCTTCGTGATGGTTGACAGTGATTTGCTTGGTGGTAGGAGTTTTTGTTAGCCCTAGGTAAGAGACTGAGGCTTGGCTTATTTGGCCTTTGGCAGGAGAAACCCGATACCCTTTTTTGCCTAAAAAGTTTAGAAGGGTAGCCTTTTGTTGCTGAGAGTGGAATAAGGAGGGACTGAAAAGGAGGAGGTCATCCACATATTTCAAGAGAGCACTGGGTTGAAGTTTGGAGCTGAGTAAATCAGATGCAAGAGTCTGCCCAAAAATATGGGGGCTGTCCCTGAATCCCTGGGGGAGGACTGTCCAAGTGAGTTGCTGGGACAGTTTGGTGTGGGGATATGTCCAAGTAAATGCAAACAGAAAAAATGATTCCTGTTGTAATGGAATGGTAAAGAAGGCATCGTTGAGGTCTAGGACCGTGAAGTGGGTAGTTTGGGGAGGAATCTGTGACAGTAGGGTGTAGGGATTAGGAATGATGGGGTGGAGGGGAACCACAGCTTAGTTAATGAGGAGGAGGTCTTGGACTAGACAGTAGTCCCCATTTGGTTTCTTTACCAGTAAAATGGGGGTGTTGTACGGAGAGTTGAATGGTATAAGAAGTTTGTGCTCCAATAGGTGGTCAATGATAGGTTTTAGTCCTAACCAGTGAGCTTTGGAGATCAGGAACTGGGTCCATGATGGAAAACAGGAAGACTGTTTGAGTTTAATAATAACTGAAGCATGATGTGTGGCCACTATAGGTTTTGAGGTGTCCCAGACCTCATGGTCAACTATGTCTGGTGGGAGCAGTGGAGAGAGACCCTTTTCTGGGATGAGGGCTGCTAAGAAGAGTCCCGCCCCTGGGGAGGGGGAAGGAGGGCTAAATTGGACAGAGGCTCCCAATTTTTGGAGAATGTCTTGCCCTAGTAATGGAGTTGAGCATCAGGGCAAAATGAAGAAGGAGTGAGAAAAGGGGGTTTGGTCGAGGTTGCATGACAGCGGTGGCGTTTGCCACGGTTGGCAGGTTTTGCCATCAATCCCAACCACTGAGACCTGGGAGGGGCTGCTAAAAGCAGAATGAGAAGGCAAAACTGAATAAGTGATCCCCGTGTCCACCAAAAAGGAAATGGACTTACCCGCTACCTGTAGCATTACCCTGGGCTTGGCGAGGGTGATAGGGGTCGCTAAGTCCGGGCTATATCAGTCATCCATCAGGCCGAGGAGTTCCAGCACTGGTGCCTTGTCTGGTTGGCTAGCTGGCACTCCGCATTGAGGTGCCAAGGGTGAGTCAGTTAGCTGGTTTGGGCAGTTGCTGCACCAGTGTCTGTGCTGCCTGCACTCTGGGCATGGCTTGGTGGGTGGCCTGGGATGTGGACACTGGTGGAACCAGTGTCCCTCCTGGCTGTACTTAAAACATGCTCCCAGTACAGTGCTCCTTGTTGTTTGTTTTTGGTGGACCCCGTTTTCCTGGTTGCTGAAGCTTTGCCTGCCTCAGTGCTGCTACTAGGGCTTGGGCTTGTAAATTTACTTTTTTGTGGAGGTGGGCCTGCTGGGTGGCTTCAGCCGTGTCCTCCTGGCTATTAAAGACTTTAAAGGCCATGGTCACCAGGTCATGGATGGGAGTTTGAGGGCCATCCTTGGCCTTTTTAAATTTCTTTTTAATGTCTGGGACAGACTGAGTTATAAAGTGGGTGGCTAGGACTGTGGCTCCAGCTTGAGATTCATGGTCTAGCCTAGTGTGCTGAATCAGAGCTTCAGTAAGGTGATTTAGAAAAACTGCAGGGTTTTCTGAAGTTACTTGGGTAACTTACTGGAGTTTATTATAATTAACAACTTTTGGGACTGGCTTTTCTAATCCTGCTAATATACACTCAAACATTCAGTCCCGGCCCTTGCAGCCAGCCCCTCCCACCTGATAATCCCTTTTTGGCTCTTCCGTGGGAACTGCAGTCTCACCAACCGGCATGTCAGAATTGGACAGGTGTAATTGATCTGCATGCTCACGGAAGGCAACTATGATATGACTGCACTTATCGGGGGTGAGAGTAGAGAACAGGATTACATAAACATCCTGCCAGGTAAGGTTGTAAGCCTGGGTTAGTTGATGGAATTCTTTAATATAGGTCATAGGATTTGCAGAGTAGGACCCCAGGCATTTTTCAATAGCCACCAGATCAGAGAGAGGGTAAGGAACGTGAACGTGGACCCTACACCCTCGGTTTCTGCAACTTCAGGAAGGGGACAGAGAAGTGCAGAAGATGATGCCAGGGCAGAAGGTGGCGCTGGAGCATCATGTGATAGAGAGCAACATGGCTTTGGAGAGTCACGTGATAGAGAACAACATGGCTTCGGAGGGTCATGTGATTGGGGAGGGACTTGGACCGCGCTTTTGGCTTCCATGACTTTGATTGAGGAATTAAGGGGTGTGGAGGGTGGCACCTGAGCAGAAGGTGGCACTGGAGGGCCATGCGACTGGGTGTGTGAGCTGACTGTAGAGGCAAGAGATTCTGGGGCATGGGGGGGGGTGTTAGCAGGAGGGGCTGGTAGAGAGGCCAGCTTTTCTGGCTGGTCAGAGAATGCAGAAGCCAAGGATGGGGGAGGAGTAAGGGAAAGGGCAGGTGAGGGTTCCTTTGCTACAAGGAGAACTTGAGCGGTATTACAAGTAGAGCATAAATCAGTCCAGGATCTTAGATGCCAGAAAGCCTGGACATACGGGACCTCTGACCATTTGTGGATCTGTTGGCAGAAAGTGTCCAGATCAGAGAGGACTTTGAAATCTAAGGTACTTTTGGGTGACCAGGCTGACCCGTTTGGGAGGGGATACTGGGGCCAGGCTACAGTAGACAGGAAGATAAGCAGTTTCGTTTTTATGGATAAACATCCAAGTGGGGTTTTGGGGTCTGTGTGAGACTCCTGGTTGCCCATAATTTAAGTCAAGTCCAGAAATAGTCAGACCAAGTTGCAGTGTCCTGAGGTGTGACTGGACTATTGAACAGGGTCCCCCCTGGGGGACTGGCAGGGAGGAATGAGAGTGAGGACATCTCCAATCCCACGTCCCTGGAAATGGCAGGAGACTGAGAGGCCTTCCAGGCATCTTCAGAGGATGACTCGGTTGGAGAGGGGCTCCTGATGCAGCCGTGATTATGGACAGGTCCCTCCAGATGGCATGGACAAGACTGAGGTATGGGCAAGGGATGATTCACTGACTCAGAAGGCACAGGTCAGTAAAAGTCCATTCAGAGAACAGGCCAGCCGATGGGCAGTGGAGGGGTTCCAGGTCCACCCAACAAGGAGGAGTCAGTTCCCCCAGGAGGGGCCGGGAAACTTCTCCTGGGTTTTTGGCACCAAAATGTTAGGTTTTAGATGGTAGCTGACTGAGAAATCAGAGAAACTGAGTCTGAGTTCAAAAAGTTTATTGCCCTAGGGTCCAGGTTCCTGGGTCCAGGTGCTCAGGGTGTGGGCCGGGGAAGTTGTGCCCCCCTAGGGGCAGTGGGGCTAGATATAGGCTAGCTAGTGGGGGTGCTGATGATGCCTACTGGGCCTCCTGTGGTAGGTTAGGAGTTTCGCATGCTTTAGGGCCGGGGGCATAGCTACGGGCCTTGGCCAGGGGGTATAACTACAGGCTGTGTGCAATGGGCATAGCTATGGGCTATGTGCTGTGAGGGTCCTTTGTTTGTCAGGGCAGGTCCTGATTGGTTGAGTTTGAACAGCTGTAAGCCTGGATGTTCACGGACTTTAGTTCGGGTGGGGGTCTTCCAGCCAGAGGCTACCAGGCCAGGCCATACACTATTTACATTTCATATCATGCTTGGGTACTCAATATTTTAAAGGATATTGTCCTACAAAATTTCCATATAATGCAGATTTTCAAATGAACTGATATTGAATACTAGACATCATGTTCTTCCTTTGACCTCATCTCTGAAAATCAATCTCAGATGCTCTGATTCCATGAGCTGGGTAATTAATTAAATGACTGTGCATTTAGGGGCTTCAATGATTTGGAAAGGACTCACTTTGGGTTGGAAGAAAGTCTTAGGGCAGAGAAAAACATGGCTCTTGGCCCATGTCCCCATATGAGAGAGGAGGACTTGTCAGCCCCTCCATAGAAAATTTTGCTTGGCCCCAGGAGCCTGGAAAAAGATGAGCATCTCTCAGACATGCCAAGGTTCTCTTTGGTAATGCTAACTAGAAACTTGTGATTAATTTGGTTAATTAAGAACTGAGAAAAATGTTTTCAAAAATATTCTCAGCTCCCAAGTCTGCACTGTCAAGAGCACACCAGGTGAAACGATAATTGCAGTCCTGTGGGGAGGTGAGGTCACAGAACCACAAACCCATAACTCAGGATCTGCCTGTCTCCCTTCCACTGGCTATCATGACCATCACATGGAACACACCATCCTAGCAGATAGAACCAGGCAGTGAGTATTTTCTATTTCAGTCTGAGAGGTGAAGTCTTTAACAAAAGAAGGTACATCAGGAGTTCAGGAAAGTGATCATATCAGAAAAAGTGTCCTTCAGAGTTTGAGTTGTGTATAGGGCCAAAAGCACACAAGGAGGGCAAATCTTACCTGAGGTCTGTGCTGAGTTAATAAAGAGAGAGAATTTTCCCTGACCAGACACAGATCTCTCATGTCTCCTAATGGGATTTGATGTAATCATCACTGAGAGGGATTGTGAATGTTTATGTAGATGACCAAAAGACTTCTTTATAATAAACAGGTTCTCAATGACAGTAGTTATTGAATCAATCATTCAGCCACTTTACAGAATCATAGAAGCAATTTTCTGGATTACAAGAGGTGTGCCTCAAATAACTCTAATTTTGTAATAAATAGTAGGTGAATCTATAGGAGTCATCTCCTATTGTACAAAGACAGTGTATGTGAATGGAAATGACTGGGATGCAAATGTCTCTCTAACTCTGGGATATGACGAGCTTAAAGGAAATAGTAATTATGTTTCTACTGAAAACATTCAAGGTCTGTTGATTGTGGTGAGTCTATTTTCCCTGTTGTAGCCAGAGAAGTACAATTTAAGGAAAAGATAACTAAAATTGTTTTCCATACAGCAGCTTCCTGGGTTAAATACATGTTCTGGTTAAAAATATTAGAATAGCAAATGAAAAAGTCTATCTTTCTATTTAAAATGTATATTTTTATAAATTGAAACAGTACATTTTTGATTCGCTACTAGAATATTTTCTATTTTGCATATCATCACTTAAAAATCTTTGGGAAATCTCTCTGCATTCATAAGAGTTTTGTCACATCATAATAAATTCATAAACAGTTGTTGGCCACAGCTATGACCCTACAGAATGTTAAAGTAAAAGGAGAGAGAGAAAAGGATCAGTGGATTCAGAGACATCAGTCTTCAGACAAGTTTATTTTCAGCCAAGTACAAAATCATTTACTAGCCAGAAAGGTGATAAAGGTTGTTTGCATGCAAAAGCTATACAATGCAAAAACAAGTTCCAGGAAGTAAGTACTTCTAAGGCTAGGATGTTAATTTCCCTTAAGCAAGTCTCTTCCAAACCTCATTGTTCGTTATCTGCATATCTCAGCTGCTATTGAAGTTCCAGATCCTGAAAGCTCAAGTCTGCATTTCCTCATAGACTTGTATCTGCAAGCTTTAAGTTAAACATCAACCTTTTAACTCCTACAAACAGTTACTTATTTTCTACCTTAAAAACCTTTTTTATAATATTAGTGTTTCATGATTCTCAGTTTAGGAGAAGCCATAATATTGTTGAATAATTATTTTCATAGGTGATGTAATTTTGTCACTGACACAAATGAAAAATGAGCTTCTTGTCTGCTATCCTAATATGGGCACGTTTTCTCATTTGTAAAGTCATACGGACTCATGAGGTTAGGTCAGCTCCTGTGTTACCACATGACAATCCTCATTTTATTAGGACCTAAATTTTATTAAGGTCTCTAAATCTTTATTATATTCAATGTTAGCCTATAGATTACACCTTTACATGTAAATGGAAAAAATGCTACTACCAAAATTTTAATTTAAAATGCCATGAGACTAAAATCCAATGACAACCTTTAAAATAAAAAAAAATAGCTGTCTAGATTACAAGAAGAACACACCTAAATAGCTCTGGTCCTATAGCACTATTGTTAAAGGCAATATATTTGCACAGAACCCAGCAAAGGGCCAGTCACCAATTTGTCCCTGAGCAGGAACTGCATTTAGACAAATCTCTTAGCCATTCACCGTGTACGTTTTCCTAATTTTTCTCATGAAAGTCCTAGTAATGCCCACTTCATAAATCTTTGAGAAAGAAAGAAATTAGCTCATGTATGACCCTTTTAGCCATGATACCTACATTGTAAGTGCTTTTTAAATTTCATATTTCTATCTCCGGAAAGTCTTTTAATAAAAGAACAACTTTGAATACTCTAATATTCTAATATTTTTAATGGCAAGTGGAGAATATTGGATTTGAGTAGACATGATAATTAACCTCCTATTTCCTTACAGGCTCTTCTGACTCTGAGTCATTTAAATAAAAGTCAGTGGGAACTGGCAGAATGTCCTCCAGGGATTTGGCAACAGGAATCACTTTCTTGTTCCAGACTGTATTTGGAGTCTTTGGAAATTTCTCTCTTTTTCATTATCGATTCATTTATTTTACTGGGTGTAGTTTAAGGACCACAGATTTGATTCTCAAGCACTTGATTGTAGCCAATGTATTAGTTTTAATCACCAGAGGAATTCCTCAGACAATGACAGCTTTCCATTGGAAACAATTTCCCAGGGATTATGTATGCAAATTTCTTCATTACCTTCACAGGGTTGGCAGAGGTGTGTCCATTGGCAGCACTTGCTCCTTGAGTATCTTCCAGGCTATCACAATCAGCCCCAGGAACTCCAGGTGGGCAGAGCTTAAAGTGAAAGCTCCCAAGTACATCAGCCTCTCCATAGCCCTGTGCTGGCTCCTCTTCATGCTAGTAAATATCTTTATTCCTATTTATTTGACTGGCAGTTCAAAAAATGATACCATCAAAAAGAAAAAAGTTTTTGGTTACTGTGCTCTTCAAGTTCCTGAGAAAGTGCTGATCTTAGTCTCTGCAGCATTGTTATTCTTACCTGATGCTGTATGTCTGGGGCTCATGCTCTGGGCCTGCAGTGTCATGGTTTCCATCCTGCACAGTCACCAGCAGCAGGTCCAAGATATTCACAGGTTCAACCTCTCCCTCAGGTCTTCTGCTGTGTCCAGAGCTACGCAAACTGTCCTTTTACTGGTAAGCACCTTTGTGTTCTTTTATACCCTCTCCTCCATCCTTCAGATTTGTCTTACTGTTTTTGATAATCCCAGTCGGTTGCTGATTGACATGGCTACACTATCCACTGCATGTTTCCCAACCATCAGCCCCTTTCTACTCGTGGGTGGAGACGCCAGCCTATGCAGACTCTGTTTCACCTGGGGAAGCAATAAGAAGAGTCCTAATCTGATTAATAATATATAGGGCTATGTTTTGTAGTGTTCATTTATGTATTCAGCCATTCTCACAGACGTGGAAGCACAATTATGAAGCTATCACAGTAAAGCAGCATGTGGCACAACACACTGAGTTTCTGCTCTCCAAATATAGCAATAAATAGAAATGGTAAATGAAAATGGAAATATGAAGTAACTGTCATGACATTACACATATAATTGAAATTTGAATATTACATGTAGTGAAGTCATTCAGAATTTAGACAATAAAAAACAGATATGTTCTCAAATAGTCTTGAGATTACAGAGGAAATATTTGGGTCACAGCTTTCAGTCTGATGTTAAATACTCCTCAGATTAACTAAGGACGGAATTGTTGGTAAAGTTCCTTGAGAAAGGAAAATTTGAGAGAGTCCTTCAGGAATCTGAATAAACCTATTCTCATATAATAATGAACATTGAGTGAAACTAGAAAAGAACTTCTGTTTCAGTACAAGCATTGGGGACCAAGCTATGAAGTTTGTACATTACATCCTTAGAGAGATGGCAATTGCTTGAAATATAATTATATTCAGTGATATTATCATATTTAAAAATTCTCATGGACAGATGGCCAGAAGCAACTTCAGTGGGAGATTGGTTAGCAGAAAATATGTCTTTGCTGATTTAAAAATGTGAGGTAAATGCTGGTAGTGCAAAACAAATGATATTTGGGATAAAAGTACATGGATTTTAGAGATCTGTAGAAGGCAGGCAGATATGTCTATAAAATATGAGAATGCCACCTGGACACACTGTCACATCTGAAAGTGAAGAATTAAGTGCAGACTTTCTTGAAGCTGGAAGAAGTGGAGGAGTAGCCATTAAGAGGGGGTGAAGTAATATTCCTTCCTTTTTTGTTGTGCTGTGGCTTGTGGACAAAAAAAGGACAAAATAGATAGTTCTCAAGTGTATGAAGGATTTGAGCATATACAGACATATACACGCGGACATATATTTTACAATGTACATATGTGTGTATGTGCCATTTTTTAGAAATGCACGTATATTTATATATTTTCTATGTGTATCTAAGTGTGTTTAATCAGTGAGATAATGTTTGATGCCCATCAAGGAATTATACCAGAAATTTTACATTAATAAATGTAATGATACTAATTACAGTAATGACAAGTTACTTTAACATTTATATCTATTTTACCTCACGTTTAGATTATAGTGATAGTTTAAATTGTTTAAAATTATGTTTAATTAATCAATAATTGTTCTCCTTCAATCCTAACATTTTGTTCTTTGTCTTAAAAAATATCCAATTAAATATAGCTAACCAATGATGTTACCCAAATATGAGGAAATATTCTATGTACATTTAATGTGACAATTGATAGGTTGGGAGTTGGGTATGCCAACTTATTAAGTGTTCTTCCTTACTGTTCATCTGTTCCTTATTCTTAATGTTTTAACTTATTCTGTGCTTTTAAATTTTTTAAGAAAGAATTCTATTTCCTGTTTTTTGGTCAGGAGGTTTTATACTTATTATATCTGTTTTTATTTAGTCTAGATGTTACAACATGCTTTAAAATACAGTCTAATGGGAATGTATAGCATAGTGGACCTTCTGGTGGGCAATGTCCATGATTAACTGTACAAATATAAAAAAGTACTTTTAAAATGATGATCATACATCTATGTGATGATATTAAGAATTACTGATTGCATATGTAGAATGGAATGATTTCTAAATGTTGTGTTAGTTAATTTTTTTAATTAATAAAAAAAGTACTTTTAATGAGCTAGAGGAGATGAATGACACTGTTATAAGGAGCTAATAATAGAGGGTATATGGGAAAAATGTACTTATTGCAAACAATGAAGTATAGTTAACACTAATATTTTAATACTCCAACAAATGTGACACACCAACAATATGGATAAATAATGTGGGAAGATAAGGAGCATGGGAGGAGTAAGATTTGTATTTTATTTATTTCTTTACTGGAGTAATGAAAATGTTATACATTTGATCATAGGGTAGTATGAAAAACCATGTGCTGATCTGTGAACCAGTGATTGTATACTCCAGATGATTTCTATGTGTGTGAATGTATCTCATTAAAATTGTATTAAAATGCCCTGTAACAGTTCATATGGGTTACTTTAGTTGAAGTACAGTAACTGAATATAGGAATCAAGAAAAATTTTGAATTTACAAAGGAATTTGAGTTTCACTATAAATTTTTACTTATTAAGTATGAGAGGAATGTGAAAATATCTTGTTTGAAACCGTTCAGAGATTTACAGTTTTAGGGGATCAATAAATTCCTTACCAGTGCACCCAATACCAAATAACACTGTTTTTTGTAATAAGATATTTTTAAAGTAATTTAAAACAAGCTTTGTAAAACTTTGTAATTGTCCCTTATGTTTAGTTGTCTTAAAAATAATATTTCCAAAGAAATAATAAAAGAAGTGAGAACAGAATGTAATAATTATATTTTTAGATGTTTCCTTATTTCACCTAATAAAGGTTATTATTAGAATTGTCACTGTGATACGTGATCAGATCAGATTCTTTGAGCAGTTATGATGCTACAGGTAGGGGGAGGAGAAGAAATTCATCTTTTCTTCAAACTCTTACTGATCTTCTTTGTTATGAATAAAAGCATTCTTCAACAAAAATTAAATAAAAAAATAATTAATTAAATACAGTGTAAAGTTATTTAACACCTTTACCTTCCTAAGAGATAAAAGAAAAATGTTTCAAAACTGACACTTTTATCTTCTCCAAAAGTTTTTATATTTAGGGATAGGTTTTTAAAAACAATTTTCCAATATACATGCCCAGATCTTAAATGCACAGCACAATGAGATTTTCAAAACAAATACCAGCCTGGAAATAGTTCATAGATCAGAAAACAGAGTCTTGTAATTGTGAAGGCTCCTCTGGGGACACTCCTAGTCATCAGAAAGGAAACCACTGCGAGGGCACCAGACAGGGCTGATCAGTTCACCCATTTTACACTCTACATAAATGGAATCAGACAGAATGATACTTCTTCATTTTGATGATGGTTTTGAATTTACCTTTGAATGTATCTTTATGGCTGCAGGTTCTTCGCAATCATTCATTATTATAGGTGGGTAGGATACCATTGTGTGTATCACTGACAATTTATTTAATCATTTTACTTGATGCACATGTGAATGAACTTCAGTTTGCAGCTATTATGAACAGATTTGGGATGTAAATTCTAGAACATAAACCAAAATACAAATGCAAATGGCATTTTCCCAAGATTTTTGGCTACATGCAGGAAAGAGCAGTATTAAACATTCTTCATTCCTCACCTCACCCTTCACAGTCAAATCTGTCCTGGCTATGCATCAACAAATAAAGGAATTAGCTCATGTATCCCTGAAAGAATGCCATTTCACAGAAAAGTCTCAGTGAACCAACTGGCGATTATTAAGGAGATTATAAGGTTGAGTGTGTTTGTGTGTGTACGTGTGTGTGTGTATGAGAGATGAACAGAGAGACAGAGACAGAAAGAAAGACCTGCCAGCTGTCCCTACAGAAAATGGTGAATAATTTCACTTTAAGTGATTTTCTTCCATATTCATTTTGAGCTACTCTGGTCATGAGGATGTTTGGCTCTTCTCCATTCCCAATTCTGTGCTCAACTCTATTGGTTCTATTCTACTCTATACCAGCATCCTCTACCCCAATGTTATACATTATTTCCCATTTTTATAAAGCAATTTTGACAACTAAGTTCCTTTCCCAACTACATATTAAATTCATCCAAATTTAGAGTGTATTATAGTGTATATGCAGTATCTTCTCTTTAACAAAATCACAGTTTTTAGAGACTGGTTGGATTTAAATATTGAATATATAGCTTATTATGATTTTAGAGGTTCAAATCATAGCTATTGGCAACCCTAGGAATTGTAAAAAGTGCAGAGTTTGACATAATTTACAAGCATACAGGTTTACTCATAATAGACTATAAATGCTGAGTCTCCTGGGTCAAAGACAAAGATCATTTTAAATTAGTGCACAGCAGGCTTCATGAGTTTCTAATTTGCTTCCTTTTCTTTACAGTCCAAGTCTTATGAGATAGGTGCAGAGAATCTCATGTGAAGATAGCACCTTCCCTGGCTGTAAATCATGGTTGAGTAACTCTGAAGTTAGGCAGTGTTAGTCATTTTAAGCAGACTGTTAGCACACCTGCCTTAGACTTTGCCATGGAAGGAAGCAGTATCTTTATAAATAGGCAAGCCATCAACACTTTTCTCTGTTCAAGATAGACTCAGTATATTTTATTTTCTAATTCTATTTTCTGTACAAACATGCTTGGAAAAAAGAGTCCAAATATATTCAAATGTCTTTTCCCATAATAAATGTACACCAGAGAGAAACCCATTGACTGTTGTTTCCCAATGATGCCTATCCCTCATTCCCATGAGCGCATGATTGATTAGCTGACAAAGTATTTGGGAACAAACTGTTAATCTTTACTTCATTAACTATTTTATGAAGATTATTGTCACAAGGGTTACAAACAAGGGGATGAAGCCAACACTAAATATAGACCACAGCATTGCCCCTTAGGGTCCTTGTCTCAACCTGATGAACTGATCTCATCAACCCTCAGGGTCTCCTTATAAAATCAAGTAGATCTCTCCTTAAGTTTCTATACTGAATTTTCTGTTGTGCCAGACACACTAAGTCAGGTATTAGATGATTAGTGATTGCACAGATTCCACTTGCTTGTAAGGAGGATATTCAGGTCAATAACATGCACAATGACCAGAGAACTGATGATGAAAAGAAATTACCTGATTCTGCTGATGTAAAAAAAAAACCCAGTAAGAAAATATATAGAGAATACAAATAGATTAGTATTAGCCTGGAGATGAAATAGGAGGGAGGGTGGAATGACATCTATGCTTTTTTGAAGTGATAATAATATTGTCAAATTAGTTTATATAGATGGTGGCACAGCTCTGTGAATATACCAAAAGATTGAACCATAATACTTTTAAAGGTGAATATTTGTTAAGGAAATTTTATTTCTGGAATAATCTTAAAGAGGTACACAAACATATGACTCACTTAAACTCTATTCCCACCTTGTGATTATCACTATGCATTAATGACTTCATTATTGACAGTTTTCAACCTGTGGAGGAGTCATAAGGAAAGACTTTAATTCCCTTGCTTGGAGGGAGATGTAGAAGATTGACTGCAATGTGGAATGAGGAGACTTTTGGAATAATGAGAAAATTCTATCACATAGAATAAAAATTGCATGAGTACTTATTTACATTTGATCAGTTGAAGTCTTCACTTGAAGCAAATGCATTTTATGATATGTAAGTTATACCTCAATAAAATTGATTTCAAAGATAAAATAACTGCAAGGCTACATTCATATTTCCATCTAAAAATAACTGGTGGACAATTTAATAACTGCTCCTGACATTTTAAAACAAAATAACGATGCAGTTAGTTACTCTTTGAAATATATGAGATGTGAAAGACAAGACAACAATAGCAGAAAGGAAAAAGGAAAGATGAATGACATTATATCACTGTTAATCTTTTAGAATTGTTGAATGCAAAGTGGAATGAATAGAGTGGGAAGGAAAAGGTACTGTGATATTGGATGTGGGAACAGAAATAAAAGTACAAAGTGTGAAGTGTAAAGTATCAGGTAGAGAACAGGTATTGATATTTACTGCCAGGTGGAGCATTTTATTCTCATATTCGTATTTCAGGGTTTTGGTCATTGTTAGGTGAGATTATATATCTCAACTTAAAAAGGAGTTCCACTATGTTTCTAAAAAGTACTGTAATGTTTTCTTAATTTTGTCATGCTGCCCTGTTTCATTTGGCCTTTATCTTCCCTTAGGATATGAAGAATAAATCCATTTTTATCATTTGGTAGGAATATGAAGTTTTCAACATGATGTAGTTCTTATAATATACTTTATTTTTGCAGTTTTGGATTTACATAAAATTGTGCAGAAGGTGCAGAGAGTTCCCATGTACTTATCCACCTTACCTAGTTTCCCAATTATTAAAATCTTACATGTGTGGTACATTTGTTACAACTGACCAACAAATGTTGGTACATTATGATTACTGAAAGTCCATAATTTATAGACAAGTTCACTCTTTACATAATACAATTCTGTATGTTTTAACATACGATACCATTATCATATACAGAATATGATAATGGTGTCATACCTTAAAAGTGTCCTGCAGTGCATGTATTTACCCATTCCTCCAAGTCCACCCAGAGCTTCTGATGAACACTGACATTCTTAGTGTCTCTATTATTTTTCCTTTTGCGGAATGTCATATAGTGGATTTACATGGTTCATATAATTTTAACTGGTGTTTTCAGATCAAAGAAGAGATGGAGAAACTTTTATGCATCCTGTAGGTCATTTTTTTATCATATATTTACATATAAATTTTTAAAAATCTTTAAGAAATATTTCTAAGTCTGACTTAATTTCCTTCTGAAAAAATTACAATGGAAACATTCAATGATTGATTATGCAATTAGATATGAAGAAGTGTAAGGAAAGATGAAAGGCTGTTTGCATGCCTGAAATCATTGTATTACTTGGGTCTGAATGGTTAGCATGTAAAATGATTCTACTACATAGTCATATTCTAAATATTAGAGGCCCAACATTATCTACAAACTGAGAGGCTAATGTGGTGGTGTATT
Source organism: Tamandua tetradactyla (assembly GCF_023851605.1). Lineage (NCBI taxonomy): Eukaryota > Metazoa > Chordata > Mammalia > Pilosa > Myrmecophagidae > Tamandua > Tamandua tetradactyla. Next base: position 6,979,292 of record NC_135342.1, read on the forward strand.
TTACAAGTCACATATATGTTTAAAATATCCTGTCAAGTTCAATAAAGAAATTGCATATTAATGAAACACCAAAATAAAGTTGATGAATAAATAGTCACTGTCTAAGTTTACTTGGGCTGCTATGAGGAATACCAAGGAAACATTTGGTTTAAACTGTAAGAGTAGAATTATGTTTAGCTTTCATGCAAAATGACATGGAGTGGGAAAAACAACACTAAAAAAAGGGTTGCAAAATCAGCTCAGACCAGGCACACAGACAAGAGAAGACAGGCTTTCTGCTGTATACCCACAATTGGTGTCAAATATTTATTTGGTTAAAAACAAGTCTAAACAATAATGGTCAGGGTCATTGGGATGTAAAACATCACAAACAAAGGGAGCTATCAGTTAGTTAGGCTGCTTGGATAGGCTGTAAACTCTGGAGTATCTAATCAGTGGAGAAACAGGGGAGGGGCCTGTGTGTTAGGTTTAAGGAATAAATGCTGATGCTTTCTTCCACTCAGCATGCAAGCCACCACATTTTAGTTGTGCACCCATTCTTGCAAGATCATGAATTATTTTCTTCTCTACAATTGGGTGAGCATTTGTTCTCTTTCAGGCACTGCTTTCTTAGATCACAAATTTGGAGCTACAAGCCCCAAATCAGCTTATCCCCTGGCCCTACATTCTTTTCAACTTGGTAGAAATTGGATTCTGGTCTACAGAAAACCTTTGGCTTTCTTGGTTTGCATCTTTGACTCCATCCATGAGTCAGATAACATAGTTACTACAGTATTCTATGCTTCTTTTGACTTCTGGCTTCTAATGACTATGTCTGAACTTCCTCTGTTTATAGGGCCTCCACTCATATGGATTTAGGTCCAACCAGATTCAATTTGACCTCTTATAAATTGTATCCGTTTTTGAATAGTCTATTCACAAATGAATCCACACATTAGTTAAAAACATCTTCAAAAGTCTGATTTAGAAATGTGCTCACACCCACAGGGAAGGGATTAAGACTTGAACATGTCTTTTTTAGGGTAAATGATTCAATTCCTAATAGGAAAACTCAAAAAAAAAAGTTCAGAAGCAGAAAAAATTTTTTGCTTTATTTTGTTTTGCTTCATTTCTAAACAAACATATTAAGCTTTTAAGCAAATGAATGCTTCTGTGAGCTCAAGTAGGTAATTACAGGGTTACTTTTCTTCCTTGTCCCAAGCAGTCTTCACCTTAATTGGCCTCTGAAAACACACTTCATCATCTTCAGGACCACCAACAGTGATGAGGTGGTTGAAATCACCCAATGGTCCACCAACAGCAATTCCAATCAATAGTACTCCTAAGAGTTCCTGAAGGTGTTATATGTATGTGTCATATGGATGAAACTTGATTTGGTTTGTTAAAGCTGATGAAATGCAATATACCAGAACAAGATTGGCTTGAGAATGGGGATTTATTCACTTGCAACTTACAGTTCCTAAGCTGTGAAAATGTCAACTCAAGGTATCAAAAGAACAATGAGTTCTCTCCCAAAAGGCTTCTGGTGTTCTGGCACACCACTATCACTGGTGAAGGTACAAGGCAATGTCTTCCTCTCCTTTCTCTGGTTTCATTGTCTTCAGCTTCCTAGATTCCCAGTTACCCTGTTTTTCTCTATGGCTTTCTTCTGACTCTATTAGTATCTCTGAGTATTTTGTCCTTAGTTACCTTGGCAAGACTCCAGAAAGAGAATAAAGAACCACTCTGAATGTGGTAGGTCAATTATTAATTGAAATTTTATAATCAAAATTCCCACCCAAAATATGTCTATACCCGTAGGAATTGATTAAAAGAGCATGATCTTGGAAGACTTCTGGGAAGAGGGCCAAATAGAGTAGCTGGTGATTAGCCCTGCTCCATGGAAAAGCTAGAGAAGGGACAGGGGGTGATTAAAGTGGTGATTCTTCAGTACAACTGATTGGGAGAGTATTGTACATCACGTGGGGCCTCTCTGGTTGCAGAGGCTGAGGAACTGAGAGGTAGAAGACTAGAGTCTGGCATAGAGGTGTGGAGTCCACAGGAGGGCACGAACAGGAACCAGAGACTAGGAAGCAAGCCAGGCTGTGTTCCTTGGGTGTGCTGCCCTCATCAGCACAGCCCTGTGACTGGTGAGTCACCCAACGCTCCTCACATCCAAACCCTGTCACCTGCTCCCATTCCCCATGCTCCAGGCACTGCCACTCCACCATCCCCCAGGGCACAGACCTGCCACACACTCCAACTACATGAGCAGCCCAACTCACCTCCTCTGCATCCCTCCTGAGAACTATCCCTCTCTCCCTCTTGCCAGCGCATAAAGGCTCCAAGCACTAGCCTCCATACCCAGGCTACCACTGCTACCCTGTCCATAGGTTAGTACAGTCTCCTCTACCCCCACCCACATGCTCTATGCATCAGTTTACAGCAGCCCTGCACTCACATATGTGCATGGGCCGCCAATCACATCATTCAGCTCTCAAATCTCAGTTTACAACAGTCCTAGAACTGCACATGTGCACTGTTCTGAGCTACATTTCCCAGCACTGAGAAAGTGCTGACCTGTGCAGTTGGGTCACATCTGACCCCAATCCTCAAAAGCACAACACTGACCTGCTGCCACAGCTCTATGCATGTGCACAAAGTGTCTCATGCAATAGACGAGCATACATCAGGGGAACATGCACCAGACCTGTGCACCTGCACAGTCATGTCCTTCCTGGCCTTGAATGCCCACATTCACAAGCATCAGCATAACATCCCCAACCTGCAACTATACCTGCTCTTGAAAAAATCACTGCACTGAGTGCCACACCCCATACCCTGATCCCTACTGTACAACAAGCACAAGGCCTTAGACTACTGAAATAAATCATCTCCCAAAGTAAATCAATCAAGATATTTACATGCAATGAAAGCAGCAGAAGATCACTAAGCATATTGCAATAAATGCAGACATATATATCCCTGCCTAATGACCAAATTTATGAGCAGAGGAGACACAGATGCTGGAACAAGTAATCAAAGATGTTCATACAACTCTACTTAATAAAATAGGTAAGATAACATGACATAAAGGAGATCAAGAAGACAGTATAAGGGCACAAATAGGAATTTGAAAAAATAAATAGAAAAATAGTAGAAATCACAGAGATTAAAGACTTGTTGATCAAATAAAAAGCATACCAGAGGCACACAACACTAGATTTGAAGAGACAGAAGAAAGAGTAAGTGATAGAGAGGACAGGATAATTGATTTCAAAGACTCAAAACAGCAAATGCAGAAAACATGAAAAAACTTGAAATGGATCACAGGAAAATGATAGACAAAACAAAGCTGCAAATATAAGTACCATTGGTGTCAAAGAAGGAGAAGAGAGCAGTAAAGAGCTAGGAAGAGTAGTTGAGAATATAATGAAGGAAAACTTTCCAACCCTTATAAAGAACATAAATACACAAGTCAAAGAAGCCCCAAGAACTCCAAACAGAATAAATCTAAATAGACCTTCTGCATGACACATACCAATAAGTCTGTCAAATGCTGAAGAGAAGCAGAAAATCCTGATAGTGGCAAGAGAAAAATAATCTACTACATACAAGTGAGATCAAATAACACTGAGTGTAGACTACTCAACTAACATGGTGAAAGCAAGAAGGCAGTAGTATGATATATTCAAGATTCTGAAAGAGAAAGACTTCCAACAAAGAATTCTGTACCCAGCCAAATTGTCCCTCAAAACTGAGGGAGAGATTAAAGTTTTCAAGTAAAAGCAGTCTGGAAGAATTTTCAACCAGAGACTGGTCCCACAAGAAATACAAAAAACAGTTACACTGGTTGAAAAAAAAAAGACAAGGTAGGGAAGTCTGGAAGAGGGCACAGAATTGAGGAGTACCAGTAAGGGTAATTCAAAGGATATAAAGAAAAAATGGAAAGAAATATGATCTGACAAATAAAATAAAAGGTTAGATTGTGGAATCAAGAAATACCTTTTCAGTAATGACTTTAAAACTTACCAATAAAAAGATACAGATTGACAAAATGGATTAAGAAACATAATCCAGCTATATGCTGTTTACAAGAGACTCATCTTAGACACAAATATACAAATAGATTGAAAGTGAAAAGATGGAAAAATATTTTCCATACAAGTTGTAAACAGGAAAACAGGAGTAGCTATACTGATATCTGACAAAGTGGACTTTAGATGTGAAGACATCATAGAAGACAAAGAAGGGCAGCATATGCTAATTAAAGGGTTAATTCACCAAGAAGATATAGCAAACATAAATGTTCATGCTCCCAATGAAAGAGCTCTGAAGTACATGAGACAGACATTGGCAAAATGGAGTCATGGATGTTTCAATAATAATAGTAGGAGATTTCAATACACCACTCTCATCTATAAGTAGAACAACCAGACAGAAGATCAACAAGAAATAGAGAAGATAAAAGATTTGATAAATGAATGAGACTTAATAGGCATGTATAGGTCATTGCATCTCAAAGCACAGTTTATACATTCCTCTCTAGTGCTCATGGAATATTCTCCAGGATAGATCATATGCTGGGGCACAAAACAGGTCTTTATAAATTTAAAAATATTGAAATTCTTCAAAGCACTTTCTCTGCTCACAATGGGATGAAGTTTGATCTCAATAATCAACAAAGAATGGAACATTCACAAATATATGGAGATTAAATAACACACTCTTAAACAATGAGTGGGTCAAACTAAAAATTGATAGGGAAATCAGTAGCTATCTGGAGATGAGTGAAAATGAAAAGCAACTTATCAGAACATATGGGATGTGGCAAAGGCTGTGCTGAGCGGGAAATTTATTGCCATGAATGTATATATTTAAAATAAGAAAGATGAAAAATTGAGGATTTAACAGCATGCTTAGAGGAACTTGAGAAAGAACAGCAAACTAAGCCCAAAGCAAACGAAGAAGGGATAACAAAGATTGAAGTGGAGATAAATGAATGGGGGAACAAAAGAACAATAGGAAGAATCAATAAAACCAAAAGTTGGTTCTTTGAGAAAATACATAAAATTGATTGGCCACTAGCAAGAATGATAAAGAAAAAAAGAGAAAGGATGCCAATAAACAAAATCTGAAATGAGAAGGAGTGCATTAATGCAGACCCTGAGGAAATAAAAGAAATCATAAGAGGATACTTATGAACAACTATCCACCAACAAACTAGACAATTTAGATGAAATGGACAAAATCCTGGAGACACATAAACAAGCTACCCTGACTCAGGAAGAAAGAGAGGATCTCAACAAACCAATCACAAGTAAAGAAATTCAACAAGTCATCAAAAACCTTCCTACAAAGAAAAGCCCAGGGCCAGATCACTTCACAGCCGAATTTTATCAAACATTCCAAACAGAACTAACACCAAACCCACTCAAACTTTTCCAGAAAATTGGGGAAAAAGGAACTCTACCTAATTAATTTTGTGAGGCTAGTATCATTTGACTACCTAAACTGGGAAGAGATGCTACAAGAAAGGTAAACTACAGGCCAATCTCCCTAATGAAGATAGATGCAGAAATTCCCAATAAAATATTAGCAAATTGAATCCAACAACACTTTAAAAGAATTATACACCATGACCAAGTGGGGTTTATGCCAGGAATGCAAGGATGAATCAATGCAAGAAAATCAATTAATTTAATACAGCACATTAACAAATCAAAAGGGAAAAATCACATAATCATCTGAGTTGATGCTGAAAAAAGCATTTGACAAAATTCAGCATCATTTTCTGATAAAAACACTCCAAAAGATAGGAATCAAAGGTAACTACCTCAATATGATAAAGGGGATATAGGAAAAACTAATAGCCAGCATTGTACTCAATGAACAGAGATTGAGAGTTTTCCCTTAAGAGCAAGGAAAAGACAAGGATGCACACTATCACCATAATTACATAACATTGTGCTAGAAGTTCTAGCTAGAGGAATCAGGCAGAACAAAGAAATAAAATGCATCCAAATTGGAAAGGAAGAAGTAAAACTCTCATTATTTACAGATGATGTGATACTATACTTGGAAGATTCTGGAAAATCTACAGCAAAGTTATTTGAGAGAAAAACAAATTCAGCAAGGAGGCAGGATATTAAATTACTGTGCAAAAATCAGTAACATTTCTATTCGCAAGGACTGACTTAGCTGAGGAGTCAGTTAAGGAAAAAATTCCATTCAAAATAGCAACTAAAATAACCAAGTACTTAGGAATGAACTAAACTGGGGAGTAAAGGATTTACACATAGAAAACTACACAACATTTTAATAGAAATCAAAGGAGATCTAAAACGATGGAAAACACTCCATGCTCATGGATAGGAAGGCTAAACATAGTTAAGATGCCAATTCTGTCAAATTGATCAACAGATTCAGCACACTACCAATCAAAATTCCAATGACCTAATTTGAATATTTGAAAAAGCTAATTACCAAATTCATCTGGAAATGAAAGAGACCCCGAATAGCTAAAAGCATGCTAAAGAAGAAGAACGAAGTGGGAGGATTTACACTCGCTGACATTAAAACCTATTATAAATCAACAGTGATCAAAACAGTATGGTACTGGTACAAAGATAGAATCATTGGCCAATGGAATTTACTTGAGAGTGCAGAAATAGACCACCAAATCTTTGGTCAACTGACATTTGATAAGGCCCCAAATCCTCTGGGCTGGGACAAAATAGTCTTCTCAATAATTGGGCATGGAACAACTGGATTTCAATAGCTAAAAGAATGAAAGAGGACCCCTATCTTACCCCATACACAAAAGTTAACTCAAAGTGGATCAAACACCTAAATATGAGAACTAGTACTATAAAACTTCTAGAGATTTCTGGGTCAAGATGGCGGCTTAACAACGTGCGCGTTTTAGTTCGTCCTCCAGAACAACTGCTAAATAACCAGAAACAGTACAGAACATCTCCTGGGGCCACGTCAGTGACCAGACACACAGCGTACCCCAGTGTGGACCAGCTGGACTGGCTGCGAGCACCCCCCAAAACCGTGAGTTCCCAAAGCTGCGGCGGCCGGTGGCCCTCCCCCACAGGCCACTTCCCAGAGGGGAAAGGAAAGGGCTTTACCAGCAGCAGTGACTGGGCACAATCAAACGCCAATTGTGGAAATAATTAACAAATTCTGACTACTAAAAATAGGCCCCCAGCTTAGGTGAACCCGATCAAAGCGGAGGTTGCTCATTTTTGCCCCGGCACCAAGGGGGCAGGACTGACAGAAAAAGGGGGGAAAAAGAAGGAAACAGGTTTTTGTGGCTGTGTATCTACAAAGGCTTGATTGCCTCTGGATACAGTGGCAGGACTTTCCAGGCTGCAACTGCCCCAGGCATAGGCAGAAGTGAGCTCTTTTGGGGGCTTACCTGGAGCCTGTGTCTTCCCCAGGGGAGGGGTGAAGGTCCACCCAGGTGGAATCCCTCCATCAAGGAATTCAAACACCAGTGCTTGGTAATTTGAAGCCATTAAAACCAGCCTACAACCTCTCCTCTGTCTCCAACAACCCCTCAGCCAAAGTTAAAGGTACGGCATCATCTTATGCTGGTGGGACCTGCAGGCAGACAAGCACCACATACTGGGCAGGATAAGAAAAACAGAGTCCAGAGACTTCACAGGAAAGTCTTTCAACCTGCTGGGTCTCATGCTCAGGGAAAACCGACGCAGGTGACTCTTTCCTCCTTATAGGAGGCCAGTTTGGTCTGGGAAAATCTGGCTGGGGTCTATAATATCTAAGCAGACCCTCCTAAGTGTGTGTGGGGGAAAGGTACCACACAAGCAGGGCAAGAAACAAGAAAACAAGAACTGAAAAATTCTCCTCTGTTAAACAACACTTAAGCTAAAGGTTCAGATAAAGCTGAACAGAATGTCAAAGAACAGATAGACAACAAATTCATCCAGCAAGAAAACCCTAGATAAAAGAAGTGAAAGCAATCTCCAGAACAAACTAATTAAGGTGATTAAATGCCTAGACACCAGCAAAAAATAACAAATCACACTAAGGAAATTGAAGATATGGCCCAGTCAAAGGAATAAACCAACAATTCAAATGACATACAGGAGCTGAAACAACTAATTCAGAATATACGAACAGACATGGAAAACCTCATCAAAAACCAAATCAATGAATTGAGGGAGGATATAAAAAAGGCAAGGAAGGAACAAAAAGAAGAAACTGAAAGTCTGAAAAAGCAAATCACAGAACTTATGGGAATGAAAGACACAGTAGAAGAGATGAAAAAAAACAATGGAAACCTACAATGGTAGATTTCGAGAGGCAGAACATAGGATTAATGAACCAGAGGACAGAACATCTGAAATCCAACAAGAAACAGAAAGTATAGGAAAATAAATGGAAAAATATGAGCAGGGACTCAGGGAATTGAAAGACAATATGAAGCGCATGAATATACGTGTTGTGGGTGTCCCAGAAGGAGAAGAGAATGGAAAAGGAGGAGAAAAACTAATGGAGGAAATTATCACTGAAAATTTCCCAACTCTTATGAAAAACTTAAAATTACAGATCCAAGAAGTGCAGCGTACCCCAAAGAGAACAGATCCAAATAGACATACTCCAAGACATTTAATCATCAGAATGTCCAAGGTCAAAGAGGAAGAGAGGATCTTGAAAGCAGCAAGAGAAAAGCAATCCATCACATACAAGGGAAGCCCAATAAGACTATGCGCAGATCTCTCAGCAGAAACCATGGAGGTGAGAAGACAGTGGGATAATATATTTAAATTATTAAAAGAGAAAAACTGCCAACCAAGAATTCTATATCCAGCAAAATTGTCCTTCAAAAATGAGGGAGAAATGAAAACATTTTCAGACAAAAAATCACTGAGAGAATTTGTGACCAAGAGACCAGCTCTGCAAGAAATACTAAAGGGAACACTAGAGACAGATATGAAGACAGAAGAGAGAAGTGTGGAGAAGAGTGTAGAAAGGAAGACTATGAGTAAAGGTAAAAGGAAAGAAAATTAGATATGACATAAAATCCAGAAGGCAAAATAGTAGAAGAAAGTACTACCCATACAGTAATAGCACTGAATGTTAATGGATTAAACTCTCCAATCAAAAGACATAGTCTGGCAGAATGGTTTAAAAAACAAGACCCATGTATATGCTGTCTCTACTCAAAGGTCACGAGGCCAAGGACACAAATGGACATTTACATGTTTATAGCAGCATTATTAACAATTACCAAGTGATGGAAACAGACAAAATGTCCATCAACAGACAGTCGACTAAACAAGCTGTGACATTTACATAAGATGGAATATTATGCAGCTGTAAGACAGAATAAAGTTATGAAGTATGTAACAACATGAATGGACCTTAAGGACATCATGCTGAGTGTGATTAGCCAGAAACAAAAGGACAAATACTGTATGGTCTCACTGACATGAACTGACATTAGTGAATAAACTTAGAATATTTCCTTGGTAACAGAGACCATCAGGAGATAGAAATAGGGTGAGATATTGGGTGATTGGAGCTGAAGGGATACAGATTGTGCAACAGGACTGAATATAAATCTCAGATATGGACAGCACAGTACTACCTAACATTAATGTAATTATGTTAAAAAACTGAATGAACCTGCATGTGAGAATGATAGAGGGAGGAGGACTGGGAACATAAATGAAATCAGAAAGAAAGATTAGTGGTAAACATCGAGATGGTATAATCTAGGAATGCCTAGAGTGTATAATAATAGTGAAATGTACAGTGTACAAATTTAAGAAATGTTTTTGCCTGAGGAAGAACAAAGGAATGTCATTATTGCAGGGTGTTGAAAATAGATGACAATTAATACTTAAAAATGTCACCTTATGTGTGAGACTAAAGCAAAAAATGTTGATTTGTTACAAAATTTATATTTTGACTAGAGCATTTCCTAATATAACACATGTAGATAGTTTGATTGAATGTCATAAGTACTTGGAATCTCAGGTAGCACATGAGATTTTGTTGGTTTGTCCAGAGTGATGCCCCGATGAATCCCAGAGTGATTTGATCAGTGAGTGGAAAAGTATTTGCAAGCCCCCTTCGGGGAATGGTGAGAGTGGGGAGAAATTCAACTTCCCCAAGTTGAATCTTGATATTCTCACAAGCAGTGTGGACAACCAAAGCTATAGGCTGACCCCCCAGGCTTGGGGTTTGTTCACATGAAACTTAACCCCACAAAGGATAGGTCAAGTCTACTCAAAATTTAGGCCTAAGAGTCACGCCCAAGAGAGCCTCTTTTGTTGCTCAGATGTGGCCTCTCTCTCCAGCCAACACAACGAGCAGTCTCACCACCCTTCCCCTCTCTGCATGGGACATGACTCCCAGGGGTGTGGACCTTCCTGGCAACGTGGGACAGAGATCCTGGAATAAGCTGAGACTCAGCATCAAGGGACTGAGAAAAACCCTAGAATGAGCTGAGAATTAACATCAAGGGATTGAGAGAACCTTCTCGACCAAAGGGAGAAGAGTGAAATGAGACTAAGTGTCAATGGCTGAGAGATTCCAAACAGAGTTGCGAGGTTATCCTGGAGGTTATTCTTATGCATTAAGTAGATATCACCTTGTGGTTCAAGATGTAGTGGAGAGGCTGGAGGGAACTGCCTGAAAATGTAGAGCTGTGTTCCAGTAGCCATGTTTCTTGATGATGATTGAACAATGATATTGCTTTCACAATGAGGCTCTGCGAATGTGAAAACCTTGTGTCTGATGCTCCTTTTAGCTACTATATCAGCAGAAGAGTAGAACATATGGAATAAAAATAAATAATAAGGGGAACAAATGTTAAAATAAATTTTGTTTGAAATGCTAGTGGTAAATGAAAGCGAGGGGTAAGGGGTAGGGTATGTATAATTTTTTTCTCTGTTATCATTTTATTTCTTTTTCTGTTGTCTTTTTATTTCTTTTTCTAAATTGATGCAAATGTTCTAAGAAATGATGAATATGCAACTATGTGATGATATTAAGAATTATCGATTGTATATGTAGAATGGAATCATCTCTTAATGTTTTGTTTGTTAATTTTTTTAATTAATAAAAAAAGTTAAAAAAAAACTTCTAGAAGAAAATGTAGGGAAACTTCTTCAATAACAAGTAATAAGAGGTAGCTTTCAAACTTAACCCCCAAAGCTCAAGCAACAACAGTAAAAGAAGTAGATAAAAAAGAACACCTGGAATCAAATGCTTCTTCACCTGAAAAGACTTTGGCAAAAAGGTGAAGAGGTAGCAAACTGAATAGAAGAAAATACTCTGAAATCACATTTCAGACAAAGATTTGATTCCCTGTATATACAAAGAAATCATACAACTCAACAGTAAAACAATAAACAACCCAGTTACATTTTGTAATTAGAGATATGAATAGACATTTTTCTGAAGAGCAAATACACATGGCTCAAAAGCACATGAAGAGATGCTCATTTGTATTGGCTGTAAGGGAAATGCAGATCAAGACAACAAGGAGATACTACCTCAAACCTATAAGATGGCTACTATTAAAGAAACAGGAAGCTATAAATGTTAGAGAGGATGTGAAGAAACTGGGACACATATGTACTGCTGGTGGGAATGTATAATGGTGCAGCCACTATGGAAGGCTGCTTGGCAGTTCCTTAGAAAACTAAAGATCAATGTGCCTTATGACCCAGGAATAGCACTACTTGGTATATACCCAGAAAAGCTGAAAGCAAAGACACAGACAGACATTTTCACACCACTGTTCATAGCAGAATTATTTACAATTGCCAAAAGATGGAAACAAACCAAATACCCATCAAAAGATGAGTGAATAGACAAAATGTGGTATATATGTATGATGTAATATTATGCTGCAGTAAGGCAAAATGACATCCTGAGGCACATGACAAGATGGATGAGCCTTGAGGACATAATACTGAGTGAAATTAGCCAGACACAAAGGATAGATAATGTGTGATTCCACTTTTATGGATAGCATAAAAGTATAATCAGAGGCTTAAATTGCAGAATATAGGGGATTTACAGATACAAAGAAGCTAGAGATGGGTGAATGGTTAACTAATGAGGTTCAACTCCAAAGTAAGTGAATAGATAGGAATGAAGGTGATGCTCTAGTAATAAGTAATATTACTATATTAAAGATGAACAAGATTGAAAGGGTTTTATATACCTATGTGTCCCACTGATTAACACTAGAAATAGGAATTAGTTCTTGCAAGAACTACTTTAATGATATGATTCTTGTCAAAGACTGTTTAAGTCCATGGTACAGAAATTCAAAAATTTAGAATTGCCATTGTCCAAACACCTATAAAGAGTGGGATGGAAAGATCAAAGGTGATGGTGGACTTACACAGAGAAGATAGAATTTTTCAGATAAATATGAATGCTAAATCATTAAATTGATATCTCTTTTAGTCTCCAGTATTTTAGAGCAGCTAGAAGAAAACATGTAAAATTGGTAAATTGTAATCTATGTCAAATTCAAATATGTTCTAAAACTTATTGTGGTACTGGGATTTGAAATTTATAGTTTTTTGCATTTATGTTATTTTTCACAAAGAAAGGGGAAAAAGTCAGTTGTGATGATACAAAAATATTTAAGCCTTCTGCCTCACTATATTCTGGAGAAGCTAGAAGGAAAAATATGAGAGGATCATATGGTAGCCCATGAAAACTCTGGGATCTGTCCTTTAACCACTTGTTGAAGAGCCCTTTAAAAACTGTTGCTTTTCTATTTCTTTGCTTTCTATATATTTATGCTATACAATAAAAAAATGTTTAAAAATATGCTATTGCATGCTATGAGCTATGTTCAAAAGGATACCATCAGCACTACCACATCGACAGAAGAGGTAAATATGGGGAGAGGAACAAGAATTAAGAGGAGGTTTAGATTCCTTTTGGTGAGCATGTGCTTATTGGTTTTCTTTCTCTTGGTAACAATGAATTTATCTAAAATTGGCAATGTTGACGGACTGTGGACTTTGGGCCCTATACATGATGTCTGATGAATGCAGATGGCTGAAGGATCCACTGATGAAGAAGTATATTGGCGAATTGTGGTGTACACTTATGAATGAAGGTTTTGCTGCTAAAAAAAGGAACCAAGTTATGAGGCATGTAACAATGTGAAAGGACATGTGGGACATCTAGTGAGACAAAAGAAACCAGAAACAAATAAACAAGAATGGCATGGTAACCTCTAGGAAATGTTTATAAGAAAACAGGTGCCTAGATTATAAGATTTTAGAGCAGACCCATTAAGTCCGGAGTGGTGAGTATTATTTCCGGATTTTGAGAGGCTATTTAATATATAGAATCTGATACTTAGAGAGACGAATGAAGCCAAGCAGGTTAGGGTTAAAATAACTCAGAAAATTGGGGTAAGGGAGACAGGCCTATATTTCAGAACCACACATACTCTTTGAGATCAATGGAAGAAAGGTTTATTTGGTGTGGAACTGAAATTTTCTGCAGCGCATAATCTAATTCAAACTATCTATACAGCTAATTGAGGATTGAACACAGGGAATCCAGAATAAGAAAGAGGACATTTAATTTTGTATAGATTATTGTAATGCATGGATACATGTAGAGTATAATAAGCAGATAATAAAAAGCATTGTCAAAGTCCCCTGAGGGAAGGGTGTAAGAACATGGAATTATCAAACCTTCCCATCAGGGATTCCCCTGACACTGTCAAAGTTTATGGACTCCTAAATTAATAGGCCATTGCCTTGATCATGTGGCTTACTCTTGGGAAGCTTATGTAGGTAGCAGGGAAGCTTATGTAGGTAGCAGAGAAGCTTAGACTACCTATAGGCATGACTAAGAGTTACTTCTGGTGGAGCTCTTTTGTTGTTCACATGGAATCTCACTCTCTCTAAGCCCAACTCTATAAGTGAAATCATTCCCCTTCCCCCTACATGGGACATCACATCTGGGGTGAAAATGTCCCTGGCAATGTGTGAGATGACTCCCAGGGATGAATCCAGACCTGGCACTGTGGGATCAACTATTCCATCCTGACCAAAAGAGGAAAAGAAGTGTAATTAATAAAGTATCAGTTGCAGAGAGTGTTCAAATAGAATCAAGAGGCTACTCTGGAGGTTGCTCTTATGCAAGGTTCAATTAGTGCTACCTATCATAACCTGTCGACCTCCAACCAGAAATATTCCAGCCAATCCTAAAGAACACCTAGTGCAATAAATAAGATTCCAGAAGGGTTCTATGTACTAGGGTAACTTTCTAGAAACCTACAGTCTCCAGATTGGTCCCTGGTCCAGAAGAGTCATGAAATGTTGCCTAGCCTCTCCAGATCATCAAAAAGTTCCATTTCCCTACCCCATATTAGTGACAGTCTCTTCCAATCCAAAAAAATTTAGAATTGCCATAGCCAAAACACCCCTAAAGAGAGGAATGGAAAGATCAAAGGTGACAGTGGAGTTATACAGACAAGATAGGATTTAACAAATGAATATGAATGCTGAATCAGTAAATTGATATCTCTTCTAGTTTCCAGTATCTTAGAACAGCTAGAACTGAAAGCCTGAAATTGTGAAGAGTAACCCATGTCAAACTCTGAAATATGTTCTACAGCTAATTGTGGTGCTGAGCTTTGAAATTTATAAATTTTGTATATATGTTGTTTTTCACAAAAAAAGAGAAGTACAAGAAGTTGATTGTGATGAAAAAAAATCTAAGCCCTCTAATCTCCTATATTCTGGAGCAGTAAGAATGAAAAATTTGAGGGGATTATATGGTAGCACATGACATACTCTGGGATGTGTCCAGTAGCTACTTGTTAAGGAGTGTTTTGAAAACTATTGCTTTTTTATTTCTTTGTTTTGTATACATGTTATACTATACAATGAAAATAATTGTAAATAAAAAGAGCATGATCTTGGTCAGTGCAACTGTTGCTAAGCTGCTCAGTGGTAGGATTCTTGCATGCCATGTTGGAGACCCAGGATAGATTTCTGAACCATGCCCATGACAAAAAAAAAAAGTCATGAACTTTTTTTTGACTGAGATCTATCATATTCACAAAACAACAATAAATTTCAAAGTACACTGTAACAAGTAGTTATAGTAATTATAGAACAGATTTCAGAATTTGGTGTGAGTTATTTTCACAATTTTAGGTTTTTCCTACTAGCCTCTCTAAGACACTGGTGACAAAAAGACATTGATTTAATGTTTCACAGTCATATTCACTTGTGAAATCCTATCTTCTCTGTCATTTCTCTACCTTCTCCTTTGATATTCCTTTCAAAATTTAGGGGAATTGGGACTATGACCATTCAAAAATTTTCATATTGAGAAAGGCTGTTGATGATATGTTAAATGGGATGAAACTAGTTGATGCTCTTCAGAGGCTGCCCCCTCTGGGTTTCAGGAGTTATCTGGCCTAGGAACCTATTTGGAGGTTGTAGGATTCTGGAATGTAGTCATAATTCATGAAATATTTGTAGAATCTCAGAAGGAGACCTGGATGCTCTTTAGGGTTGGCAGGAATTTTCAGGTTGAGGTTTCACAAACTATGATAAGCAGCAATATCTATCTGAAGCTTGCTGAAGAGAGACCTTCAGAATAGCCTCTTTACCTGGACTCTCTCTGCCACTGATAACTTACGTTGTTCTGTGTCTTTCCCCCTATTTTGTCAGTCAGGCATTGTCAAGCCCAAAGTGCCAGGTAAAATCGCATCTCTGGGATTCATAGTCATATTCAAGGAAGATGTTTACCCCTGAATGTCATGTCCCAAAAGGGGGAGGGTGATGATTTTACTTACAGAGTGGGTTCATAGAGAGAGTGGCCACACCTGAGTAACAAAAGAGGTCCTCAGGAAGTAGCTCTTAGGCATCATTATGGGTAGGCTTAGCTTCTCCACTACAAAGACAAACTTGACAAGAACAAGTGTTGCTTCCTATGAAATGGAGCTCAAAATATATTAAGGAATGATGAGAGAGAAAGAAAGAAAGAAAGAAAGAGACAGATGGGTTCAGGGGGTCTGAAGCTTAACTTTAATAAACAACTAAAAGACAACTTTATTCTTATCCAGATCCTGCTTATATATTGCAGGGTGACAAAAGGCATGCATGCATTTCTTGAAGGAACAGAGAGCTGCTATCTTTCAGTGCTCTCTTCCATCATACTTAACATAACCATTTGGGGTAAACATTCTCTTCCTCCCAGACTACTCTACACAACAATCTTCAGTTTACTGCCAGCTTCCTGAGGCCAGCTGCTCTCAACAAATCCTGCAGGTCTTATTTTAACCCTTGGCTCCTACAACAAGCTTTAAGATTCAGGGCTTTGGCTATTGACTTGAGATACCCTAATAATTGAGACATTGTCAGGGATTTCCCCAGTGGTATAGATTATTAGTTCCATATTTTTTCCTTTGTCCTCAAGGAAATTTACCAATACTTTTTATATTCTGGGATGCCTCTGAACATTATGTTAAGCTATATAGATTTATAAGCCCATAGTCCCATTCTGGGATCCATATGCTTGAGTTTTTACAGTAATCTATCCAGACTGGTTGAGTAGATCATGTGTTACAGGAAATTTAGGTTTTGGACAAAATGGACTTATTTTCCTTTGGTCTCATTAGGTAGGTGAGATTCTAAAATTCAGACAATGTCCTCCTTACTCCAGTATTCTGATTTACCTTATTCTTGACCCAATCTCCTTCATCTTGTCACTAAGTGAAGCCTGATTGCTTTTTCATTTAACAGTTGTTGTATATGGTGATGCTGACTTTCAGGTCTGAAGAACTCCTACTCTGAGTCCTATGTGTCACATAGGTACTCAAAGTTCCAAGGGAATACCAGGTTATACATATTTAGTATAGCCTCTTGAAGTCTAGAAATAACAATTACATCTTCATCCTGTGACTGCTATAGGAGTTTAAAACCTAGGCCACGATTTTCTTATAACTCTTTTCTGAGAAAAAAAACATATATATTTGCTCTTTTCTTTCTGGCTTATTTTACATCACAGAATGTCCTCCAGGTTTCTTCAACTCATTGTATGCCTCACAATTTCATTCCTTTTTGTAGCTCCACAACATACAATCATATGCATAAACCACGGTTTGCAATTCTACTTCTCAGTCAGTGTATCCTTCAGCCACCTACAACCACTGGTTATCATGTACAATTTTCAAAGTCAACAATCCATATCTCACATGATCTCACTTAGTTGTGTGTTCTTCAACATTCTCAATTTTAGACAATTTTCATTGCTGCCATGAGAAAAATAACCAAAAAACAAACCTCACCAACTAAAAAATCTAAATCTTCCCTTAACTATTGTCCTCCCAATTATTAAGCCCTGTAATTGTCGTGGTATTATACATGTGTTCCTGTTAAACATAGATCATGGTATGCAATAATGGTTTCCCTCCATACCTCTGTATTATTTACTCTTTGTACAATATTCATATCTTTTAAGTAGGTTATGAAAGAACTTATTTATAAACATGAATCTATACAACCCCTTTAAATCATGGTCACCTTCAATACAGCAATATTTTTCATTGACCCACTAAAGAACTGCCTTCACTTCTATCCATTCTTTTACAATAAGAGCAAACTCAATAGCAAACTATTCACCCATATCTAGATTCTGTGTATTTCTATGTGCCCTATATTTTATATTATAAGTATCTGAGTTTACCTTTACCAAGTAAAAGCAAAATCATGCAGTAACTAATTTTTCATATCTGCCATATTTCATTCATGTATCTTGTGATATGCTTTGGGACCTCAATTAATCTTACTGCTACATAATATTCCATCATATCTATATACCACATTTTGTTTATCCACTCATTTGTTGTTTCCTTCTTTTCACAATTGTGAATAATACTGCCATGAATACTGGTGTGAAAATCCCTATGTCACTACTTTTGGCTCTTTTGGGTATATACTGAGCAATGGTATTTCCCAGTCATAGGTCAAAACAATATTTAGTTTTCTAAGGAACCACCAAACTGTCTTCCATACTGACTGTGCCATTATGCATTCCAGTCAGAAATGCCTAAGTTTCCCAGTTTCTCCACATCCTCTCCAACATCTGTAGTTTCCTGTTTGTTTAATAGAAGCTATTCTTGTAGGGGTGGAGTATTATCGCATTGAAGTATGGATCTGCATTTCCTTCATTCTGAATGAAAATGAGTATCTCTTCATGTGCTTTTTAGCCATTTGTATATGGTCTTCAGAGAAATGTCTATTCATATCTATAGGCTGTGTTAGCTATGGTTCTCTAGAGAAACAGAATCAGCAGGAAATATCTATGGATATAAAATTCATAAAATGACTCATGTAACCATGGGGGCAGAATCCAAAATCCATAGGGCAGTGTGTGAAGCTGAGCACTCTGATGAAGTGTCTGGATGAACTCTACAGTAGGGGCTCACCAGCTGAAACAGAAAGACAGACTGTCTCTTCTGAATCCTCCTTAAGAGTTTTCCAGTGATTATATTAAGTGTCACTCATTGCAGAAGACACTTCCCTTGGCTGATTACTAGTGCAATTAGCTGTGGATGCAGCTGATGTTATCATGATTCAATTATATGAAATGTCCTCATAGCAACAGACAGGCCAGCCCTTGCCGAACCAGACAAACAGGCACCAGCACTGGCCAAATTAACGTATGAACCTGACCATGACAGTTCACCCCTTGTCAACTTGGCAGCTATGCACATCTCCTTAAACTATACTTAATCTATAAAAAGAAAACAATAAAAGACACATTATTTTCTTTACCTAACAATATTCAACTGCCCCACGTACAACCAGGAATGCATTAAATCTCCCCAGAATAGGATGCAATCCTTGAGTAATATTCATTCTGAAACTTGATATCTCACAGTTTAAATACTATAACACGAACTAAACAACATTACAGTCCTCCTTTCTGTAACTGATCACGTGCTCATAGTTCATATTTATCACTACCTTCTCTCACTACCTGTACAGGTTTAAAGGATGTATGGACCCTCGAAAAGCCATGTTTAATAAAAATCTCTTTTCATAATGGCAGAATAATCCCTATTCAATACTGTATGTTTGAAACTGTAATCAGATCATCCCCTGGAGATGTGATTTAATCAAGAGTGATTATTAAACTGGATTAGGTGATGACATGTCTCCACCTATTTGGGAGGGTCTTGATAAATTTCTGGAGTCCTATAAAAGAGGAAACATTTTGGGGAAAGAAGGAGATTCAGAGAGAGCAGAGAAGAATGACATAGCCATGAGAAGCAAGGAGCCTAGGATCCAGCAACCTTTGGAGATGAAGGAAAACACCTCCTGGGGAGCCTCATGAAGCAGAAGTCAGGAGAGAAAGCTAGCAAATGATGCTGTGTTTGCCACGTGCATTTCCAGATGAGAGATAAACCCTTTATGGGTTTGCCATGTGCCTTCTTATTTGAGAGAGAAGCCCTGAACTTCGTCAGCCTTCTTGAACCAAGGTATCTTTCCCTGGATGCATTTTATTGGACATTTCTATAGACTTGTTGTAATTGGGACATTTCCTTGGCCATAGAACTGTAAACTACCAACTTACTAAATTCCCCCTTTTAAAAGGCATTCAGTTTCTGGTATACTGAACTCCAGCAGCTAGCAAACTAGAACACTACCCATTTCATGTTCCCTTTACCCCCAGCAAGCACTTCAGCTGACCATGATTCTTTGCCTGGTGGAGTGACACATCCTTCATTCCTGAAGTTTCAGAGCCATAGGTAGTCCTGCCTGGATAAGATTGTTGCCTTTTTCCATTGATTTTAATCACAGGGCATGATAGTGCTAAAAGATGCCCTAGGGGATCTCCTATATTCCAGGAAAACTCTTATTTATGTCCATTGTATAGGTGCAGTCTTATTTGCCCCTGATCTTCAGAGTCAATCACACCTGCCAGTAAATTATTCCCCTTCTTGGCTTGTTGATCCAGGAGTATGAGTAGCCCAAAGTAACCATGTGGTGGGCTTAGATTCCACTTCAATGGAATCATTGTTATTTCTCTGGTGGAAGCACTCCCCCTTCTGGGGCTAAAACCTGTAAACCAGCAGAGCTCAAGGTTTCAGAGACAGAAAGCAAAAATTTTCCTAGTGAATCACTAGGGGAAATAGTGAGTGGTGCCACTCCCTTTTCCACCCCTGGTTCCTGGACCCATGGATCCTGGCTATTGCAGAAACAGCACCATACAGTGGATGCTGATTTAGAGCATACACAGCTTCCTGAAGAGCATTATCCCAGCCCTTCAAGGTATTGCCACCTAGTTTGCACAGTAATTGAATTTTCAAAAGGCCATTTCACCATTCTGTCAATCCAACTTCTTCTGGATGATGGTGAACATGGCAAGAACAGAGAATTTCAAGAACCTGTGTCCACTCCCACACTTCATTTGCTGTGAAGAAGCAATGCTGTGTGGAATACAATGATGATGGATAAGGCATTCTGTAAGTCCATGGGTGGTAGTTTTGGCAGAAGCATTGCATGCAGGGAAAGCAAACCCATGTGCAGAATATGTGTCTATTCCAGGTAGAACAAACTGCTGCCCCTTCCAGGAAAGGAGTGGTCCAATGTAATCCACCTACCACCATATGTATGGCTGGCCACCTTGGGAAATGGTGCCATATCGGGGGCTGAATGTGGGTCTCTGCCACTGGCAGATTGGACATTCAGCTGTGGCTGTAGACAGGTCAGGCTTGATGATTGAAAGTCCATGTTGCTGATCCGATGCATCTCCTCCACCCCTACCACCGTGACCACTTCATTCATTAGCCCATTGGGAAATGGCAGGAATTGCTGGAGAAAGTGACTGACTGATGTCCACAAAACAGGTCAACTTATCCTCTTGATTATTAAAATATTCCTCTGCTGAAGTCACCCTCTGATTCATATTCACATGGGTCACAAATATCTTCATGTTTTTAGCCCACTCAGAAATGTCTACCTACATACCTCTTCCCCAGATCTCTGTCACCAGTTTTTCAATTACGGTCTTTTCAAATCCCTGACCGCCCACCAACCATTAGCAACAGCCCATTAGTCAGTACACAAAAGCACTTCTGGCCAGTTCTCCTTACAAGAAAAATTAACAACCAGGTGTGCTGCTCGAAGTTCTGCCCACTTGGAAGATTTCCCCTCACCATTGTCCTTCAGGGACCCCCCAAAAGAATTTGGAGTGTTGCAGCTGTCCACATTTGGGTGGTACCTGCATATTGTGTTGAAACATCTGTAAACCAGACCTGAGTTTCCTCTTCCTCAGTCAATTCACTGTAAGGAAATCCCCAAGAGGCCACAGACTGGTCTTGGAAAGAGATGGTAATGTGGCAGGAGTGCAGACCATGGGCATGTGGGTGATGTCCTCATATAACTTACTTGTACCTTCAGGACTGCTCTGGCCTTAACTCATATATACCATTTCCATTTTATGATGGAGTGCTGCTGTTAAAGCCCAATTTTATGGCTTGGTTGGTCATACAATGCCCAGCTCAGGATAGGTAAAACAGGGCTCATTGTAACTTGGTGGCCCATAGTTAAGTATTTAGTCTCTACCAAAGCCCAGCAGCAGTCCAAAATCTGTTTCTTGCAAAGAGAGTAGTTATTTGCAGCGGTTGTTAAGGCTTTGCTCCAAAATCCGGAGTCTCCATTTTGATCCATCTAGAGGGGCCTTCCAAATGCTCCAGCATCTTTTTTTGCTAATGACCCTTCCAGCACCACTGGATCTGCTGGATCATATGGTCCATGTGTCAGAGCAGCTTGTACAGCATCCTGGACCTGTCACAGAGCCTCTTCTTGTTCCGGTCCCCACTTAAAATTAGCAGCTTTTTTAGTCACTTCATAAATGGGCTGGAGTAGCACACCCAAATTAGGAATATATTGGTAAAATCCAAAGAGACCAATTAGACATTGTGCCTCTTTTTCGGTCATAAGATGGGCAGATGCAGCAATCTCTCCTTCTCCTTAGAAGTGGTATCTCGACATACACCACACCACTGGGCACAAACTGCACTGACTTGGAAGGCCCCTGTATTTTTATTGTATTTATCACTCATTCTCTGACACACAAATGCCTTACAAATAAGTCTCAAGTAGTTGTTACTTCTTGCTCACTAGATCTAATCAACATGATATTATGAACATAATGGACCAGTGTGATGTCTTGTGGGAGGTAGCAACAATCATAGTCTGTGTGGACAAGATTATGACACAGGACTGGAGATCTCTTTCCTCTCCAAATGAATTTTACAACTAGCTTTTCCAAGCCTTCAGTGAAGGTTGTTGGAACTTTGATGGTATTGCATTTAATATGTAGATCAATTTGAGTAGAATTGACATCATAATAACATTTCAACTTCTTATCAATGAACAGGGAATGTTTTTACACCTATTTATATCTTCATTTTTTTAGCAATGTTATATAATTTACTGTGTACAGGTCTGTGCCACTCTGAAAGGATTTATGTGCCCTATAAAATTGTTTTAATCCTAAACAATTTTGTGAGAGCAACGCTTTCTTCTAATTCCTATTCAGTACTGCATGTTGGAAACTTTAATTAGATTGTCTCCATGGAGCCATGACTCCCTCAAGAGTGGGTGTTAAACTGGAGGGGTGGGTCATGTCTCCACCCATTCCAGGTGGGTTTTGATTGGATTTACTGGAATTGTTTAAAAGAAGAAGCACTTTGGAAAAAGCTAGAGAATGAAAGAGAGAAACCATAAGATTCTGAGAGTGCAGAATGCCACAGAACCATGAAGAAGAGAGTCCACCAGCCAGCGACATTTGGAGATGAAGAAGAAAAATGCCTCCCAGGGAACTGGAGAGGAAACTAGCAGATGATGCCATGTTTACCATTTACCCTTCCTGCCAAGAGAGAAACCCTGACTGTGTTTGCTATGTGTCTTTCCACTTGAGAGAGAAACCCTGAGCTTCACTGACCTTCTTGAATCAAGGTGTCTTTCCCTGGATGTCTTGGATTGGACATTTCTATAGATTTGTTTTAATTGGGACATTTCCATAGCCTAAAAACTGTTATATTCCCACTTATTAAGTTCCCATTTTTAAAAGCCTCCCATTTCTGGTATATTGCATTCTGGCAGATAATGAACTAAAATAAGACCCTTTACATCCCTGATTAAGTTTATTCCTAGATACTGGAGTCCTTTTTAGCTATTTTGAATGCATTTCTTTCCTTAATTCTCTCCACAGTTAGGTCATTGCTTGTATATAGAAACATTGTTGATTTTTGCACATTATTCCAATATCATGCCACTTTGCTGAATTTATTAGCTCAAGATGCTTTGTCATAGATTTCTCAGGTTTTCCAAGTGTAGTATAATGTTATCTGAAAATAATGAGTTTCATTTCTTCCATTAAAATTTGGATACCTGTTAATTCTTTTTACCACCTGATTACTCTAGCTAGAATAAGTACAATGATGAATAATAGTTGTGACAGAGAGCATTCTTGCCTTCTTCCCAATCATAAAGCAAAGGCTTTCATTCATTCACTATCAGGTATGATGTTGACTATGGGATTTTCATATATGACTTTTATTATATTGAGGAAGCAGCCTCCATTTCCTACCTTTTGAAGTGTTTTGATCAAGAAAAGATACTGAATTTTGTGGAAAGCTTTATCTGCATCAAGTGAGATGATCATGTGATTTTTCACTTTTATTTGTTTACATGCTGTTTTATATTGATTGGTTTTCTTGTTTTGAGGCATTCCTAGATTAAATCCTACTTTGTCTAATAATTCTTTTAATGTTTCATGGAATTCAATTTGCTAGTATTTTGCTTAGAATGGTTGCATCTATATTCATTAGAAAGATTGACCTGTATATTTCCTGTCTTACAATAGCTTTACCCAGTCTGGGTATTACAGTTATGTTAGCTTCATAAAATTAGTGAGGTAGTATAGATCTTTCCTCAATTCTTTGGAAGAGTTTAGGCAGAGTTGGTGTTCTTTCTTTTTGGATGTTTGATAAAATTCCCCTGGAAACCATCCGGTCCTGGGTTTTTCTTTTTGGAAAGACTTTTTATGACTGATTGAATTTTACTTGTGATTGGTTTATTTTTTCTACTTGAGTCAGTATAATTTATAGATGTGTTTCTATGAATTTGTCCATTTCCTCTAAGTTGTCTAGGCCATTCCCATATAGTTCATGATAGTATCCTCTTATGATTGTTTTTATTTCTTTAGGGCCCATGCTATTGACCCATCTATCATTTCTGATTTTGTTTACTTGCATCCTCTCTATTTTTTTCTTTGTCAACCTAGGTATGGGCCCATCAATTCTGTTGACTTTCTAAAAGAAACACCTTTTGGTTTTATTGATTTTTTCTCTTGTTATTTTGCTTTTCAATTCATTTAATTCTTCTTTCCCCTTTGTTATTTCTATTCTTCTATGTGATTTGGGGTTAGTTTGCTGTTCTTTTTCTAGTTCCTTCAAGTGAGCATGTAAGTCCTTGAGATTTGTTATTTCTTCTTTTTAATACAGGCATTTAAGGCAATAGATTTACCTCCAAGCACTGACTTTGCTGCATCCCATGTGTTCTGATATGTTGCATTTTCATTTTCCTTTATCTACAGATGTTTATCAGTTTCTCTACCAATTTCTTTGAACCATTGGTTGTTTAAGAGTGCATTACTTAACCTCCATATATTTGTGAATGTTCTAGTTCTTTGGTGGTTATTGATTCCTATTTTCATTCAGTTATAATCACAGAAAGTGCTCTGAATGATTTCAGTGTTTTAAAATGTTTAGAGGCATGTTTTGTGCCCCAGCACATGATTGATCCTGAAGAACCTTCCATAAACACCAGTGAAGAATGTAAATCCTGGTGTTTTGGGGTGTAACAATTAATATATGTCTCTTAGGTCTAGTTCAGTTATCAAATAGTTTCAGTTCTCTATTGCTTTGTTGATCCTCCGTATGTTTGTTTTATCTGTAGAGTAGAATTGTGTTTTGAAGTCTCCCAGTATTACTCTTTTTTTTTTTTTTTTTTTTTTTTTTTAAAGGAAAGACAGAGAGAAGGAAGGAAGGAAGGAAGAAAGGGAAACATCTTTAAACATTTTCTTGTTTTATTGTATTCCGTTTCTTTGTTTTTGTTACATGGGCTGGGGCCGGGAATCGAACCGAGGTCCTCCGGCATAGCAGGCAAGCACTTTGCCCGCTGAGCCACCGCGGCCCGCCCCCAGTATTACTCTTGAAGCATCGATTGCTTCCTTCAGATTTGCCATTGTTTGCCTCATATACTTTTGAGCTCCTTGAGTGGAACCATAAATGTTTTTGATTGTTATTTCTTCCTGGAAAAATTTTCCTTTTATTTATATTCAATGCCCTTCTTTGTCTCTTATTATTTATCTACATTTAAAGTCTATTTGTCTTGTATTAGTATAGTTCACTGTGCTGCTTTAGGTTGCTACTTGCACAGACCATGTTCTTCCCTTCTTTTGCTTTCAATCTATTTGTGTCTTTTCTTACTTGTTTCTTCTATCCAGCATATATATGAATCACTTTTCTTGATTCATGCTCATAAACCGTATTTTTTAATTGGTAAGTTTAGGTCATTAACATTCAAAGTTTTTATTATAAAAACAGGTCTTGAATCTACCATCTTATCTTTTTTTATTTGTAGTTCTTTATATTATTACCCCTCTGTCTCTTCTTATCCTTTACTTTACCCTTACTGGTATTCTTCAATTCTCTGCCTTTCTGCAGACCTCTGTCTCCTATATATTTTTTTTAGCTGACATAAGTCCCTTTAGCATTTCTTGTAGTTCAGTTTCTTGTTGACAAATTCTCTCAGCCTCTTACTGTGTAAATTTTAATCTCTCCCTCAATATTCAAGAACATTTCACTGAATACAGAATTCTTGGCTGAATATCTTTCTCTTTTGGCATCTTAAATATATCATGCCAATGCCTTCTCAACTCTTTGTGCCTGTTGAGTAGTCAAAATGCAGGCTTATGTGTTTTTGTTGTATGTGGTGGTTGCTTTTCTCTTACTGCTTTCAGAAGTTTCTACTCCTGTTCAGCATTTGTCAGACAGATGAGTATGTGTATTGGAGTAGGCTTATCTGGATTTGCTCTATTTGAGTTTAATAATGCATCTTTGGTTTGCATATATTTATGTCTTTTATAAGAGTTAGGAAGTTTTCTCCATTATCTCCTGTCATGGTTAGGGACATGTGTCAACTTGGCCAAGTTGTAGTAGCTGTTTATCTGATTGGGCAAGTACTGGCCTGTCTGTTGCAATGAGGACATTTCATAGGATTAGGTCATGATCACATCAGCTGCATCCACAGCTGATTCCATTTGTGATAAGCCAAAGGGGAGTGTCTTCTACAATTAGTGATGCTAAATCTAATCATGGGAAGGCTTTTAAGGAGGACTCAGAGGAGACAGGCCCCATTCCTGCTTCGGCTGGTGAGCCTCTCCTGTGGAGTTCATCCAGACCCTCCATCAGAGTCATCGGTTTTGCAGCCTGCCCTGTGGATTTGGACTCTGCATTCCTGCGGTCACGTGAGACACTTTCATAAATTTTATATTTGCAAGTGTTCCCTGTTGATTCTGTTTCTCTAGAGAACCCTAACTAATACATCTTGGTACCGGGAGTGGTTCTTAAGAAACAGAATCTTAAAAATGGGTTTTTATGAATGGTTTTCTATTCTGACTGGACTCAGAGACAGTAAGGACTCTGATTCCCATAATCAGAATGACACTCCCAAACCATGGAGTGAGTTGGCAAAGGAGATAGTCAAAATATCACCATTCAATTTTCCTAATGCTTCACTTGTATGAAGCCAGGCTTTGGGGGATAATGTTTCTGACACCTTTCCAGAGTTTTGTAGAAATAAGAGTTATAGAGATGTTGGTTGGTTTTTGTTAGATACACTGGCTACATTAAGGGGTGAAAGGGATGGGCTTAAGCCTTCAAATGAGAAGCTTAAGCGCTGTGTGAAAGATGTAGGAATTTCTATGAGTATCCTGAAGGAAAATCTTATTTTCTGTAGCTGTAGACTTGAGATCTCTGAAAATCAGACTCAGAATCTTATTGTTAGAGTAGCAACTTTACAATGTAAACTGAAATCTCAGTCTTGCATGGTGTCTGCCATTAAAGTGAGGGCATTGATTGGAAAGGAGTGGGACCCTGAAAAATGGGATGGTGACATATGGATTGATAATGATGTTGATGGCGAGGTTGAAACCCAAGGCCATGCTGAGTCTTCTCTAGATAACCCTGTAATAGTCTGCCCTAAGGACATAGCTGCCCCACCTCCAGCCTGCCTTGAGGAGTTGGTCTCCCAAACTCCTCCTGAAGGGATTAGCCCTAGAGTGATTAATCCTGTTTCACCATATGAAACTGCAAATGAAAGCCCTGAATCAAATGGCTTGGAAGATATTTCTAATTCTTTTCATGACCCAAACCCACCACCCTTCATTTCTTCCAGACCTATAACTAGACTAAAGTCCCAACAGGCCCCTAAAGGTGAGGTACAAAGTATCACACATGAGGAGGTACATTACACTCCAAAAGAACTGTGTGAGTTTTCCAATTTATATAGACAGAAACCAGGGGAATATGTGTGGCAATGGATTTTAAGAGTGTGGGATAATGGTGGGAGGAATATAAGGCTGGATCAGGTTGAATTTATTGATATGGGCCCACTAAGTGGAGATTCTGCATTCAATGTTATAGCTTGAGGGTTTAGAAAAGGTGTTAACAGCTTGTTTGGGTGGTTGGTTGAAATATGGATCAAAAGGTGGCCAACATTACCTGAGGTTGAAATGCCAGAACTGCCCTAGTATAATGTAAATGAGGGGATCCAGAGACTTAGAGAGATTGGAGTGTTAGAGGGGATTTATCATGCAAAGCCTGTTCTTACACCCCAAAAATGTCCAGAGAATGCACCTTTTACTAGAACAGTGAGAAATAAATTTGTGAGACTAGCACCATCATCCCTAAAGAGCTCTGTGGTTGCACTTCTCTGTAGGGCAGATATTACTGTAGGAATTGCTGTCACTGAGCTGGACTCCTTAAACACAATGGGGATGACAGGATGCTGAGTTGGTAGAAGCCAGGTGGCAGCACATAATCACCAAAGACAGGGTAGACGTGGCTATTGTAATAGACAGCAAACTGAAAGGAGGTGTCAAAATTATATGACATCCAGAGATTTGCGGCATTGCCTAGTAAATCATGGGATACCTAGAAATACAATAGAAGAGCAGTCTACTAAATTCTTGTTGGAGCTGTATAAACAAAAAAGTTCTAGGTCAAGTGAACAGAAGTCTAACCTGAATTACAAAAACTCTGTGTTTTTGGGTCTGTAATTCAGGGTCTGTAATTCGGACCCTTAATCAGTTTCCAGACTTGAAACAGTTTACAAAAGCAGAGCCCCTTGAATGAAGGGGAGGCCAGGTCCCTTTGGGGGAGAAACCTGTTACACTGCCACAAATTTATACTGTTAATCTTCCTCCAAGTCTTCCCCAAGCAGACTGACGGCCTTTTACCAGGGTAACTGTGCATTGGGGAAAAGGAAATGATCAGATATTTCAGGGATTATTAGACACTGGTTCAGAACAGACATTAATTCCAGGGAACCTAACGTGTCACTCTGGACCACCAATCAGAGTGGGGCTTATAGAGGCCAGGTAATCAATGGAGTTTTAGCTCAGTTTCATCTCACAGTGGGTCCAGTGGGCCCCTGGACTTATCCTGTAGTTATTTCCCTAGTTCTGCAATGTATAATTTGCTTAGACATATTGAGCAACTGGCAGAATCCACAAGGTGGCTCTCTATCCCATGCAGTGAGGGCTATTATGGTGGGAAAGGCCAAGTGGAAGCCACTAGAACTGCCCCTACTAAGCAAAATAGTAAATCAGAAGCAACACTGTATTCCTGGAGGGACTGCAGAGATTACAGCTACTCTTAAGGACTTGAAAGATGCAGGGGTGGTGATTTCCACCACACACCCATTCAATTCTCCTATTTGGCCTGTGCTGAAAACAGATGGATCTTGGAGAATGACAGTGGATTATGGTAAGTTCAATGAGGTGGTAACTCCAATTGCAGCTGCTGCTCCAGATGTAGTATCATTGCTTGAGCAAATCAATACATCCCCTGGTACGTGGTATGCAGCTATTGATCTGGCAAGTGCTTTTTTCTTAATAGCTATTAGTAAGAACCACCAGAAACAGTTTGTTTTCAGCTGGCAAGGTCAGCAATATACTTTCACTATTCTACCTCAGGGGTATATCAACTCTCCAGCCCTATGTCATAATCTTGTTCACAGAGACCTTGATCATTCCTGCCTCCCACAAGGCATCACATGGGTCCATTATATTGATGATCTCATGTTGATTGGGCCTAGTGAGCAAGAAGTAGCAACTACTCTAGATTTACTGTAAGGCATTTGTGTGTTAGAGGATGGGAGATAAATCCAACAAAAATACAGGGACCTTCCACCTCAGTAAAATTTCTTGGTGACCAGTGGTGTGGAGCATGTCAAGATAGCCCTTCTAATGTGAAGGATAAATTGCTGCATCTGGCCCCTCCCACAACCATAAAAGAAGCACAATGCCTTGTTGGTCTTTTTGGATTTTGGTGACAACATATTCCTCATTTGGGTGTGCTACTCTGGCCCATTTATTGAGTGATCAGAAAAGCTGCTAATTTTGAGTGGGGACCTGAACAAGAGGAGGCTCTGCGACAGGTCCAGGCTGCTGTACAAGCTGCTCTACCACTTGGGCCGTTTGATCCAGCAGATCCTATGGTGTTGGAAGTGTCAGTGGCAAATAGAGATGCTGTCTGGAGCTTGTGGCAGGCCCCTATAGGAGAATCACAATGCAGATCCTTAGTATTTTGGAGCAAAGCCTTACCATCTGCCGCAGATAACTACTCTCCTTTTGAGAAACAGCTTTTGGCCTGTTACTGGGCCTTAGTAGAGACTGAACGCTTAACCATGGGCCACCAAGTTACCATGAGACCTGAGTTGCCTATCATGAGTTGGATAATGTCAGATCCACCAAGCCATAAAGTTGGGTGTGCACAGCAGCACTCTATTGTAAAATGGAAATGGTATATATGAGATACAGCCAGAGCAGGTCCTGAAGGCACAAGGAAGTTCCATGAAGAATTGGCAAAAATGCCCATGGTTTCCACTCCTGCCACATTACCTTCTCTTTCCCAGACCAGAGCTATGGCCTCTTGGGGAGTTGCTTACAGTGAACTGACTGAGGAAGAGAAATCTCAGGCCTGGTTTACAGATGGCTCAGCACGATATGCAGGTACCACCCAAAAGTGGACAGCTGCAGTATTACAACCCCTTTCTGGGGTGTCCTTGAAGGACAGTGGTGAGGGGAAATCCTCCCAGTGGGCAGAACTTCAAGCAGTGCACCTGGTTGTTCATTTTGGTTGGAAGGAAAACTGGCCAGATGTGCATTTGTATACTGACTCATGGACTGTTGCTAATGGTTTGGCTGGATGGTCAGGGACTTGGAAAGACCATAATTGGAAAATTGGTGACAAAGAGGTCTGGGGAAGAAGTATGTGGATAGACCTTTCTGAGAGGGCTAAAAACATGAAGATATTTGTGTCCCATGTGAATGCGCACCAGAGGGTGACTTCAGCAGAGGAAGATTTAATAATCAAGTGGATAAGATGACCTGTTCTGTGGATACCAATCAGCCTCTTTCCCCAACAACTCCTGTCATTGCCCAATGGGCTCTGGAACAAAGTGGTCATGGTGGTAGGGATGGAGGTTATGCATGGGCTCAGCAACATGGACTTCCACTCACCAAGGCTGACCTGGCTACAGCCACTGCTGAGTGCCCAATCCGCCAGCAGCAGAGACCCACACTCAGCCCCCGATATGGCACCATTCCCCGAGGTGACCAGCCAGCTACATGGTGGCAGGTTGATTACATTGGACCACTCCCTTCATGGAAGGGGCAGCGATTTGTTCTAACTGAAATAGACACATACTCTGGATATGGGTTTGCTTTCCCTGCATGCAATGCTTCTGCCAAAACTACCATCCATGGGCTTACAGAATGCCTTATCCATCGTCATGGTATTCCACCTAGCATTGCTTCGGATCAAGGAACACACTTCACAGCAAATGACGTGCGGGAATGGGTGTATGCTCATGGAATTCTCTGGTGTTACCATGTTCCCCATCATCCAGAAGCAGCTGGATTAATAGAATGGTGGAATGGCCTTTTGAAAACTCAATTACGGTGCCAACTAGGTGGCAAAATCTTGAAAGGCTGGGGTAATGTTCTCCAGGAAGCTGTGTATGCTCTGAATCAGCATCCACTGTATGGTGCTGTTTCTCCCATAGCCAGGATCCATGGGTCCAGCAACCAAGGGGTGGAAATGGGTGTGGTACCACTCACTATTACCCCTAGTGATTCACTAGGAAAATTTTTGCTTCCTGTCCCTGCTACCTTGAGTTCTGTTGATCTACGTGTTTTAGTTCCAAATGGGGTGTGCTTCCTCCAGGAGAAACAACAATGATACCACTGAACTGGAAGTTAAGATTGCCACCTGATCACTTTGGGCTACTTATGCCTCTTGAGCAACAATCAAGAAGGGGATTACATTATTGTCTGGAGTAATTGACTCTGACTATCAGTAAGAAGTGGGACTGCAACTACATAATGTAGGCAAAGAAGAGTTTTCTTGGAATATAGGAGACCCTAAGGCGTCTATTAGTACTACCATGCCTTGTGATTAAAATCAATGGAAAACTGCAACAACACAATTCAGGCAGGACTACTAATGGCTCTGAAACTTCAGGAATGAAGGTTTGGGTCACCCCACCAAGCAAAGAACCACGGCCAGCTGAAGTGCTTGCTGAGAATAAAGGGAACATGGAATGGGTAGTGGAAGAAGATAGAGATAAACATGAACTTTGACCACGTGATCAGTTACAGAATGAGGACTGTAATGCTGTTTTGTTCATGTTATACTGTTCAAGTTGTAAGATATCAAGTTTAAGAATGAATGTTGCGCTAGGATTTGCACCTTATTCTGGAGAGATTTAATGTGTTTCCAATTATATGCAAGACAGTTGAGTATTGTCAGGTAAAAGGAAAAAAATGTGTGCTTATTTGCTTTCATTTGGAAATTAAGTATGGTTTAAGGTGATATATATATAGGTACCAAGTTCACAAGGGGTGGACTGTCATGGTTAGGGACATGTGTCAACTTGGCCAGGTTGTGGTAGCTGTTGATCTGATTGGGCAAGCACTGGCCTTTCTCTTGCGATGAGTACATTTCATAGGATTAGGTCATGATCACGTCAGCTGCATCCACAGCTGATTCCATTTGTAATTAGCCAAAGGGGAGTGTCTTCTACAATTAGTGTTGCTAAATCTAATCACGCGAAGCCTTTTAAGGAGGACTCCGAGGAGACAGGCCCGATTCCTTCTTTGCCTGGTGAGCCTCTCCTGTGGAGTTCATCCAGACCCTCCATCAGAGTCGGCGGCTTCCCAGCCTGCCTTGTGGATTTGGACTCTGCACTCCTGCGGTCATGTGAGACACTTTTATAAATTTTATATTTGCAAGTGTTCCCTGTTGATTCTGTTTCTCTAGAGAACCCTAACTAATACGTCTCCTCTTTTAATCTTTCCAGTGGTTTACTCTTCTCCTTTCTTCCTGGATGCTAATGATTCTTATATTTGTGCATTTCTTGTTGTTCATCATTTCCCTGAGATGAAATTCAAATTTTTCTATCCTCTTTGCCACTTGTTCTTTTGTGTGTTTGAATCCAACTGTCTTTTTCTCTAGTTCACTTATTCTTTCTTCTGCTTCTTTAAATCTGCTGTTAGGTTTGTTTCTAGAAATATTTTACTTGGTCTACAGTATTTTTCTTCTGTGTGATATGTGTAATTTTTCTAATTATTCATGAAAATTCCTCTTTATGATCATCTGGTGTCTTTTTCATATACTTTCTGTTGTTAGTCAATCCATTGAATTTACTTAGCAGGGTTCTATGAACATATTTCATTAGTTGTTCCAAAGTCTTTGCCTCCTCTGGTGTATTAATTTGGTGATTAGGCTAGGCTGTATCTGTCCTTACCTTCTTCATATGCTTCGTGAATTTCTGTTAATTTCAAGGTATTTAATTATTTTGATAGGATTACTTTGGGAGTTGATTTCCCTTAGTTGTCTAAGGTTTCTATTTGCAGGTTGGATGTGGGGCAGCTCTCAGGATGTGGGCCATGACCCAGTGGTATATTGGTGGAGTGCTATGCTGGGCTAGATATGGAGCAGATGCCCAGAAGCATGGAAGTGGAAGGGTCAGGAGGACCCTTCACCAAGGAGAGCACAGGGGTTGAGGCCTAGTAACAGGCATCTGGAAGATATAATGGTGAAGAGGGACTGCATGCACATGTGTTTAGGGTCAGCTGGCAGCATGTGGATGTGCATGTGTGAGGGTTATGCAGGTCACGAGTGGTGTGGAACATGGGTACAGGGGTTTTGAATGGGGTTCACACGTGTGTAGGCCCCTGGGTTTGCAGGGAGATGGTGAGTGCATGTTTTCAGCACATGGGGGGTCATGCAATGTATGCATGGGAAGCAGAGATGGGACATGTCACAAATGCTTGAGTTTGGGGGGGCAGGATTCCACTCTGTGGGGTCCTTGAGGCACAGGGATCAGGGCATGATGAATGAGGCATGAGTCAGGGGGTACAGAAGGCATGGGTCCATAGGTGTGGGGCTTGCTTCCTCATGTCTATCTCCCTGTCTGTGCATTCCTGAGGTCTCCAGACCTTGGTTTCGAAAGGTGCTTTTGTAGTTCAGTGCACTACTTGAATGGTTTCTATGAGGAGATGTTGTAGTTAGATTCAGTTGTCAACTTGGCCAGTGGAAGGCACCTAGTTCTGTTGCTGTGGACATGAGCCAATGGTACGTGAACCTCATGTGTTGCTGATTACATCTGCAGTCAGCTAGGATTCATGCTGGCTGCAGTGAATGATGTTTGACTTAATTGGCTGTTGATTAAATGAGAGAGTGGAACATAGCACAGCCAAAGCAGATAGGCATACCTCATCCTAGAACTCGCAGCTCAACCCAGGCTTTTGGAGATTCAGAAAGTAATCACCCTGGGGAAATAATTGGAACCCAGAGGCCTGGAGAGAAGGCCAGCAGTGACCATCCTGTGCTTTCCCACACAAGAAAGAATCTCAATCGAAATTTAGCTGCCTTACCTCTGAAGAACTAATGAAATAAATCCCCTTTTACTAAAAAACAACTCGTCTCTGGTGTGTTGCATTCTGGAAGTCAGCAAACTAGAACATAGAAAGATTGTTTACTGGTTCCTGGCTCTTCCAAAGGACTTCTGGCCTATGGAGCTTAGGAGGCTGACATCACAGGCTAGCTGCAGTAACAGGCAGTTACCTGTAAGCATGGCTTCTTTTCCCTAGTGGAGTAACAATGGAGCCCACTCACTTGGTTCTCTACTTCTAAATTCCTAACTCTATTATCCAGGACCACACTATGCAGTTTACAAGACCCTCTCAGTTATTCACAACCCAAAACTTCTACCTTCCACTTTCTGTCACTTCTCTAGCTGTCCCTTGGAAAAAGGGTATATTCAGTGTATCCTGTTTCATCATCCTCCCAGAAGTCTGAACATGATCTTTTCTGTGGAAAAGCTTCAAATTACCATATATCTTACTCTGGAAATGAAAAAGACACGTGTTTCCATACAAAAAATTCCTTCATTCCATCACAATGTTAGAAAAGCCTGAAATCACTTCTGCAACAAGATTAAATCCAAATTCTTGTCTAAATCAGTTATAGGTATTGTCTCTCCTAGTAAGAAATTCCCCTCTGGCTCTGGACCTGTAAAACTTAGAACAAATTATTTGCTTCAAATATACAATGAAGTTGTTCATCTCATTACATACAATGGCAGTTACAGAGTGAACATTTCTAATGTCACAGGGATAAATTGGAGGAAAAAACTGTTCAAATATCCTATATTAGATTTCAAGGTCTTAGAGTCATCTCCTGAGTTACTTGATAGAGTGTCAACCCCACAGTTTTCAATGGCTTGTGCAGTTGATGCAGTCTCTGCAAGCATTCAGGTGAGATCTCCAACATCTTTAAGCCTTGGGTTGATGGCCCCAATCTCTGTGCCATGGAGATGGAGGTCCCATGCTCCTTAAACATGGAAGTGGCAGCAAGATTCTCCCCAATCTCCAAGACACAAGTTCAACATTCTCAGAGTAGTGGGGTGGCAGCCAGTGTTTCCCCAATCTCAGGAACACAGGCTCAATCTTGTTAGAACAGTGGGGTGGTGGCCAGATTCTTCTTAAACCCCAGTGAATGCATTCTACCTTCTCTGAATCTTTGACTGGCACATCTTTTCCTGAACAATGGATTGGAAGATCTTCCATTTACAAACTCTGGGTAGACTCACCTTTTCCAGAAACATGGATGGGTACACTCATTCAGTCCACAAAGATGTCTTAACTCTTGACATTAGCTTCTATGATTTCACCTTTGTAATAATTTCTATTTAAATCTATTTCTTTTCAGTACCTTTCAGTTCAGGCTGGCAGTGGTTCTGTTCATAGAGACCTTGCAAAAACTTACAAGATTCACATTACACTGATGTAAGTTATGTGAACTTTTAAACAAAACTGAGATTTTATTGTATATGTTCAGTGTCCTGTGTCTCACTTGACATTAAACTGTGAGCATTTTCCAGGTCAAAAAGTTTTAAAACCTTATATTTATGATTACAAGTGATTTCATAATTAAATAGAATTGCTATTACATCTTTCTTATTACATAAACATATGAAATAAAATTGCCATACCATGGACAGACTTGGGAGCAATTCATATGTGTGCCAAGAAAACATTTTATAGCATTAATATCTAGCATTATACCTAACAGCCCCAATCTGAAAACACTCATGTAAGCATCAACAATAGAATGATCAAACTGTTTGATATTCACACAGGAGAATACCATTACCAATGCTAATGAATGAGACACAATAATTTGCAAAAATATAGATGAATTCAAGACAACTGAATATAGATGAACATAGATGAATTTCAAAGGTCCAGTCCTAAGAAGTCCAGGTAGTGTGATTCCATTGATACGATGTATAAAAGAGGTGAGAATGATATTGGCTGTAGGGTGGGAAAAGCATGGTTAACCTGGAGAGTGCTGACAAGAATGGGGCACAAGCATGCACCTCAGGGCTAATAATAGTCCGTGTTTTTTTTACATTAGGGCTTCATGAAAAATTCTGATTTTTAGTATATGAGATTTATAAAATATTTTCATTTCTAATCGGAGAGTTTCATGCAGAAGTTTCCCAGTTTTATTAATCTCATCAAGTTGTATACTTATGACAAAGCACGATCCTTAAATATTTATACGTATTTATAATAATTATTTAAATATTCAAAACATCAGTATTTCTTTTAAGTTGAAAAGTTATATAGACTAGTGACCTGCTATTGTCATTATATTGTGAAGATATAAATTAAAGGTTTTAAAATCTTGATACAGTGATGAGTTTTAAAATGTATACTATAATTTCTATGTTAAAAAATGATGGATGCGATATACAATTTCCAAGAAAAAGTGTAAGATATAGAATTATTCAAAAATTAACAGGAAAGAATTTAAGATAGATAAAATAAGAAAATAGAGCAAGTTTTATGAGAAAACAATCAGTTGACAATTTTAATTCCAAATATATTCATTCTTAACAAATAGGCTAGTTTACCCACTTAAATTGAATAATTGTTTGACTGTATTCAATTGTTCATTTTTCAAGAGATATGGCAAAAGCATAAAGATTATTTAAATGAAAATATTTTATGTAATTTTAAACAATCAATATAATTATATACATATATAATATATAAATAAATAGATACAGATATAAATCTGATAAAATACACTTTAGGTTTAATGAATTTTGTCATTGTAATTAGTATTAGTTTTACATTTCCTAATATACAATTTTTAAACATTACTACCTGATAGAAGAGAAAGATATTCTTTGTATGAATGTAGGTATGTATAAACCAGATTGACTATCTTCGTATGCTCTTACACTATCTCTTCGATCCTTTAAGTTTGCATTGCTCTTTCTAACCATCCCAGTTTGTAGCTTCTGCAGTTAGACATAGTATTTCCTACATGTTTCCCAAATGACAGCCCCTTCATTCTCCTGGGCAATGACTCCAATATGTTCAGGCTCAGCTTTTCCTGCAGCAGGAATAAAAATTCCCCCAATTCCATCAGATATATGTGAATGGTATTTCTTTGCACAGCATCCAGTTGCTCATTCTCTTGGTACTCACAGAATTCTATGCACAATGATGAAGTTTTCACATAGTACAATAGTGGTTTTTCTATATGTATGAATGCATGTATATGTTTGTACTTATGTGCCTGAGTGTATTTATGGACTGATGGTGATGATCTGATGTAATAGGAATGGCTGAGCAAGGAGGCTGGCTTGTATCCACAGGATGGATCATCTTATCCACCTTATTAGTGAAACTTTCCTCTGCTGAAATCACCCTATGGGACACAAATATCTTCAAGACCTTTACATTCTCAGAAAGGTCTATTCAAATATCTCTTCCCTAGACCGCTTTGTCACCAATTATCCACTCATGCTTCTTTCAAGTCTCTGACCATCCAGCCAAACCATTAGGTGAGATCCCTAAGGTGAATAGTAATTTGTTTATTGTGGGCCACTACTCTAGGAGATTTTGGGTTCCATACTTCAGAACTGACAAGAGAGGGAGAGATAGGTACAGAAAAGGGGTTAGTAGGGTCCATGAAAGATTTTGTAATGATTAAAGAGGAAAAAGGGCTTGATCATGTTTCTCAAAAAGGAATGAGTATTTGGGTTTTTACAATCATTTTAGATATCAGGGCAGCTGAATTATAGTTTAGGAATTTTAGGTATTCACCCATTCTACTTTATTATCCCAAAAAGCCCAAAAGAATATGATCCAGTAATTAAATTATCACTTAAATCCTCATTTCTAAGTTATAATTCCTTCCTTTTTTAAAAAATATTGGTAAGCACCGGGAGTTGAAACTGGGTCTCCACAATGGGAGGTGAGAACTCTGCCTACTGAGCCACCACTGCCCACCCCAATTTCTTCCTTTAATTTAATAATTATCTCTCAATATTGATGGGTATCTGGGTGATGACTTCCTAACTTCTTCAAAGCTGAAAAGTGGCATTATTTTTAAGGTGCAAAGGGATGATGCAATAATATTTGTTGTTCTGGAAAAATCCAGTATCTCTGGGTTTCAGTGCCTCTCTGGTATTAGAACAATCTGGAGGTTTTAAGTTTCTGAAAAACACACTTAATTATTAAAATTGTATAGAGCACAAAACATCTTTAAGGAACACTATTGGTTGGGGTTTGCTTTATTGTTGTCGTTTGCAATATTTGGCTGAACCTTGTATAATTGTTCCTTCCAGAATGACCTCTCAACTCAATTTGAAATACCTTAGCCATTGAAACTGTATTACTTTTCCACTTTTGGTCAGTTAATTCATGATGCCAGGACCAGTTATGTCCTGCAATGCTAAGACCGGTTATGTCCATGATGCAAGTTCCATGTTTACACCACTGTAAATTATGGGCCATACTGAAGGGAAGGTTAGAGTCTGGCTTAGAGGGTAACCACACTTAAGCACCAGCAGAGATTTTCTGAAGATGACTCTTAGGCACTTATCATAAGTAAATTTAGTTTTCTGTTACAGAAATAAGTTTCATAAGGACAAGCCTCAAAATTGAGTTATTGGCTTTTGAAATTCAGAGAAACTCTTGCTTAAGAAAATGTCAGAAACTCCCCAGGTGAGGAAGTTTAATAGTTTTATTTTCCCAGTCCCTTAAGGAATTTTGCAAATAATTTCTCATTTTCTGCCCCAAATATCCTGAAATGCATTATTGTTTAACATTAATTTGCATATAATATTAAGGTTCTATTTCTTATTCCAGGTTTTATAATAAATTAAGCTAAATTAGGCTGTTTAAATTAACAGACTAGACAGATTAAATTAGCAGTGTGCTACAAAAACTTAAATTTTGGACTAAATAAACTTTTAAAAATCTTAAACAAAAGTTAAAGCTCTGAAATACACACAGTATTATTCTTTACCTTGCATATTGATTTACGTTTGTTTTAACCAGATTAGTTTCAATTCATATTAATCAGAGTTTGATATTTTTCAAGTTTTTTTTTTAACAGTTGCTGATTTGACCCATGCTGTCTTTCAGAGCTGTAGAACTAAATCTGAGTTTCAGTTGTCACACAATGTGTCAGGGAATGGCAAGGCTACACAAGGAGCAAAGCATTTTAAAATTTCAAGATAACAGTTAAAGCTTAAAATCGGAGCTTTAATTTTCATAAGCATTTCTAAATGAAGTTCTCATTTTCCCTGCCCGTCTTTTAAGTATTTCCTTGCTATAGATGGAACTCTGACCTATACCTGACCACATATATTTTTAGAGAACTACCAGAGCAAAGCAGTGCAACTTAAACTTGGCTGTTTCTATGATCTACAGTTTTTAAGAATAAGTAAAACTATGACTAACACCATACCACTGCTGAGCATCATATAGATTAGTATCAGGATATAACATGGATATTGAGAACATTGCTAGATTTTTAGGAATTTTATGCAGTTTCTAAATGTATGAATAGTATTACTTTACCTATATGAATTTAATGAGCAATAGGACAGTAAATCTCCTTTTAAACCTTGGTAGTACTTCCCAAACATGTCCTATGCAATAGGTTAAACTATTTTTAACACCTTACTTATAGAAGATGAGAGAACAAATTATTTGTAACATTTTTTCCTGAGCAAGGAGGAGACATCTTCTGATACAAAAGATGAGAAGGCTAAGGATATAATTCCATTGTAGAATCTTGGTTTTCTCGACAGAGTACTCAGAAGATTAAGAAAAAAAAATTTTAACTTTACATTTAGAACAGACTAACAATCCACGTTGTTTTGACATGAAGAACTAAACT
Organism: Tamandua tetradactyla; assembly: GCF_023851605.1. Lineage (NCBI taxonomy): Eukaryota > Metazoa > Chordata > Mammalia > Pilosa > Myrmecophagidae > Tamandua > Tamandua tetradactyla. The sequence continues at coordinate 7,019,397 of NC_135342.1, forward strand.
TTAGCTTTGTGTGAATAGCCAGTATGACACACAACCCTTTCTTTCTGAGATATGTGATAAACACACTTCTTAGATTTTGGCCAGTTCTAACCATGACAAACAGAATTCACTTTCATAAACTCCTGTTTTACAATTCTCTACATTTATTCAGAATTTATAATCAACAATGACTATAACACATATATTCCACATCCTCCAACTCTTTATTAATTTCTGTATCTGTTCAGGGCTACTAGCTAACAATGATTATAATAAACAAAATCCCTTTCATTATTCTTTTCATCAACCTCCATGTCCATTCCACAATGATTTTTATTTATTCAGACTGCACAAAATCAGAAATAAATTTGATATTAAATTCACGAAGCTTTTAAACCTACCTACTTTTTTCCAGTAATAGTCTTCATGAACAAGAGAAGAGACAGAGATATAAAAGCTAATGGAAGAAGGAAGAAATTGATGCTTGGATTAGGAACACATCCATACATTTATTTATTTTTATATGAAGTATATATGCCTACAATTTTTCAATTCAATTCAATATTTCCTTAGGCTAGCTTATTTTATCAGTAAGCTTGTATAAATTTAGGGAGAACACACCCAAGCTGAATAGAATCACATTTGTTTAACTCAAAATTTACCATAAAATTTATTTCATCAGAGATTGAAAAAAATCCCTGTTTTCACAATATCTTAAAATTGCAGAAATTTCAAGAGTACATTGACTATTAAGTTCTGGAAAATATACTGCAATTGTTTAATTTGTCAAAAGCTTAAATCCAGGAAAATATATCTATATTTGTCAAAAACCTTTCATATTATTTATTAAAATTTGATTATATTTTATTCAGTTACTCTTATTCCAGGGCTATTTTTATTTTAATAATAATCTGATTAAACAGTTAACAGAGCAAAAGTTTTAGTAAAAAAATTAACAAACATAGCTTATTCTGTTGCATGTTTGTGCTTATCATTTATAAACAGTTATAAAGATTAAGGGCTGTACGATTTTGATGTAAGCAATGCAAAAGAGTGTCATGGGTAGGTTGGAGCTGCCCATTATCCATGAGAGAAAACGGGAAGGAGAGACACTTTCTCTTTGATGACTTAGCACGAATCAAGAGGGCATCCCCCCTTGAAAGTTTTAAACCCAGTGAGATTTAGAGTCCTAGACCCAGCAGAGGCAGCTCTTCCCAAGAAAGAGTATACCAAAAAAGTGGATAGCATTTTCTTTACCCCAAGATGAATCACTGATGTTGGTACTGAAGCCAGGTAAGTGGGTTATGCCCACTGCTATGGAGGTTGTGCCTCCATTCCTGGTTCCAGGTTTTGGCACTAAAATGATAGCCTTCTTGATAAGGAGGGGAGAGAAAATACTAACACTCAATCAAAAGAGCTTTATTGTGCATCTATATTCATGTGGGCTGACGCCTAAGATGTGACAGCCCAGAGCAAACAGGAAAGTGTTCAGTTTATACAGGATGGTTGGTGAGGGTAAGGAAAGGGAGGTGATGGATTTTCATTTACCAACTTGGAAGCAAGAAATTGGAAGACTAGGAACAGAGTTATTGCAAGCTTGTAGCTGCCAGTGCTGAAAGTACCAAAAAGTAGGTGTGGATAAAGGAGCTACTGCAAGATTCTAGGTGCTGGGGCTAAAACTGCCAGAGGGTAGAGGTTGGATACAGGGATCTAACACAGGAATTCAGCTGCCAGGGGGCAGATGTGAGGGCAATCCTGGGACTACCTTGTGAGCTTGGGCAGGTTTGGTTTTGCAAGGGGTCCTATGGAAGTTTTGAGTGGGGGTAGTTCCCTGGGATGTTTGCTAAGAGTCGGTTACATTATGAGTTTAGACCAACAGTAATAATAAAACTTATACAAAGTATAATAAAGCTTAAAATATGCTGAGTCAAACATATTATTTTCATGAAATCAGTTAAGTTTAGTAAGAAATAAAAATGGATTTTAAATAAATTTCATTACCTCGGTTTCAAATGATGTGGCTTTTGATTACTTGGCCATTTGTTACCTCACCATATGGAAGAATTTGAATTTATAGCAGCTTTGTTAATGTCAATCAGTATTTTTTTGTAAATAAATGCTGTCATAAATAGATAAAACATAACTCTTGGTTTCAAATAATTTATATTCTAGTTAGAATATACATGTACTAGGACATAGGATAAAACAGTAGCAGTAATTGATTAAAATGCCAGAAGGATTTAAAGCAAGGATAGATAAAGAATAAACTAAAATGACCTCATAAAAATGACATTTGTGAGCCCTAAAAAATGAAAGTAGCATTTTAATAAATAGAGCTCTGAACTAATTTTTTAAAGACCACAACTTAAAATTTTTGTTAATTAATATATACCCCATATTATTTAGCATTTGGGAATAATGTTGAGAAAAAATTGAGATTTTTCTGGATACAAATCCCTTAAACATTGAAAAGCGGATTAGATTTTAAACTTGGGATTTTGACAGTAGTCCTGGATTGAATTGAGAAATTTTAAGCATATTGAAAAATAATCATCTATGTGTTGTGAGTATAAAGTACATGGATGCATGGCTGTGTTTCAGATGTAAGCATAAGTTTCCTTTTTCTTCCATTATTTTGGAGAATCTCTGTCACTTCTTCCCTTCATGTATACTATTATTTCAGGGAAGTATGTATATTCAAAAAGATTTGGGAATACGTTATCAAATTTGTTTCTGATTATGTACTATAAGCCCTGAATGAATATAGAGAGTTGCAACAAAAATGAGTTTATAAAAGTGAATTTCTGTATCATAGTCAGTGTTGACCAAAATTTAACAAGTTTTTTTATCATCTTGTCAAGGTTGGATTCAGGTGTCAGCTTTGATGACACCAAGTTGTCTGGCCAGACAAGTGCTGGCCTAACCATTACTGCAAGTATGCTTCATGGCTATTGAAAAACCCAGAAGCCTGGTTTGTTAAATCATGTGTCAGTTGATTGCATCTCTGACTGGTTACATCTACAATCAACTAAGAGTATGCCTTCCATAACAGGAGAATCCAATCACTTGGATTTGATTTAATCAGTTGTAGACTTTTACAGAAGAAGAATTTTCTCTGTTTCTTCAGCCTGTGATCCTATGGCATTAGTCAAGACCCTTCATCAGTGTTGTCAGCCTCACAGTTTACCTTATGGATTTTGGACTCTTGCATCTCCATGGTTTAATGAGAAACCTGGATAAAGGCAGGATTTTTTTTGAAGATATAGCCTAAGGGTTCATTTGGACTCATATTGACTGATTAAAGAAGCAAGTGGTACACATTACTGAAAATCCCTCCATAAATAAAATTACAGAATATTGATGACCATACAGTGCTCTCAAATTAAGGAAGTAGCAATGGTTTATCTGATCATTAAATGAATGATGTATTAAAGCATCTGATCCTGGCACTTTTAATTCTGAGAATCTCTAATAAACCTGCCCTTTCTGTAGTTATTGTTCTATTTACATTTCATATCTAGCCTGGGTATTCAATATTTTAAAGGATATTGTCCTACAAAATTTCAATATAATGCAAATTTTCAATTAGCTAAAATTGAACACTAGGCATCATGTTCTTCCTTTGACTTAATCTCTGAAAATCGATCTCAGATGCTCTGATTCCATGAGCTGGGTAATTAATTAAATGACTGTGCATTTAGGGGGGTTAATAATTTGGAAAGGGTTAACCCAAAGTTAATCACTTTGGGTTGGCAGAAAGTCTTAGGGCAGAGGAACACATGGCTCTTGGCCCATGTCCCCATATAAGAGATGAGGACTTGTCAGCCCCTCCATGGAAAACTTTGCTTGGCCCCAGGAACCCAGAAAAGGATGAGCATCTCTCAGACATTCCCAGGTTCTCTTTGGTAATGCTAACTAGAAACTTGTGATTTGTTTGGCTAATTAGGAACTGAGAAAAATGTTTTCAGAAATATTCTCAGCTCCCAAGCCTGCACTGTCAAGAGCACACCAAGTGAAATGAGAATTGCAGTTCTGTGGGGAGGTGATCTCACAGAACTACAAACTCATAACTCAGGATCTGGTTGTCTCCCTCCCACTGGCTACTGTGACTATTGCATGGAGCATATCATCCTGGAAGACAGAAGCAGCTAGTGGGTATTTTCTATTTCAGTCTGAGAGAGGCACATCAGGAGGTAAGGAAAGTGATCATATCAGAAAAGGTGTCCTTCAGAGTTTGAGTTGTGTATAGGGCCAAAAGCACACAGGGAGGGCAAATCTCATCTGAGGTCTGTACTGAGCTAATAAAGAGAGAGAATTTTCCCTGACCAGACACAGATCTCTCATGTCTCCTAATGGGATTTGATGTAATCGTCACTGAGAGGGATTGTGAATGTTTATGTAGATGACCAAAAGACTTCTTTATAATAAACAGGTTCTCAATGACAGTAGTTATTGAATCAATCACTATTCAGCCACCTTACAGGATCATAGAAGCAATTTTCTGGATTACAAGAGGTGTGCCTCAAATAACTCTAATTTTGTAATAAATAGTAGGTGAATCTATAGGAGTCATCTCCTATTGTACAGAGACAGTGTATGTGAATGGAAATGACTGGGATGCAAATGTTTCTCTAACTCTGGGATATGACAAGCTTAAAGGAAGCAGTAATTATGTTTCTACTGAAAACATTCAAGGTCTGTTGATTGTGGTGAGTCTATTTTCCCTGTTGTAGCCAGAGAAGCACGATTTAAGGAAAAGATGACTAAAACTGTTTTCCATACAGCAGCTTCCTGGGTCAAATACATGCTCTGGTAAAAAATATTCTAATAGCAAATGAAAAATCTTCTCTTTCTATTTAAAATGTGTGTTTTTATAAATTGAAAGAGTAAATTTTTCATTTGCTACCAGAATATTTTCTATTTTGCATGTCATCACTTAAAAATCTTTGAGAAACCTCTCTGCATTCATAAAAGTTTCATCACATCATAAAAAATCCATAAACAGTTGTTGGCCACCACTAAGACCCTAAGGAATGTTTAAGTAAAAGGAGAGAGAGAAAGGGATCAGGGGATCTGGAGACATCAGTCTTCAGACAAGTTTATTTTCAACCAAGTACAAGATTATGTACTCATAAGAAAGGTGATAAAGGTTATTTGCATGCAAAAGCTATACAATGCAAAAATAAGTTCCAGGAAGCAAATACTTCTAAGGCTAAGATGTTAATTTCCCTTAAGCAAGTCTCTTCCAAACCTCATTGTGCTTTATCTGCATATCTCAGCTTCTATTGAAGATCAAGATCCTGAAAGCTCAAATCTGCATTTCCTCATAGACTTGTGTCTGCAAGCTTTAAGTTAAGCATCAACCTTTTAACTCCTACAAACAGTAACTTACTTTCTACCCTAAAAACCTTTTTATAATATTGGTGTTTCATGGTCCTCAGTTTAGGAGAAGCCATAATATTGTGGAATAATTATTTTTGTAGCTGATGCTGTAATTTTGTCACTGACACAAATGAAAAATGAGCTTCTTGTCTGCTATCCTAATATAGGCACATTTTTTCATTTGTAAAGTCATACTGACTCATGAGGTCAGGTCAGCTCCTGTATTACTACATGACAATCCACATATTCTTAGGACCTAAATTTTATTAAGGTCTCTGAATCTTTATTATATTCAATGTTAGCCTATAGATTACACCTTTACATGTAAATGGAAAAAATGTTACAACAAAAATTTTAATTTAAAATGCCATGAGACTAATATCCAGACAAATGTTAAAACAAAAACAGCTGTCTGGATGAGAGGAAGAACCCACTGAAATAGCTCTGGTCCTATAGCACCATTGTTAAAGGCAATATATTTGCACAGAACCCAGAATCCAGCAAAGGGGCAGTCACCAATTTGTCCCTGAGCAGGAACTGCATTTAGACAAATCTCTTAGCCATTCTCTGTGTATGTTTTCCTAATTTTTCTAATGAAAGTCCTAGTAATGCCCACTTCATAACTCTGTGAGAAAGAAAGAAATTACCTCATATATGGGCCTTTTAGTCATGATACCTACTGCTTTTTAAATTTCATATATCTATCTCCTGAAAGTCTTTTAATAAAAGAGCAACTTTGAATACTCTAATATTCTAATATTTTTAATGGGAAGTGGAAAATACTGAATTTCAGTAGACATGATAATAACTTCCTATTTCCTTTCAGGCTTTTCTGACTCTGAGTCATTTAAACAACAGTCAGCAGGAACTGGCAGAATGTCCTCCAGGGACTTGTCAATAGGAATCACCTTCTTATTTCAGACTGTATTTGGAGTCTTTGGAAATTTCTCTCTTTTTCATTATCGATTCATTTATTTCACTGGGTGTAGTTTAAGGGCCACAGATTTGATTCTCAAGCACTTGATTGAGCCAATGCATTAGTTTGAATCACCAGAGGAGTTCCCCAGACAATGGAAGCTTTGGATTGGAAACAATTTCCCAGGGATTATGTGTGTAAACTTCTTTACTACCTTCAAAGAGTTTGCAAGGGTGTGTGCATTGGCAGCACCTGCCTCTTGAGTTTCTTCCAGGCCATCACCATCAGTCCCAGGAACTCCAGGTGAGCAGAACTTCAAGGGAAAGCTCCTAAGTGCATCAGCCTCTCCATAGCCCTGGGCTGGATCTTTTCCATGCTGGTAAATATCCTTATTCCTATCTATTTCACTGGCAATTGGAGAAATGCTACCCTCAAAAAGAAAAAAGTTTTTGGGTACTGTTCTCTTCAAGTTCCTGATAAACTCATGGTCCCAGTCTCTACAGCATCATTATCCTTCCCTGATGCTGCATGTCTGGGACTCATGCTCTGGGCCTGCAGCTCCATGGTTTCCATCCTGTACAGGCATAAGCAGCAGGTCCAATACATTCACAGGATCAACCTCTCCCCGAGGTCCTCAGCTGTGTCCAGAGCTATGCAAACCATCCTTCTACTGGTGAGCATCTTTGTGTTCTTTTACATCCTCTCCTCCATCCTTCAGATTTGTCTTACAGTTTATGATAATCCCAGTTGGTTGCTGGTTGACATGGCTGCACTATCCACTGCCTGTTTCCCAACCATCCGCCCCTTTCTACTCATGGGTGGAGACTCTAGACTATGCAGATTCTGTTTCACCTGGGCAAGGAATAAGAAGAATGCTAATGTGATTAATAATATATAGGGCTATGTTTTGCACAGTGTTCATTTATGTATTCAGCTGTTCTCACAGACATGGAAGCACAATTATAAAACTACCACAGTAAAGCAGATTGGGGCAGAACACTCTGAGTTTCTGCCCTCCAAAAATAACAATAAATGGAAATGGTAAATGGAAATGGAAATATGAAATAACTGTCATGACACTACTTATATAATTGAAGTTTGAATATTACATGTAGTGGAATCATTCAGAATTTAGACAATGAAAAACAGGTATGTTCTGAAACACTCTGGAGATTATGGAGGAAACCTTTGGGTGACAACTTTCAATCTGATGTTAAATTCTCCTCAAATTAAGTAAGGATGGAATTGTTGGTAGAGTTCCTTGAGAAAGGAAAATGTGAGAGAGTCCTTCAGAAATCTGAAATAAACCTGTTCACAGTTAATAATGAGTATTGGGTGAATCTAGACAAGAACTTCGGTTTCAGTACAAGCATTGGGGACCAAGCTATGAAATTTGTACATTACATCCTTAGAGAGATGGTGATTGCTTGAAATATGAGTATATGCAGTGATATTATCATATTTAAAATATTCTCATGGACAAATGGCCAGAAGCAACTGCAGTGGGAGATTGGATAGCAGAAAATATGTCTTTACTGATTTAAAAATGTGAGGTAAAAACTGGTAGTGCAAAACAAATAATGTTTGGGATAAAAGTGCATGGATTTTAGAGATCTGAAGAAGGCAGGCAGATATGTCTATAAAGTATGAGGATGCCACCTGGACACACTGTCACATCTGAAAGTGAAGAATTAAGTGCAGACTTTCTTGAAACTGGAAGGAGTGGAGGAGTAGCCATTAAGAGGGGGTGAAGTCATATTCCTTATTTTTTGCCATGCTGTGGCTTGTGGACAAAAAAAGGACAAAATAGATAGTTCTCAGGGGTACTAAGGATTTGAGTATATACAGACATATGCACATAGACACACACATGGACACATATTTTTAAATGTATATATGTGTGCATGTGCCATTCTTTTAGAAATGCACATATATTTATTTATTTTTTATTTGTATCTAAGTGTGTTTAATCAGTGAGATAATCTATGAAGCCCATCAAGGAATTATACTAGAAATTTTACATTAAGAAATGCAATGATACTAATTACAGTAATGACAAGTTACTTTAACATTTATATCTATTTTATCTCATATTTATATTCTTGTGATAGTTTAAATTGTTTAAAATTATGTTTAATTTATCAATAATTGTTCTCCTTCAATCCTAACATTTTGTTCTTTGTCTTAAAAAATATCCAATTAAATATAGTGAACAATGATGTTACCCAAATAGGAGGAAATATTCTATGTATATTTAATGTGGTAATTTATAGGTTTGGAGTTGGATATGCCAACTTATTGTGTGCTCTTCCTTACTGTTCATCTATTCCTTATTCTTAATATTTTAACTTATTCTGTGTTTTTAAATTTTTTAAGAAAGAATTTTATTTTCCACCTTTTGTTTTGGAGGTTTTAAACTTATTGTATTTGTCTTTTGTAAATCTAGATATTACAACATGCTTCAAAATACAGTCTAATGGGAACATATAGCATAGAGGATCTTATGGTGGGCAATGTCCATGATTAACAATACAAATATAAAAAAGTACTTTTGATGAGCTAGAGCAGATGGATGACACTGATATAAGGAGCTAATAATAGAGGGTATATGGAAAAATGTATCTATTGCAAACTATGAATCATAGTTAAGACAAATGTTTTAATACTCTTCAACAAATGTGATGCACCAGTAATATGCGTAAATAATGTGGGAAGATAAGGAGCATGGGAGAAGTACAATTTGCATTTTATTTATTCTTAACTGGAGTAATGAAAATGTTCTAAATTTGAGCATAGGGTATTATGCAAAACCATGTGTTGATCTGTGAACCAGTGATTGTATACTTAAGATTGTTTCTATGTTGTGTGAATGTATCTCATTAAAATTGTTTTAAAATACTGTGTAACAGTTCTTATGGGTTGCTTTAGTAGAATTACAGTAGCTGAACATAAGAATCAATAAAAATTTTGTATTTACAAAGGAATTTGAGTTTCACTATAAATTTTTACCTATTAAGTACAAGAGGATAGTGGCAATATCTTGTTTGAAACCTTTCAGATATTCACAGCCTTAGGGGATGGATAAATTACTTACCAGTGCACCCAACACCAAATAACACTGTTTTTTGGAATTAGATACTTTTGAAGTAATTTAAAACAAGTTTTGTAAAATTTTGCAATTGTCCCTTATGTTTAGTTGTCTTCCAAATAACATTTCCATGAAGGATAATAAAAGAAAGGAGAACAGAAAGTAATAATTATACTTCTAGATGTTTTCTTATTTCACCTAATAAAGCATATTATTAAAGTTGTCACTGTGAAACATGATCAGATCAAATTCTTTGAGCAGTTATGATGCTGCAGGTATGGGGTGGAGAAGAAATTCCTCTTTTATACAAACTCTTACTTATCTTCTTTGTTATGAATAAAAGCTTTCTTAAATAAAAAATAATAAATTAAATACAGTGTAAAGTTATTTAATACCTATACCTTCCTTAGTGATAATAGAAAGATGTTTCAAAACTGACTTTTTTTTTTTACATGGGCAGGCACTGGGAATCGAACCCAGGTCCTTTGGCATGGCAGGCGAGCATTCTTGCCTGTTGAGCCACCATGGTCCATCCCTCTAAACTGACTTTTTTATCTTATCCAAACATTTTTATATTTGGGGTTTGGTATTTAAAAACAATTTTCCAATTCACATGCCCAGATCTTAAAAGCACAACACAATGAGATTTTCAAATCAAACACCAGCCTGGAAATAGTTCCTAGATCAGAAAATGGAATCTTATAAGCATGAAGGCTCCTCTGGGGACACTCCTAGTCATCAGAAAGGAAACCACTGTGAGGGCATCAGACAGTGCCAATCAGTTCACCCATTTTACACTTTATATAAACAGAATCAGACAGAATGAAACTTCTTCATTTGGATGTTGTTTTTGAATTTACCTTTGAATGTATCTTTATGAGTGCATGTTCTTCTAGACCATTCATTGGCTTTGGTGGGTAGGATACCATTGTGTGTATTGTGACACTTTAATCATTTTACTTGATGCACATGTGAACAAACTGAAGTTTGCAGCTATTATGAGCAGTTTTGGGATGTAAATTCTAGAATACACACCAAAATACAACCGAATATGGCATTTTCCCAGTATTTTTGCTACATTATGAGAATGGCAGTATTAAACATTCCTCATTCTTCACTTCAGCCGTCACAGTCAAATCTGTCCTAGCTATGCATCAACAAATATAGAAATTAGCTCATGTGTCCCTGAAAGAATACCTTTTCACAGAAAAGTCTCAGTGAACCAACTACTGATTATAAAAGAGATTATAAGGTTGAGTGAGTTTGTGTGCATATGTGTGTGTGTGCATGAGAGATGGACAGAGAGACAGAGACAGAAAGAAAGAACTGCCAGCTGTCCCTACAGAAAATAGTGCAATAATTTCCTTGTAAGTGATTTTCTTCTGTATTCATTCTGACCTGCTCTGGTCATGAGGATGGATGGCTCATCTCCATTCCCAGTTCTGTGCCCAACTCTATTGGTCCTATTCTCCTCTATACCAGTACCCTCTACCCCAATATTATACATTGTTTTCCCATTTTTAAAAAGCAGTTTTGACAGTTAAAGTTCCTTTCCCAAACTACACATCAATTCCACCCAGATTTTGAGTGTATTTTAGTGTATGTGCATTATCTTCTCTTGAGCAGATCACAGATTTTTGAGACTGGTTGGATTTAACTACTGAATATATAGCCTATTATGATTCTATGGTTTCAAATCATGGCTATTGGTAGCCCTAGGAATTGTGAAGAGTGCAGAATTTAGCATAATTTGTGAGCATACCAGTTTTCCTGTGATAGTTTATGAATGCTGAGTCTCTTGGGTCAGAGACAAAATCATTTTAAGTTAATGCACAGCAGGCAGCATAAGTTTATCATTTACTTCATTTTCCTTACCCTCCAAGTCTTATGAGACAGATGCAGATGATCTCATGTGAAGATAACACCTTCCCTGGGTGTAAATCATGGTTGAGTAACTCTGAACTTAGGCAACTCTAGTCATTTTAAGCAGACTGTTAGCACACCTGCCTTAAACTTTGTCATGGAAGGAGGCAGTGCCTTTATAAATAGGCAAGCCATCAACTCTTGGCTCTGTTAAAGATAGAGTCAATATATTTTCTTTTCTAATTCTATTTTCTGTACAAACAGGCTTGGAAAAAAGAGTCCAAATATACACAAATGCCTCTTCCCTGAATAAATGTACACCTTAGAGAAACAAATGGACCATTATCTCCCAACCATGCCTACCCCTCATTCCCATAAGTGCATGATTGATTATCTGACAAAGGGTCTGGGAACAAACTGCTAATCTTTAATTCATTAACTATTTTATAAAGATTATTGTCACAAGCGTTCCAAACAAGGCGATGAAGCCAACACTTAATACAGACCACAGCATTGCCCCTTAGGGTCCTTGTCTCAACCTAATGAACTGATCTCATCAACCCTCAGGGTCTACCTTATAAAATCAAGTAGATCTTTCCTTAGGTTTCTATATTGAATTTTTCCTGCTGTGCCAGGCATACCAAATCAGGTATAAAATGAGATTAGTGATTGCACAGATTCCATTTTTGCTTGCAAGGAGGACATACAGGTAGATAACATACATGATGACCAGATAGCTGATGCTGAAAAGAAATTACCTGATTCCATTGATGTAAAAAAAAAAAAACACAGCAGGAAAAAAAACACAATGAAAAAATATATACAGAATACAAATAAATTAGTGTTAGCCTGGAGATGAAATAGGAGGGAGGGAGGAGTGATATTTATGTCTTTTTGGTGTGACAATAATATTGTCAAATTTCTTTATATAGATGGTGGCACAGCTCTGTGAATATATGAAAAGATTGAATCATAATACTTTTAAAGGTGAATTTTTGCTATGGGAATTTATTTCTGCAATACTCTTAAAGAGATATTCAAACATATGACTCACTTCTTAGATTCTATTTCCACTTTGTGATTATCACTTTGCATTAATGAGTTCATTATTGGCAGTTTTCAACTTGTGGAGGAGTCAAATGGAAAGAATTTAATTCCCTTGCTTGGAGGGAGATGTAGAAGATTGACTGCAATGGAGAATGAGGAGACTTTTGGAATAATCAGAAAGTTCTATCACATGGTATAACAACTGCATTGTAGCACAAAAACCAGGAAGAGACCACAGGCCTCCAGGAACATTCTGCAAAGTTAGAACAGGCTGAGACTAAGGATCCATAGTTTCGGAAAGCAAGTTTTATTTGCTATGGCCATAAGGCTCAGATGAGTAGCCTCTGAAAGTTTGAAACCTGAACAAAAGGCAAACTTAGCTTTTATAGACTCTTTGACATGTTAAAGACAAGGTAAACAATGTTCTGATTTAAGTTGAGAATGGCCCAGAGCTGAACCATTGAGGGGACCCCACCCCAGGAATGTCTTCTCTTGCCTAGGTGCATCTTTGCCAGTTCCTGAAGGTTAGGGAAGGGGCTTTCTATCCCAGGAAATGTGTCTTATCTCACTTGCCTGCAAGGAAAGGGGATTTGGGGACTTTCCTCAGAGAGCACAGCTATACCAGAAAGAAGGGAAGGCCTGCCTGCTACAGCATGAATATTTATTTACATTTGTCCAGTTGAATTCTTCACTTGAAACAAATGCATTTTATTATACATAAGTTGTACCTCAGTAAAACTGATTTGAAGCAAAATAAAATAGCTGCAAGGGTGCATTCATATTTCCTTCTAAAAATATCTGGTGGATAATGTAATAAGTATTATGACATTTTGAAACAAAATAATAATGTGTTTAATTATTCTTTGAAATATATGAGATGTGAAAGATGAGACAACAATAGCAAAAGGAAAAAGGAATGATGAATGACGTTATATTGCTGTTAATCTTTTCGAATTGTTAAATGCAAAGTGGAATGAATAGAGCAGGGAGGAAAAGGAACTGTGATATTGAATGTGGGGAAACAAAAATAAAAGTTCAAATTGTGAAGTGTAAAGTATCAGGTAGAGAGCAGGTATTGATATTTATTGTTAGGCAGAGCATTTTATTCTCATATTCATATTTCATGGTTTTGGTCATTGTTAATTTAGATAATATACCTCAACTTATAAAGGAATTCAACTATGTTTCTAAAAAGTACTGTAAAGTTTTCTTAATTTCGTCATGTAGTTCTGTTTCATTTGGCCTTTATCGTCCCTTAGGATGTGAAGAATATATCCGTTTGTATCGTTTGATATGAGTATGAAGTTTTCAACATGATGTGGTTTTTATAATAAACTTTATTTTTGCAGTTTTAGATTTATAGAAAATTGTGCAGAAAGCACAGAGAGTTCTTATGTACTTATACACCTTACCCAGTTTCCCAATTATTAAAGTCTTACCTGCATGGTATATTTATTATAACTGATTAAAAAATGTTGGTACATTATGATTACTGAAAGTCCATGTTTTTTACACAAGTTCAGTCTTTACATAATATAATTCTGCATGTTTCAACATATGATACCATTTTCATATCAAACAGAATTTTTTCCCTATCCTAAAAGTGTCCTGCAATTCACATATTCATCCAGTCCCTGAATCCCACCTGGAGTTTCTGAGCAACACTGACATTTTTATTGCCTCTACAGTTTTTCCTTTTACAGAATGTCATATAGTGGATTTATATAATACATAGAATTTTAACTGGCGTTTTTTGATCAAAGAAGACATGAAATCACTTTTATGCATTCTGTGGGCTATTTTTTATCATCTATTTACATACAAAAATATTTTTAATATTTTAGCAATATTTTTAAGCTTGATTTAACTTCCTCCTGAAAGAAATTACATTGGAAACATTCAACAATGGCTGTTTTCATGGCCAAAATCATTGTACTACTCGGGTCTGAATGGTTAACACTTAAAATGATTTGGCTACATAGACATATTCTAAATATTAGAGGCCAAACATTATCTACAAACAGAGAGGCTAACGTGGTGGTATATTTTACAAGTCACATATATGTTTAAAAGGCTCTATCAAGCTCAATAAAGAAATTGCATATTGATGAAACATCAAAATAAAGTTGAATAAATAGTCACTGTCTAAGTTTACTTGGGCTGCTATGAGAAATACCAAGGAAACATTTGGTTTACACTGTAAGAGTAGAATTATGTTTAGCTTTCACACAAAATGACCTGGAGTCAGAAAAACAAAATGAAAGAAAGGGCTGCAAAATCAGCTCAGACCAGTCACACAGACAGAAGAAGGACAGGCACTCTGCTGTAAGTCCACAATTGGTGTCAAATACTTATCTGGTTAAAAACAAGTCTAAACAAGTAATGGTCAGGGTCATTTGGGTGTAAAACATTGCAAAGATGGGAACTATCAGTCAGTTAGGCTGCTTGGATAGACTGTAACCTCTGGAGTATCCAATCAGTGGAGAAACAGGGGAGGGACCTGAGTGTTAGGCTTAAGGAAGAAATGCCAATGCTTTCTTTCACTCAGCATGCAAGCCACCACATTTTAGTTGTGCACTTATTCTTGCAAGATCATGAAATTATTTTCGTCTTTATGATTAGGTGAGCATTCATTCTCTTTCAGGCACTGTTTTCTTATATCACATATTTGGAGCTACAAGCCCCAAATCAGGTTATCCCCTGGCTTTGCATTCTCTCCAACTTGGTAGAAACTGGATTCTGACCTACAGCAATCCTTGGACTTCCTTGGTTTTCATCTTTGACTCTATCCATGAGTCAGATGACATAGTTACTACAGTATTTTCTGGCTTCAATTGACTTCTGGCTTCTGATGACTATGTCTGAACTTCCCTTGTTTGTAGGGCCTCCAGTCATATGGATTTAGGTCCAATCAGATTCAATTTCACCTCTTATAAATTGAATCTATCATTGAATAGTCTATTCACAAATGAATCCATACCTTAGTTAAAAACATCTTCAGAAGTCCTATTTATAAATGTGTTCACAATCACAGGGAAAGGATTAAGACATGAACATGTCTTTTTTAGGGTACATGATTCAATTCCTAATAGGAGAACTCAAAAATAAAAGATCAGAAGTGGAAAAAAAAACTTTTTACTTTATTTTGTTTTGTTTCATTTCTAAAAAAACATTTTACAATTTTGATCAAATGAATGCTTCTGTCAGCCCAAGTAGGTAATTACAGGGCTACTTTTCTTCCTTGTCTGAAGCAGTCTTCACCTTAATTGGCCTATAAGAACATGCTTCATCATCTTCAGGGCCACCAACAGTGATGAGGTGGCTGAGATCACCCAATGGTCCACCAATAGCAATTCAAATCAATAGTACTCCTAAGAGTTTCTGAAGGTGTGGTTATATGTAATTTGTCATACAGGTGAAACTTGTTTTGGTTTGTTAAAGGTGATGAAATGCAGTATACCAGAGCTGAGTTAGCTTCCACAATGGGGATTTGTTAACTTGCAATTTACATTTCCTACACTGTGAAAATGTCAACTCAAAGTATCAAGAGAACAATGACTTCTCCCCAGAAAGGCTCCTGGTGGTCCAGCACAACACTGTCACCTGTGAAGGTACAAGACAATGTATTCCTGTCCTTCCTTCTCTGATTTCATTGTCTTCAGCTTTCCAGCTTCTCAGTTACCCTGTTCGTCTCTATGGCTTTGCTTCTGACTTATTAACATCTCTGAGTTTCTTGTCCTTATTTCACTTGGCAAGACTTCAGAAAGAGAATAAAGACCCACTCTGAATGTGGTAGGTCAAATATCAAGTGAAATAATCTAATCAAAATGTCCCATCCAAAATAAGTCTACAACCAGAGAAATTGATTAAAAGAGCATGCTTTTGGATGACTTCTAGGAAGATGGCCAAATAGAGTAGCTGGAGTTTAGCCCTACTCCATGGAAAAGCTAGAGAAGGGACAGGAGGGTCACTAAAGTGGTGATTCTGGAGTGTGGCTGATATGGGAGTGTGTTCGCACCACATGGGGCTGACCGGGTTACAGAGGCTGAGCAACTTATAGGTAGAAGACTGGATCCTGGCATGGAGGGGTGCAGCCCACAGGAGGCCATGGACAGGAACTAGGCACTAGGAAGTAAGCCAGGCAGTGTTCCTTGGGTATGCTACCCTCACCAGCACAGTCCCATTACCAGTGACTCACCCAATGCTCTTCACACCCAAACCCTGTCACCTGCTCCCGTTCCCCATGCTTCAGGCACTGCCACTCCAGCAGTCCCCAGTGCACAGAACTGCCACACACTCCCACCACAAGTGCAGCCCAACTCACCTCTCCTGCATCCCTACCAAGAACTAACTCTCTCTCCCTGTTCCCTGTAGGCTGTTGCCTTTGCATAAAGCTTGTGGGCACTAACCTCCATACCCAGGCCACCCCTGCTTCTCTGCCCATAGTGTAGTACAGCCTCCCCTCCATCCCCAACTCTGTGCTCTGTGCATCAGTTGACAGCAGTCCTGCACTCACACATGTGCATGGGCCACTGATCGCATCATTCAGCTCTCTAACCTCAGTTTTCAGCAGTCCTAGAACCGCACATGTGCACTGTCCTGAGCCACACTTCCCAGCTTTGAGAAAGTGCTGACCTGTGCAGTCAGGTCACATATGTCCCCAATCCACAAAGGCATAACACTGACCTGCTGCCACAGGTCTATGCATGTGCACAAAGGGCCCAATGTGATAGACCAGCACACATCAGGACAAGATACTCCAGACCTGTGCACCTGCACAGTCACATCCTCCCTGACCACTGGGTGCCCACATTCACAAGCATCAGCATAACATTCCCAACCTGCAACTATACCTGCCCTGGAAAAAAATCACTGCACGGAGGGCCCCACTCCATACTCTGATCCCTGTTGTTCAACCATCCCACAAACACAAGGCCTTAGACTACTGAAAGAAATAAACTCCTTAAATAAATCATTCAAGATATTTACATGCAATGAAAACAGCAGAAGATCACTAAGCATATCACAACAAATGCAGGCAGATATAGCCCTGTCTAAGGACCAAATTAATGACCAGAGGAAACACAGATGCTGAAACAACTAATCAAAGATGCTCATACAACTCTACTTAATAAAATAGGTAAGATAGCAAATAACATAAAGGAGATCAAGAAGACAGTAGATGAGCACAGAGAGGAATTTGAAAGAATAAATAAAAAAATAGCAGAAATCACAGAGATTAAAGACTTTGTTGATCAAATAAAAAGCATACCAGAGGCACACAACACTAGTTTAGAAAAGACAGAAGAAACAATAAGTGATATAGAGGACAGGATAATTGACTTCAAAGACTCAAACAGCATTTGGCAAAAAAGATGAAAAAAATTGAAATGGATCTCAGTTATATGATAGACAAAACAAAGCATGCAAATATGAGAATCATTGGTGTCCAATAGAAGGAGAAGAGAGGAATAAAAGGCTAGGAAGAGTACTTGAGGAAATATTGAAGGAAAATTTTCTAACCCTCATAAAGGACATAAATATACAAGTCAAAGAAGCCCCAATGAACTCCAAACAGAATAAATCTAAGTAGACCTTCTGCATGACACATACCAATCAGTCTGTAAAATGCTGAAGAGAAGCAGAAAATCTTGAAAGTGGCAAGAGAAAAAAAATCTACTACATACAAGGGAAACCAAATAACACTGAGTTCAGGCTATTCAACTAGCACGGTGAGAGTGAGAAGGCAGTGGTATGATATATTGAAGATCCTGAAAGAGAAAGTCTTCCAGCCAATAATTCTTTACCCAGCCAAATTGTCCATCAAATCTGAGGGAGAGATTAAAATTTTCACAGTAAAAGAAATCTGAAAAAATTTGTCAACAAGACACTGACCCTAAAGGAATACTAAAAAGAGTTATGTTGGATGAAAAAAAAAAAGACAGGAGAGGGAAGTCTGGAAGAGGGCACAGAATTGAAGAGCACCAGTAAAGGTAATTCAAAGGATACAAAGAAAAAGAGGGAAAAGAATATATATATCTGACAAATAAAATAAATGATCAGATGGTGTAATCAAGAAACACTCTTTTTGCATAGTAATTTTGAACGTTAACAGACTAAACCTACCAATGAAAAGATGCAGAAGAGCAGAATGGATTAAGAAACATAATCCAGCTACATGCTGCTTAGAAGAGACTCATCTTAGACACAAATATACAAGTGGATTGAAAGTGAAAAGATGGAAAATTATTTTCCATGCCAGTTGTAAACAGAAGAAAACAGGAGTAGCTATACTAATATCTGACAAAGTAAACTTTAGATGTAAAGACATCATAAAAGACAAAGAAAGACACCATATGCTAATTAAAGGGTTAATTCAACAAGAAGACTGAGTAAACATAAATGTTTATGCTCCCAATCACAGAGCTCTGAAATACATGAGACAGTGGCAAAACTGAGTCACAGATATTACAATAGTAATAGTTGGAGACTTCAATGCACCATTCTCCTCTATAGATAGAGATAGAAGATCAACAAGGAAATAGAGAAGTTAAATAACTTGACAAATGAATTAGACTTAATAGACAAATATAGGTCATTGCACTGCAAAGCACAGGTTATATATTCTTCTCTATTGCTCATGAAATATTATCCAGGATAGATCATATGCTGGGGCAAAAACCAGTTCTTTATAAATTTAAAAATATTGAAATACTTCAAAGCACTTTCTCTGGTCATAATGGGATGAAGCTGAATCTCAATAATCAACAAAGAATGAGAACATTCACAAATATATGGAGATTAAATAACAAACTCGTAAACAACCAGTGGGTCAAAGAAGTTGATAGAGAAATCAGTAGTTATCTGGAGATGAATGAAAATGAAAATACAACTTATCAGAACATATGGGATGTAGCATAGGTTGTGCTGAGAGGGAAATTTATTGCCATATATGTCTATATTAAAAACAAGAAAAAAAAATTTAGGACTTAACAGCACACCTGGATGTAATTGAGAAAGAACAGCAAACTAAGCCCAAAGCAAACAGAAGGAGAGAAATAACACAGATCAAAGAGGAGATAAATGAATGAGGGAACACAAGAACAATAGGAAGAATCAATAACACCAAAAGTTGGTTCTTTGAGAAAATAAATAAAACTGATGTGCCACAAGCAAGAATGACAAAGAAAAAAAAAGAAAGGATGCAAGTAAACAAACTCAGAAATGAGAAAGGGTGCATTAACATGGACCCTGAGGAAATAAAAGAAATCATAAAAAGATACCATGAACAACTATCCACCAACAAACTGGACAATTTAGATGAAATGGAAAAATTCCTGGAGACACACAAAGAAGCTACACTGACTCAGGAAGAAAGACAGGATCTCAACAAACCAATCACAAGTAAAGAAATTCAACCAGTCATCAAAAGTCTTCCTACAAAGAAAAGCCCAGGTGCAGATGGCTTCACAGGGGAATTTTATCAAGTATTCCAAAAAGGACTAACACCAATCCTGCTCAACTTTTCCAAAAAACTGGGGAGAAAGGAACTCTACCTAACTCATTTTGCAAAGCTAATATCATGTAAATACCAATACTGGGAAGAGATGCTATAAGAAATGTAAACTACAGGTCTGTCTCCCTAATGAACATAGATGCACAAATTATCAATTTTTATTGATAATTAACAGATGGAATCCAACAATGCATTAAAAAATTATACACCACGACAAAGTGGGGTTTGTGCCAGAAATGCAAGAATGAATCAATGCAAGAAAATCAAATAATTTAATACTAACACATTAACAAATCAAAAGGAAAAGTCACATAATCATCTGAATTGATGCTGAAAAAGCATTTGACAAAATTCAGCATTCTTTTCCAATAAAAACACTCCAAAAGATAGGAATCAAAGGTAACTACCTCAATATGAAAAAGAGGATATATGAACAACTAATAGCCAGCATCATACTCAATGGACAGAGATTAAGAGTTTTCCTCCTAAGAGTAGGAAAAAGACAAGGATGCCCACTATCACCACTATTATTCAACATTGTGATAGAATTTCTAGCTAGCAGAATCAGTCAGAACAAAGAAATAAAATGCATCCAAATTGGAAAGGAAGAAGTAAAACTCTCATTATTTGTAGATGATATGATACTATACTTGGAAGATGCTGAGAAATCTACAGCAAAGTTATTTGAGACAAAAAGAAATTCAGCAAGGTGACAGGATATTAAATTAATGTGCAAAAATCAGTAACATTTCTATATGCAAGAATTGACCAAGCTGCGGAGTTAGTTAAGGAAAAAACTCCATTCAAAATAGCAACTAAAAGAACCAAGTACTTAGGAATGAACTAAACTGGGGATTAAAGGATTTTCACATGGAAAATTACATAACATTGCTAAAAGATATTAAATGAGATCTAAAACGATGGAAAATACTCCCTGCTTATGGATAAGAAGGCTAAATATAGTTAAGATGTCAATTCTCTCAAATTGATCAACAGATTCAGCAAAGTACCAATTGAAATTCCAAAGACCTACTTTGAAGATTTGAAAAACGTAATTATTAAATTCATCTGGAAAGGAAAGAGACCCCAAATTGCTAAAAACATTCTAAAGAAGAAGAACAAAGTGGGAGGATTGACACTCAATGATGTTAAAACCTATTATAAAGCCACAGTGGTCAAAACAGCATGGTACTGGCACAAAGATAGAAACATTGACCAATGGAATTTAATTGAGAGTGAAGAAATAGACCCCCACATCTATGTTCAACTGCCATTTGATAAGGACCCCAATCCTCTGAGCTGTGACAAAATAGTCTTTTCAATAATTGGGCATGGAACAACTGGATTTCAATAGCCAAAAGAATGAAAGAGGACCCCTATATTATACCCTATGCAAAAATTAACTCAAAGTGGATAAAACACATAAATATTAGAACTAACACCATAAAGTTCCTAGAAGAAAATGTATGGAAACATCTTCAAGACAAGTAATAGGAGATAGATTCCAACCTTAACACACAAAGCACAAGCAACAACAATAAAAAATAGATAAAACAGAACTCCTTGAACCAAATGCTTCTTCACATCAAAAGACTTTGGCAAAAAGGTGAAGAGGTGGCCAACTCAATGGGAGAAAATGTTTGTAAATCACACTTCAGACAAAGGATTGATTCCCTGTATAAACAAGGAAATCATGCAAATCAACAACAAAAGAATATACAACCCAGTTACAAAATGGACTAGAGATACGAATAGGCATTTTTCTGAAGAGCAAATACAGAAGGCTCAAAAGCACATGAAGAGATGCTCATTTTTATTGGCTGTGAGTGGAATGCAAGTCCTTGAGTAATATTCATTCTGAAACTTGATATCTTACAATTTAAATGCTGTAACATGAACAAAACAACACTACAGTCCTTGTTTCTGTAACTGATCACATGCTTATAGTTCATATTTATCACTACCTTCTCTCACTACCTGTGCTGGTTTAAAGGATGTATGGACCCTAGAAAAGCCATGTTTATTCAAAATCCCATTTGATAATGGCAGAGTAATCCTTATTCAATACTGTATCTTTGAAACTGTAATCAGATCTTCCCCCTGGATATGTGATTAAATCAAGAGTGGTTGCTAAGCTGGATTAGGTGATGATATGTCTCCCCCCATTTGGGTGGGTCTTGATAAGTTTCAGGAGTCCTATAAAAGAGGAAATATTTTGGAGAATGAAGGAGATTCAGAGAGAGCAGAGAAGAATGACATAGCCATGAGAAGCAGGGAGCACACAAGTCAGCGACCTTTGGAGATGAAGAAGGAAAACATCTGCCGGGGCATTTCATGAAACAGGATATCAAGAGAGAAAGCTAGTAGATGATGCTGTGTTTGCCACGTGTCTTTCCAGATGAGAGAGAAGCCTTCATCAGCACTTCATTGGCCTTCTTGAACCAAGGTATCTTTACCTGAATGTCTTTGATTGCTCATTTCTATAGACGTGCTGTAACTGGTACATTTTCTTGGTTGTAGAACTGTAAACTAGCAACTTGCCAAATTCCCCTTTTTAAAAGTCATTCAGTATCTGGTATATTGCATTTCAGCAGCTAGAAAACTAGAACACTACCCATTCCATGTTCTCTTTACCCCCAGCAAGTACTTCATCTGACCATGGTTCTTTGCCTGGTGGAGTGACCCAAACTTCATTCCTGAAGTTTCAGAGCCACTGGTAGTCCTGCCTGGATTGGGTTGTTGCAGTTTTCATTGATTTTAATTACAGGGCATAATAGTAATTAAAGATGCCCTTGGGGATTTCCTATATTTCAGGAAAACTCTTATTTATGTCCATTGCATAGTTGCAGTCCTATTTGCCCTTGATGCTCAGAGTCAATCACACCAGCCAGTAAATTAATCCGCTTCTTGGCTTGTTGATTCAGGGGTATGAGTAGCCCAAAGTAACCAGGTTTCGGCCTTAGATTACAGTTCAATGAAATCACTGTTATTTCCGCTGGTGGAAGCCCTCACCCTTCTGGAACTAAAACCTGTAAACCAGGAGATCTCAAAGTTTCAGAGACAGGAAGCAAAAATTTTCCTAATGAATCACTAGGGGTAATAGTGAGTGATGCCACTCCCTTTTCCACCACTGCTTCCTGGACCCATGGATCCTGGCTATGGGAGAAACAACACCATATAGTTGATGCTGATTCAGAACATACACAGCTTCCTGGAGAGCATTACTCCTGCCCTGTAAGGTATTTCCACCAATAATTTGCACATTAATTGAGTTTTCAAAAGGCCATTTCACTATTCTATCAAACCAGCTTCACTTGGATGAGGGGAATATGGTAAGACCAGAGAATTCCATGAACCAGTGTCCACTCCTGCACTTCATTTGCTGTGAAGTGTGTTCCTTCATCAGAAGCAATCCTGTGTGGAATACCATGATGATGGATCAGGCATTCTGTAAGTCCATGAGTGGTAGTTTTGTCAGAAGCATTGTATGCCAGGAAAGCAAACCCGTATCCTGAATATGTGTTTATTCCAGGTAGAACAAATCGCTTCTCCTTCCAGGAAAAAGTGATCCAATGTAATCAACCTGCCACCATATAGCCGGCTGGTCACCTTGGGGAATAGTGAGTGTCCTATTGGGGGCTGAGTGTGGTCTCTGCTGCTGGCAGATTGGGCATTTAGGAGTGGCTGTAGCAAGGTCAGCCTTGATGAGTGGAAGTCCATGTTGCTGAGCTGGTGCATCTCCTCCATTCCTACCACCATGACCACTTTGTTCATGAGCCCATTGGGCAATGGCAGGCATTGCTGAGGAAAGAGACTGAGTGATGCCCACAAAACA
Source organism: Tamandua tetradactyla (assembly GCF_023851605.1). Taxonomy (NCBI): domain Eukaryota; kingdom Metazoa; phylum Chordata; class Mammalia; order Pilosa; family Myrmecophagidae; genus Tamandua; species Tamandua tetradactyla. Next base: position 7,043,023 of record NC_135342.1, read on the forward strand.
GGTCTTCTTATCCCCTTGATTATTAAAATCTCCATCTGCTGAAGTCACCTCTGTTTCATATTCACATGGGTCACAAATATCTTCATGTTCTTAGCCCACTCAGAATTGTCTATTCACATACCTCTTCCCCAGATCTATCACCAGTGTTTAAATTATGGTCTTTCCAAATCACTGACTGCCAGCCAGTCATTACTAACAGCCCATGAGTCAGTACACAAATACAGTCCTGGTCAGTTCTCTTTACAAATGAAATGAACAACCAGGTGCACTGTTTGAAGTTCTGCCCACTTGGAAGATTTTCCCTCATCACTGTCCTTCAGGGCCCCCCCAGAAGGGGTTGGAGTGTTGCAGCTGACCACTTTGGGCCTGTAGCTGCCTATTGTATTGAACCATCTGTAAACCAGATCTGAATTTCCTCTTCCTCAGTTAATTCACTGCAAGGATCTCCCCAAGAGGCCATAGTCTGTTCTTTGAAAGAGAAGGTAATGTGTCTGGAGTGCAGACCATGGACAATTGGCTGATGTCCTCCTATAACTTACTTGTGCCTTCAGGAATGTTCCAGCTGTAACTTATATAATACCATCTCCATTTTATGATGGAGTGCTGCTGCACAAGCCCAATTTTATGGCTTGTTTGGTTATACAATGCCCAGGTCAGGTTAGACAACACAGGTCTCATGGTAACTTGGTGGCCCATGGTTAAGTATTCAGTCTCTACTAAGGTCCAGTAGCAATCCAAAATCTGTTTCTTGAAAAGAGAGTAGTTATTTGCAGCAGACGGTAAGGCTTTGCTCCAAAATCCAAAGAGTCTGCATTTTGATCCATCTAAAGGGGCCTGCCAAATCCTCCAGCATCTCTATTTGCAAATGACATTTCCAGCACCACTGGATCTGTCAGATCCTATGGTTCAAGTGTCAGACCAGCTTGTATAGCAGCATGGACCTGTCAAAGAGCCTCCTCTTGTTCTGGCCCCCACTTAAAATTAGCAGCTTTTCTGGTCACATGATAAATGGGTTGAAGTAGCACACCCAAATTAGGAATCTGTTGTTGGCATAATCCAAAGAGACCAACCAGGCATTGTGCCTCCTTTTTTGTCATAGGGTGGGTAGATGCAACAACCTTGTCTCCTTAGAAGGGATATCTCGACATGCACCACAACACTGGGCATAAATTTCACTGACTTGGAAACTCCCTGTATTTTAATCGGATTTAACTCTCATCCTCTGACACACAAATTCCTTACAAATAAGTCTACAGTAGTTGCTAATTCTTGTTCACTAGGTCCAATCACTAGGTCCATAGTCTGTTCTTTGAAAGAGAAGGTAATGTGTCTGGAGTGCAGACCATGGCAGGTTCATATGATATTATGAACATAATGGACCAGTGTGATGTCTTGTGGGAGGAAGCAACAATCAAAGTCCGTGTGGACAAGATTATGACATAGGGCTGGAGAGTTGATATGCCCCTGAGGTAGGACAGTGAAAGTATATTGTTGCCCTTGCCAGCTGAAAGCAAACTAATTCTGGTGGCCCTTACTAACAGGCATTGAGAAAAAAGCATTTTCCAGATCAATAGCTGCATACCAGGTACCAGGGGATGTACTGATTTGCTCAACAATGATACCACATCCAGAACAGAAGCTGCAATTGGTGTTACCACATGGTTGATCTGATGACAATCCACTGTCATTCTCCAAGGCCCATCTGTTTTCTGCACTGGCCAAATAAGAGTGTTGTATGGGGATGTGGTGAGAATCACCACCCCTGCATCCTTCAAGAGTGGCAGTAATCTCTTTAATCCCTCCAGGAATCTGGCATTGCTTCTGATGTACTATTTTGCTATGTAGGGGCAGTTTTAGTTGCTGCCAGTTGGCCTTTCCTATGATAATAGCCTTCACTTCATGAGTTAGAACCAATGTGGTGATTTTACCAGTTGCTCAGTTTTTCTATTCCAAGTATACACTCTGGAACTGGGGAATAACTACATAATGGGTCCAGGGACCCACTGAATCCTCTGTGAGATAGACCTGAGTTAAACTCCATTGATCATCTGACCACCATAAGTACTTACTCTGACTGGGAGAGTCCCCTGGAATTAATGTCACTTCTGAACCAGAGTCTAATACCCCCCAAAATATCTGATATTTTTCTTTCCCAAGTGCATAGTTACCTTGGTAAAAGGCCATTGGTCTTCTGGGGGGAGGCTTGGAGGATGATTAGCAGTTTAAATTTATGGCTGTGTAACACAGTCCTCCTCCAAAGGGCCATCATCTCCCCCATATTCCAGGGGCTCTGGGTCTGTTAACTGTCTCAAGTCTCGAAATTGATTAAGAGGCCATGACTCTGTGTTTTTGTGATTCAAGTTAGACTTATGTTCACTAGACCTAGAACTCTTTTGTTCATACAGTTCAAACAAGAATTTAATACATTGCCCATCTATTGTACTCCTAGGTACCACATGATTTACTAGCCAATGCTACAAGTCTCTGCAAGCCAGATTATTTTGACTCCACTTTGAGTTTGCTGTCCATTATGATAGCCATGTCCACTTTGTTTTTGGTGATTAAGTGCTGTCACCTGGCTTCTAACCAACTCGGGATCCAATCATCCCCATTGTGTTTAAGGATTCCAGCTCAGTGACAGCAATTCCCTCAGTAGTATGTAACTACAGAGTACTTCAGGGATGATAGCTGCTAATCTCACAAATTTATTTCTCACAGTTCTGGTAAAAGATACATCTTCCAGACATTGCTGGGTTGTAAGAGCAGGCTTTCCATGATAAGTCCACTCTAACATTCCAATCTCTCTAAGCCTGTGGTTTATTATTCCAGAGCAGTTCTGGCATTTCAATCTCAGGTAATGTTGGCCACTTTTGGATGCATGTTTCAGCCAACCATACAAACAAACTCTTAATTCTATAACACTGAATGCAGAACCTCTGTTTAGTGGGCTCATACATCAGCCTGATCCAGCTTTATATTCCTCCCACCATTATCACACCCCATTAAAATCCATTGCCACACATTTCCCCCTCGTTTTTGTCTATATAAATTGTAAAACTCACACAGTTCTTTTAGAGGATAGCATACCCCCTTAAGGGTGATACTTTGTACCTCACCTTTTGGGGTCTGTTGGGACTTTACTGTGGTTGTAGTTCTGGAATAAATAAGGGGTTGTGAGGGTGGGTCATGAAAAGAATTAGAGGTATCTTCCAAACCATTTGCTTCAGGGCATTCATTTGCAGTTTCATCTGGTGGAATAGGATTAATCACTCTATGGCTAATCCTTTCAGGTACAGGTTGGTTGGTCAACTCCTAAAGGCAGGCTGCAGGTGGGGCCACTATATCTTCAGAGTAGACCATTACAGGGTTATCTAGAGAAAACTCAGCATTAAATAGGGTTTCAACTTCACCACCAACATTATTATCAATCTATATATCACCACCCCATTTTTCAGGGTCCCACTCCTTTCCAATCAATGCCCTCACTTTAATGTCAGACACCACGCAAGATTGAGATATCAGTTTATGTTGTAAAGTTGCTACTCTAACAATAAGACTCTGAATCTGATTTTTTGAGATCTCAAGTGTACAGCTACAGGAAGTAAGATTTTTCTTTAGGACACTCACAGGAATCTTTGCATCTCTCAGACGGTGCATAAGCTTCTCATTTTTAGCCTTAAGCCCATCCCTTTCATTCATTAATGTGTACAGTGTATCTAACAACAACCAGCCAATATCTTTATACCTCCTATTTCCACAAAACTCCATAAAGTTGTCAAAAACATTTTCCCCCAGAGCCTGATTTCATACAAACAAAGCATGAGAAGTACCCAATGGTGATATTTTCACTATCTCTTTTGCTAACTCACCCCTTGAATTGGCAGTGTTATTATGAAAATGGGAATCAGAGTCCTTAGTAACTTTGAGCCCAGTCAAAGTAGAAAGCCAATACAGCAACCCATTTTTAAGATTCTGTTTCTTAAGAACCACTTCTGGTACCAACCTGTATTAGCTAGGTTCTCTAGAGTAAAGGAATCAGCAGGAAATATCTGTAGATACAAAATTCATAAAAGTGTCTCACAATACCATGTGAATGCAAAGTCCAAAATCTGTTGGACAGGCTGTGAACCTGATGACTCTGATGAAGTGTCTGGATGAATGAACTCAGCAGGAGAGGCTTGGTGGCCAAAGCTAGAAAAGAGAGTTTGTCTCTTCTGAATCTTCCTTAAAAACCTGCTGGTGATTAGTTTAAGCATCACTCATTGTAGAAGACACATCCCTTGGCTGATTACTAATGCAATCAACTGTGGATACAGCTGATGTGATCATGATATAATTCTATGAAATGTCCTCATAGCAACAGACAGGCCAGCAGTTGCCCAACCAGACAAATGGGTGCCACCACCTGGCCACGTGACTTATGAACCTGATCACAAAAGGTCATTTCATAATTGCATCATTTGTTCTTTTGTGATTGAATTGTATGATTCTTTATGTGTACAGTATATTAAAACTTTACTGATATATGATTTTCAAATATTTTCTGCCATTAAATTGGCTGCCTCTTCACCTTTTTGACATTCTTTTGAAGCAGAGAAGCATTTGATATTGAGCCAATCCCACTTATCTATTTTATTTTGTTCATTGCTTGTGCATTGTGTGCAAAGGTTAAGAAGCTACTTCTCATTACTAGGTCATGAAGATGTTTCCCTATATTTTCTTCCAAGAGTTTTATGGTACTGCCTTGGATATATAGATGTTTGATCCACTTTGAATTAAATGTTGTATAGACTGTAAGGTCATGGTCATCTTTCATTTTGTTGGCTATTGTTATACAGTTCTCCCTGCCCATTTATTGAAAAGTGTTTTGTCCCAGTTCAGAGGGTGTGGGGTCCTTGACAAAGATCAGTTGACAATAGATTTGGTATCTATTTCAGCACTTTTGATTCAATTCCATTGGTCAACCCATCTGTCTTTGTACCAGTACTATGCTATTTTGACCAAGGTGGATTTATAATAAACTTTAAAATCAGAAACGGGTCATACTTACACTTTCTTCTTTTTTAGAATATGCTTTGTCTGTTTGAGGTCTCTTTTCTTTCCAAATGAAGTTTACAACTAGCTTTTCCAAGCCTTCAATGAAGTTGTTGGAATTTTGATTGTATTGCATTTAGTCCGTAGATCAATTTGAGTAGAATTGACATCATAATAACATTTTAACTTCTTATCAACGAAGAGGGAATGTTTTTACACCTATTTATATCTTCCTTGTTTTTTTTTAGTAACATTATATTGTTTACTGTGTACAGGTCTGTGCCACTCTGACAGGATTTATGTACCCTAAAAAAGCAACGTTTTAATCCTAAGCAATTTTGTGCGAGTGATGCTTTCTTCTAATTCCTATTCATTACTGCATGCTGGAAACTTTAATTAGATTATTTCCATGGAGCCATGACTCCCTCAAGAGTGGGTGTTAAACCGGATTATGTGGGGACATGTCTCCACCCATTCCAGGTGAGTCTTGACTGGTTTTACTGGAATCCTTTAAAAGAAGAAGCATTTTGAAAAAATCTAGAGAATGAAAGAGAGAAAGCCTTAAGATTCTGAGAGAGCAGAATGCCACAGAACCATGAAGAAGAGAGTCCATCAGTCAGCAAATTTGGGAGATGAAGAAGAAAAATGCTTCCCAGGGAACTGGAGAGGAAACTAGCAGATGATGCCATGTTTATCATGTGCCTTTCCAGCCAAAAGAGAGACCTTGACTGTGTTTGCCATGTGCCTTTCCACTTGAGAGAGAAACCCTGAGCTTCATCAGGCCTTCTTGAATCAAGGTGTCTTTCCTTGGATGCCTTAGATTGGACATTTCTATAGACTTGTTTAATTGGGATGTTTCCATAGCCTAAAAACTTTTAACTTGCAGCTTGTTAAGCTCCCCTCTTTAAAAGTCTCCCATTTCTGGTATATTGCATTCTGGCAGCTAACAAAGTAAAATAAGGTCCTTTACATCCCTGGTTAATTTGTTCCTAGATACTAGATTCTTTTACAGGCTATTTTGAATGCATTTCTTTCCTTAATTCTCTCCACAGTTAGGCCATTGCTTGTATATAGAAACATTGTTGATATTTGCACATTAATCTTACATCCTGCCACTTTGCTGAATTTATTAGCTCAAGAAGCTTTGTCATAGATTTCTCAGGATTTCCAAGTATAGTATACTGTTATCTGAAAATAATGAGTCCCATTTCTTCCATTAAGATTTGAACACCTATTATTTCTTTTTCCTACCTGATTGTTCTAGTTAGAACTAGTACAATGTTGAATAATAGTTTTGACAGAGGGCATCTTTGTCTTGTTCCCAATCATAAGGTAAAGGCTTTTATTCACTCACTATTAAGTATGATACTGGCTTTGGGATTTTCATATATGACCTTTATCATATTCAGAAAATGGCCTTCAATTCCTACCTTTTGAAGTGTTTTTATCAAGAAGGGATGCTGAATTTTGTGGAAAACTTTATCTACATCAAGTGAGATGATCATGTGACTTTTCACTTTTTATTTGTTTACATGCTGTTTTATTTGGTTGATTTTCTTGTGTTGAGGCATTCTAAAATTAAATCTCACTTTGTCTAATAATTCTTTTAATGTTTCATGGAATTCGATTTGCTAGCATTTTGTTGAGAATGGTTGCATCTATATTCGTTAGAGAGATTGACCTGTAGATTCCTTTTCTTACAACATCTTTACCCAGTATTGGTATTGCAGTGATGATAGCTTCATAAAATTAGTGAGATGGTATAGATCTTTCTTCAGTTCTTTGGAAGAGTTTAGGCAGAATTGGTGTTCATTCTTTTTGGATGTTTGATAAAATTCCCCTTGAAGTCATCTGATCTGGGCTTTCCTTTTTAGGAAGACATTTGATGACTGATTGAATCTTTTTGCTTGTGATTGGTTTATTGAGATCTTCCTTTTCTACTTGAGTTGGTATAGCTTATACATGTGTTTCTGTGAATTTGCCCATTTTCTCTAAATTGTGTAGGTCATTCACATATAGTTCATAATAGTGTCCTCTTATGATTGTTTTTATTTCTTCAAGGTCCATGATATTGACCGTTCTATCATTTCTGGTTTTGTTTACTTTCATCCCCTCTTTTTTTTTTCTTTGTCACCCAGGTATGGGCCCATCAATTCTACTGATTTTCTCAAAGAAACATCTTTTGGTTTTTTAAATTCTTTCTATTGCTCTTTTGCCCTTCAATTCATTTAATTCTGCTTTCACCTTTGTTATTTCTCTTCTTCTATGTAATTTGGGGTTATTTTACTGTTCCTTCTCTAGTTCCTCCAAATGAGCAGGTAAGTCCTTGAGATTTGTTCTTTATTCTTTTTAATATAGGCATTTAAGGCAATAGATTTCCCACTCAGCACTGACTTTGTTGCATCCCATGAGTTCTGATATGTTGCATTTTCATTTTCATTTATCTCCATATGTTTATCAATTTCTCTAGCAATTTCTTCTTTGAAGCATTGGTGGTTTAAGAGTGCATTATTTAACCTCCACATATTTGTGTATGTTCTAGTTCTTTGGTGGTTATTGATTCATATTTTCATTCCATTATAATCACAAGAAGTGACTTTGTGTGATTTTGAATGATTTCAGTGTTTTAAAATGTTTAGAGGCATGTTTAGAGGCATGTTTTGTGCCCCAGCATATGATTGATCCTGAAGACCCTTCCATAAGCACCAGAGAAGAATGTAAATCCTGGTGTTTTGGGGTGTAACCATTAATATAAGACTGTTAAGCCTAGTTCAGTTATCAAATTATTTCAGTTCTCTATTGCCTTGTCAATCATCGGTATGGTTGTTTTATCTATAGATTAGTGTGGTGTATTGAAATCTCCCACTATTACTGTAGAAGAGTCTATTGCTTCCTTCAGTGTTGCCATTGTTTGTCTCATGTACTTTTGAGCTACTTGAGTGGAAACATAAACGTTTGTGATTGTTACTTTTTGGTAAATTTTTCCTTTTATTTATATGCAATATCCTTCTTTGTCTCTTATGATGTCTTACATAAAGTCTATTTGTCTGATATTAGTATAACTCAATATGCTTCTTTAGGTTGCTAATTGCGTGGACCATCTTTTTCCTTTCTTGTTTTTCAATATCTTTGTATCTTTGCTTACATGTCTCTTGTATGCAGCATATATATGAATCATTTTTCTTGATTCATTCTTGCAAACTGTATTTTTTAAATGGTTACTTTAGGTCATTAACATTCAAAGTCATTATTGTGAAAGCAGGTCTTGAATATACCATCTTATCTTTAGTTTTTTTACTTGTAAGATCTATATATTGTTTTCCTTCTGTCTCTTTTTATCCTTTAAGTTACCCTTATTGGTGTTCTTCAATTCTCTGCCCTCCTGCAGACCTGTCTCCTGTATTTTTTTTTCAGTTGACAGAATTCTATTTAGTATTTCTTGTAGTGCAGTTCACAAATTCTCTCAGCTTCTGTCTGTGTAAATTTTAATCCCTCCTTCAATTTTCAAGAACGCTTCACCGAATGCAGACTTCTTGGTTGGATGTCTTTCTCTTTTAGCGTCTTAAACATATCATGCCAATGCCTTCTCAGCACCTTTGTACCTGTTGAATAGTCAAAATTCAGTCTTATGTCATTGTGGTTGTATGTGGTGAGTTGCTTTTCTCTTACTGCTCTCAGAAATTTCTACTTTTCTCCAGCTTTTTTTCAGACTGATGAGTATGTGTCTTGGAGTAAGCTTATTTGGATTTGCTCTATTTGAGTTTAATAATGCATGTTTGGTTTGCATATTTATGTCTTTTATAAGCGTTAGAAAGTTTCTCTCTGTTATCTTTTCTTTTAATCTTCTCAGTCCTTTACTCTTCTCCTTTCTTCCTGGACACTGATGGTTCTTATATTTGGCAGTTCTTATTGTCCATCAGTTCCCTGAGATCCAATTCAAATTTTTCTATCCTCTTTGACACTTGTTCTTTCGTGTGTTTGAATTCAACTGTCCTGTTCTCCAGTTCACTTATTCTTTCTTCTGCTTCTTCAAATCTGCTGTTAGATTTGTCTGTAGTACATATTTTACTTGGTTTACAGTATTTTTCTTCTGTGTTATATCTGTAATTTTTCTACTGATTCATGTGAATTCTTCTTTATGATCTTCTAGTGTCTTTTGCATATACTTTTTGTCATTGGCCAATTCACTGAATTTATTAGTAGGATTTGTGTGAGCATGTTTCATTAGTTGTTCCAAAGTCTTTGTCTCCTCTGGTGTATTAATTTTTGGTGTTTAGGTTAGGCTGTATCTGTCCTTACCTTCTTTATACTTCATGAGTTTTTGTTAACTTCAAGGTATTTGATTATTTTGATATGGTTACTTTGGGAGTTGATTTTCCTTAGTTGTCCAAGGTTTTGTACTTGCAGGATGGGTGTGGGACAGGTCTCAGGATGTGGGTCACAGAGCAGTGGCACATAAGTGGAGTGCTATGCAGGGCTAGATATGGAGCAGGTACCCTGAAGCACGGGGGTGCAAGGGTAAGAAGGGGTCCTACCATGGAGAGCACAGGGGATGAGGCAGAGTTATAGGCATCTGCAAGACATAATGGTGTAGAGGGACCACATGCACATGTGTTTGGGGTCAGCTGGCAGCATGTGGATGTGCATGTGTGAGTGCTATTCAGGTTATGAGTGGTGTGGGACGTGGGTGCTGGTGTTTTGAATGGGGTTCACACATGTGTAGGCACCTGGGTTGGCAGGGAGTTGGTGAGTGCATGTGTGCAGCACTGGTGGGGGGCCACACTATGTATGCATGGGAAGTAGAGGTGGGGCATGTCACAAATACTTGGATTTTGGGGCCCAGTATTCCAGTATCTGGGGTGCTTGAGGCACAGGGTTAGAGCATGGTGAGTGGATCATGGGTTGCAGTGCACAGGGCGCTTTGGTCCATAGATGTGGGGTTTGCATCCTCATCTCTATCTCCCTGTCTGTGCATTCCTGAGGTCTCCAGACTTTGGTTTGGAAGGGTGCTTTGTAGCTCAGTGCACAACTTGAATGTTCTCTATGAGGAGGTGTGGTAGTTAGATTCAGTTGTCAGCTTGGCCAGGGTTAGACACCTAGTTCTGTTGCTGTGGACATGAGTCAATGGTACATGAACCTCATCTGTTGCTGATTACATCTGTAGTTGGCTAGGAGGGATGCCTGTTGCAATGAATGATGTTTGACTTAATTGGCTGGTGCTTAAATGAGAGAGTGCAACATAGCACAGCCTATGCAAGTTGACATACCTCATCTCAGCACTTGCTGTTCAGCCTAGGCCTTTGGAGATGCAGAAACAATCACCCCAGTGAAAGTTGTTGGAACCAAGAGGCCTGGAGAGAAGCCCAGCAGAGATCATCCTGTGCCTTTCCACATAAGAAAGAATCTCAGTTGAAAGCTGACTTTCCTCTGAAGAACTAATGAATTAAATTTCTCTTTATTAAAAGCCAATCCATCTCTGGTGTGTTGCATTCTGGCAGCTAGAAAACTAGAACATAGAAATACTGCTTACTGGTTCCTGGTTTTTCGAAAAGAGTTCTGGTCTATGGAGCTTAGGAGGCTGGCATTCCAGGCTATCTACAGTAATAAACAATTTCCTTTAAGCATGACTTCTTTTCCCCAGTGGAAAAGTGGGGCCCATTCACCTGGTTCTCTGTGTCTAAATTCCTAACTCTTTTATCCAGAACTGCCCTATGCAGTGTACAAGACCCTCATAGGTTTTCACAACCTGGAACTTCTACCTATCATTTTTCTGTCACTTCTCTAGCTGCCCTTTGAAACAGGGGTATATTCAATGTATCCTATTCCACCATATTCCCAGAAATCTGAACATGATCTTTTCTGTGGAAAAGCTTCAAATTACCATGTCCTACTCTGTAAATGAAAAAGATGTTTCCATATGAAAACTTCCTTCATTCCATCACAATGTCAGGAAAGCCTGAAGTCACTTCTGCAACAAGATTAAGTCCAAATTTTAGTTAAAATCAGATACAAGTACTGCATATCCTAGGATGAAAGTCCCCTCTGGCTGTGGACCTGGAAAACTTATAACAAGTTTTTTTGTTTCAAATATACAAAGAAAGTGCAGTTACGTAGTGAACATTTCTAATGGCACAGGGATAAATTGGAGGAAAAAACTGTTCAAACCTCCTATATTAGATTTCAAAGTCTGAGAGTCATCTCCTGAGTTACTTGATAGAATGTCAACCCCACAGTTTTCAATGGCTTGTGCAGTGGATACAGTCTCTGCAAACATTGGGGTGAGGGCTCCAACATCTTAAAGCCTTGGTTTGATGGCTCTGCTCTCTGTTCAATGGTCATCAAGCAGCATAGGGTTGGAGGTTCCATGCTCCTTAAATATTGAAGTGGCAGCAGAATTCTCCCCAATCTCCAGGAAACAGGTTCATACTCTCAGAACAGTGGGGTGGCAGCCAGTATCTCCCTAATCTCAGGGACACAGGCTCAATCCTGTTAGAACAGTGGGGTGGTGGCCAGATTCTCTTTAAACCCCAGTGAATGCATTCTATGTTCTCTGAATCTCTGAGTGGCACCTTTCTTCCTTAACAATGGAGTGGAAGGTCTTCCATTTGCAAGCTCTGGGTAGACTCAACTTTTCCACAAACATGGACGGGTTCCCTCATTCAGCCCACAATGATGTCTTAACTTTAGACAGTAGCTTCCATGATTCCACCTTTGTAATCATTTTTCTTTAAATCTCTCCCTTTTCCGTCCCTTTGAGTCCAGGCTGACAGTGGTCCTGTTCATAGATATCTTGCAAAAAAACTTGTCAGATTTGCATGCAGTACACTGATATCCCAACAATCACACTTTGCAAAAACCTTTCTGGATAACTGCATTTCCAATCCTGATTCACAATGAAATGGCTGACAGGTTTCATATTCATTTAAATTCTCACATGGGATGCTATTCTCTAGGGACATACTTCTGGGTGCTCAGAATTTTCCAAGCCATCACTTGATGGTTTCTTTTTGCCCAGGAGTTCAGTTTCCACCTTATCACTTGCTGTCACATTTTGCAATAAACTTCAAGAATTAGCCAGGCTGTACATTCCCATTTAGTTTGGAAGTCTCTTAAGCTAAATATCCAAGGTCATCTCTTTCAAATTCTGCTTTCCATCTTAACAGGATAAAATTTTGCCAATACTTAATTGGAAAGAACTTTAGAGTCCATATTTCTACCAATGATGTCTCTAAAGCAATCAGAGCCTTTTCTATGAATTACACAATTATCCCAAAATAATACCATACCCATTTATAAAGCCAGCTTATTTTTTCTTATTTTGTATTTTCAAGTTGCAGTATCCCCTTGCTGTAACCAACATCCGTTTGAGTTTTATAAAGCTGGGAAAATGCTATATACCAGAAAAAGGTAGGCTTTTACAATGGGGATTTATTACTCAAAATTTACTGTTCTTATGCCATGAATATATCCAACTGAAGACATAAACAGAATGATACGTTCTCCAAAATGAAAGGCTGATGATAATCTGGCACACCTTTGTCACATGGGAAGGTACATGGCTATGTCTGCTTCTCTCCCAGGTTTCATTGGCCTTAACTTCTCAGCTCCTCTCCTTCTCTCTTTGTTTCTTTTTCTTAGCTTCCATCTCTCTTGGCTTCTCTATTTTTTCTGTCTTTAGTCATCTTATAACAAACTCCAGCTAAGTGGGATCAAGCACATATTAAATTAGATGGATTACATCTCAATTGAGAAAACCGATAAAAATGTCCAACTCACAATAAGTCTATACCCACAGGAATTGATTAAAAGAAATTGATACTTCTAGGATGCATAATAGCTTAAATCTACCAAAAATCTTCTAGCAATATATGATTAGTTACTTCTCTGAAATGTGAAGAGTGCACAACTTCCTTAAAATTTTCACAAACAATTTTTACAAAAGCTTGTTTCATTAAAACTTCTATGGTGTCTTAAAATTCCTTGATTTCTCATGGCAGATTTGTATTCTACAAACAATGGCTTGTTCTCTAATTTTCATGGACTCTATGTCCAAGCAGTAGAGAGCCACAGGAAAAGCAAGGTTTGAAAGTACTATAACGTGAGATGGGGTCCAATTCTGCCTTGTATTAGCTGAGTGACCCAGTGTTCTAATTAGTAAGCTGCTTGGATGTGATATATCAGAACAAGAATAGATTTTAAAAATGGAAATTTATTAAGTTTCAAGTTTACACTTCTGAGGCCATGAAAATGTCCAAATTAAGGCACGAAGAAGAGGTTGCCTTAATTTGACTCAAGAAAGCTAATGTAATTTGGAATTTCTCTCTTAGCTGGGAGGACACTTGGCAACATCAGCTAGCTTTCCCTCCCATCTCCTTGTTTCAAGAACTCCTCTGGAGGTATTTTCATTCTTGATTTCCAAAGTTCTCTTCCTGTGTGGTCTCTGTTAGTTCTACTAGCTCTTTCAGTTCTGATGGTAATAAAACTTATTCCCAAATGGTTACCTATTAAAGGACTCCATTAAGAAACCCAACCTTGAATGCTGGAGGTATATCTCCATGAAAACCATCTGTGCACATTTGAAATGATATATGTACCCTAGAAAAGCCAAGTTTTAATCCTAATAACATTTTGTAAAGGCAGCTATTTCTTCTAATCCCTATTCGGTATTGTATGTTTGAAATTGTAATCAGATCATCTCCCTGGAGATGTGATTTAATCAAGGGTGGTTGTTAAACTGGATTAGGTAGAGGTGTATCTCCACCCATTTTGGTGGGTTTTGATTAGTTTCTGAAGTCCTATACAAGGAAACATTTTGGAGAATGAGAGATTCAGAGAGAGCAGAGCAGAACAACATAGACACAACAAGCAGAGTCCACATCCAGTGACCATTGGAGATGAAGAAGGAAAATATCTCCAAGGGAGTTTCATGAAACAGGAAGCCAGGAGAGGAAGCTAGCAGATGAATCTCTGTTAATCATATCCCCTTCCAGATGAGAGAGAAACCCTGAACTTCATCGGCCTTCTTGAACCAAGGTATCTTTCCCTGGATGGCTTAGTTTGGACATTTCTATAGACTTGTTTTAATTGGGGCATTTTCTCGGCCTTAGAACTGTAAGCTAGCAATTTATTAAATTCCTCTTTTTAAAAAGCTTTTCTTTTTCTGGTATTTGCATTCTGCCAACTAGCAAACTAGGCCACCATCTAATCAAATTTACCACTCACAATTGGGTGGGTCATATCTCCATGGAAACAATCAGAACGATTGTTGAATGAGGATTAAAGATCATAGCTTTTCTGTGATATATAATAGCTTCTAACCAATACACTCAGTAATTTGGAGGATTTTTCTTTGATAATTTTTGCCCATCAGTAAATATGCCCTTCTTATAAAAGATATGAAAAATGAGGATGTGAATATCTGAGGAGTAGATGTGCCCTTCCTTGAGAAGTTGCACACATGGTACACAGCTAGCAACTCAATGTTGGATCTTTGAAGCCTATGGCTCCCTATCCTGCTCCATTCAGCTGGCCCAGTTGTCCTCTCTCATTCACAGTGCAGCTGCTCCATTGGCATCAGCCTCAAATTTTATACTACAGTATTGTGGGCATTTCCTCAAGTAGTTTTATTACTTGTTAACTTATATTACGCACATTGATATATTTCTAATTTTTTAGTTCTATTGGATTATCAGTCTAACAATGATAGACAATGATCTTATAAGGCTAGCCAACCTCATATTTTTTCTATTTTAGAGTCTTCTTGTCTATTTATTTTTTAATTTTTCTATGAGATTTTTGAGATAAAATTCCTGGGTCCAAAACTAACTAGTGCTTGATATGTTGAAACCTCAGAAAAGTTATAAATTAACTTAAGGAGATTAGAGTTTACTTATTAAAAAATATGTTGCAGTTTTCCTTTTGTTTATTTCTATTTGAAATATGTCAACAATGTTCTATGGTTTTCCTCATACATGCTTTACATATTTTTGTTATATTCATAGGACTGTATTTTATTTTGTTATTTTAGATTATCCTTTTTTAATTGCAGACCTCCACTGCATTTTAAATGATTAGGTTTTGCACATCCATGCTATATTCTATCTGTGTATAAAATTAAATTTAGCAATCAGTTATTCTTTCAATTCCACTATCTCAGAGGATACAATTATATCATCTACAAACAAAATTTTATATATAAGTTTCCAATTCCTAAGCCATTGTGCCTTGGCTTAACTTTAATGTCATATTACATAGATAGAACAGGTGATCACGTGATTTTGATATTTTTTCTGACCTTAGTGAAAATCCCTCTAGTGTCTTACCATGAATAGGATGAAGACCTTAGTTTGTAAGTTTAAGAATGATCCATCAACTCCTACTTTGCATGTAAACATTAATTTAATATCAGCACATATTGATTTCTGTCAAATAGTATTTTTGTATCTATGAAGATGATCAAAGATTTATCTCTTTATCTGTCTATATATGTTGAATTATGTCAGTGTATTTTCCAGTATTAAAAGACTCCTCAATTTTGTACATAAACTGCAGCTAGTTACCACTTATTATATTGAGATAATCTTATTTTTCAGTCTGTTATATTTCATTTGAGATGTTTTCCATCTTTAAGTATACTTTAATATCTCTGTATTATTAAGTATGGAAAATGTATTGGGCATTTTAGTATCAATTTGATTTATGAAAAAAAGTTTATTTATGAAAAAATCATTTGGACAATCCATTCATCTTCAAATCTCTTGAATTAAGTAAGGGTAATTGGTTTATCTCATAAAAGTAATGATAGACTCTGCCTCTTGAACAACATGATTCTGTAATTTTATTTGCAAGAGTCTATTACACAATCTTTTCCTTTTCCTGGATTTTATTCTGGTTAGAATTTCCATCTCTACTGGAATAATTCTTGGTAAGCATACTTTTCTAGAATATATTCATTTCATCTAAGCTTCCTAGTTAATCCATATTGAGGTTGACAGATGTTTTTTCAAGGGAGAGGACACCAGGCCAGCTAAATTAGTACTTAAATTTAAAATTATTCTCAGGTCCTTTTGTGATTCCATTTTTCTACCCATTTATGAAATGTTGCTAATAGTCAGGAGTTAGGATAGAGAACTTCTCAGAGAAGCACAGAATCCAGTGAAACACAATTGCTGCCTTGCAGTTCCTCACAATTCCACCACTGAACTATCCTTGCACCTCTGATACTAAAGCCCTTAAAAATCACATAGACAGATCCATCAAATCTTATCTAATGATAACCACAAGAAATAAAATTATATTGCATAACCCTTCTCCCCACTGGGGTTTAGCTAAACAGTTTCCTCTTTCTCATACTGTAAAAGTCATTTTACTTAAGTCACTGTCCTTTCACTCAATAAAACACAACATATATACCTTACACATTTAAGTCAGCAAAATGTCCTTGGAAACTTGTCTTTAACATTACATCCTACAAAACACAATTACCATCAAAATAAAAGTTTCAAAATAAAGGCCTAATTTGGTTAAATGTAAACATTAATTTTTACCATTTCAAAGAACTAGTAGATATAATACCAGGTTTTTGCTCAGGAAACCTGTATATATTAAGGAAGTACATCTGAAAAAATGCATGCCTTTTTATACTTAAAACTGATAATTCAGAAGATATATTTTTTACTTTTCAATTAATATTAAATTAGTATACATATATAGGCCTTTCAGCCTAAAATCTTCAGCCACGTCTCAAAGAAAACTGATTCAGAATGCAGAAAGACAACATACAAGAGTTATACCACTCACTAGTTTATATAAAATACATGGCATTATTTATTTAGTCACTTATTTATTCATCTATCTATTTATCTATTTAACTTTTTGGCAGTCTTTTTTTATGTTTCTGGTAAAGAGGCGATTTTGGAATCAATACATCTTTTGAATATTGATTAAAAATGTACCTGACTCCTTGGTGGAGTCTGGGAACCAACTTTTCAAGTAAAACATTGAAATGTATAACATTGTTTAAACTAAAACATCCCCTTTGTGGCCACTGAAGCTTCAATCTATCTTTACTGTAGAATATGCACCCCCCCCCCCACTTTTAGGAAACACATGAAGAACCAATTATAATGGGGATTGTCATGGTGAAGTTCATGTGTCAATTTGGCCAGTGTGGTGGTGTCCAGTCACAAGGTCAGACAAGCACTGGCCTGTCTGTTGCTATGAGGACATTCCATGGACATAAATCATGATTATGTTGATAGTATTCACAGCTGATTGCACTTGTAATTAGTTAAGAGGAGTATCTTCTGCACTGAGTAAAACTTAATATAATGACCAGGAGGCTTTTATGGAGGATTCAGAAGGGATAGACACTCTTCCTGCTTCAGCCAGTGAGCCACTCCTGTGGAATTCATTGTAGACCTTCATCAGAGTTTTGTGCTTGCCCTATGGATTTTGGACTCTTCCATTCTCACGGTTGTCCAGCCAGCCTCTTCTGAGAGTTTGTTGAGGACCTTCTTCATAGCTGTCACCTTGTGGCCTGCCCTACAGACCTTGGACTCTACATCTCCACAGTTATGTGAGACACTTTTACAAATTTTATATCTGCAGATATCTCCTACTGATTTTGTTTCTATAGATAACCCTAGCCATTACAGCATGGTACCAGGAGTGAGGTTGTTTTTAAGAAACAAAATCTTAAAAATAGATTTTTATGATTGGTTCTTTACTCTGACTGGACCCAAAGATATTACAGACTCTGTTTCCCATAATCAGAATAACACTGCCAATCCATGGGGTGAGCTGGCAAAAGAGATAGTCAAAATATCACCAATGGATTATTCTAATGCTTTGCTTGGATGAGTCAGGTTCTGGGGTATAATGTTTTTGACATCTTTACAGAGCTTCATGAAAATAGGAGGCATAGAGATGTTGGTAGGTTGTTGTTAGATATGCTGCATACATTGTTGATGGGTAGGGATGAACTGAAGTCTTCAAATGGGAAGCTTATGCACCATATGACAGATGTAAATGTTTCTATGAGAACCCTGAAAGAAAATCTTACTTCCTGTAGCTTCCAACTCTGAAATATTAAAAAAATCAGACCAGAATCTTATTGTTAGGTAGCAACTTTACAAGATAAATGGAAATCTCAATCTTTCACGGTGTCTGGCATTAAAGTGAGTGCATTGATTGGAAAGGAGTAGGACCTTGAAAAATTGGATGTCGACAAAAGGACCGATAGTGATGTCAGTGGAAAGGTTGAAACCTTAGGTCATGATGCATCTTTTCTAGATAACCTTGTAATACTCTGCCCTGAGGACATGGCCACCCTACCTGAAGCCTGCCTTGAGGAGTTCGCCACCCAACATCCACCTGAAAGGATCAACCTTACAATGATTATTCCTCTTTCACCAGATGAGATTCTAAATGAATGCCCTGTGGCAATTAACTTGGAGAATACTTGTAATTACTTTCATGACTCATCCACACCACCCCTTATTTCTTCCAGACCTACAACTTGACTAAAGTTCCAACAGGCCCCAAAAGGTGAGGTACATAGTCACTTCTGAACCACTGTCTAATGATATCCAAAATAGCTGATCATTTCCTTGATCATGAGGAGGTACATTATACTCCAAAATAATTGCATGAGTTTTCCAATTTATATAAACAAAAATCAGATGAATATGTGTGGTAATGGATTTTAAGAGCGTGGGATAATGGTGGGAAAAATATAAAGCTGGATCAGGCTGATTTTGTGGTATGGGTCCACTAAAGAGAGTGGGCTTGTCCTGCATTCACTGTTGTAGCTCAAAGTGTTAGAAAAGGCATTAATAATTTGTTTGGATGGTTGGGTGAAACATGGATCAAAAGGTGGCTGACGTTACTGCCCAGAACTGCCTTGGTATAATGTAGATTAAGGGATCCAATACTTAGAAAAATTGGAAACTTAGAGTGGATTTATCATGGAAAACCTCTTCATACATCCCAAGAAAATCTGAAGGATGCACCTTTTACCAGAATTGTGAGAAATGAATTTGTGAGACTAGCGCCATCATCCCTACAGAGCTCTGTAGTTGTCCTTCTCTGTAGGTCAGATATTACTGTGGCAACCGTAGTCACTGAGCTGGAATCCTTAAACACAATGAGGATGACTGAATCTTGAGTTGACAGAAGCCAAATGTCAGCATTTAATCACCATAGACAAAGTGGATGTGACTATCAGAGTGGACAGCAGACTCAAAGCAGGAGTTAAAATAATCTGACATTCAGAGACTTGTGGCATTAGTTAGTAGATCACTGTGTACCTAGAAGCAGAATAGATGGGCAGTCTACTAAGTTGTTGTTTGAGCTATATAAATAAATAAAAGAGTTCTAGGTCAAGTGAACAGAATTTTACCTTGGATTACAAAAATAGAGAGTCAAGGCCTTTTAATCAATTTCCAGATCTGAGACTGTTTACAGACCCAGAGACCCTGGAATGAGGGGGAGGCCATGGCCCTTTCAGGGAGGGCCTGGTTACACTGCAACAAATTGATACTGTTAATCTTCTGCCAAGCCTTCACCAAGGAGACTGATGGCTTTTTACCAGGGTAACTGTGAATTGGGGAAAAGGAAATGATCAGATATTTTGGGTATTATTAGATAGTGGTTCAGAAGTGACATTAATTCCAGGGTAGCCAAAACGTCACTCTGGTCTTCTTGTCAGAGTAGGGACTTATAGAGGTCAGGGGATTGATGGAGTTTTAGCTCAAGTCCATTTCACAGTGACCCCTGGATCCAGTCGACCCGACCCCTGAATCTGTTATGCATTCTGGAACTGGAATGCACAATCGGAATAGACATACTGAGCAACTGGCAGAGTTCTCTCTTTGGCTATCAAACTCATGGAGCTAGTGCTATTATGATAGAAAAGTCCAAGTGGAAGCCTCTAGAACTGCCTCTATCTTGAAAAACAGTAAATCAGAAGCAGTATCAGATTCTTGGAGGGATTCCTGAGATCCCAGATATTACTGCTGTTCTTAAGGACGGGAAGGATGCAGGGGTGGTGATTCCAACCACATCCCCATTTAACTGTCCTATTTGCCCTGTGCAGAAAACAGATGGGCCTTGGAGGATGACAGTGGATTATCAGAAATTCAACCAGGTGGTAACTCCAATTGTAGCTGCTGTTCCAGATGTGGTATCATTACTTGAGCAAATCAATACATTCCGTGGTACCTGGTATACAACTATTGAACAGGCAAATGTTTTTTGCTCAGTAGCTGTTAGTAAGAACCACAAAAACAATTTCGTTTCAGCTGGCAAGGTCAGCAATACACTTTCACTGTTCTACCTCAGGGGTACATCAACTTTCCATCCCTATGTCATAATCTTGTCCACAAGAAGCTTGATCACACCTGCCTTCCTCAAGACATCACACTGGTCCATTATATTGATGGTATCATGTTCACTGAACCTAATGAGTAGAATACAGCATTCTAGACATATTGGTAAGGCATTTGTATGTCAGAAAATGGGAGATAATTCCAACAAAAATACAGGGACTTTCCACCTCAGTGACATTTCTAAGTGTCCAGTGATGTGGGGCATGTTGAGGTACCCTTTCTAAGGTGAAAGATAAGTTTCTACATTTGGCCTCTCCTACAACCAAAAGAGAAGAACTATGCCTAGTTGGTCTCTTTGGATTTTGGTGACACCATATTCCTCACTTAGTTGTGCCAATCCAGCCCATTTATTAAGAGACCGGGAAAGCAACTAATTTTGAGTGGGTACCTGAACATAAGGAGGCTCTGTGACAGGTCCAGGCTGTGGGACAAGATGTTCTGCCACTTGGACCATATGAGGCAGTTAATTCATTGGCGCTTTAAGTGTCAGTAGAAAATAGAAATGCTGTCTGAAGCCTTTGGCAGGCACCTATAGGAGAATCACAATGCAGATGCTTAAGATTGTGGAGCAACGTCTTACCATCTGCTGCAGATAACTTGTGTCCTTTTGAGAAACAGCTTCACAATGTTTTTCCAGTTGTTTACAGGACAGTTGAATATTTTTAGATGAGGGAAAAATGTGTGCATTATTTTTTTCTATTCAGAGATTAAGTATGGTGTAAGGTGATGTGTACAGCTGCCAAATTGACAAGGGGTGGACTGCCATAGTCAGGTTTATGTGTCAACTTGGCCAGGTGGTGGTGCCTAGTCATCTGGTCAGGCAAATGCTGGCCTGTCTGTTGCTATGAAGAAATTTCATGGGCTTCAATCATGATTACATTGGCTGCATCCACAACTAATTTCATTTGTAATCAGCTAAACGTAATGTTTTCTGCAATGAATGACACATAATCTAATCACCAGAAGGCTTTTAAGAAGGCTTCAGAAGAGTCAGTCATTCTTTCTGCTTCAGCCTGCAAGCCTCTTCTGTGGCTTTCTTCCAGACCCTTCATTGGAGTCACCAGCTTCACAGCCTGCTCTGGATTTTGGACTCTTCACTTTCCATGGTTGTCCAGGCAGTCTCTCCTGAGAGTTCATTGAGGAACTTCATCAGAGTTGCCAGCTTCCAGCCTGCCCTACAGACCTTGCACTCTACAATCCCATGGTTACATGCAATACTTTTATAAATTTTATATCTATTGATATCCCCTGCTGATTCTGTTTTTCTAGAGAATGTTTGCTAATACAGGGGTTGCTATTTTTTTTCCATTCAAAATGGACAATTTTATTTCCAACATCCCTGTTCCTTGGACTATAGACAGCTGTTGTACATTATATTTCTTCCTTTGGGGTTTCCTCTATTTTTAATTTCATTTTTTGGTGTATGGTCTGGATTCCTCTATTTTTTATTGATTTTCAGTAAAGTGGCAATCAGGAGCTCTTAATTTTTTCACACTTTTGGAGTTCCTGTAATTGTAAGCCATCATTTATTTGTTTTCAAAAATATTTCCTCATACAGAGATCTTTCAAAAACTATCCTGCCCTGCCATTCAAGTTTGTCAATAAAATCTGAAAGACCTGAGTGAACATCAGAGGTCCGAGATTTTAGCTCCTTAGAATCCTAGATAAGATTGGATTCCTGACCAATCCTTTCATTTATTTATTTATTTTTGAGGAAAAGTGTGTGTATGGCATTTTGATGTTTTGGTTCATGTTTCAACTTGACCAGATGATGGTGCCCATTTTTCTGGTGAAGAAAGAACTGGCCTAATCGTTACTGCAAGGATATTTCAGGGACTTAAATAATCAGTCAGTTGATTGCCCCTGTGGCTGCTGAGATAGATGATCAACTAAGAGGAGTGGCTTCCACAGTGAGGAATCCAGCCAGTCGCATTTAACCCAATCAGTTGAAGACTTTTAAGGATGAGGTAATGACTTCAGCAATCAGAAGGGAAAACTTTCATCTCATCTACAGCCAGCCAGCCTTTCCTAGGAATTCATCAAACAACTACATTGTTGCCAGCTCATGGCCTGCCCTACAGAATTTGGACTTGTGCATCCCCAAAATTGCATGACACAGTTTTATAAAATTTCTTATTTCATATATCTCCTGTTTCCCTAGAAAACTTTGGTTCTGTTTCCATAGGGAACTTTGGTAATAGATGATAATACATCATTGAATATACCCATACTGATTTGGGTGGGCTTTCTGGGAGCAAACTTACCTATAACAATTGTTAGATCCCTTGTATCCTCTTCTGGTTTTCTCACTTAATTTGCCTCAATTCCCTCCTGGTTTTTCATTACCCCAGACTTAAAGCCATGCATAAATTGAAAAAAGTCAGGCAATCCTGGAATGTACACTCCAATTAGAATTTTATATGTGTCCTGTAAATATTTGGAACCATTTTCAGATTGGAAAATTCCTTAACAGTAGCTCTGAGCACTGCTCTTGATCATAGATAAAAGTCACTGAGGTGCTATACCAGCAGTCTGAAAAATCTGGTCCTATGAGGTATTTGTTGAATTTAATTTGGACCTGCTGGGGAGGGTGCTTTTACTGCATTCCCTGCATTTTCCTCCTGGGTTCTCTAACCTACTCATTCCCACATATCTCTCAAGCTCCCTTCATTTCCCTCCTTCCATTTTGCTCTCTGATTTCCTGGGCCCATTTCTGCTCCAGACTCCATCTCCCTTTCCCACTGTTCATCATTGCCTTGGAGTACTCATTGTACCCAGGACCTGGATACACATGTTATCTTCTTACTTCTCATGGTCTTTAACTACTCATAGAAGTGAAGGTCTTTATGCCATTTACTTACCATGCTCTTTACATTCCTTCTTTCATTGTTTCCCCTCCATCTCTAGCATCTTCATCCCCAAGACTACGAATATACCTTGTAGCCCCAGAATACAATATATCCCACACCCTTAAATTCCTTGCATAGATTCCCTCCATGTTCCCTTAAAGTCTGTGGTGCACTTTAACCCCTCTGCCTCTTTAACCATACAGTGCCTTGTAAATCTCTGTCATCTTTCTCTCCCTGAATTTTCTATGCACCTTATGTGCTCAGGTTCTCTGATCTCTCATCTTATTCCTATATACTCTTTTACTGTGCCACCATTCTTACACAACTCTGTCCTACATGCTCACACTGTCACTCTCCTGATATTCCAACTTTCCAGCTCTATGCCTACAGTGAAAATGCTCATGGTATGGACTTGTAAGTGTGATATTGAATTACTTTTGCATTGTTGCCCAGTTGGAAGGAGTACAAAGAGTGGAAAAGGACCTTTTAAGATACCTGTAAGACTTAAGATACCACTATTCTGTCAAAATGCACATATTGTCAAAATATATACACACGTGACTGTGTGAGTGTGATTTTATGAACTTGGGTGGATCTGTTTGAGTTTGTATCAGTGTGTGCCATAGTGAGCATATATACATGTAAGTGTGTCTTTTGGTGAGTGTACGGAGGCATGTGAGATTGTAATGTACAGTGCATATGAATGTGTACATGTGTAAATATGTGAATATATAGTTGTGTGGGTTTGCATGCACATTTGTGTTTGCAGATGTGTGTAACTGGAGAACTGTGTGACTGTCCAACACTGTGGTTCTAAATTCTGACTACAGTATTGGTAATATTCGGTAGTATACCTGGATGAAATTGTGCAAATATTTTGTTGTAGGAAAATCCAAAGGACAATTTGAATTCATGTTTTAAATTTCTAAATTGCAAAGGCAACTATTCTTCATTACTGGCAGTTAAATAATTGTGTATATGTGTGTGTATGTGTGTGTGTGTGTATTTACATGTGTGTAGAGGGCTTTCATAAACATTCAATTCCCTTGAACTGAGAACATGGCATTGGCTTAACTAATAGTTAAGAAATTGTAGAATCTGCCTGTTAAACCATCAGATGACTGTGCTCTTGAGGGATACATAAACTGCTGTCTTATCAGGAATATTGTTCTGTTAGATTTCTGATCACTACTCAGGTAAAAAATAATAGGAATGGATATATTTCAAAAAATTATATGTATGAATCAAAATGATATGGCACTTAGCTGTTCAGATGAATTTCATGATTTCTAATGTAAATTACTGGCATCATATTCTTCCTTTTACTTCTATCTCTTTATGAATCCTTCTCAGTTATTTTGCCAGATTCCTTTCCTCTGGTCATAATTTAATTAATATTGAAGCCCAGTGAACTAAAGGTTTGGAGAAACCTCTACTTTTTGAGGAAGGACTTCTCTGGGAAGCAGAGCCTCCAGTGAGATACGCTTACCTCACTACCAGTCTCTCACATATAGACTCAGCAATACTTGTCTTCTCCACGAGACCCTGTCTGCCCCTAGGGTTCATGGGAAAGAAAGAGCCTCTTCCAAAGCCTCTGAATTCTCTTTGGAATAATTATGAGCTTGTAATTATTTTCTGGTAATTAGCACCTGGGAAAAAAATTTTCCAGAAATGTTCTCAGTGTCCCAAGACTGCAGTGAAATGATAATGACAGTGCTGTAGGGAGGTGAGGTCACAGAGTCACAAGCCCGTATCTCAGGGTCAGGCTGCTTCTCTGACACTTGTTGGATGCTCATGATGGTCATACTGAGTCCACCGAACTGGCAACAGAAAGAAGTAGGGTGAATATTTTTAAACCAATCTGAGTACTGTCTGTTAAAAAAGGAGATATATGAGGAGTCATTTAAGCAATCATATTGGAAAAAGGGATCTTTCTGGCATTGTAATTGTTCTAGGACCAAAGTTATCTCGGACAAATTAATTATTCCTGATGCCTGGGCTGAGCTTGTATAGAGAGATGGGGGTCAGTAGAGTAGTGAGTAAAACACTTCACACTTATAACAAAATGACAGATGAATCTGAAAGTATCAGTTAATGTTGTGTAGAAACAGTTTGTGTGAGTATCAACTGCTGGAATGGAAAAGTTTTCTCTAACTCTGAGCATATGAAGTACTTTTTGAAGACAGTTATTGTGTCTCTACTGAAAATATAAGTGGTCTGTCAAGTATAGTGAGACTATTTTCCTTCTCGAATTAGGGAAGCAGGATTTTAGGAAAAGCTAACTTTAGAGTTATGGGCTTCAAACAGCAGCTGTCATGCACCAATGTAACTTAGGAATTTTCTCTGATTTAAAAATATTCTAATATCAACCCAAAAATGACCACTTCAGTTTTTAAATGCACAAACTTCAATATTATGCAGATTTAATTTTCTGTATGTGTCTTATGGTTTTAATAATATTCTCATTCCATTGCCAGCAGTTTTATGTAACTCTTATATTAAGTAATTAGTGAATATATGAAATACAAATAATAATTATTTGGTTTCTAGTCTATATATTAATATGTATATATATATTAATTTTTATTTTTAATATATTGTTGTTTCAGGTCCTGTAGTTTCGGACATGATATGAGATTGTTGAATAATTCCTCAGATAGGCACTGTCATATCTTTGTTTCTGGTATAAAAACAAGTAAATGTTCCTACTGCCATCCAAATATTGAGCCAGTCATGTTTTCATTAAATCCAACTTGTTCAAGGAGAACATTCCTGTACTATTTCACTCCCACCAGTACCTCTGTATTTTGTTACACATAATATTCAATGCTGGCAATGGTGGTGGAGTGACTGAGTTCTCACTTGCCATTCCAGAGACCTACGTTCAATTCCAGGTGCCAGCCCATGCAAAAAACAAAACAAAACAAAACAAAAAACCACAAAACAAATACTTTACTCATAAGTAACATAACCCTTATATTAGATTTCAAGCATTACTGAAACTTGTTACAACCAAAATGTTAAAGTATGACATGACCTGCTTAAAATCAGATTATAATGGTTAAAAACAAAAAAATATAATCTATATCTGGATTAATGCATAAACACAGCTAACTGGTTTTGTTAGTAAAGCATGGTGGTTAACTGGCAAGACCAGTTCTAGTGTCCACTCTACTGTTAACCAGTATTGAATGGAGACAAACATCCCTGTGCCTAAGTGCTCCTTGTCATTACGATAAAAGCAGCAGTAGTGGCCATCTCACAGATTTGTGAAATTAAAGAAGTTACCACATGTACAGTGTGTAGGGCAAAGATTCATTCATTAATAACATACTTTAAATGTTGCACATGCAAATATTAGAAAACTCTTAATGAAAGACAAACATTAAATCAATGTTTCTTAGAGGACACTAATGGTAAGTGGAGAAGATTGGATTTCAGTTGACACATGGCCCACATCTCTTATCCCCATGCAGAATCTTCTGGCGCTGAAGACAAATGTTAGTGCCTGGGAACTGGCATAATATCCTCCAGGGATTTAGCAACAGGCTTGGTCTTCTTATCCCAGACTGTAGTTGGAGTCCTGGGGAATTTCTTTCTTCTTTACCATCAACATATCTACATTTATGTCACTGAGTGCCAGTTAAGATCCACATATTTGATTTTCAAGCACCTGATTATAGGGAACCCTTTGTTCATTCTCACTATTTTTTTAAAATGGAGTCCCTTGGACAATGGCAGCATTTGAAATGGAATAGTTCTTCAATGATTTCTGATGCAAACTTCTTTACTACCTTCTCAGTGTGGGTGGGGTGGTGTCCATTGGCAGCACCTGCCTCTTGAGTATCTTCCAGACCATCAGCATCAGCCCCAGGATCTCCAGGTGGGCAGAGCTTAAAGTGAAAGTTCCCAAGTACATCAGCTTCTCAATAGCCCTGTGCTGGCTCCTCTACATGCTGGTAAATATCATTGTTCCTATGTATGTGATCGGCAATTGAAAAAATGTTTACGATCAAAAACAGAAGAAATTTAAGGTTCTGTTCTGCTATAATTCACAATACCAGTGCAGACTCATTGTATGCTGCATTGTCATTATTCATTAATACTTTATGTTCAGGGCTCATGCTCTGGGCCAGCAGCTCCATGGTTTCCATCCTGTACAGACACAAACAGCGGGTCCAACACATTCACAGGACCAACCTCTCCACCAGGTCCTTCTCTGCATTCAGAGCTACACAAGCCATCCTTTCACTGCTGAGCACCTTTGTGTCCTTTCACACCCTCTCTACCCTCATTCAGGCTTGTATTACCTTTTTAATTTTCCCAGTTTGTGGCTGTTACAGATAGATGCAGTATTTGCTGCATCTGTCCCAACTGTCAGGCTCTTTGTTCTCCTTGGCCGTGACTCCAGTGTATTCTGGCTCAGCTTTTCCTGCAGCAGAAATAAAACGTCCCCCAATTTGATCAGATATATGTAAATGGTATTTCTTTGTGTCACATTCAGTTACTTGGTCTCTTGGCACTTACAGTACTGTAAACAAAATCATGAAGCTTTTACATATTACAAGAGAATAGCAGTATACACACACAATGCATACATTGCTATATGTATGAATGGCTGCATCTCTGTATATATTTATGTGTCTGTGTGCATATATACATCTACATTCATATATAGATTATGTTTCTGTTATATCAAGCAATAATGTTCAAAATCTGGATATCAGAAATGTAAAAATAATATTAATTACAATGACAAAATAAAGTCTATTTCAGCTGATTTTTATCTATGTATCTACTTATTTTTGTATATACAATCACAGTAGTCAATTAATTGTTTAAAATTTTATGAAATATCTGTTTTTATTTAAATAATTATTTTGTTTTGCCATATCTCTGAAAACAATTTACAATTGAATGCAATCACTCTTAATGTAAGATGAGAGACTAATCTATTTGTTAATAATTGACAAATTTGCAATTAAGTTTATCAACTGATAATCTCTTCATAACACTTGTTCTATTTTTCTTGTTTTGTCTAACTTAAATTCTTCTCTGTTAATTTTTGAAATAATCCTACATTTTCCCTTTTTCTTGGAAGTTGTATACAGTATCTTTCAATTTTTACCATAGAAATTAAAACATCAGTTCAAAACTCATCACAGTATCAAGTTATTTAATACCTTTAATTTCTACCTTGTCAATATAAGGACAATAACAGGACTCATACCTATAAAACATCACTCAATTTAAAAGAAATTCTGATGTTTTACAAGATATTTAAGGAAAATGCCCATGTCATAAGTATGCAGCTTGATAAAATTTATAGAACTGGATGCGATCTGTATGAAGTTCCTAGATTAGAAACCAAAATATTTTATGAAATTTGTAGATTAAAAAACAGAATTTTTCATGAAGTCTTTATGTTAAAATACAAACCATAACACAGCAGAACCCTGCTACATTGAGATGCATCACTCTGCCCCATCCTTATCGATGATTGCCAGGTTAATCTTGCTTTTCCATCCTACAGCTCAGTTTTACCTCTTTTTATGCTTCATTTGGATGGAATCACAATGCCTGGACTCTTCAGAACTGGACCATTGAAATTCCATATGTTGTCTTGAATGTGTCTGTATTTTGGCATGTGGTATATCATTCATTGGTATTGGTGATGCATTTCCCTTGTGTCAAAAATCGCATGATTTAACCAGTCTACTGTTGATGCACATGTGAGTGTTTTCAGAATGCAGCTATTAAGAACTGCTGGATGTAAATCCTATAAAATGTTTTCTTGATACAGATATGAATTTCTCTTGAATATGTCCATAGTGTGGCAATGTTTTATATATTTATACTTCAGCTTTAGGAGACACTGCCAAGCAGTTTTCCAAAATACGTGTACTGATTTTCACACCCATCAGCAGTATGTGTTTACTGCTGTATCCATATCTTTGCCAACATTTGAAATGTTCTGTCTTTTCCTTTTTGGAAGGAGTGTCATGCTATCAAGTAGTGGCTTTATTTGCATTTCCTACTTTAGTAAAGAACTTGAGGACTTTTGCATGCTTATTGGGTATTGGAAAAAAATCTTTTTTTTGAGTTTCTGTTAGTTCATCTTGCCCATTTTTTGCCTATTGTGTTTCCTTATTGATTTGTAAGACTTTTTGTATATGCTGAATAAAAATCTTTTTTTAGTGTCCGTTATCCCTCTTCTCTCTCATTCTCACTCACCTTTTCTCTTTTTCACTGTTTATCACAGTGTCTTTTGAAGAGTAGGTCTTGATTTTGTTTAGTCTAATTTGTGATTTCATCCTTTGTATTTTGTTTTGTTTTAAAATCTGCATATTTTAAGACCAAAAAGTTGTTAACCTTCACATTCTTCTAAAAACGTAGTTTTTCATCTTTCAAATTTAGATGAACAAGCTATTCATAATTGATTTTGTTTTACCTTGGGTAGTATTTAACTATCTCCAATGAGATAACAAATGACAGTTCTTTCGGAAAATGTTGTAGTACGCTTTTGATTTTTGTTTCTTTCACTGCCTCACCCAGTTTAACCTTACTCATCTTTGGTGCTGACTTTTCTATGACGTTTTCTGGGAATTCTATCTCGCATTTTGAATCTTTCCATCATTAACAACCCCATAACCCCACATGCCTAAGGTTAGTCAACTTGTCAGAAATTTTCTGTGTGCCTGTTTGCATGTGGATTTTTTCAAATCTTTAAGGTACTTTTATACTTTATTGGGAGAAAATTCTCCATGGATATCTCAATTTAGTTTTTCTTTTTCTTTCTTTCTTTCATTTTTTTATTTTTGATATCTTGTTATCAACTTCTGTTCCTGACTATATTTCAAGAACTTTTTAATAACAAACAAGCTTGGGAGATGGCAGTAGTGTCTCCAACAAGAGGGCAAGTTAATTACAAGACTGGTGTTATAGAAGTAATGCCTCCCTCTTAGAAAATGTTTGGCAGCTTTTCTTGTAACTCAATTTAAGGAAAGTGGGGTATCTTAACCTGGAAATTCCTCAGCTGTAATGCAGTTCTACTGCTATGCAGCATCTTTAAACAGTGAATAGTGAGAAAAAATGTGAAAGCAGGAAAATAGTTATAACTGAAGATCTGGATTCAAGAAAGATAATGAAATAGATCAATCTTGACTTGTCATTACATCACCCTCATTCTATGTGTTGCTCCACCCCACCTGCCCCCCTCCTGGGGCCAGAGAGCATTGCCCTTCAGGGTGTCCCTTTACATGAGGCTTGCACCCCTCCCTTCTAATTGCAATCCTTGAAAGAGATGCAGGGAATTCTGGGAACGTCCATGAGAAATGAGTCAGTCTGTGCCAGACAGAGAGTGAAGGAGCATGTAGCTTTGGAAATAGGTCCAGCTTAGGCACCATCTGCCAAAGGCAGTGGTTGGGGTACGAGAATGTGAAAGTGAAGGAAAGACATACACCAAAGGGCACCCAAAGAGAAACTGGGCAAAAAGACACAGGCATCACCAAGCTAGGGGTGCATACTTTCAGGCAAATAGAACTTCCAGGGCATCACCCCACCTTTGCAAAATTAAAAAGGTGCAGCTTTTCTTTGGTCATGATTCAGGTTACTTTTTTGTTTATTGAAAGTTGTCATTCTTATGTCAACCAAATTTTTAGAAAAACCTTAGTAGCTGGATTTTACTAAACACTTCAACTGAGGCTCTGAGACAAGCAAAAATTTCTAAGGAGATGGTCACAACTCATCTGCAGGACTATGAGAATTTCAATGACAATGCATATTTACAGTGGCCCTGAGTGAAGATTAAAGGAGCATTTAGGGTTTTTTTCTGGATGACACTATCTAAGTGCCTCTCTCCCCCAGCAAAGTGTCAGGCAGGGATCCTTTACCTCCAGGCAGAAAGAGAAGAGGGTTAGGGTCCAAGCAGAGAGTTGAGTACATCCACTGTATTTGAGAGGGTGGGAGACTTAGTGTGGGTGTTTTATCCACCTAAGAACTCTCAAGGACAAGAGGCTGTCAGAAAGGTCTCTTGACTGTAGAATAGTAGGAAGAAACTGCAGGGCCAGGATTTCCCAGGACAACGAATGCACTCCTTTTCCTATGGACAGCCATGGAACAGAACTGAGGAAGAGCTCAAGGGTTTGGTCACAGATCTTGTCTGATACCTAGAGATCTCTTTTGGCCCTTTTCTCTCTTAAAGTCTCTACTGATCATTTGCCTGTAAGATGCCAGATGCACAGACCACATTTCACTTGCTTTACTGTGGATGCATGGGCAGATATTTCACAGGCTCCTAAGCCTACTGGCCTTTGGGCATCTCATGCCAAGGATGATCTGGCTGGAGCTGGGGAGTTAAAAGGGGTCAGTGTGTGTGGGCTTGCCCTGCTGATGGCCCTGGACACTGGATTCAGTAACTTAACATCCCCCATTTTGTCCTTTTAATCCTGGGAAGAGTGTGTGCGTTTGGAGAAGAGCTTACAGCTGGTTAATTCCTGCATTGCCTCAATATTCCATGTAAGTAAAATACCCAGTCCGTTTACATTGCTGGAACTTCACTAACAGATAGGTACATAAAAAAGTACATCTTACAAAATCAAAAAGTGTGGAGAGCCGCCTCCCGGGTCAGGCCTAGTGGACGCGTTGCAGCCTGCTCTAGAGTTCCCCCCGCCCATCGAGTGAGCCAAGATGGCGCCCGCATCCTGTTTCCGCGTATGAAGCACGCGCCCACCAACCCTATCTTCCAATCACCTCTGTATACGTGGCACTAACCTATTGGGTTTGGGCACAGTATATAAGAGGTTACCCGGATAGGGTGGGTGGAGACGACCCATAGGGAGCCGTACCTGACGGCCGCATAGAGGTTGTTCCCCCGCGGGGTATCCTGTCCCGCGCGGAACCTGTAACAGAGAATGCAAGCTTAACTCCAGTAAAGGTCTGTGCTCACAACCGCCGCATGTCTCGGATCCGTGTTCGCCGCTCGAGTCGGTTTGCCCGTGTCTGTCTCTCTCTCCCTCCTGTTCCCTCCGCCGGCCGGGGATCAGAAGCTGAGCGAGACGGCGATGGACAAAAAAGTATGTCTTTCAAATAATGGGATCTTAGATGTATTGAATATGAATATGTAAAAATTCTAATAAAGATAAGCCTGTTTACTTTTAGTGTGTATTATGTTAAATGTCTTATTTCCATATAATTTTATATAATTAGGTTACAGACTTTATTGAAGTGTGGTTTACTGAGATATAAATTACAATTTGGAAAATTAATACATTTTGGATGTTTATTTATATGGAATTTGACAAATATTAATAGTCATGTAACCACCATCACAATCTAGGTATAGCCTTTCTCAAAAGATTTATGTTCTCCTTGATATCCATACCCTCCCTTCACATCAAATCTGAACAAACTCTGATAGGATGGATGTCTTTCTCTATATACTTCTCTTTTTCATAATCTCCTGTAAATAGAATAATATCGTATATGGCACTGTGAATATTTTTTCTTTCACTCAGTGCAATACTTTCGATATTCACTCATGGTTTGCCTATATCATTAGTTTGTTGTTGTTGCTGTTTTGACTACAAACTCATTGTATGCATGCATCAGTGAGCTGATGCACTTAAGGTGGTTAAATTCATATGTTAACTTTATTAGATTATGGTGCATAGTTCTTGATCAAGCAAATACCAGCATTATCATTACTGTGAGGGTTGACATGGATTTAAACTATTAGTCAGCTGATTACATCTATGAGTGATTACCTCTACAATCAGAGAAGAGAGGAGTCTCCTCTTCTGATCAGATGGAAACCTGAAAGTGAGGATGGAGGACTTCAAGCAGTCAGAAAGAAGAATTTCTTCCTATACTTCAAGCAGCCAGTGTTTCCTCCAGAATTCAACATTACCTAAATCTAGTTTCCAACTTGCAGCCTGCCCAAAAGAACTCAGACTTGCCAATTGCCATGGAGGGTGTGAGCAAAATTCCATAATAAATCTCTTACTATTTTCACACACAGATATCTGTAATCTCTCTGGAGAAACCTGACTATGCTGACTAATGCATCATGTCAGTTCTTAAACATTTCAGGTGTTTTCACCTTTGGAAACCATGTTATAAAGCTGTAAGCACTCTGTACATCTTTAAGTGTTGTGTAGCTTACTTGATACTAAATTAAGTGTGCATATTTAAGATATGCTAAAATTTGTACCTTTTTCTATTATTTACTCTAGAGATTAAAATTTTAACTCTTCTAAAATGAGGTCACAGTGCTTTAAACAACTCTTTAGTTTATAAAAAAACAAAGCATTTGAGGCCCACTGATATATATGGAAATAAAAAAATTCTCTCTTGAAAATATGCTGAATCTTTGAACACCTGGCAGATTAGAGAACAGTGGCACCATTGTATTAGTCATTGCATTTGCACTTCCTGCATCCCCTTTTACCTTGCTTTTATTCAATTACATTGGCAGAGACAGAAATCTTGGAATGATTAGGAGTAGGAAAACAAGAGAATGGCCTGTATTAACTCCCTAGCAACAGGAATCTGACTGGGGTCAGGGGTAATGTAAATATATGGCATGGGCATATTAATTACTATCTGAATTGCTCACTGGAAGAGGGAGTTCATCATATCTCTTAGACATTTTTATCCAACTTTAAATTAAAGAGGAATATAAAAGGGCAAAGATATAAAATACATGTTTTCTCAATGTACTCCTAAATTTTCCTTATCCATGAGAAGTAGACCCTTGGAAGCATTTAACATCATACTTGATAAATATAGATAAGTGCAAGTAAGGGATCGAGGGAAGGGTAGGATGAAACTTGTACTGGGCTAGAATCACAGACATTGAGATGAATGCATCTACAACCATAGATGCATAGATCCAGAAACAATTATACAAATAATGTAAATACGTATTTCTAGCCCTGTTTTAGAAGGCCTAAGACGTCCTCATACAGGGCCTAAGATCAGGGGCATCCAGTAGTATTGAATACATTCAGAACTCAAACTTTATTTCTATTAACATTGTCTAATCAATGGCTCCTTGCAGAAATGGATGATTCTTTGCCTGATTCAGGAAAAATACCAGATGAGACTGAAGAATTGTGAAGTGTCAGAATTTAATAAAGTGCTCAAAGGAGAAAAGATTGGGTTCCAATGTAAAAGAATTCCCAATAGATAAAGCAGGAAATATTTGAGTAACCAAATGAATAGTATGTTATTAGATTATAACAAAAGGATAAAATGCAGGTAAGCCCACATTGGTTGACCTGAGAATTAGATGAAATGATATATATGTCCCTGAGAGAGACATTCAAATAAATAAAATACTGAAATATCAGAGGTGGCTTGGCATATATGTAAAGAAATAATGGATTACTCAACAGTCATGGGTGAAAACAAATTTAATTATATCTTACCTTCTATGAATTCCATGCAGAAGTGTTGCATGTATCAGGGGACCAGTTTGATGTTAGAAAACATAAAAATATTCCATCAAAAATTAGAAAGCAAAACATTAGGATTATTATATAGGGGAATATTTCTCTAAGAAAATATAAAATACAAAGTACAAGTCAAAAATTAAAAACTTTGATAACATGAAGGTGAGTAAGTGTTGTCTGAAAATATACTTTGACATTCCCACGAAAATGAAAGAAGATATTTCCAATGTGCATCACCCAGAAATAAATTGTACCTAAAATAGATAGTAAATTATTTCTCCCCACCCACAAATGAAAGCCTCCCCAAAATCCAAAAGGAATATGAACAGCCAATTCATAGATAAGGGGCCTCATATGGTGAATAAAGTGTTTTGTTACATACACTTTTTAGTTATAATGTTGATGTAAATAAAAATATCATTTCACTTGTGTAAAAGTATTAAAACCATACACTGCAGTGGGTCAATGATGTAAGGAATTGGAGCCTCTTCAAGGGTTTGTGGATGTGCAAATGGTTGAACCATTTCAGAAGACAATGTGGTCACATGGACTTAACTTGAAGATGCCTGAAAACATCTTCAGCAACTCAAGTCCTAATTTTATATTCAGAACAACAAGGATATTGCCTGAGTCTATTCATGGCAGCATTGACAGTGGAAGGAAGATCCTGGAAGCAACATTCATAAGTTCAAGGACTAAAAAGAAATAATAATAATAAAAAAATCTGCTGTATCTACACAAGTAAAAAATTTGTGAAACTGAATTAGCTAAAGGTACATGTATCAGTGAGATTTACAGAAAATTATTCTAGTGAAAAAGCATGATATATTCTTAGATAGTATGGTTACTTATAAATATTATAAACAGTAAGAAAATAATATATAGTGTTAAAAGGTTATACCTATATGTTACCATATTTAAAATGCATTGGAATGGAAAACAACATACTATGGTGATTGTAGAAGCTATACTCATAGATAATATAAAAGTTCAGAGGAAAATTAAACATGAAATTCAACATTCCACCAAGTCTTGGGAGAGTAGAAGATGTTTATATCAAAGAAGATTTTTCTCATGTTTGTTAACTTAGTATGAATGCAAGAATGTTTTTAGTCATCAGAAAGTCCACTTGGAGAAGGAAAATTCCCTTCAGCCTCTCGCATACCTGGTCATCCTATAAGCTCCATCATGCCCTGTGGATTTGTCCAGCCACCACAGTCTCAGCTGCTGAGGACTGGCAGGGAGATAACAGTTTGCTGTCCTTTACAATTCACTTCCATGGTTTATCACCTACGATATAGGTGACTGGGGGATATCTACATTATGGTGATTTTTGGCACCAGGGAAAGGGTCAAGTGTTTGGTAGT
Organism: Tamandua tetradactyla; assembly: GCF_023851605.1. Classification (NCBI taxonomy): domain Eukaryota; kingdom Metazoa; phylum Chordata; class Mammalia; order Pilosa; family Myrmecophagidae; genus Tamandua; species Tamandua tetradactyla. The sequence goes on from NC_135342.1 coordinate 7,079,115, forward strand.
ATATTTATGACAGAATCTGATTCAAAATTTCCAAAGAATTCTCAATGATGAACTGAGAAGTGGGAACCAAAAGGAGACTTCTGGGACTAATTTTGAATTTTAAATAGAGTCTTGAATCCAGCTAATTGAGATAAGAAAGAGAAGAGCCAATGGACCAGAGGATGAAATCAGGAACAGGACAATACATAAGACATAAGACATAAGACAATACATATTCTTAGATAGTATGGTTACTTATAAATATTATAAACAGTAAGAAAATAATATATAGTGTTAAAAGGTTATACCTATATGTTACCATATTTAAAATGCATTGGAGTGGAAAACAACATACTATGGTGATTGTAGAAGCTATACTCATAGAATATGTATTGTCTTATGTATTGTGTATTGTCCTGTCCCTGATTTCATCCTCTGGTCCATTGGCTCTTCTCTTTCTTATCTCAATTAGCTGGATTCAAGACTCTATTTAAAATCCAAAATCAGTCCCAGAAGTCTCCTTTTGGTTCCCACTTCTCAGTTCATCATTGAGAATTCTTTGGAAATTTTGAATCAGATTCTGTCATAAATATACTACTAAACACTTGACCCTTTCCCTGGTGCCGAAAATCACCATAATGTAGATATCCCCCAGTCACTTATATCGTAGGTGATAAACCATGGAAGTGAATTGTAAAGGACAGCAAACTGTTATCTCCCTGCCAGTCCTCAGGTGAGGACTGTATGGTGATTTTTATGTGAATTTTAGATTCTGAAGCACAGACCAGCAGCCTGTGAACTGGAATAGGTTGCTAGGAAAAGCTGTCAAATTTAGAATGTGCTTACCCTATGAGTACAAAAATTTAATATTGGAGTGTTTATTATTTGGAAGTGGGTTTAAGAGCAGTTGGAGTCTGCTAATGTTAAATGTATGAGAAGTTGAAGACAATTATCAACACTCAATAAAATAATGAGAAATATTTCAAAGTTTTCAAATTAAGCATCTCCTAACGTATTGTCATATATGATTTGTAGCAGAATTTCTAAAGTATTTCAATAAATCAGTTTGATTTGGAAGTCCACCTGAATTCTGCCACTAATATGCACCCTGACAAGAATATGGATTCAAATAATTTATTTTGTCATTGAACCAAGTAAGAACATAAGAGACAGTTAGGGAACTGAGAGGGACAAGTTAAGGAAACCAATAGAGAATGGGTTATGAATCATATTATTTCTATTGATTTATAAAAATAATGTTGCATTTTTTAGTCAGAGCACTAAATCTTTATGCATAGGGTCCATTCCCAGGGTATTTTTTTTCTGATAATTTTTCAGGGATGTGTTACCACAATAGAAAGTCTTTCAAATTTAGAGTGCATCACAATTATCTGGATGGCTTGTAAAAGCATAAATTGAAAGGCCTCTCCTCAATAATACTGATTCTAAAGTTGTGAACAGGAGAACAAGACTCCTTATTTTCTACAAATTTGAGTGGTGTCAGTGCTTCTGGTCTAGAGCCATACTTGAGAATCAGTACCTTCTGACTTATTTATTGTCTTCTCCAGTAAGAATGTGGATCCAAAGTGGAGAAAGAAGTCAGACAAGTGACTGGGTATATTCTTAACTGGTCTCTGGTAGTGGTGGACAAGATTTCTAGTTGGCAGCAGGCTGGATTTCTCTTGTATACCCATTTTGATGCTGCTCTTAGACACTGGTCCCCAGCAGTCATAGAAAGGTCTACACAGGGATTGTGAATGTAGCCTGGAATGGAACTTCCAGCTCTTCCTGATCAGTCTATGTTGCTTTGTTTTTAGGACACACCCTGGATGAGGTAGGAGTTGTAGGTGTCATTGATTGCCCCGGACAGAAGGGGATTCTGAGAAACAGGATGGGAAAATCCACCCACATCACTGTCTCCTATTTGGAAAGCATAATCATGAATGCTTCATGTGAGGGAAGGTGATGGTTCTGAGAATATAGGGTATGAGGAGATGTGCAGACATGAAGGACAAGCATAGATTCTCATATTTCTCAGGACATTCCTCTTCATGCACAGGGGGGCAGTAGGGCTAGGCTGTTCCTAAGCATCAGTATTTACCACTAACTGCAGGTCCAGTATCTTAACTGCATGTAGCAAGGGTGTCTTCTTCTTACGTAAATAAATTTTAATGAATAAAATATTTTTTAAAAATTGAACTGAAATGTTTTGATGTGTCATATTTACAGCATTTATGTTCTGTCAAACTAACTTAAAAATTCTATTTTCAGCTTTAAACTACAATTTTTGTAGGATATATTAGTATTCCATAGATTCCATCCAAAGTAAACAACCAGTGTTTCACAGTATCAACAACTACTTGTGCAATCATCCATTAAAATGAGTTTCAGAACATTTTCATTACTTCAAAAGAAGAAAATAACAAACAGACTTAAAAAAGAAAACCCAAATTACACCGTTGTCCCTTGTCCCCCAATATTATTGAATGCTAGTATTATTGTGCTACGTTTGTTGCTGTTTATGTAGGAATATTAAGATATTTCTGTTAAGTATAGTCCATAATTTGCAATAGACAGTTTATATTCCATATACCACTCTATTACTAATTCTGTACATTTATGAATCTCCAATTCCTATATATTCTGCATTATAAGTTTATGATTTTACTTTTACCACAATCATAAAAATGGTGTAATATAGTATCTATTCTTTAGTGTCTGGCTTATTTCACTCAGAACTGTGTCCTCAAGACTCATCCATTTTTTCATATGCTTCAGGACGTCATTTCATCTTACTGTTGCATAATATTCCATCGTTCATATATCCCACATTTTGTTGATCCACTCATCTGTCTATGGATATTTGGATTGTTGGTAATTGTGACTGATGCTGTTTTCTAGTTTACTAGCTGCTGGAATGCCATATCCCAGAAATGGAACAGCTTTTTAAAAGAGGAATTTAATAAGTTACAAGTATACAATTCTGAGGTTGAGAAAATGTCCCAATTAACACACGTCTCTAGAAATGTTCAAAGTAAGACATCCAGGAAAAGGTACTTTGATTCAAGAAGGTTGATGAGGTTCAAGGTTTCTCTCTCAGAAGGCACATAGCAAACACTACTGTCATCTGTTGGCTTTCTTTTCAGCTCCCTGGGAGGCAATTTTCTTCTTCATCTCCAAATGTTTCTGCTTTGTGGTGCTGCAGCATTCTCTGCTCTCTCTGAATATCCTTCTTTCTCCAAAATATTTCCTCTTTTTATCAGATTCCAGTAAAGTAATCAAGACCAACCTAGAATGGGTGGAGATAGGTCTCCACCTAATCCAGTTTAACAACCACTCTTGATTGAGTGACATCTCCAGGGAGATGATGTAATTAAAGTTTTAAATATACAGTACAAAATATGGATTAGAAGAAATAGGTGCCTTTACAAAATGGGATTATGATTAAAATGTGACCTTTCTAGGGTACATACATCCTTTCAAATCAGCACATGATACTCTTACTTTGGTGTGAAAATGTCTATTTGTGTCTTTGCTTTCAGATTTTCTGGGTAAATACCAAGTAGTGCTATCCGGGGTCATAGGGCAACTCAATATTTAATTTCCTAAGGACCCGCCAAATTGTCTTCCATAGTGGTTGTTAGATTACACAGTGATAACAGCAGAGGATATGTTTGCCAATTTCTCTAACATTTGTAGTTTCCTGTTTGTTTAATAGCATCCATATATAGGTGTGAGGTAGTATCTCATTGTGGTCTTGATCAGCATTTCCCTTATACCTAATGAAAATAAACATCTCTTCAAGTGCTTTTGAGCCATCTGTAATTGCTCTTCAGAAAAATGCATATTCATATATTCAGGTAATTTTATAACTGAGTTGTTTGTTATTTTGTTGTTGAATTGTATGATTTCATAATGTATACAGGATATCAAACTTTTGTCCAATGAGTGATTTCCAAATATTTTCTCTCATTGAATTGACTGCCTCTTCTCCTTTTTGACTAAGTCCTTTGAGGTACAAAAGCATTTGGTTTTGAGGAGTTCTCATTTATTTATTTTTTTCCTTTGTTGCTTGCACTTTGGAAGTAAAATTTAAGAAGCTGCTTCCTATTAATGATCTTGAAGATGTTTCCCTACCTTTTGTTTTAGAAGTTTTATGGTAATTGTTCCTATATTGGGATGATTGATCTAGTTTGAGCTAATTATTGTGTAGCATGTGAGGTAAGGGTCCTCTTTTATATTTTTGGCTATTAGTATTCAGTTCTCCCATGCCCATGTATTGAAAAGACTATTTTGTCCCATTCAGTGGATTTGTGGGTCTTGTCAAAAATCAGTTGACCATATATCTGGTGGTCTATTTCTGCACTCTTGATTCAAGAGGCCGATGGTGTTTAGGGTTTCTCTCTCACCTGGAAAGGCACATGGTGAAAATGGTGACATCTGTTAGCTTTCTCTCTCAGCTTCTTGTTTCATGAAGCTCCCCCAAGGACATTCTCCTTCTTCAGCTTCAGAGGTCTCTGACTGCATGGGTTCTGTGGTTTTCATGTCTCTCTCTGGCTCTTTCATCATTCTCAAAAATGGTTCCCTCTTTTAAAGGATTCGAGTAAACTAATCAAGACCCACCTGGATGGGTGGAGTCACATCTCCCTTTAATCAAAGGTTTATACACACAATTGGATGTCACATCTCTGTGGAGATAATCTCATCACGTTTCCATCCAACATTACTGAATAGGAATGAAAAGAAATGGCTGCCTCCAGGTGATAGATCAGGATTAAAACATGGCTTTTATATAGTGCATAATCCTTTCAAATTGGCATATTCCACCCTCCCATACATAAAATACACCCACTTCATAACAATATCAGGAAATCTTAAAGCATTTTAATAACAATACAAATGAAATAAAAAGCAAGAAACAGTACAAAATCTCAAAGTTATCTACAGGCATGGTCTGTCCTAAGTCAAAATTCCTCTGGCTCTGGACCTGTAAAACTCAAAGCAAGCTATTTACTGCCAACACGAAAGGAGGGACAGTTGTAGGATAAATATCCTCATCTCCATAGGAAGAAAGTGGAAGGAACACAAGTCTCACCAGACCCATACAGTTCCCAAAACCTGAGAGGTAAACTTCATTAGATTTGAAAGACTGACAGTCATGTATCATTGGGGCTTTAGAAAGTGGCGGTCCCACTCTTTCTATGGGTTTATGTAGTGGCCTGCCTCTTTCTGAATGCAACTTTCGGGACACTGGGGAGACTACCTTTTACTCAGCTCCACTCTCTCCAAGATTCAGCACCACACCTGGTCTCACTATCATCTCCATGGCACAAGCTCAACACTTCCATGTGGTGGCAACCAGACTCTCCCCATCCCCAAAGAATATACTCCATCCTCTCCAAGGCCTGAAGTAGCACAACTCTTCCACTGCAATAAGGTGGAAGGCCCACCCTCTGCTTACAGGGTAAACTTACCCTCTTCCTGTGCTTGGGTGGGTCAACTCTCCTGGTCTGAAGCTTCTTGACATCAGACCCGAACCTCCATGGTTCTGCCTCTGAAGGCATTTTACCATCACGTTTCTCCCTTTTCTGAGCTCCCTCATTGAGACTGGCAGTGGTTTCATTTTTAAAGTTCCCATCACTCTTGTTGGCTTTCTATGTAGTAAGTAAGGGTCATGTCCATCAGACAGAAGGACTGTCCACAAATCCTACTTGGACAACTCCATCTCCAATCCTAGCTTTTTCTGAAATGGCTGACAGGTTCCACATTTGGTTACATTCTCACATGGTGCACCATTCTCTGGGAACTGCCTTCCTGGACGCCCAGAACCTTTCAGAGCATCAATTTCTGGTTTTGTTTTATCCAAGAGTTCAGTTATCAGTACATCTCTTTCCTGTCACCTTTCACTATTAGCTGCAAGGAGAAACCAGGCTTCCCTTTCCAAATATAATTTGAAAATCTCTTCTGCTAAATATTCAAGTTAATGGATTTTAAAATCTTTCCTTCAATCAAAACCACAAAGTATCTTTGTCAAATTATCTTCCATTTTAAAAGAAGGATCACCTTCCTTCCAATTTACAACAACATGTGTCTCTTTTCTGTCTAGAGCCTCATCAGAGGTATATTTAGGGTCAATATTTTACCAATGGTCTCTTCAAAGCATTCTAGGCCTTCTGTGTCAAACTCCTTACAACTCTTCCAAAACCTTCCCCTTATCCATATAAAAGCCAATCCAACACGTTTGGTATTTGCAACCAAAGCAGTACCCCAATTCTCTAGTACTAAAATCTGTTCTAGTTTGCGAACTGTTGGAATGCAATATACCAAAAACAGAACAGCTTCTAAAAGGGGGAATTTGTTAAGTTGCAAGTTTAAAATTCTAAAGCCATGAAAATATCCAAATTAAAACAAGTTTATAGAAATGTCCAATCTAACACATCTAGGGAAGATACCTTGGGACAAGAAGGCTCATGATGTTTAGGGGTTCTCTTTCAACTGGGAAGACACACGTTGAAAATGGCAATGTCTATTAGTTTTCTTTCTGGGCTTCTGGTTTCCTGAAGCTCCCCCAGTGACATTTTCTTTCTTCAGCTCCAGAAGTCTCTGGCTGCCGGGGCTCTGTAGGTCTCATGGCTCACTTGTGGCTTAAAGAATATCGATACTATTTGTGTATAATATGCAAAGCATTAATGAAAGTGACCCTTCCAGTTTAAGTGCTGTGTAAAGAAACATGACCAACCTGGGGAATCTTTTTTCAAAAAATATATATTTAAAAAATTAATTCTCAAGTAGAAGTAATGGTAATTCAAGAATTTTGGATTTTATTTCCCATGAAAATTTTAGCCCATAGCTCTTATTGGATTACTGTATTCTCTGCTGGTGAATTTGATCATTGAGCCCTGAAAAATGAATGAACTTTTAGGATTTGAAAACGGGAATGATCTTCCTTTATCAAATAATTATTGGATCCCTATATAATTTCTCACTCTTATGCCATTATATCACCTTTAACGTCAGTGGAGGCAGTCTAAGGTCCATGGATTTCTTTCTCAGGCACCAGTTTTAGTGTGATAAAGCTGCTAGAATTTAAGACACCGTAGATGGATTAGTTTTTATAAAAGGAAATTTATTTAGTAAAAAAAATTGTAGTTCCTCAGAGGAAAGGCAGCTACCTTTCCTCTGATGTTCTCTGTTATATCAGAACTCACATAGCAATGTTTGCTGGCCTTCTTTCTGGGCTTTTGGGTTCCAGTGGCCTTCCCTGGCCCTCTGCCCTAATCCTTGTGTTTGGGACTCATGATATGGGCCAGTGGTTTTCATCATGTATAGGCACAAGCATCATGTTAAACACATTCACAGAAACAAGCAGATTCCCTGATACTTCCCAGAAACCAGAGGCAACCCAGTCCTGGGGAGGACCTTTTAATCTTTTTCTACCCTTTCATCAATATTTTATGTTTATTTGGCTCCACTTAATAAGCACAGTTGGTGGATGGTGAACAACTCTTCTCCAATCCCTGTGTGCTTACCAACTCTCAGCCCCTTTGTTCTCATGAGTCTTGGCCACCTTTATCCAGGTTCTTATTTGAATATTGAGGAAGGAACACAAAATTCCATCATATCTTCAGAAAAGTATGAATTATCTTTTTGCATCAGGTACAGTCATTGATGCACTCATCCTTCACAGCAATCTAAGAATATTAATGAGTCAGTCTCAGGGTAGAAGGAGTAGTGAACAAGACAGACCTTGCCACAATAGTAAATAGCAAATAATAGTAGGAACAGTAATTGAAGCCTTAGGTTATTATATGCAAGCATGTATATGATTTTATTTTTATTGATGGTACTGTAGAGAAATTCAGAGTCCATGTAATAATGAAACAGTCCTGCAGTAATGTGGAGATACTAGAAATCTCTTTTAGTGTATGACTTTTAATCTGAATTGATAAATGTTCTCCCAATTTAACTAGAAATGGAAATCTAAATGGGGTGATGGTGATAATTTTGGAACTCTGTATTTTATGCATTATCTCCTTATAAGTGTACAAATTCTCTAATAAAAACAATACAAAGCACTTGAAATTATTTTTAATTTATATATATTTACATATAGACATATAGCAAATTATTAACTCTTGAAGATTTTTTCCTTAAATACTAAACCCTTTTGTCTTTTTCAGTTCACATTTTAAGATTAAAAAATACTAGGGGCCATCATCAATTTCCTGGTACTTTTACTTCTTTAGCAGGCAATGTAAGCAGTGATTAATATGTCCAGGTCATATGCTTGCATTATGACCAACCTGAAGTTGATCCCTCCTATTGGGGAAGTGACCAAGGATATTTTCTTATTCAACTCCTCCACACTAATTTCTGTGCCTACCATGATCATGGCATCAGGAGTGAGGTCAGGCAAAGTATCCAGAGAGGGATTAATTCACAGTTTCACTAATCTCTAAACTTGGCAAATGTTTAAAGTTGCAATTTTCTGTCCTGACAGCATATACAGGTTTCATGATATATCAATAGACCTCAAAACTTTCATTGTTCTACCCTCTAAAGCATTTTTTTGTAAAACATTGGGGCATCATTTCAGGTGAAACCTAAAAATTTAATTAAAAAAATAAACACTTGAAACAATACAATAGAATTTCCAGAATAATATGTACACTTAAAAATGAAAATTTTGTACCACCAAAACATGCATTGTTTTTTTTTTTTTTTTTTGGAGGGGTGCATGGCCAGGAATCGAACCCGGGTTTCCCACATGGAAGGTGGGCATTCTAACCACTGAACTACCCGTGCAACCCATGCATTGGTTTTTTATAACATTACATCATAATCTCCAAAGTTAACATGACCCAGATGTTGGATGGATATTTAAGCAAACTTCAGTACATCTATGAAATGGAGTACCACCCAGAAATAAAATGGAACAAACTATTATTATATGCAACAATATCAGAGGTATTATGCTGAGAGCATATGTTAATTAACTTATGCTTCTTTTTATATGACATTCTGAAAAAAGGTGAAGATTTCATAACATATCTGCTTAGTGTTTCCCAAGATCTGAGGCAGGAGAAGGTATGCATTTCAAATAGGCACAAAGGAAATATCTGTGGTGATTAAAATGATTATATCATTTCATGTTGTATGTACTTGACTGTATGCATGTATAAAAATGCATACAAGTATTATCCTAAAATAAGTGTGCAATTTTGATTAAAGTATGCCACAATCGTCCATACTTAAATAAATAATATTACATATTTATAAGTATATTCTAAGGAAGTAAATGACATAGAAACAATATAGTCACCCATTTTGTTTTAGCATTCTATGCTTCTCAAAGAAATACCATGAAATGGGTTGACTTAACATTGGGAATGTATTTGCTTATGAGGCCAGGAAAATGGCTGAATGAAGACACCAGCAAGGCATTGCTTATTTGCAAAGACTTGCTGCCTGAAATCCTTGGTTATTCTGTCATATGGAAAGGCACATCACAGAATATGCTGATTTTGCCCTTCTCTTCTGGGTATCATTGATTTTAGCTTCTTGTGTCAGCAGCTTTTACTTTTACGCTGCATCTGCGTCTGTCCTTTCATTCAAGAAAACATAACCTATATACCTTACACATTTAAGTTAGCAAAATGTCCTTGGAAACTTGTCTTTAACATTACATCCTACAAAACACAATTACCATCAAAATAAAAGTTTCAAAATAAAGGCCTAATTTGGTTAAATGTAAACATTAATTTTTACCATTTCAAAGAACTAGTAGATATAATACCAGGTTTTTGCTCAGGAAACCTGTATATATTAAGGAAGTACATCTGAAAAAATGCATGCCTTTTTATACTTAAAACTGATAATTCAGAAGATATATTTTTTACTTTCCAATTAATATTAAATTAGTATACAAATATAGGCCTTTCAGCCTAAAATCTTCAGCCACATCTCAAAGAAAACTGATTCAGAATGCAGAAAGACAACATACAAGAGTTATACCACTCACTACTTTATATAAAAGACACGGCATTATTTATTTAGTCACTTATTTATTCATCTATCTATTTATCTATTTAACTTTTTGGCAGTTTTTTTATGTTTCTGGTAAAGACGTGATTTTGGAATCAATACATCTTTTGAATATTGATTAAAAATGTACCCAACTCCTTGGTGGAGTCTGGGAACCAACTTTTCAAGTAAAACATTTAAATGCATAACATTGTTTAAACTAAACATCCCCTTTGTGGCCACTGAAGCTTCAATCTATCTTTACTGTAAAATATGCACCCCCCCCCCACATTTTTAGGAAACACATGAAGAACCAATTATAATGGGGATTGTCATGGTGAAGTTCATGTGTCAATTTGGCCAGGTGGTGGTGCCCAGTCACCAGGTCAGACAAGCACTGGCCTGGAAGTTTCTCAAGAGGCAGGTGCTGCCAATGGTCATATCCCTTCCCACTCTGTGAAGGTAGAAAAAGACTGTAGAAATGTTGTTCTGGGCCCAACTCCATGAGCCAGTGGGACTTTATGAATGAAACAATGTACCCATATTAAGATAGCAACAAAAAGTCTCATTTGCATTCATGTCAGAAAAAAAAGTGCAATGTCACCTATCAAAGGAAACATGGAACATTCTCATATCTTCTCCTATATTGAGCGCCATGAAACTCTAAAGTGAGATAAAGCTTCGAAGGTTAGAAAATAAGTTACTGTTTAGGTATATTTTAATCCCTGTCTTAATTAAAACTATTAGCCAGTGAGACTTCTGCAAGATTCTAAAATGAAGACATATGCAAAACAGAATCCTTAGACTCCAAAATATTGTGCATATCATAAGTCAAAAGAGTAGACTTATGAATTGCTATTAGAATATTTTAAATCAGAGATAGATCCTCACCCCAAACTTAGTTCTCCTGCAGGAGAGGGAAAAAAGACCATTCCATTGCTTCTCTTCTCCTGTTTAATCCAAGGTGTCTGTCTCTGCAAAGGTCTTTGAATAATAAACAGTTAAGAGTGGATCCAGAATGTTCATATGGGACAATAAGCACAATAGTGCCACCATCATCTGATTTTGGCAGGTATTTAAAGTTATAATTTTTCCTATGAGAGAATTTTGTGATTGTGTGATATATCTATGTGCTTCACATGCTTTGTTTTTGTTATCTAAAGGATTTTGTAAAACTCGGTGATATGATTTGGGGGAATTTAAATTCTAATACATAGAGTAAATGATTGCAAGAGGTACAATTTTTAGAATATCTTAACTGTTTATACCTAATAATAATAAAAAGGAATTTACCCCACCCAGAAATGGCCTTACAGAATACTTATGACTTATCACATTTTGTAAGCATTATAAGCATAGGTTACAAAGGAGGAAACAACTCAAATGTCCAACTGACTGATGATGAATTATTCAGCACAGGTAGGATTTTACTGTGTATCAAATACGGAGGTATTTGTGGATGTAAATACTAAAAGATTTATTATATACATCAGCTCACAGCACATTAGAGTTTATATAAGGTAGATCCTGATGAATGATGAAATTACTTCATCGATTAGGTCTCGACCCCTAAGGGACAATGCAGAGGTCTATATTACCCATTGGCTTCATCATGTTGCTTGGAACCCTGGTGACAACAGTCTTCATGAAATGGTGCTTGAGGTAAATATTCTACATTTTTTCCCAACCCCTAACCAGCTTAACAAATCATGCAGTCATGGGGAATTCTCCAGAAGGTAGGCAGTAGAGAAGAGAGTAGATGTCATTGGGAGGCACATGAGATTCTCTCTGGAGAATATTTCTTCTGCATAGAAATATTGGCATATTTCATTCTAGAATCTATTCTCAAAGATATTTATAAAGAACATAGAATTGGAAGAAAGACATTCTGGCTCATTCTAGGACAACATACAGACTTGTTTCCTTTCCTAAAATTAAAATGTTGTGCCCTGCCAGGGCAAAGGGTGTGGCCTTGACTGAAGTTTTCAAAGTTCAGAGTTAGTCAACAGTGACTTAATGCTATTGCAAGATCTGTATCTACATGCAATTCTGCATCTTTCTCATTGGACTCAGAGGGCCAAGGAAATGATGCTTGTGTTAATTTCACGCTGTCTGCTGTGGCACATCTATTAAAGAGCTTTGTCTCTACCCAGGAATCTTCTGTCTTCTGCAGCATTAATAAATTATTGTAGGTTAACATATTTGCTGTCAAATTATGCTAAATTCTACATTCTTTACAGTTACTGGGTGTACCCATAGATGTGCTTCAAAACAATATAAAAATAAGATGTTATATATTAGATATATCAAACCAACCAGTCTCTTAAAAGCTTTGATTAGGTTAAAAATAGAGAACGCTCATCCACTCTCCAAATCTAGATGAATTAATGTGTCGGTTTGAGGAGGGATATGGCAGAGAGATTTGCTCTATTAAAATGGAAAAACAATGCAAAATTTTGGGAAAGACATGGCTGGCATGGAGAGTAGGACCAACACAGCTTGTTATGAATGGATGGAGGGAAATGAAGCAACAACTTTCATGATGAAATCATCTCAGAAGGAACATGGAAGAAAATCACTTCCTATAAGGTTATTATATATTTTGCTAAAGGAGTTAAGTTTAATTTTGAGAATAGAGTGAGTTTCAATATCAACCTACTTATATTCCCCCCTACCCAGTTTTTGAACTTGAGGATATGTGTTTTAAAAGGAGCTTTTCACCTGAAAGTACTGTGTTTTATGATCTAGGGACTATATGCAGGATTGAGTTCCATTTGTTAAATTGCATTGGCTATGCATGAAGTCCTGTGTATGTGACTTCAGAAATATTTTAAAATATTTCTCCTCTCTCCTCTCTCCTTTATCTCTCCTCTCTGTTTTCTCTCTCTCTACACAGACACACACATGTGCACACACACACCCAACATTATAATGCCCTTTAAAATGGCCACATGTCTCAGTGAGGCTTTTCTGTAGAAGGGTGCTCTTATGGAGATGCATGTGTGAGCTACACCTATGTGTTTGTTGATGTGCAGTCAGGACAGATTAGACTAGGAAGACTGACGTGAGGGCCAAGGAAGGTCTAAGACTGTCAGTTCCTGTAATTGAGCAAACATCCTGGGAAAAATAATTTGTACTTTTCTTTTGGTGAATGTGCTTGAATTTATATACCAGCACTATTCACAATCACTCCAAATTGAAGACCATTCACATGTGCATTGAGTGTAATGATTAAATAAATTGTTAGAGACACATCATGGAATCCTATCTGCCAATGCCAATGAATGATCCATAACACCATGCAAGTATAAAATTCATCAACAACAAATAGAATGAAAAAAAGCCAGATTAAGAGTGGTCATTTTCTATGTTTCCATTTACATAAGGTATAAATGGTAGACGTGAACTGTGCGATTACAGGTCTTCATAGTATTTTCCCTTTACAGGAAAAGAGGCCCCATGAGGAGCTTTTCACCTGAAAATATTGTGTTTTATGATCTAGGAACTATATGCAGGGTTGAGTTCAGTTTGCTAATTTTCATTGGGCTGTGCATGAAGTCCTGTGCATGTGACTTCAGAAATATTTCAAAATACATGTCTCCAAATTCAAAAATATGGGGTATGATAAGTAGGTTAGTATTGAAACTTCCTTCTATTCTCAAAATTAAACTTAGTTATTAAATATTTTATGCCAAAATTAATTAATTAAATTTTGTTTGAGAATGCATTTATTCTTAATAAAAACCATCAGGAAGTTTCTAGACAAGATGCATTTCTGCTCCCGTAACTGCAGCAGCAACAGTCACATTTCTGCCTCATAACCTGCACAAAGCCAGTGTCATATTAACAAATTTAGTAAGATAAATGAAAAATTTATCTGTGAAATAAGAAAATGTGTATAAATATACTTATTATTTTCTGTTCTCCTTTCTTTGTACCATACTTGGAAATGTTCTATGGAAGACAACTAAATATGTGTTAATATCAAAGTTTTTAACCCTTTAAATATCTTACATCATTTAAAAAAATCTAACTGCAAAATATAGTGTTATTTGCTGCTAGATGCACTCATAGCTAATTTATCTAACATTAAAATCTGTATATGTAAGGTTTCAAACAAGGCATTTTCACTTCCCTCTTGTACTCACAACCACAGATCTATAATGAAACTCAAATTTTTTTTGCAAAGTTTACGTTGATTCTTATTTCAATTACTCTGATGATTTCAAGGAACTCATGAGAACAATTATACTGTATTTTTTAAGGTTTTGCAACCTCTAGATTAAAAAACCCTGAGTTACTATGTATAAAAGTTCCAAAATCAAAGGATGACAACTAGAATCTTTTAAAAATAATTCATAAAGCACAGAAGAAGTTCAAAGAAAAACCTAGAAAACAGGATGAACACTAAAGAAGAACATAACAGAAGTTGGCATATTCTATCCCAAACTTACCTATTACCACAGAAAATATACATTAGAATGTTTTATGTTAATTGGGTAGAGTATTTGGCTGAATATATTTAATTGGATTTTTTTCCATAGAAATAGCAAACTTTTAAGGTAAAGTAGAATAACGAATGATTCATTATGCAGATGTTTAAATAATTAAACTGTCATGATGATTTAAATATCAGATAAAACAGATATTAAATTCAAAGTAACTTATCATTATAGTAATTAGTATCATTACACTTCCTTATGCAAACTTTCCAATATAATTGCTTGATGGGAAAAATAATCTCAGATGATGCACAAACATATACATATATAAAATAAATGGATGCATGCACATATCTATGTAAACCCTCTTACACGCAGATACATACATTGACAAATGTATTTACCTGTGCAATCATGAGTGGATGCTTCTGTGTGTGTGCGTGTGTGTGTGTGTGTGTATATATATATATATTTACATTTGTATATATGTTTACATTTTTTGTGCCTTGCTGTGTGGTCTAATAGATGAGAAATAATTCCATGTGTCTTGTGAAATAAAAATATGTTTCTCTTATTTTGATACCACAAGATACAGTACAAATCATTAGATCAAACCAACCATTGTTACTCAATATTGAATCATCAATTTTTCATTTAATCTTTCTAATGTAAATACAGGAATAGTGCTACTAAAATCCTTCCTGCACATAACAAACGTATTTGTCTCTTTGGAATCCACAAGTCATAAATAGGATTCATGGCAAAATCCCCTCCAAATGGCTAATCCCCCACTGCTTACTGTTTCATTAAGTTCTACACTTAATTCCTCACCATAGAGAAGTGAGAGCTCATACCCTAAACTCTTTCTCTCTAATGTTTCCAGTTGGCATCTGCACAATTTACAGAAATATCTGCCTTCTACAGCTCCCCAAATTCCATGCAATTTTATCCCAGACCTCATTTGCTTTTTCAAAAGTCAATGCTTATTACTTCTTTTTCAAAGTGAAAATATATTTTTTGAGATGTCCTTTATCCCACTGTAGTTGAATTTGGCCATTTCTTATGTGGTGCTTTAAATATGCTACTGTTACCCCATATAATTATATTTCAAATGACTGTCATTTCCTTAAGGATACAAGAGTGATTTTATAATTTGTTCTTCAATGATTGTATAGAAATGGAAGAAGTACTCTAGTTCCACCCCCTTCTTAACTCAAAATAACCTAAAAACACATTTTCTTCAGTTTTCTGAATAAATCTAGTACATGATCTTCTTTCGAGGAACTCTGCCAATATTTCTGCTTAGTTAATTTTAAGAGAAACTTAATATCACATTGAAAGATGTACATGCAAAGATTTCAGCATAAGTTTAAGAAAGTTTTGAACCTACTGGCTTCTGAAGATTTAAACTCTGAATACCACCACTGTAAATAATATTAAAATTTCAAGTCTATAATTACTTCCATAATAATTATTTAAAATTTCATTTCATTTTCTATTTCTATTTACTATTATATTTTGGGGGCAGAGAATCTCAGTGCCTGCTCACCACTCTATTGTGCTGTCTTTCATAATTGCACTGCTACGTCTGTGATGCAGGATGAATAAACAAATGACCATTGGGCAAAAACATATGCATTGTGCATTAATAATGAGATTAGGAGACTTTGTATTCCTTACGCAGGCAGAGCAGTGTTTGGAGACGCTGCTGTCTTGACCCATGAGAACAAAGGGACTGACAGTTGGAAAACACACAGTGAATAGTGGAGTTAATTTCACAAGCACAGAACTGGGATTGTTAAAAAGAGCAAGGGAGGCCTGAAAGATGGAGGAATGAGTGCAAAAGGATGCAAATGTGCTTGGCAGTAAAAGGATGGTTTGGGTAGCTCTAGACTCAGGAGAGTATCTGGTGGAAGGGTTGATGCTGTGAATGTGCTGAACATGCTGCCTGTGCCTGTGCAAGATGAAAACCATGGAGCTTCTGACCTAGAGCATGATACCAAACATAAAGATGCAGGGAATGATGGCAATGCTGCAAAGAGTGTGTGATTTCACCTTTGCCTAGAGTAAAACGTACCCAAAATCTTGTATCATTTTGATTGTCTCACTTCTCCATTTGCTGGTCACATACATAGGAATAATGACATTTACCAGCATGTAGAGGAGCTAGCACAGGGCTATGGAGAGGCGGATGTACTTAGGAGCTTTCACTTTAAGCTCTGTCCACCTGGATTTCCTGAGGCTGATGGTGATGGCCTGGAAGATACTCAAGAGGCAGGTGCTGCCAATGGACACACCCCTGCCCACTCTGTGAAGGGAGAAAAAGAAATTTGCATCCAAAATCACTTGAGAATCATTTCCAACCTGTTCTAGTTTGCTAGCTGCCAGAATGCAATATACCAGAAACAGAAAAGCTTTTAAAAAGGGGAATTTAATGAGTTGCTAGTTTACAGTTCTAAGGCCAATAAAATGTCCCAATTAAAACAAGTCTGCAGAAATGTCCAATCAAAGGCATCCAGGGAAAGATACCTTGGTTCAAAAAGGCCGATGAAGTTCAGGGTTTCTCTCTCCTCTGAGAAGACACATGGTGAACACAGTCATAGTTTCTCCCCCAGCTGGAAGGGTGCATGACGAACATGGCATCATTTGCCAGCTTTCTTTCCTAGCTTCCTTTTTCATGAAGCTCCCTGGGAGGCATTTTCCTCCTTCATCTCCAAAGCACTGGCTGATGGACTCTCTGCTTCATGGTGCTGCAGCATTCTCTGCTCTCTCTGAATCACCTTCATTCTCCAAAATATTTCCTCTTTTATAGGACTCCAGAAACTTATCAAAACCTACCCAAATAGGTGGAGACATGTCTTCACCTAAGCCAGTTTAGCAACCACTCTTAATTAAATCACATCTCCAAGGAGATGATCTCATTACAGACAGAAACATATAGTATTGAGTAGTGATTATTCTGCCTTTAAAAATGGGATTTTGATTAAAACATGGGTTTTCTACATCCTTTCAAATTAGCACATACCCCAAAGTAGCCATTGTCTGGGGCACCCCTCTGGAGAACAAGACCAAGAAATTGGCTGCAAGTAGATGCCAGAGAATCAAATCTGTGGTCCTTTACCTGAGCCCAGTAAAATAAAGGGAGAAATAATTAGAGAGAAGAGAGAAATTTCCAAAAACTCCAACTATAGTGTGTTATAGGAACAGCATCCCTATTGCCAAATCCCTGGAGGACATTCTGTCAGTTCACAGTGGGTGATATTTGACTTCAGAGTCAGATGAGCCTGCAAGGAAATAGGAAGTGGGTGCTATAATTACCATGTCTCCTGAAATCCAATATTCTCTGCTTACATTAATTCTCCTTTAGAATAATTAAAATTACTCTTTTATTGAAAGACTTTTAGTAGTTGAATGTACGGTATTTAAAAGGAAAACAAAATGTAGGAATCTGTGCTAAGAAGGTCATACTGAGGTAACTTCTTTATTCCTCACAAATCTATGACCTGAGCATTCCTAGGGCTTTCATTTAAAGGATGGGGAAATATATACACAGAAACATTAAAAGATTTGTAAAAATTCATAAGCTTCTAAGACATAAAACGATGACTTGAACCTGGTGGGTTCTTTGCAAAAACAGTGCCTTTATCCACAGTCCTATGGAACACAACTAGTTATGTTTATTCTTCCAATAATGCAGATCTATATTTAGCTTGGTTTTTATACCTTTTCATTGAGTTTTAGCTTGGTGTTATGTTATTTTACAATACTGGTTGTAGCAATTTTCCATTTATGCATAAATATATTCTCTATAGTTCAATGTTGCCCCTGATTAATGATTTTATAGACCTTAATAAAATGCAGATCTTAACTAAATATAGACTGTAGAAAGGTTGTTCTGGGCCCAACTCCATGAGCCAGTGGGACTTTATGAATGAAACAATGTGTCCATATTAGGATAACAATAAAAAGTCTCATTTGCATTCACCTCAGAATGAAAAGTGCAATGTCACCTATCAAAGGAAACATGGAACATTCTCATATCTTCTCCTATATTGAGCATCATGAAACTCTAAAGTGAGATAAGGCTTTGAAGGTTAGAAAATAAGTTACTCTTTAGGTATATTTTAATCCCTGTCTTAATTAAAACTATTAGCCAGTGAGACTTCTGCAAGATTCTAAAATAAAGACATATGCAAAACAGAATCCTTAGACTCCAAAATATTGTGCATATCATGTCAAAAGAGTAGATTTATGGATTACTATTAGAATATTTTAAAATCAGAGATAGATCATCAGAGGTATTCGAGCTTGGCAGTTGCTGCATGCAACTCACAATCTAATGTCATCTTTTCTTTAAATTCTGCTTCCTTGATTTCAAGAGGGCAAACAGCCAACATAATCAACAGACCCAGAGTGTTTTCAGTAGAGAAGTGTTTATAGTCTCCATCGAGCACAGCCTACAACAGAGAAACAGAAACATTGCAGACCAGCATTTCTCCTTCACATCCACAATTTCTGATAAGGTGATATGATTCTTGTACATTCATCATATGCCTTTTACAAGTTTAGAATTATTAGAGGCAAACCTCTTAGAATCTGAGAATTATTTTCATGATTCCTATAAGGGTGACTGAGCAGCAATTGATTTCAGAACTATAAGACTGGAACCCATTTTATTTAAATATATATTTTTAGTCACCTAGATGAAACACCCACAATTTTTATCAGTGAGGATTACATTAAGTCTCATTAGGAGATATCAGGGATTGGTATCTGTCTGGAAACGCATCTCTTCTTACAAGCTCAGCCCCTGCCTCAGGAACAATTTGTCCTTCCTGTGTGGCTTTAGCACTGTACACAATTCAAATTCTGAAGGATACATTTTATGATATGGTCAGTTCTCAAGACTGCTAATGTGCCTCCTTCTGTTACACACTGCATCTCAGCCTGAAGTAGTAAACACTCACCGATTACATCCAGATGCCAGGAATGTGGGCTCCATGCGATGGTCATGAGCCAGTGAGTGTGTGTATGGGAGGCAGGCACAAAATCATGAGTTATGGGTTTGTGATTCTGTGACCTTACCTCCC
Source organism: Tamandua tetradactyla (assembly GCF_023851605.1). Lineage (NCBI taxonomy): Eukaryota > Metazoa > Chordata > Mammalia > Pilosa > Myrmecophagidae > Tamandua > Tamandua tetradactyla. The sequence goes on from NC_135342.1 coordinate 7,098,649, forward strand.
CACAGGACTGCAATTACCATTTCACCTGGAGTGCTCTTGACAGTGCAGGTTTGAGAGCTGAGAATATTTCTAAAAACATTTTTCTCAGTTGCTAATTACCAAAACTAATTACAACCTTCTGGGCAGCATCACCAAAGAGATTATTGAAATGTTCTTGTGCAGACTCCTCTAGGCTCCTGGGGTCAGGCAGGGTCTCCCCTGCAGGGTGCAGGAAATGCTGAGTTATGATATTTGACACACTGGCAGTGAAGGGAGTATATCTCTGAGGATGGTCTGTCTCCCTCAGACATTCTTGTACCTGAAAGTGAGCATTTTACTTATTTTTAGAACACTGGACCACACAGTAATTTAAGTAGCTATCTGAGATAATGAACCAAAGCGCCTAAGAATCATTTTCATAAATCCAAGTCACAGGAATAACATGAGAGTAAGCAGTCAATTTCAGGTAATTTGGAAATCTAGATAGTATGAATATGGTGTTGTAAAGCTGTGTGTATCCCAGAAAAATAATGTTCTTAAATTTAATTCAATCCTGTGTATATAATCCCACTGTAAGTAGGACAATTTAATGAGGCTGCTACAGTTAAGGTGGGATGCAGCTCATTAAGGGTGGGCCTTAATCCTAATACAGCTGTCCTTAAGAAAATAAGATGCAGATGGAGAGTAAAAGTAAAAGCTTCTGAACCAAGAGGCTAAAATCAATGATACTCAGAAGAGAAGGGCAAAGTCAGCATACTCTGTGATGTACCTTTTCATACGGCAGAGGAACCAAGGATTGCAGGCAAGAAGTCCTTGCAAAAAAGTAATGCCTTGCTGATGCCTTCATTCAGGCATTTTCCTGGCCTCAGCCAAAGCAGATATGTTCCCAATGTTAAGCCAACCATTTCATGGCATTTCTTTGAGCAACATAGAGTGCTAAAACAAAATGGGTGACTATACTATTTCTATGTCATTTACTTCCTTAGAATACACTTATAATTATGTAATATGATTATTTAAGTATGGACAGTTGTGACATAATTTACTCAAAATTGCACATTTTTTAAGGATAAAACTTGTATGCATTTTGATACATACATACAGTCACGTACATACAAAATGAAACTAGAAATAGTCATTTTAACCACCACAAATATCTCCTTTCTACCTCCTTGAAATGTGTACTTTCTCCCACCTTAGACCTTGGGGAGCACTAGACAGATATGTCATGAAATTTTCATCTTTTTTCAGAATGTCATATAAAAGGAAGCATAAGTTAATTAATATATGATCTTAGCATAATACCTTTGATACATTTGCATACAACAATAGTTTGCTCCATTTTATTGCTGGGTGGTATTCCATTTCAAGGATGTACTGCAGTTTGCTTAAATATTCATCCAACATTTGGGACATGTTAACTTTGGAGATTATGATGTAATGCTATAAAAAAACCAATGCATGGGGTGCAGGGGTAGTTCAGTTGTTAGAATGCCCATCTTCCATGTGGGGGACCCAGGTTCGATTCCTGGACCATGCAACACCCCCCAAAAAAAACAATACATGTATTCATGGTATAAAATTTTCATTTTTAAGTGTACATGTTTAAGTTGTACTGGAAATTCTATTGCATTATTTCAAGTGATTATTTTTAAAATTAGATGCTTAGTTTTCACCTGAAATGATGTCCCAATGTTTCACAAAACTCTTTGGAAGTTAGAACAATGAAACTTTAAGGTCTATTGATATATCATGAAACCCTTACATGCTCTTAGGACAGAAAATTGCAGCTTTAAACATCTCCCAAGTTTAGAGATTAGTGAAACTATGAATTAATCCCGATCTGGATATTTTGCGTGATCTCACTCCTGATGCCATGATCATGGTAGGCACAGAAATTAGTGAGGAGGAGTTGAATAAGGAAATGTCCTTGGTCACTTCCCCAATAAGGAGAATCAATTTCAGTTTGGTAGAAATGCAAGCATATGGCCTGGGCATATTAATCACTACTTACATTGCATGCTAAAGAAGTAAATATACTGAAATTTTTGATGGCCCCTAGTATTTTTTCATCTTAAAATGTGAACTGAAAAAGCCAAAAGGGTTTAATATTTAAGGAAAAGCAATCTTCAAGAGTTAATTTTGTATATGTCTATATGTAACATATATAAATTAAAAAATATTTCAAGTGCTTTGTATTATTTTTAGTAGAGAACTTGTAAATTTACAAGGAAATCATGCATAAAATAAAGAGTTCCAGTATTACCACCACCCTCCCTCCATTTAGATTTCCATTTCCAGTTAAGCTGGGAGAATATTTATCAATTAAGGTTAAAAGTCATACACTAAAAGAGATTTCTGGTATCACCACATTATTTCAGGACTGTTTCATTATTACATGGACTCTGAATTTCTCTACAGTATGATCAATATAGCTAAAATTATATACATGCTTGCATATAATAACCTAAGGCTTCAATTACTATCCCTAATATTATTTGCTATTTACTATTGTGGCAGGGTCTGTCTTGTTCACTACTCCTTCTACCCTGAGACTGGCTCATTACTATTCTTAAGATTCTGTGAAGGATGAGTGCATCAATGACTGTACCTGATGCAAAAAGATAATTCATACTCTTCTGAAGATATGTTGGAATTTTGTGTTCCTTCCTCAATATTCAAATAAGAACCTGGATAAAAGATGACCAAGACTCATGAGAACAAGGGGGTAGAGAGTTGGTAAGCACACAGGGATTGGAGCAGAGGTGTTTGCCATCCACCAACTGTGCTTATTAAGTGGAGCCAAATAAACATAAAATATGGATGAAAGGGTATAAAGAGATTAAAAGGTCCACCCCAGGGCTGGGTTACCTCTGGTTTCTGGGAAGGATCAGGGGATGGGCTTGTTCCTGTGAATGTGTTTGACATGATGCTTGTGCCTACACAGGATGAAAACCCCTGGCCCATATCATGAGTCCCAAGCACAAGGATTAGGGCAGAGGCCCAGGGAAGGCCATTGGAACCCAAAAGTCCAGAAAGTAGACCAACAAACATTACTATATGCCTTCTGAGATAACAGAGAACCTCAGAAGAAAGTTAGCTGCCTTTCCTCTGAAGAACTACACTTTTTTAATTAAATAAATCCCCTTTTCTTAAAAACTAATCCATCTATGGTGTGTTAATTCTAGAAGATTTATCACACTAAAACTGGTGCCTGAGAAATCCATGGACATTGGACTCCCTCCACTGACATTAAAGATGACATAATGGCATAAGGGTGAGAAATTCTACAGGGATCTAATAATTATGTGATAAAGGAAGATCATTCCCATTTTCACATCCAGAAAGGTTATTCATTTTTCAGAGCTCAATGATCAAATTCACCAGCAGAGAATTCAATAGTCCAATAAGAGCTATGGGCTAAAATTTTCATGGGAAATAAAATACAAAATTTTTGAAATACCATTACTTCCCCCTGAGAATTAAGTTTTTAAGTACGTATTTTTTGAAAAACGATTCCCCAGGGTGGCCATGTTTCTTCATATAGCACTTAAACTTGAAGGGTCACTTTCATTGATGCTTTACATATTATACATAATTAGTATCAAAATTCTTTAAACAATGAGTGAGCCATGAGACCCACAAAGCCCAAGAAGCCAGAGACTTCTGCAGGTGAAGAAAGAAAATGTCACTGGGGGAGCTTCAGGAAACAAGAAGCCCAGAGAGAAAACTAGCAGACATTGCGACTTCCACCATGTGTCTTTCCAGTTGAGAGAGAACCCCTAATCATCATCAGCCTTCTTGACCCAAGGTATCATCTCTAGATGCCTTAAATTGGACATTTCTATTAACTTGTTTAATTTGGAAATTTTCATGGCTTTAGAATTTTAAACTTTCAACTTAATAAATTCCCCTTTTTAAAAGCTGTTTTGTTTTTGGTATATTGTGTTCCAACATTTGCAAACCAGAACAGATTTTAGTACCAGAGAAGTGGAGTACTGCTGTTGTTTGCAAATACCAAACACATTGGAATGGCTTTTTAAATGAATAAGGGGAAGGTTTTGGAAGAATTGTGAAGAGTTTGATAGAGAGGGCCTAGAATGCTTTGAAGAGACCATTTGTGGAAGTTTGGACCCTAAAGATACCTCTGATGAAGCTCTAGACAGAAAAATGACATGTGTAATTGTAAATTGGAAGGAAGGTGATCCTTGTTTTTAAATGGCAGGTAGTCTGGCAAAATTGACCAGTGGCTTTGGCTGGAAGGCAGATTTTAAAAGCCACTAACTTGAATATTTAGCAGAAGAGGTTTTCAAATCATATCTGGAAAGGGAAGCCTGGTTTCTCCTTGCAGCTAATAGTGAAACGTGACAGGAAAGAGATACACTGATAACTGAACTCTCGGGTAAAACGAAACCAGAAACTGATACTCTGGAAGGTTCTGGGCTGCCAGGAAGGCAGTTCCCATAGAATGGTGCACCACATGAGAATGTAACCAAATGTGGAACCAGTCAGCCATTTCAGAAACATCTAGGATTGGAGATGGAGTTGTCTAAGTAGGATTTTTGGACAGTCCTTCTGTCTGATGGGCATGACACTTGCTTACTGCATAGAAAGCCAACAAGAATTCTGGGGACTTGTATAAATTAAACCACTGCCAGTCTCAACTAGCGGGCTCAGAAAAGGGAAAAAGTGATGGTAAAATGCCTTCAGAAGCAGAACCATGGAGGCTCGGGTCTGACATCAAGAAGCTTCAGACCAGGAGAGTTGACCCACCCAAGCACATGGAGAGGGTAAGTTTGCCCTGAAAGCAGAGGATAGACCTTCCACCTCATTGCAGTGGAAGAGTTGTGCCACTTCCGGGCTTGGAGAGGGTGTAGTATATTCTTTGGGAATGGAGGGACTGGTTGCTACCACATGGAATGATTGAGCTTGTGCCATGGAGATGATAGTGAGACCAGGTGTGGTGCTGAATCTTGGAGTGAGTGGAACTGAGTAAAAGGTGGTCTCCCCAGTCTCCCCAAGGTTGCGTTCAGAAAGAGACAGGCCACTGCTATACCCATAGAAAGGGTGAGACTGCCACTTTCTAAAGCCCCAAATATACATGACTGTCAGTCTTTCAAATCTGATGAAGTTTGCCTCGCAGGTTTTGGGAACTGTATGGGTCTGGTGAGACTTCTGCTCCTCCCAATTTGTCCCTATGGAGATGAGGATATTTATCTTATGACTGTCCCTCCTTTTATGTTGGCTGTAAATCACTTGCTTTGAGTTTTACAGATCCAGAGCCAGAGAATTTTGACTTAGGACAGACCATGCCTGTGGATAACTTTGAGATTTTGTACTGTTTCTTGCTTTGCATTTCATTTGTATTATTACTTAAATTTTTTAAGGTTTTTTGATATTGTTATTAAGTGAGTGTATTTTGTGTATAGGAATTGGAATATGCCAGTTTGAAAGGATTATGCACCATAGAAATGCCATGTTTTAATCCTGATCTATCACCTGGAGGCAGCCACTTCTTTTCATTCTTATTCAGTACTCTAGGATGGAAACTTGATGAGATTATCTTCACAGATATATGACACATCCAATTGTGAATATAAACCTTTGATTAAAGAGAGATGTGACTCCACCCATCCAGGTGGGTCTTAATTAGTTTACTCGAATCCCTCAAAAGAGGGAAGCATTTTTGAAAATGATGAAAGAGCCAGAGAGAGCCATGAAAACCACAGATCCCATGTGGCCAAAGACCTCTGAAGCTGAAGAAGGAAAATGTCCTTGGGGGAGCTTAATGAAACAAGAAGCTGAGAGAAAAAGCTAGCAGATATCACCATTTTCACCATGTGCCTTTCCAGTTGAGAGAGAAACCCTAAACATTATCAGCCTCTTGAACCAAGATATCTTTCCCTGGATGTCTTTAATTAAACATTTGCATTGCCTTGGTTTAATTTGGACATTTTCATGGCTTTAGATCTATAAACTTCCAACTTAATAAATTTCCCTTTTAAAAAGCTGTACCATTTTTGGTATATTGCATTCCAACAACTTGCAAGCTAGAACAGAGAGAAAACATCCAAAATGCAATATATGTGGTGAATAGCTGCAGTTTATGTATGAAATTGAGGAGCCAAGAAATACTAGGAAATCCACTGATTTAATTCAACATATTTATACCAATAAAGAGATAAATTTGTGAACCATGTTTATAGATACAAAAATATTATTTGACAGAAATCAACATGTGCTGATATTAAATTACCTACATACAAAGGTAGGGGTTGATGGATTGTTCCTAAATTGGCAAACCAGGGTCTACATACTACTAAGGGAAAACACTAGTGAGGTACCACCCAAGTTCAGAAACAACACTTAATAGGATATGATCATTAGAGAGAAGCCTAGGAAATGTGGCATAAAAATGGGAACCATACATACATATATCCTTATATGACATATATAAAACTCTGTTTGTGGATGATATAATTATAGCATCTGGAAACTAAGAAATTGAAAGAATGATTACTGAAGTTAACTATGTACATGAATAAACTATAAATTTGACATACAAAAGCAATCATTTACAATATGGTGGACATCTGCATTGCAAAAGGATAACCAAAACTAATATAAAATAAAATACAGTCCTATGACTATAACAAAAATGTGTAAAACATACATGAGGAAAACCATAAAACATTACCAAAATTTATGAAATGGAAATAAACAAAAGGAAACCACATCACATTTTTCAATAGATAAAAGCAATCCTTTTAAAGCTAATTTGCAACTTTACCTTGGTCTCAATATATCTAGCATTAGTTTGTTGAATTCTAATGTCAGAAGGAAGGTGAAATCTGAATATTAGCTTGGATATTTAACTAGGGAGATTTCCAAACTAAATGTGGAAAGTGCAGCCTGGCTTCTTGCAGCTTATATTAAAATGTGAGAGGAAAGGAATGAGCTGAGACCTGATCTCTTGGGCACATAAATCCAGAAACTGTTGGTTTGGAAAATTCTGAGCTTCCAAAAAGTGAATCCCCAGAGAATTGTTCTCCATGTGAGGGTTTAACTGATCATGGATTCAATCAGCCATCTCAATGCAAGTCAGGATTGTAAATGCAGTTATCAAGAGAGGATCTGTGGAAAATCTAATGGTTGAGACCCATGTGTACTGCATGTGGAACTGACAACGTTTATTGCTAGATCTTTATGAGCACAACCACTGCCAGCCTGGACAAAAAGGGATTAGAAAGGGAGAGATTAAAGGAAACATGATTACAAAGGCAGAACCATGGAAGCTGAGGCCTAGAGCCATGATATCTTTATGGGATTAGAGAGGGGACCCACCCATGTATGAAGAAATACTGAGTCTGCCACAGGGCTTGCAGAGAGCAGACTTTCTGCTCCATTGTTCAAGAAGACTGCTGACATACCAGGCTTCAGATAGGGTACAGCACATCTGTAGTAGTTAGGTTCAGGTGTCAACTTGGCCAGGTGAAGGTGCCTCGTTCTGTGCTGTGGACATTAGCCAGTGGCATGTGACACTCACCTGCTGCTGATTACATCTGCAATCAACTAGGAGACACGCCTGCTGCAATGAATGATATTTGATTTGATTGGCTGGAAACTTAAATGAGAGCACTCAACCTAGCACAGCCCAAGCAGCTCAACATACCTCATCTCAGCACTCGAAGCTCAGCCCAGGCCTTTGGAGATGCAGAAAGGAATCACCCTGGGGAAAGATGTTGGAATCCAGAGACCAGGAAAGAAGGCCAGCAGAGATCACCATGTGACTTCCCATGTAAGAAAGAACCTCAGTTGAAAGTTAGATGCCTTTCCTCTGAAAAACTATGCATTTTCAACTAAATAAATCATCTTTTATTGAAAACAAATCCATCTCTGCATTGCAACAACTACCAAACTAAAACAATGTCCACTCATGATTTAGTTTGTAGAAGCTGCTGGAATGTGATATACCAGAAATAGAAGGGTTTCTAAGAAAAGAAATTAATTAATTTGCAAGTTTACAGCTCTAAGTTCATGAAAATGTCCAAATTAAGGCACCAACAAAAAGTTACCTTCACTCGAGAAAGCCCAATGAAGTTCAGGGTTTCTTATTCAGCTGGGATAGTACTTGGAAATGGCTGCTAGCTTTCTCTCCTCATTTCAGAAGGCTCCCCTTGGGGTGTTTTCCTTCTGCTCCAAAGGTCTATTGCTGGATGGGTTCTGTTTTTTCCAGTGACCCTAAAAGTTTTTCAAAATAGTTCTCTTTCAAAAGGTTCCAGTACACAGTCCTACCTTGAATGGATGGAGACAGGACTTCATGGAAACCATCTAATCAAAAGTTACCACCCACAATTGAGTAGGTCATATCTCCATGGCAACCATAAAAAAAGATTCCACCCAGCAATATTGAATGAGGTTTAAAGGACATGGCGTTTCTGGGGTACATAATAGCTTCAAGCCAGCAGAACTGGGGGTTAGGAAGCATTTGGCCACTGTCCTACTGTCCTAAGGGGTGTAAAACTGTGCCCCAGAAATTGGGGAGAGTCTAGTTGTCACACCAGTGTTCTCGGTGTGTTGAGCCTGTGCCCTGGAAATTGGCGAGAATCCTTCTGCCACATCCATGCCTGAGGAAATTGGAGCCTAGATTTGTGCCATCTATCTCATACTGCCTTTTCAGAGTGGAGAACAGAACAGGTCCATCAACCCAATGGGTGATATCAGTCACTTCATTGCTGTTTGTCATCTTGATGTACAGCCTCACTACAGAAGATGATGAAGTACGTTCTAAGAGGCCAATGAAAGAAAAGACTACTTTAGATATGGAATACAAGAAGTCAATAACTTCTACATAATAACTTTATGTAAATAACTACTTACTTGGGCTGACAGAAACTTTCACATGAAAAAAAATAATCTTAGTACATATGTTTAGAAATGAAACAAAACAAAATAAAGATTCTGTTTTTTTATGCTCTTGCACTTTTTAGAGTTTTCCTTTTATGGATTGAATCATGTACCCTACAAAAAACATCTTCAAGCCTTCACATCCTTCTGTGGGTGTAAAACAATATAAATAGGATTTTTTAATATTTCTTAACCAAGGTGTGGATTCATTTGTGGATAGAATCTTCAAGGATCTAATTTATAAGAGGTCAACTTGAATCTAGGTGGGCCTCAATCTTTTGACTGAAGATCCTATAAGCAGAGGAAATTCAGACACAATCAGTAGGAGCCAGAGAATGCTGTAAATGACCATTTCATCTAACTCATGGATGGAATCAGAAGTTCAAGCCAAGGAATTCCAAGGATTGGTTGGTAAGCCAGAAGCAGAATTTTATTGATTAGAGATAACACATGGCCAGCGAACACAGTGATTTTGAACTCATAGCCCCTAAATTTGTGAGCTTATAAATTCCTGTATTGTAATCCAACTCTTTTCTTATATTTTTCATAGAAACCCAAGCAAACTAAGTCAATGACTTTTTATTCACCAACTTTATTTTAATGTGTCAATATTATGTAATTTTCTAAGTGCAAAAGAACTGATCTTTTAAACATGCATGTTACATAAAATATGCCACAATGTTTGCCTCTATGGTTGGTAGGAAATATTTGACCTCTATTATTTGGAATCTGATTATTTATCAGAATCATTTAATTCATTAACCATTCAAACCCAAACAGTATATTGATTTGAAGTATGAAAACAGCCTTATGATCTTTCTTTGCACTTCTACATGTCTAATTTTTCTACATATTTCCAATGTAGTTTCTTTCCACAGGAAATTACGGAAGGTTTATAAATTGTTGCTTAAATATTTCAAGTAATTTCTGATGAGAAATAGATGACAAAAAGAAAAAGTGGCCTATAAGATCCACATAAGGGATTCCATCATTTCTTTGATTAAAAAAATTAAAATTCTATATACCATATAATTACAACTATATGACATTCTGGGAAAGGAAAAATTATAGAGCTAATATGAAGGTCAGTGGTAATCAGAATTTGGGAGTGTGGGTGACAGAGTTGTGGCCCACAGGACATTTTTACAAGGGAAAATATTCTGCATGATGCCATAATGGTGTCATCAAGCATATGTCAAAACACATAAAACATTACACTCTAAAGGGTGAATCTCTAAGCAAATTATGGACTTTTCACAATAATAACATCAATATTGGTTGATCAATTGTAATAAATGTCCACACTAATTCAAGATTTTAATAGTAGGGAAACTGGGTCATGTGGAGGAGTATAAGTGAATAATGTACTTTCTGCACAATTTTCTGTTAATCTAAAACTCTAAAAATGAAGTTTATTATACAAACTATGTGACGTTTGAGTACTTTTAATTTGCTATAGACACAATAAAAATGGATCAGGTCTTAAGGGAAGGAAAAGGTCAAATGAAAGAACTACATGGCAAAATTAAGAAAGCATACCAGTACTATTGGGAAACCTGGCTGAATTTTTTTATAATTTGAGATAAATAAAAAGGAAATACCAGTGCCCTCTCTCTGCCTGACACATTACAGTTCACACTGTGAATGTTTAATTCCATTTTCCTACTTCTATCATCACTTTCCCCCTTACTTCCAACATGACACTCCCCTTTCCATCCCACTCTATTCATTCCACTTAGTGTTTAACAATTGTGTTAAGCTACCCATAATGTAATGCCATTTATTCTTCCCTCTTTCTTTGTGCTATTTTGTCCCATCATTTTCCTACATTACAAAGGATAACTTATCGTGTTACTGTTCTGTTTTAAATTGTCTGTTGTATTTGTTAAGCTGCCTGAATGCTAAAATTTAGAGGGAAATATAGGTACATCCTTTTAGTTAGTATTTTTTATTATGAAAATCAATTTCACAAGAGTTATAACTTACAGATAATAAAATGCATTAACTTGAATGAAGAGTTCAATTGAACTAATGCATACAAGCATGATGAAATTACTATTGCATGTTATAGAAGATTCTCATTATTCCAAATTCTCATCATGCCCAATTACACTCAGTCATCAATGTCTCCATACATGCAAAGCTATCAAAATTTTCCCATGTGTACTCTCCACAGGAAGAAAATTGTCAATGCCAATAATGAAGTAATTAATTGATATTGGTAATAAAAAGAAGAAATTGGAGTTTAAGAAGAGAGCCATATATTTGTTTTTCCTTAAAATCTTTGCAGTGATATAATTCTGTATTATAATATCCACCCTTAAATTAAAAATTCAATTAGCATATTCACAGAGTTGTGCCAACTATCAGTATAGTCTGGCAATATTTTTTCACTCTAAAACTGCACAAAAGTCACTCCTCCCTTGCTCTCATTCAATCTTCATTCTAACGCTAATCTACTTTCAGTCACTAGAGATGTTCCTACTGTGGTTTTTTTCTATCAATGGAATAATTTCATTTCATTTCAGCCTCAGCTCTCTGGTTAAGGTAATTATGTATGATATTGACCCAAACTTCCTCCTTGAGATCAAATCAAAATCAGAATAATCACTAATCCTTTCTGTTATACCTAAATTAGTACCCCTGACTGAGAAGAAAAATCTGTGGTTAAATTTGAGGAATCCAACTGACTTTATAAGGTATACTATGACAGTTGATCAGAATAGTTCATCAGATTGAGTCAATATTACCTGTTAGCCTTATTCTGTGGCGTGGAACCATGGTAATAAAGTCTTCATCCAATGGTGCATGAGGTAAATTTTACAGATTTGTTCTTAGCGTCTTTCTCAAGTTAATCAATCATGCAATCATGGGGATATTTTCCAGAAGGCAAAACAGTATAGAAACAATGGGTGACAATTGCCCATGGGTTTGTCTCAGGTGAAAATGTCTTCTGGGTAGCATCATTGGCATATTTTGTTCAGGAATCCCTTTTCAATATTGAGTGTACAGAAAACAGACATGGAAGATAGAGATTTTTCCTCCATCTGGGTCAATATCTTACTTTTAATAAAGTTACTGTCTCCAGTCAGGGCAAATTTTGAGGCAGGGGTGATTACACTTCCCTTGAAAATAATGAAATCCCTAAAATTCAGTTCCTTAACACTGACTAAAACATTATGCAGGTACTGTAACCACAAGATTCTCAGCATCTTTATGGTGGGACTTGGAGGGCAAGGGAAAGGATGTCAATATTAAGCTCATTCTGCCTTCCATGCTATGACTAAAAAGTACTTTGTCTACTTTTTAGTCAATGACTAAAACATTATGCAGGTACTGTAACCACAAGATTCTCAGCATCTTTATGGTGGGACTTGGAGGGCAAGGGAAAGGATGTCAATATTAAGCTCATTCTGCCTTCCATGCTATGACTAAAAAGTACTTTGTCTCTGACTTAGGAGCCTTCTGCCAGCATCCACAAACCATTGTAGTTTAATGTGTTTGTCTGAAAATTGTGTTAAATTTTACATGGTTTACAGTTCCTGGAATTAATAACAGGCATGATTTGAACCAATAGAATAATAATATGTAATATATAAATCTAGCCACTCTTCAAAAACTTTATGAAGAAGATAGAACTTATATATTCTCAAAATCTAGATGTCTTTAATGTGTACTTTAAATGAAGAAGCTTAGTAGAAAAAACTGGTTTATAAAATGGGAAGAGTAACGTAAAATATTGTGGTAGAAGTTGCTGGTATAGAAGAGAGCAAGACTAACAGGGTTGGACACAGAATATATGGAGTGAGAAGAGCCAACAACCCTCATGACCAGAGTAACTCAGAAGAAACTTGGAAGTAAATCACTTACTGTGAGATTATTACATTATTTGCCATAGGGGTAGTCTGCATATCTCTTTACATCAGTCTCTTTCTCTCTCAGTCTCAACTCTCATGCACATGCACATACAGACACAAACTCACTCAACCTTATAATGTCTTTAATATGGACACTTGGTTTCTGTGTAAGGGTATTATTTTTGAAATAAATGAATGTGTTAAGTTCTATGTGTTTTTTGATATAGGACAGACAAGTTTAGACTAGGAGGACTGAAGTGTAGAACAAGGAAGGTCTAAAACTGTCAATTCTTGTAATGCAGCAAAAAAAAATCCTGGGAAAATGTCATTTGTACTTGTGTTTTGGTGTGACTTCTAGAATTTGTATACCAGCTCTATTCATAATAGCTCCAAAGCGATATCCATTCATACGTGCATTGAGTGGAATGAGTATATGAATTGTTAGAGTCAATCCAATTGGAATTTAATTGGAATCCAATTGGCTCATGGCAATGAATGTTCTATAACAACATGTAACCAACAGTAAATTCACAAACAACATATAGAAAGAAAACAGCCAAATTCAGAAGGCTCTTTCTGTATAATTCAATTCATATAATGGATAAAATGGGTAAAAATCATCTGTGCTATTAGATGTCCTCATGATGACTTCTCTTTAGGGTACTAGGATTGTCCTTAGGAGATGTTTTTTGTTTGACAATATTCTGTTTTAGGATCTAGGAGCTATACCCAGGTCTCTGTTCACTTTGTAAAATTACACTGTGATGTGCACTTATGCCTGTACACATTTCTTGGAAAATTGTGTTTAGATATGTGTCTCCAAATCTTAAAAAGGTGGAAAAAGATACTAGGTTAGTATTGAAAATTCTTTGTATTGTGAACATGAAAGTTCAAGTTTTTAACTATACACTGTAATTAATTAATTAATTAATTTTATTTAATAATGCATTTATTTTTAATAAAACATCAATAAGAGTATCTAGAATATATGAATTTCTCCACCCCTAATTTCAGCAGTGACAAAGACAGATTTCTGCAGCATAGCTTATTCACAAAATCTGATTCTGCTCAAAAATTGGATATGATCAAATGTCACATTGACAATTTTAATAAGATGATGATTACCTTTATTCTGTGAAATAAGGAAATGCTTATAGACATAATTAATCCTTTTTATTTGCCTTTCTTTCATTACTGTACTTTATATGTTATTTGGAAGAAAACTAAATATAAGGGATAATTTAAAAGGTTTGTAAAACTTATCTTGAACTTATTTCTAAAATTTCTAATTCAAAAAAATGGAGTTATTGCATTTGAGGTGCACTGATAAGTAATTGTTAGTGTGCTGTTTTTTCATGGGCAGGCACTGGGAATGAAATGTTAATGCTATTTATATAACCTAAAAGGTGTACTATCTGGATTGTTTCAAGCAAGACCTTTTCATTTCCCTTTTGTGCTCACAGGCACAGATTGATCAAACTCAGATTCCCTTTGTAAACTCAAAGTTGATTTTGATTTGTACATTCAATTACTGTGATTTACTGAAAGAACCCATGAGAAACATCAGGCTATGTTTTTAAAGGGTGTTGTGATTTTTAGATTAAAAACACCTAAGATGCTGAGTATAAAACTTCCAAAATTAAAGAACAAAAGTGGATCCCTTTTACAGAAATTTAAAAAGCACAAAAGATGGTAAGATTTAAAGAATAAGAGAGTAGATCTCCCATAATGAAGAACATGAAATAAGTTAGTAAAATTAACTCCAAACTGTTAATTACCATATTAAAAATATACAGAATGTTTGCTCCTAGTTCAGTAACCTTATTGGAGTCAGATTATGCTCTCATGCATGCCCTTTTTCAACAGGGTCTTGTCTGACCTGTGAATACAGTGTGACTTTGGAAAGGTAGAAATGAAAGGCCTCTGACAATGGTGAATAAAGTGATCATGAAGAAATCCAAGATGCATGCCATAGTGCACACTCAAGGACATGTACAGGGACTAGCAGGTGGCCCATATCCTGGTCTCCAGAAGACCAGCCACTGCTTCTTCAGAAGAGCCTCCTATTCTTTCTGTGCCTCTGTCTGAGGACATTTATTAGGCTGTAGTCCAGATAGGAGGCCAGAAGGTAAATTATTCCCTGACCTTGGAGCAGTTCTTGGGACTACCATAGTTCTGGGGACCTCTGTGTGCCACAGAGTAGGACTTCAACACTGTGACCACCCAGGCAACCTATGCCTTCCCTGCCAAAGGCTGCTTCATTCCAGCCCAACTGCCAAGTTCCCTGGATCTGACATGGGCTGGTGAAGCATTTCAGACCTCTTTTGAGTGACAGATGTCCCATTCTGTCCTTATACAGGTGGGAGCCAGTGCCCTCAGTGGGTCTGACTAGTCTTGTGCCAGGGTGCCAGAAACCCTAATTCATGGTGCTCTTTCAGCAAGAGCAATGTCCTGCTGCTGACATCTTACACATGACCTAGAGAAGACGTTAGATACAGTGCCTTAATTAATTACAGAACCCTATCAAAGAAATTGTTTACTTTTATTGTGGAGAATGGTTATTTTTCTGGTTTCACAATGTTATGTACCCCAGACAAAAAGCCTTGCTCTTTAATCCTGATTGGGACATTTTAATCAGGTTGTTTCCATGAAGATGTGACACACCCAATTGTGGGTGTTAACTTTTGATTACCTCAAGAGATGACTCCACCTATTCAAGTTGGGTCTTGATTAGTTTACTGGAGTCCTTAAAAGAGCTCATGGAGAAAGAGGGACAGGTCAGTTCTGACAGAAATGCAGACATTTGGAGATGCCTGGAGACAAAGAGAGGGTCAGAAAGGGGACCACTGGAAACAAAAGCTGAAAGCAATGAAATCCAGGAGGAAAGGGCCAGCAGACATGGCCATGTTCTCATGAGATGCTCAGCAAAACATAACCCAGAACCCAGAGTTTTGCCCTGGGTGAGCTAAATAAGGATCTTAATTGCTACCATATGCTTTCTCAGTTGACAGAGATATCCCAGACACCATACCACAAATCCTTGACTCTGAAGTCAAGGTATCTTTCTCTGGATGCTTTGGTTTGGACATATTAAATGCCTTACAAATGTAAACTGGCAAATTAATAAATTTCTTTTATGAAAGCCATTCCATTTCTTTTTTTTTTTTAGAAATATTTTTTTATTAATGAAAAAAAGAATTAACAAAACAATTAGAAATCATTCCAATCTACATGTACAATCAGTAATTCTTAATAACATCACATAGTTGCATATTCATCATTTCTTAGTACATTTGCATCGATTTAGAAATAGAAATAAAAAGAAAACAGAATAAGAATTAAAACAATAATAGAAAGAAAAAAAAAAACAAACCTACACCTCACATGCAGCTTCATTCAGTGTTTTAACATAATTGCATTACAATTGGGTAGTATTGTGCTGTCCATTTCTGAGTTTTTATATCCAGTCCCGTTGTACAGTCTGTATCCCTTCAGCTCCAATTATCCCTTCTCTCTCTTTTTTTTTAATTAACGGAAAAAAAGAAATTAACCCAACATTTAGAGATCATACCATTCTACATATGCAATCATTAATTCTTAACATCATCACATAGATGCACGATCATCATTTCTTAGAACATATGCATTGGTTTAGAAGAACTAGCAACATAACCGAAAAAGATATAGAATGTTAATGTAGAGAAAAAAATAAAAGTAATAATAGTAAAATCAAAACAAAACAAAACAAAACAAAAACCTATAGCTCAGATGCAGCTTCATTCAGTGTTTTAACATGATTACTTTACAATTAGGTATTATTGTGCTGTCCATTTTTGAGTTTTTGTATCTAGTCCTGTTACACCGTCTGTATCCCTTCAACTCCAATTGGCCATTATCTTACCCTGTTTCTACCTCCTGCTGGACTCTGTTATCAAGGACATATTCCAAATTTACTCTCGAATGTCTGTTCACATCAGTGGGACCATACAGTATTTGTCCTTTAGTTTTTGGCTAGACTCACTCAGCATAATGTTTTCTAGGTCCATCCATGTTATTACATGCTTCATAAGTTTATCCTGTCTTAAAGCTGCATAGTATTCCATCGTATGTATATACCACAGTTTGTTTAGCCACTCTTCTGTTGATGGAGATTTCGGCTGTTTCCATCTCTTTGCAATTGTAAATAACGCTGCTATAAACATTGGTGTGCAAATGTCCGTTTGTGTCTTTGCCCTTAAGTCCTTTGAGTATATTCCCAGCAATGGTATTGCTGGGTCGTATGGCAATTCTATATTCAGCTTTTTGAGGAACCGCCAAACTGCCTTCCACAGTGGTTGCACCATTTGACATTCCCACCAACAGTGAATAAGTGTGCCTTTTTCTCCACATCCTCTCCAGCACTTGTCATTTTCTGTTTTGTTGATAATGGCCATTCTGGTGGGTGTGAGATGATATCTCATTGTGGTTTTGATTTGCATTTCTCTAATGGCCAGGGACATTGAGCATCTCTTCATGTGCCTTTTGGCCATTTGTATTTCCTCTTCTGAGAAGTGTCTGTTCAAGTCTTTTTCCCATTTTGTAATTGGGTTGGCTGTCTTTTTGTTGTTGAGATGAACAATCTCTTTATAAATTCTGGATACTAGACTTTATCTGATATATCATTTCCAAATATTGTCTCCCATTGTGAAGGCTGTCTTTCTACTTTCTTGATGAAGTTCTTTGATGCACAAAAGTGTTTAATTTTGAGGAGTTCCCATTTATTTATTTCCTGCTTCAGTGCTCTTGCTTTAGGTTTAAGGTCCATAAAACCGCCTCCAGTTGTAAGATCCATAAGATATCTCCCAACATTTTCCTCTATCTGTTTTATGGTCTTAGACCTAATGTTTAGATCTTTGATCCATTTTGAGTTAACTTTTGTATAGGGTGTGAGAGATGGGTCTTCTTTCACTCTTTTGCATATGGATATCCAGTTCTCTAGGCACCATTTATTGAAGAGACTGCTCTGTCCCAGGTGAGTTGGCTTGACTGCCTTATCAAAGATCAAATGTCCATAGATGAGAGGGTCTATATATGAGCACTCTATTCGATTCCATTGGTCGATATATCTATCTTTATGCCAATACCATGCTGTTTTGACCACTGTGGCTTCATAATATGCCTTAAAGTCAGGCAGTGCAAGACCTCCAGCTTTGTTTTTTTTCCTCAAGATGTTTTTAGCAATTCGGGGCACCCTGCCCTTCCAGATAAATTTGCTTATTGGTTTTTCTATTTCCGAAAAATAAGTTGTTGGGATTTTGATTGGTATTGCATTGAATCTGTAAATCAATTTAGGTAGGATTGACATCTTAACTATATTTAGTCTTCCAATCCATGAACACGGTATGCCCTTCCATCTATTTAGGTCTTCTGTGATTTCTTTTAGCAGTTTTTTGTAGTTTTCTTTATATAGGTTTTTTGTCTCTTTAGTTAAATTTATTCCTAGGTATTTTATTCTTTTAGTTGCAATTGTAAATGGGATTCGTTTCTTGATTTCCCCCTCAGCTTGTTCATTACTACTGTATAGAAAGGCTACAGATTTTTGAATGTTGATCTTGTAACCTGCTACTTTGCTGTACTCATTTATTAGCTCTAGTAGTTTTGTTGTGGATTTTTCCGGGTTTTCGACGTATAGTATCATATCGTCTGCAAACAGTGATAGTTTTACTTCTTCCTTTCCAATTTTGATGCCTTGTATTTCTTTTTCTTGTCTAATTGCTCTGGCTAGAACCTCCAACACAATGTTGAATAATAGTGGTGATAGTGGACATCCTTGTCTTGTTCCTGATCTTAGGGGGAAAGTTTTCAATTTTTCCCCATTGAGGATGATATTAGCTGTGGGTTTTTCATATATTCCCTCTATCATTTTAAGGAAGTTCCCTTGTATTCCTATCTTTTGAAGTGTTTTCAACAGGAAAGGATGTTGAATCTTGTCGAATGCCTTCTCTGCATCAATTGAGATGATCATGTGATTTTTCTGCTTTGATTTGTTGATATTGTGTATTACATTAATTGATTTTCTTATGTTGAACCATCCTTGCATACCTGGGATGAATCCTACTTGGTCATGATGTATAATTCTTTTAATGTGTTGTTGGATACGATTTGCTAGAATTTTATTGAGGATTTTTGCATCTGTATTCTTTAGAGAGATTGGTCTGTAGTTTTCTTTTTTTGTAATATCTTTGCCTGGTTTTGGTATGAGGGTGATGTTGGCTTCATAGAATGAATTAGGCAGTTTTCCTTCCACTTCGATTTTTTTGAAGAATTTGAGGAGAATTAGTACTAATTCTTTCTGGAACGTTTGGTAGAATTCACATGTGAAGCCATCTGGTCCTGGACTTTTCTTTTTAGGAAGCTTTTGAATGACTAATTCAATTTCTTTACTTGTGATTGGTTTGTTGAGGTCATCTATGTCTTCTTGAGTCAAAGTTGGTTGTTCATGTCTTTCCAGGAACCCGTCCATTTCATCTAAATTGTTGTATTTATTAGCATAAAGTTGTTCATGGTATCCTGTTATTACCTCCTTTATTTCTGTGAGGTCAGTAGTTATGTCTCCTCTTCCATTTCTGATCTTATTTATTTGCATCCTCTCTCTTCTTCTTTTTGTCAATCTTGATAGAGGCCCATCAATCTTATTGATTTTCTCATAGAACCAGCTTCTGGTCTTATTGATTTTCTCTACTATTTTCATATTTTCAATTTCATTTATTTCTGCTCTGATCTTTGTTATTTCTTTCCTTTTGCTTGCTTTGGGATTAGTTTGCTGTTCTTTCTCCAGTTCTTCCAATTGAACAGTTAATTCCTGCATTTTTGCCTTTTCTTCTTTTCTGATATAGGCATTTAGGGCAATAAATTTCCCTCTTAGCACTGCCTTTGCTGCATCCCATAAGTTTTGATATGTTGTGTTTCCATTTTCATTTGCCTCGAGGTATTTACTAATTTCTCTAGCAATTTCTTCTTTGACCCACTCGTTGTTTAAGAGTGCGTTGTTGAGCCTCCAGGTATTTGTGAATTTTCTGGCATTCCGCCTATTATTGATTTCCAGCTTCATTCCTTTATGATCCGAGAAAGTGTTGTGTATGATTTCAATCTTTTTAAATTTGTTAAGACTTGCTTTGTGACCCAGCATATGGTCTATCTTTGATAATGATCCATGAGCACTTGAGAAAAAGGTGTATCCTGCTGTTGTGGGATGTAATGTCCTATAAATGTCTGTTAAGTCTAGCTCCTTTATAGTAATATTCAGATTCTCTATTTCTTTATTGATCCTCTGTCTAGATGTTCTGTCCATTGATGAGAGTGGGGAATTGAAGTCTCCAACTATTATGGTATTTGTGTCTATTTCCCTTTTCAGTGTTTGCAGTGTATTCCTCATGTATTTTGGGGCATTCTGGTTCAGTGCATAAATATTTATGATTGTTATGTCTTCTTGTTTAATTGTTCCTTTTATTAGTATATAGTGTCCTTCTTTGTCTCTTTTAACTGTTTTACATTTGAAGTCTAACTTTTTGGATATTAGTATAGCCACTCCTGCTCTTTTCTGGTTGTTATTTGCATGAAATATCTTTTCCCAACCTTTCACTTTCAAACTATGTTTATCTTTGGGTCTAAGATGTGTTTCCTGTAGACAGCATATAGAAGGATCCTGTTTTTTAATCCATTCTGCCAATCTATGTCTTTTGATTGGGGAATTCAGTCCATTAACATTTAGTGTTATTACTGTTTGGATAATATTTTCCTCTACCATTTTGCCTTTTGTATTATATATATCATATCTGACTTTCCTTCTTTCTCCACTCTTCTCCATACCTCTCTCTTCTGTCTTTTCGGTTCTGACTCTAGTGCTCCCTTTAGTATTTCTTGCAGAGCTGGTCTCTTGGTCACAAATTCTCTCAGTGACTTTTTGTCTGAGAATGTTTTAATTTCTCCCTTATTTTTGAAGGACAATTTTGCTGGATATAGGAGTCTTGGTTGGCAGTTTTTCTCTTTTAGTAATTTAAATATATCATCCCACTGTCTTCTAGCCTCCATGGTTTCTGCTGAGAAATCTACACATAGTCTTATTGGGTTTCCCTTGTATGTGATGGATTGTTTTTCTCTTGCTGCTTTCAAGATCCTCTCTTTCTCTTTGACCTCTGACATTCTAACTAGTAAGTGTCTTGGAGAACGCCTATTTGGGTCTAATATCTTTGGGGTGCGCTGCACTTCTTGGATCTGTAATTTTAGGTCTTTCATAAGAGTTGGGAAATTTTCAGTGAAAATTTCTTCCATTACTTTTTCTCCTCCTTTTCCCTTCTCTTCTCCTTCTGGGACACCCTCAACACGTATATTTGTGCAGTTCATATTGTCCTTGAGTTCCCTGATACCTTGTTCAAATTTTTCCATTCTTTTCCGGATAGTTTCTGTTTGTTTTTGGAATTCAGATGTTCCATCCTCCAAATCACTAATTCTATCTTCTGTCTCTTTGAATCTATCATTGTAGGTATCCATTATTTTTTCTATCTTTTCTACTTTGTCCTTCACTTCCATAAGTTCTGTGATTTGTTTTTTCAGTTTTTCTATTTCTTCTTTATGTTCAGCCCATGTCTTCTTCATGTCCTCCCTCAATTTATCGATTTCATTTTTGAAGAGGTTTTCCATTTCTGTTCGTATATTTAGCATTAGTTGTCTCAGCTCCTGTATCTCATTTGAACTATTGGTTTGTTCCTTTGACTGGGCCATATTTTCCATTATTTGAGCGTGATCCATTATCTTCTGTTGGCGTCTGCGCATTTAGACAGATTTCCCTGGATATTGGATCCAAAAGTTTGGAAGATTTTTCTGTGAAATCTCTGGGCTTTTTTTCTTATCCTGCCCAGTAGGTGGCGCTCGTGGCACACGTTTGTCTGCGGGTCCCACCATTAAAAGGTGCTGTGGGAACTTAAACTTTGGAAAACTCTCGCCGTCCTGGGGGTTCGCTAGCCGAAGCGGCTTGAGCCGGCCCGGGGTCCGAACGCTGGGAGGGTTGCTGGTCGCCGCAGCCCGGGAAAGAGCCCGTCCGAATTTCCTAGTCGGCCCGGGGCGACAAGCGTGGCGGGAGGGCGCCAGCGGAAGCGGCCCGCCCGGGAGAGTGCACGTTCCCCGGGAGTCACGGGTTTGGAAGGGGCCACCCCCACCCGTCACCGTTCTCCACGGCCTGGGGGTTTCCAATCCAATTCTCTCAGTTGGTCCGAGGGGCTGCGCGTGGTGTGGGCGCCAGCCCTCTCCAATTCTCCCAGTCGGCCCGGGAAGGGGGAAGGGAGTAACTCTGGCCGCTTCCCGCCCCGCCCGGTGAGGCCCGAGCGCCTCGGCGATCTCACCCGAGCTGCTTCTCTCAGCCAGCCAGCCGTTCCAGGATGGGGTACGCCGTCTTTTTTATCTCTGTTGTGGCTTTGGGCGCTTTCTGTATCGTTTCTACTCCCCTAGTAGCTGTCCTGGGGAAGAAACTAAGATCTGCGCGTCTTACTAAGCCGCCATCTTCCAGGAAGTCCCGCCATTCCATTTCTTGTATATAGTATTCTGACAGCTTTAGCAAACTAAAACAGTCATTGGCCTAGTTTTATGCTTATTTTGATTGGATTTATTTCTGAATATATAACAAGCATATTAAATTATGTTACATGGGGTTTAATCAAAATACAGTAAGATTCTTTTCTCCGCCCGCCCGCCACACGGCGCCCATGCCCCGCAGCAGCCGACCCGCCCGCCCTCCTTCTCCCCTCTCTTTCTCCGCCGGCCCGCCGCGCAGTGCCCACGCCCCGCAGCAGCCGACCCGCCCACCCTTCTCCCCTCTCCCCCTCCTCCCCTTCCTGCTCCGCCGCTCTCCAACCACCACGGTGTCCTCTTCCCCCGCCTTCACCGGCTCCTCCACCACCAGCCTCTACAGCCTTGCCGCCCTCACCTTTCCTCCTCCAGAACAGCTACTGGGGGAGTGGAGATAATACAGAGCAGCTCCCGGAGCCACGAGGGAGATCAAAGGGACGGCGTACCCCATCCTGGAACGGCTGACTATCTGGGAGAACCAGCTCCGGTGAGATCACCATGGGGCACGGGCTTTCCTGGGTGGGACGGCAAGCGACCGGAGTCCCTCCCTTCCACCTTCCCAGGCCAGCTGGTAAAATTGGACAGGCGGTCCCCTTAGGCCGCGGCGGCTGGTGCCCCCACCACACGAGGGCCCCTGGAACAACTGAGATAGTTGGGTTGGAAATCCCCAGACTGTGGAGAACAGTGACCGGGGGATCCCTTCCAAACACGTGACTCCCCCGTCAGCTGGGAATAGTGCACTCTCCCGGGCTGCGACAGCTGGCGCCCTCCCGCCACGCTTGGTGCCCCGGGCCGACTAGCTAATTCGGCCGGACGCTCTCCCGTGCTGCGGCGGCCGGCGACCCTCCCCGCATTCGGAACCCCAGGCCGGCTGGCATTCTTCCAAGACGCTTCGGCTGCCGAACCTCCCCTACGGCGAGAATTTTCCAGAGTTAAAGTACCCACAGCAACTTTAACTGGTGGAACCCATAGACAAACGTGTGCCACGAGTGCCACCTACTGGGCAGGATAAGAAAAACAGAACCAGAGATTGCACAGAAAAATCTTTCAACCGGTGGGGTCGAACACCCAGGGAAATCTGACTAAATGCCCAGACGCCAGCAGAAGATAACGGATCACGCTCAGAAAATTGAACATATGGCCCAGTCAAACGAAGAAACCAATAGTTCAAATGAAATACAGGAGCTGAAACAACTAATGCTGAATATACGAACAGAAATGGAAAACCTCTTTAAAAACGAAATCGATAAATTGAGGGAGGACATGAAGAAGACATGGGCTGAACATAAAGAAGAAATAGAAAAACTGAAAAAACAAATCACAGAACTTATGGAAGTGAAAGATAAAGTAGAAAAGATGGAAAAAACAATGGATACCTACAACGACAGATTTAAAGAAACAGAAGATAGAATTAGTGATTTGGAGGATGAAACATCTGAATTCCAAAAAGAAACAGAAACTATCCGGAAAAGAATGGAAAAATTTGAACAAGGTATCAGGGAACTCAAGGACAATGTGAACCGTACAAATATATGTGCAGTGGGTATCCCAGAAGGAGAAGAGAAGGGAAAAGGAGGAGAAAAACTAATGGAAGAAATTATCACTGAAAATTTACCAACTCTTATGAAAGACCTAAAATTACAGATCCAAGAAGTGCAGTGCACCCCAAAGAGATTAGACACAAATAGGCGTTCCCCAAGACACTTACTAGTTAGAATGTCAAAGGTCAAAGAGAAAGAGAGGATCTTGAAAGCAGCAAGAGAAAAACAATCCATCACATACAAGGGAAACCCAATAAGACTATGTGTAGATTTCTCAGCAGAAACCATGGAGGCTAGAAGACAGTGGGATGATATATTTAAATTACTAAAAGAGAAAACTGCCAGCCAAGACTCCTATATCCAGCAAAATTGTCCTTCAAAAATGAGGGAGAAATTAAAACATTCTCAGACAAAAAGTCACTGAGAGAATTTGTGACCAAGAGACCAGCTCTGCAAGAAATACTAAAGGAAGCACTAGAGTCAGAACCGAAAAGACAGAAGAGAGAGACATGGAGAAAAGTGTAGAAAGAAGGAAAGTCAGATATGATATATATAATACAAAAGGCAAAATGGTAGAGGAAAATATTATCCAAACAGTAATAACTCTAAATGTCAATGGACTGAATTCCCCAATCAAAAGACATAGACTGGCAGAATGGATTAAAAAACAGGATCCTTCTATATGCTGTCTACAGGAAACACATCTTAGACCCAAAGATAAATATAGGTTGAAAGTGAAAGGTTGGGAAAAGATATTTCATGCAAATAACAACCAGAAAAGAGCAGGAGTGGCTATACTAATATCCAACAAGTTAGACTTCAAACGTAAAACAGTTAAAAGAGACAAAGAAGGACACTATATACTATTAAAAGGAACAATTAAGCAAGAAGACATAACAATCATAAATATTTATGCACTGAACCAGAATGCCCCAAAATACATGAGGAATACACTGCAAACACTGAAAAGGGAAATAGACACACATACCATAATAGTTGGAGACTTCAATTCCCCACTCTCATCAATGGACAGAACATCTACACAGAGGATCAATAAAGAAATAGAGAACCTGAATATTACTATAAATGAGCTTGACTTAACAGACATTTATAGGACATTACATCCCACAACAGCAGGATACACCTTTTTTTCAAGTGCTCATGGATCATTCTCAAAGATAGACCATATGCTGGGTCACAAAGCAAGTCTTAACAAATTTAAAAATATTGAAATCATACACAACACTTTCTCGGATCATAAAGGAATGAAGTTGGAAATCAATAATAGGCGGAGTGCCAGAAAATTCATAAATACATGGAGGCTCAACAACACACTCTTAAACAACAAGTGGGTCAAAGAAGAAATTGCTAGAGAAATTAGTAAATACCTCGAGGCAAATGAAAATGAAGACACAACATATCAAAACTTATGGGACGCAGCAAAGGCAGTGCTAAGAGGGAAATTTATTGCCCTAAATGCCTTTATCAGAAAAGAAGAAAAGGCAAAAATGCAGGAATTAACTGTCCACTTGGAAGAACTGGAGAAAGAAGAGCAAACTAATCCCAAAGCAAGCAAAAGGAAAGAAATAACAAAGATTAGAGCAGAAATAAATGAAATTGAAAACAATAGAGAAAATCAATAAGACCAGAAGTTGGTTCTATGAGAAAATCAACAAGATTGATGGGCCCTTAGCAAGACTGACAAAAAGAAGAAGAGAGATGATGCAAATAAATAAGATTAGAAATGAAAGAGGAGACATAACTGCTGACCTCACAGAAATAAAGGAGGTAATAACAGGATACTATGAACAACTTTACGCTAATAAATACAACAATTTAGATGAAATGGACAGGTTCCTGGAAAGACATGAACAACCAACTTTGACTCAAGAAGAAATAGACGACCTCAACAAACCAATCACAAGTAAAGAGATTGAATTATTTATTCAAAAGCTCCCTAAAAAGAAAAGTCCAGGACCAGATGGCTTCACATGTGAATTCTATCAAACATTCCAGAAAGAATTAGTACCTACTCTCCTCAAACTGTTCAACATAATCGAAGTGGAGGGAAAACTACCTAATTCATTCTATGAAGCCAACATCACCCTCATACCAAAACCAGGCAAAGATATTGCAAAAAAAGAAAACTACAGACCAATCTCTCCAATGAATACAGATGCAAAAATTCTCAATAAAATTCTAGCAAATCGTATCCAACAACACATTAAAAGAATTATACATCATGACCAAGTAGGATTCATCCCAGGTATGCAAGGATGGTTCAACATAAGAAAATCAATTAATGTAAAACACCATATCAACAAATCAAAGCAGAAAAATCACATGATCATCTCAATTGATGCAGAGAAGGCATTTGACAAGATTCAGCATCCTTTCCTGCTGAAAACACTTCAAAAGATAGGAATACAAGGGAACTTCCTTAAAATGATAGAGGGAATATATGAAAAACCCACAGCTAATATCATCCTCAATGGGGAAAAATTGAAAACTTTCCCCCTAAGATCAGGAACAAGACAAGGATGTCCACTATCACCACTATTATTCAACATTGTGTTGGAAGTTCTAGCCAGAGCAATTAGGCAAGAAAAAGAAATACAAGGCATCAAAATAGGAAAGGAAGAAGTAAAACTATCATTGTTTGCAGACGATATGATACTATATGTAGAAAACCCAGAAAAATCCACAACAAAATTACTAGAGCTAATAAATGAGTACAGCAAAGTAGCAGGTTACAAGATCAACATTCAAAAATCTGTAGCTTTTCTATACACTAGTAATGAACAAGCTGAGGCGGAAATCAAGAAACGAATCCCATTTACAATCACAACTAAAAGAATAAAATACCTAGGAATAAATTTAACCAAAGAGACAAAAAACCTATATAAAGAATACTACAAAAAACTGTTAAAAGAAATCACAGAAGACCTAAATAGATGGAAGGGCATACCGTGTTCATGGATTGGAAGACTAAATATAGTCAAGATGTCAATCCTACCTAAATTGATTTACAGATTCAATGCAATACCAATCAAAATCCCAACAACTTATTTTTCAGAAATAGAAAAACCAATAAGCAAATTTATCTGGAAGGGCAGGGTGCCCCGAATTGCTAAAAACATCTTGAGGAAAAAAAACGAAGCTGGAGGTCTCACGCTGCCTGACTTTAAGGCATATTATGAAGCCACAGTGGTCAAAACAGCATGGTATTGGCATAAAGATAGATATATCGACCAATGGAATCGAATAGAGTGCTCAGATATAGACCCTCTCATCTATGGACATTTGATCTTTGATAAGGCAGTCAAGCCAACTCACCTGGGACAGAGCAGTCTCTTCAATAAATGGTGCCTAGAGAACTGGATATCCATATGCAAAAGAATGAAAGAAGACCCATCTCTCACACCCTATACAAAAGTTAACTCAAAATGGATCAAAGATCTAAACATTAGGTCTAAGACCATAAAACAGTTAGAGGAAAATGTTGGGAGATATCTTATGGATCTTACAACTGGAGGTGGTTTTATGGACCTTAAACCTAAAGCAAGAACACTGAAGAAGGAAATAAATAAATGGGAACTCCTCAAAATTAAACACTTTTGTGCATCAAAGAACTTCATCAAGAAAGTAGAAAGACAGCCTACACAATGGGAGACAATATTTGGAAACGACATATCAGATAAAGGTCTAGTATCCAGAATTTATAAAGAGATTGTTCAACTCAACAACAAAAAGACAGCCAACCCAATTACAAAATGGGAAAAAGACTTAAACAGACACCTACCAGAAGAAGAAATACGGATGGCCAAGAGGCACATGAAGAGATGCTCAATGTCCCTGGCCATTAGAGAAATGCAAATCAAAACCACAATGAGATATCATCTCACACCCACCAGAATGGCCATTATCAACAAAACAGAAAATGACAAGTGCTGGGGAGGATGCGGAGAAAGAGGCACACTTATCCACTGTTGGTGGGAATGTCAAAGAGTGCAACCACTGTGGAAGGCAGTTTGGCGGTTCCTCAAAAAGCTGAATATGGAATTGCCATACAACCCAGCAATACCATTGCTAGGTATCTACTCAAAGGACTTAAGGGCAAAGACACAAACGGACATTTGCACACCAATGTTTATAGCAGCATTATTTACAATTACAAAGAGATGGAAACAGCCAAAATCTCCATCAACAGAAGAGTGGCTAAACAAACTGTGGTATATACATACGATGGAATATTATGCAGCTTTAAGACAAGATAAACTTATGAACCATGTAATAACATGGATGGACCTAGAGAATATTATGCTGAGTGAATCCAGCCAAAAACTAAAGGACAAATACTGTATGGTCCCATTGATTTGAACGGACATTCGAGAATAAACTTGAAATATGTCATTGGTAACAGAGTTCAGCAGGAGTTAGAAACAGCGTAAGACAATGGGTAATTGAAGCTGAAGGGATACAGACTGTGCAACAGGACTAGATACAAAAACTCAAAAATGGACAGCACAATAATACCTAATTGTAAAGTAATCATGTTAAAATACTGAATGAAGCTGCATCTGAGCTATAGGGTTTTTTTGTTTTTGTTTGCTTGTTGGTTTGTTTGTTGTTGTTGTTTTTTACTATTATTACTACTTTTATTTCTTTTCTTTATATTAACATTTTATATCTTTTTCTGTTGTGTTGCTAGTTCCTCTAAACCGATGCAAATGTACTAAGAAACAATGATCATGCATCTATGTGATGATGTTAAGAATTACTGAGTGCATATGTAGAATGGTATGATTTCTAAATGTTGTGTTAATTTCTTTTTTTTTCTTTCCGTTAATAAAAAAATAAAAAATAAAAAAAATAAAAAAAAATACAGTAAGATCCATGTTTTTTGGTGTTCAGTTGATAAATGTATATAGTGCTGTAACCACAATCACCCCAAGATTTTCCCACTGTCTCCTGGAAATTGGTATCTTCTTCCCACCTCATATCCAGAGAAACTGAGCTAATTTCTCTATATATAGATTTATGTTTTCCAGTATGTCATAAATTGACTTCTAAAATCTAAATCTACTGAACATAGTTATTTCACACAGAATAATGCCTACAATGAATGTTCATGTTACTGAGTATATCATTGTTTTACTTTTTATTACTTAGTGGTAATACATTGCCTGGCTATAGCATGGTTTGTTTAACTGTCACTAGTTAGTCGAGATCTGTGGCATTTATTGCTTTGGGGATTAGAGTATAATGCCTTCCAAACTCTTCATTTGCTGACAAATGTCTATGATTAAGTTTTAAATAATTGAGATATTCTGGAAAATGCGTTTTGTAATAATTCACTTTTTAGATTAAATTTTAGATGCCATCTAAAATGATGTCACTCTTTATCTAAAAGTTTTACAAACATTTTAAAGGTTGGGAAAACCTTTTCATAATAAGATTTAAAGCATTTTATAACCATGGATATGTCACCAAATCTGTCAATTCTCACATTAAAGAAATTGACAACTGTTAGCATTGCCTGGACAAGTAAAACTGACAATATTGAAGTAGTCCCTTAAGAAGTTTCTGCATCCCTTACCTGTTTTCAATCTTGAGGCAGTGATCTTGGCAAGGATTGAAGTCTTCAATAAAGTTATGTCAAAAGAAAAAGGGAAAATTCACATCTTCTCAAGTACTTCTAGCATCTCCTAGTCCAAAAGAAATTAAACTGATATCTAGCAATTAAGAAAATTCAACATTTGGTAATCATCTGAAGCTTAAATAGTAAAGCATATATACAGCTTTTATCTAGATGCAGCACTCTTTGAAGACGTGCATAGTCATAAAAATAAATAAATACAAAGAGGTATGTAACTGAAGGATCAATTCTCGATACATTTTTTTGGTATTGGGTAGAGTCATCCATATGAAATACTATTTAGATATAGAGAATTTGCTGAAGATATATGTGAACATTAGTTGCTAGTTCTGTGTGCTTACAGGGCCTAAGAGCACCCTAGTAGCAGAGGACCCACCCAGCAACCAGATCTTGGTTTCTAATTACTATTGTCTAATGAAAGTCCCTTTGGAGAAATGGCTGACTAATGGCAGGGTCAGGGAAAATACAAGATGTGTGTGGAGTTTCTTGTACAGGCAGAAGTAAGTACAGACTCAAAGCCCAAAGTTTTGGGGCCTATCCGAGGAGATTGAATGCAAGCAGAAAAGTTGGAGTAATATAAACATCAAAATTTCAAAGTAATGAATGGCAATGTTAGAATAAAACAAATACTCGAGTCATTACTGATATGAAAAAAATATTTAAGTAAAAAATAAATGATGAGAGAGACAAATCTTCATTACAGAAGAATACTGACTAAAATATGTAGATACCCT
Source organism: Tamandua tetradactyla (assembly GCF_023851605.1). Taxonomy (NCBI): domain Eukaryota; kingdom Metazoa; phylum Chordata; class Mammalia; order Pilosa; family Myrmecophagidae; genus Tamandua; species Tamandua tetradactyla. The sequence goes on from NC_135342.1 coordinate 7,128,926, forward strand.
CTCCTTCAAATGGGGCTACTTAATTCATCCACAGTCCACCTCTATGAGTAGGGATAAGGCTTAGTCATTTACTTCAAACTTTACAGTGGTGAATCCTGGCAAGTTCTTTAAACAAATTATTTATATGAACATCACCAGTGAATAAACACACTAATAACATGAAACTTCTGATATCATCTAATGATATGTGATATCTACCAAACCCACAATGAGAAAAGTTCCAGATAACCCAATGTATTAGTTAGGGTTCTCTAGAGAAACAGAATCAACAGGGAACACTTGCAAATATAAAATTTGTAAAAGTGTCTCACGTGACCGCAGGAATGCAGAGTCCAAATCCACAGGGTAGGCTGTGAAGCCGATGGAGGGTCTGGATGAACTCTGCAGGAGAGTTCATTCCAGCTGAAGCAGGAATGGGGTCTGTCTCCTCTGAGTCCTCCTTAAAAGGCTTCCCATGATTAGATTTAGCATCACTAATTGTAGAAAACACTCCCCTTTGGCTGATTACAAATGGAATCAGCTGTGGATGCAGCTGATGTGATCATGACCTAATCCTATGAAATGTCCTCATTGCAACAGACAGGCCATTACTTGCCCAATCAGATAAACAGCTACCACGACTTGGCCAAGTCAACACATGTCCCTAACCATGACACCCAACTATAGAATATTATGAAAAATACCCACCAGTATTCCTCAAACCTTTCGAGTTCATGAACATTGAAAGACTGATAAATTGACCTAGAAGAAGAGTCAGGGGAGACATGAGACAAATACAATGAGATTTCCTGGACAGATCCCAGGAAATAATCCATCAGTCAAACAATATGTGTTAAGCTTCACCCTTAACAATGCAACAAGAAAATAACTAATGATAAAGAATTTTGAGGTAGAAACCACAACAATCTTTATTATAAAACATGTAAATATAAGTCCATTTGAGAAAAAAACAAACTAGAATACTTGATTTAAGAATGATACTGAAATACAAAAAAAATAACTGACAGTGAAGATTATTGATGGTATGGAAGATTTTGAGTGCATTAATTGAATGAAATATAAATGAATAATGAACCTGAGGATAACATTAGAATGGGTTTATTCATCAGGTTTCTCTAGGGAAACAGAACTAAGAGGAGATATCTGTAAATATGAGATTTTATAGAAGTGTGTCACACAATTATAAAGATACACAAGTCCAAATTCCTTAGGGCAGGCTGTGAGCTGGCCACAATGATGAAGGTCTTCAATGAATTCCCAGAGGAGACTGGCTGGCTGAAGTATTTTTACATTCTCCTCTCTGGTTTCTGAAGTCATCACCTCAACTCTGAACAGACTTAAATTTATTGGATTAAATACAACTGATTATATTTTCTCATTGTGGAAGACACACCCCTTAGTTAATCATTGATGTAATCAGCCATAGATATGCAAATATATGACTGAAGAATTAAGTCCACAAAATGTCCTCATAGTAACAGACCAATATTTGCTTGACCAGACAACTCGGTACCATCTCCTGGCCAACTCGACATATGATATAAGCCATCATAGTGTTTAATTTAGAGAAAATGTCATGCGAAACATTTGAGGTTCAAATGTGCTGAGGTCCACAAACTCAAAACTCTTAAGTAAACTGTTCCCTAAAGACTCCTTCCCTAATTTCAGGAGAGAAAATTACTCACCATGATCAAAAATATTTTAATTAGAAATGCAATTATATCCTCATTAAGCACCTCACAACCAAACGTGCAAAAATACAATATTTTACCCATTGCTGCTAGCCACAATGCTGTTTTTTGAAACTGAAATCATGACTTAATTTTATGAATAGACAAAAACTGATTTAAGAGATGAAATTTAAATCAATCATGTAGAAGCAGAAAGGCACAATATGATTTACAAGGGAAAATTGGAAAAAATCCAAATAGAAATTATAAAAATGGATAATTATAAAAACTAAAAACAAAAACTCCAGGTATGGATTTAGCATCACATAAGACATAGCAGAAAAACAAATCAGAGAATTAGGTAAATAGGCTGAATTAATCTACTTAAATTCCAATATAGAGACACAACAGAATAGAAACCACAGTTTCTGAATTATAGGGATATTGACTGAAAGGAAAGAAACCAAGCACATTTCCTCAGTATTTTAGATTATGAAAGTGACTGGAATGCAAGATAGCAGAAACAGGTCAGCTTTTAAAAAGATAATTTATTAAGTTGTAATTTGATAGTTCTAAGGTCATGAAAATGTCCAAACTATGGGATCCAAGAAAGATACCTTGATCAAAATAAGCTAATGGGTCCAGAACAGTTCTGTCAGCTGGAAAGGCACTTAGTGATGTCTTCCTCCTTTCTCTCTTGTCTTCTTATTTCACAAGGAATCCCCAGGGATGTTCTCCTTCTGCATCTTCAAAGATCACTTGCCGTGGGTGCACTCTTGGATCTGATCTTTTTCCAAAAACGTTCCCAGTTAAAGGACTTTAGGAAGCAACTCCAACGTGAATGGGTGGAGACCCATCTCCATGGAAACTACCTAATCAAAAGTTACAACTCACAGTTGGGTGGGTCTCATCTCCGTGGAAACAATAAATACATCCCACCCAGCAATATTGAATGAGGATTAAAGAACATGGCTTTTCTGAGGTACACAACAGTTTCAAAGCAGCACATTTCACCCTTGGATCCCAAAAGGAAATGTTCTTTCCAATTTCAAAGTACATTCATCCCATCACAATATCATAACACCTTAAATCATTTTGGTGACTATACAATACAATAAAAAGTCACAAAGAGTACAAAATCTCATCAAAGTCAGCTACAGGCATGGTCTTTCCAATCTGTAAAACTGAGAACAAGTTATTTGCTGCCAACATATGAAGGAGGCACAGTTATCAGATAGATGTTCCCATGTCCATACGGAGAAATTGGAAAGAATGCAGGGGTCACTAGAACCAAACAGTTCCAAAACACAGCAGAGCAAATTCCATTAGATTTCAAGTCTGAGAGTCATTTATTTTAGGACTTTAGGAAGGGGCAGTCCAACCTTTCCCAAGGGATTATGCAGAAGCCTGGCTCTCTCCAAATGCTGGTGTGGTATTTGTAACCATGGAGGACATTGGGGAAACCATCTTTTTCTTGCCTCCAACCTCTCCAAGCATCAGGGCAGCACCTGGGCTCTCTGCCTTCTCCAGGTACAAACTCAAATACTTCAGAATAATGAGATGGTAGCCAGGATTTCCCCAATCCCCAAGGAATGTGCTCCACCTTCTCCAAGCCTGGGTCAGAACTCTTTGAGTAAATCAGGGTGGAAGGCTGACCCTCTGCCTGTGGGGAAAACTTCCGTCTCCAAGTTCATGGGTGGATATGTTCTCATGGTTTGAGGTTTTTTGGTTTCAGACCTTACCTTCATTAGTTATGCCTTTGAAGTCACTTTTCTTTTCATGTGTCCATTTTCTGTCACTTTTAGTCCAGACTGACAGTGGCTCTTTTTATATAGATCCCACAACACTCTTCTTGGTTTTCAAGGCAATATGCTGGGCTCAAGCCCTCCAAACAAAAGGACTTTTTGGATATAATGCCATCTCAAATTCTTTTTTTCCTGAAATGATTGGATAGTTCATGTTTGGTTAAATCTTCAGATGGGGCACTATTCTCTGGAGTTTCCCTTTCTGCAAGCCCAGAATTTCCTAGGCTATTATCATCTAGTTCCTTTGTACCCAAAGGTTCAGTTCTCAATTTTTATTTTTCCTGTTGCATTTCACTATAAGCTGCAGGGAAAAAACAAGCTGCATTTTACACATTTAATTTGGAAATATTTCTTGCTAAGTATCCAAGTTCATGGCTTTTAAAATCTGTCTTCCATACAAAGGCAATTGACAATTTTTCAATATTCTTTGCACTTTAAAACAAGGATCAGCTTCCTTCCAGTTTGCAATAAAATATTCACCATTTCTACCTAAGGCCTGATCAGAGATATCTTTTGAGTGCACATGTCTACCAACAGTCTCTTCAAAGCGTTCTAGTCCTTCTCTATTGTGCTATTCACAGCTCTTACCAAATCTTGCCCTCATCCATTTGAAAAGCTGTTGCAACATGGTTCATATTCACAAATCACAGCAGCAAACTATTCCTATTTTAAAATCTATTTCAGTTTGTAAAAGCTGTTGAAAAGCAATAAACTATAAACAGAAAAACTTTTTAAAAGGATAATGCATTAAGTTTCATGTTAACAATTCTAAGGCTGTGAAAATGTCCAAACTAAGGCATTCGGGAAAAGATACTTTGGTTAAAGAAAAGCAAGGTGTCAAGAACATGTCTGTCAGCTGTAGAAACACATAGCAACATCTGCTAGCTTTCTCTTCTCATTTCATAGGGCTTCCCCAGGGGTGTCTTTCTTTTGTATCTCCAAATTTCCCTGGTTGTGAAGGCTTTACTGGCTCTAAAACTTTTTCCAAAATGGTTCCTTATTGAAAAACTCCATGAATGTATGAGGTTTTCCCCTTTTTTCTTTTTATTTCTTCTTCTGAATAGATGTTAATGTTCTAAGAAATGATCATGGTGATGAATGTACAGCTATGTGATGATAATTGTGAGTCAATGATTATACACCAAGAACAGAATGATCATATGGCAAGAATGTTCATATATGTATGTTGTTATGTTTTAGAAAAAATAATTTATAAAAAGGCTCCAATAAGCAACCTTGAATGGGTGGAGACACATCTTCATGTAAAACCATCTAATCAAAAGTTACTACCAAACCACATCCAGAGACCTCTAAAGCCCTACCCCTGCAAAAGGACACAACTGCACCCTGCACCCCCATACCCTAACCTCTGCATCACATAACCTACACCCTGATACAAACAATCCCCAATCCACACATGCCCACCCAAATCCTACCTGCACACCATCCCCCATGCATCCGCACAATCTCCCTCTACACCTACCACCATGCTCTATCTTGGTGTTCTCCATGCCACACTCTGCTCTTGCATTCCAAGTTCTACCTGAGCTGCACACCATACCCTCAGCTCTCAGACTGTACTTCCACAACCTTGTGACTATATAGATCAAAGCCACCAGTACAGCTTCCCCAAACTGTGCCTCTGCTGCAATGCATCAACACCCTGTTCTGCCCCACCCCATACACTATACACCATTTCACATCCATCCTGAAAATTCAAAGCTTTAGCCTACTGAAGGAAAGCAACTTCTGAAGTAAATGTATCAAGATATTTACATGTTTGAAAGACAACAGTAAGTCACTAAGCATATCATGATTAAGATGGATGTAGGTCAGTCTAATGACCAAATTAAAACAAAACAGGAGACAGACTTTGGCACAATTAATTAAAGATGTTCATATAACTCTACTAAATAAAGTTAATGGGATGGGTAATGGCATCAAAGAGATCCAGAAGACATTAAAAGAGCATAAAGAGGAATTAAAGAATAAACAGAAAAATGACAGATGTCATAGAGATTAAAGAATAAGTATACTACAGACACACAACAGCAGATTTGAAGACACAGAAGAAAGAATAAGTAAACTAGAGGACATGACAATGGATTTTGCATGCTCAAACAGCAAATGGAAAAATTGGAATTGGATTTCAGGGAAATGATGTACAAAAGAAAGTAAGTGCCCAAACATGAGTCATTGATATCCCAGATAGAAGAGAGTAGTAAATGGATTAGGAAGATTAGTTGAGTATAAAATGGGGAAAAGCTATCCAACCCTTATAAAGGACATAAATATACAGTTCAGTGAAATCCAACAAACTCCAAGTAAAATAAATCCAAATAGACCTTCTTCAAGACACATACTAATCAGTTTGTCAAATGTTGAAGAGAAGCAAAAATTCTGAAAGTGACAAAAGATAAACAATCTACAACCTACAAGGGTAACCACATGAGACTGATTTCAGACTACTCAGCTGGCATTATGTAGGGGAGAAAGCAGTGCTATGATATATTTAAGATCCTGAAAGAGAAAGACTTTCAACCAGAAATTCTGTACCCAGTCAAATTGTCCTTCAAAACTGAGGGAGAGGGTGAGCCATGGTGGCTTAGCAGGCAGGTTTCTTGCCTGCCATGCCAGAGACCTGAGTTCATCTCCCAGTGCATGCCCATGAAAAAAAAGAAAAAGAAAAAAGAACTGGGGAAGCATTAAAATTTTCACAGACAAATGAATCCTGAAAAAATTTGTCAACAAGATACTGGCTCTGCAAGAAATACTGAAGGGAGTTCTGCCAATTGAAAAAAAAAAAAGAAAAGAAAAGACAGGAGAGGGAGTCTGGAGGAGGGCACAGAATTGAAGAGTATCAGTAAGGGTAATTTATTGTAGAAGAAGAGATAGTGGGAAAAGACTATATAGACATAACAAATAAAATCCAAAGGATAAGATCGTGGATTCAAGAAATGCCTGTTCAGTAATAACTTTGAATTCAATGGACTAAACTTACCAATTCAAAGATATACATTGGAAAAATGGATTAATAAACATAATCCAGCTATATACTTCTTACAATAAACTCACCTTAGACACAAGGATACAAATAGATTGAAAGTGAAAGGTTGGAAAAAGTTGTTCCATGTAACCAAAAGAACACAGAAGTAACTATATTAATATTGGACAAAATATACTTTAAATTTAAACACATCATAAGAAATAAAGAAAGACACTATATCTTAAGAAAAGGGACCATTTCCCAAGAAGAAATAACAAACATAAATGTTTAAGTTCCTAATCAAAGAGCTCCAAAGTATACAAGACAGACATTGGAAAATTGAAGGGAGTGATAAATGCTTCAACAGCAGTAGAAGGCTTCAATACACCACTCCCCTTTATAGATAAAGCAACCATACAGATGATAAACAAGGAAATAGAGAAATTAAACAACTTAATAAGAGAATTCAACCTAACAGACATATATAGGTCATTGCACCCCAAAACATTAGGATATGCATTCTTTTCTAGTATTCATGGAACATTCTCCAGGACAGAACATATGCTGGGGCACAAAATAGGTCTTCATAAATTTAAATATACTGGAATTATTCAACACACTTTCATGATCACAAAAGAATGAAGCTGTATATCAATAACCACCAAAGAATGATACCTTGCGCAAATATATGGAAATGAAATAAGAGACTCTTAAACAACCAGTGGATCAAAGAAGAAATTGCTAGAAAAATCATTAGCTATCTGGAGACAAATGAAAATGAGAATATAACAAATCAGAACATATGGGATGTGCAAACAATCTGCTGAGAGAGAAATTTATTGCTCTAAATGACTGTATTAAAAAAACAAGACCAAAATTGAGGACTTAACTGCTTACCTGGAGGAACTTGAGAAAGAACAGCAAACTAACCCCAAAGCAAATAGAAGAGGATAAATAAGAAGCATTACAGTGGAGTTAGATGAATGGGAGAATAATAGAAAGAACAACAGAAATAATTTTTTTTTTAAAAAGTAGTTTTCTTGAGAAATTCAATAAAACCAATTGGTGAATAGCAAGGCTGAAAAAGACAAAAAGAGAGGATACAAATATATAAAATTAGAAATGAGAAGGGGTGTGTTACCAAAGACCCTAAAGAAATCAGAACAGGATTCTATGAACAACTACATGTCAATAAACTAAAAACTAAGATAAAATAGACAAATTCTTGCAAACATACAAACAAGCTACACTGACCCAGGAAGAAACAGAAGACTTCAACAATCCAATCACAAGTAAAGAGATTCAATCAATCATCAAAAATCGTCCTACAACGCAAAGCCCATGGCCAGATGACTTCTCAGGAGAATTTAACCAAACATTCCAAAAAGAACTTACACCAATCCTACTAAAAATTTTCCAAAAATTCAGGAAAAAGGAACACTACCTAAATCATTCTATGAAGCTAACATCATTTCAATATCAAAGCCAGGTATAAATGCTGTAAGAAAGGACAACTTCAGGCCAATCACCCAAATGAACATAGATACAAAAATTCTCAACAAAATATAGCAAATCGAATCCTAAAACACATTAAAAGAATTATACACCACGACCAAGTAGGGTTTATATCAGTAATGCAAGGAAGGTTCAACACAAGAAAATCAATTGAGGTAATACAACACGTTAGCAAATCAAAAGGAAAATATCATATGATTATCTCCATTGATGCTAAAAAAGCATTCAACAAAATTCAGCATCCTTTTCTGATTAAAAAAACCTTCAAAAGATAGGAGTCAAAGGTAATTTCATCAAAATGATAAAAAGCATATACGAAATACTGATAAACCAGTATCATATCTGATGGAGAGAAACTGAAAACTTTCCCCCTAAGATCGGAAACAAGACAAGTGTTTCCTGTGTCACTGTTATTATTCAACATTGTACTAGAAGTCCTAGCTACAGCAATAATGAATGAAAAATGAATAAAAGTCATCCAAATTGGAAAGGAGGAAGTAAAACTATTAGTTGAAGATGACATGATCCTATACCTGGAAAATCCTTAGAAATGAACAACAGAGTTACTTGAACTAACAAACAATTTCAGCAAGGAGGCAGAATAAAAAAATAATGTGCAAAAATCAGTAATTTTTCTGTATGCAAGCAATGACATAACTGAGGAGTCAATTAAGGAAAAAATTCCATTCAAAATAACAACTGAAAGAATTAAGTACCTAGGAATGAACTTGAATAGGGAAACTAAAGGACTTTTACACAGAAAACTACATAACACTGACAAAATAAATCAAAGAAGATCTAAATAAGTGGAAAGACATTCCCTGCTGATTGATAGGAAGGTTAAATATAGTTAAGATGTCATTTCTACACAAATTGATCTACAGATTCAACTCAGTACCAAATAAAATTCCAACAACTTACAAGTAAAAGCTTATAACCAAATTTATCTGGAAGGGGAAGAGACCCTGAGTAGGGAAAAGTATCCTGAAAAAGAAGAATGAAGTGGGAGGATTGACACTTTCTGATTTTAAAACTTATTATAAAGCCACAGTGGTCAAACTTCATGGCACTGGCACAAAGAAAGCAATTGAATTGAAAGTGCAGAAATAGACCACTAAATCTATAGTCAAATGATTTTTTACGAGACCCCCAAATCCACTGACCTGGGACAAAATAATCTTTCTATTAATGGGCATGAGAGAACTAGATATCAACAATCAAAAGAATGAAAGGGGACTTTTACTTCACACCATATACAAAAATTAACTCAAAGTGGATCAACACCTATACATAAGAACTGGTACCATAATGCTTCTAGAAGAAAGTGTAGGGAAATGTCTTCAAGACCTAGTAATAGGTCTTGAAACTTCCTAAAGTTTTCACCTTAAGCACAAGCCACAAAAGAAAAAATGGATAAGTGGAAACTCCTCAAAAACAAATGCTTCTGCACCTCTTTTTTTAAAAAAGTGAAGAGGCAGCAAACTGAATGGGAGAAAATATTTGGAAATCACACATTGGATAAATCATATATGAGGAAATCATAGACCCAAAAACAAAAGAACAAACAACCAAATTCTAAAATGAGTTAAAGATATGCATAGACATTTTTCTAAACAGCAAATACACATGGCTTAAAAGCACTTGAAGAGATGCTCATTTTCATTAGCTATAAAGGAATTCCAGATCAAGACTACAATGAAATATCATCTCACACATATAAGAGTGGCTGCTATTAAACAAACTAGAAACTAGAAATGTTGGAGAGGATGTAGAGAAACTGGAACATTTGTGCATTGCTGGCTGGAATGTATAATGGTACAACTGCTATAGAAAAAAAAAATTGATGTTTCCTTAGGAAAGTAAATATCAAGTTGCCCTATCATCCAGCAATAGCACTGAATACCCAGAAGAGTTGATACCAGTGACAAAACAGACATTTTCACACTGATGGTCATACCAGCATTATTCAAAATCACCAAACAGTTCAAATTCCCATCAAAAAAAGGAGTAGATTAACAAAATGTGGTATATACATATGATGGATCTTACTTATGCAACAGTAAGATGAAATGATTTCCTGAAGCACATGAGAAAATGGATGAGCCTTGAGGACATAATGCTGAGTGAAATAGATATTTTATGACTCCACTTTTCTGACCACAGTAAAGATAAAATCAGAAGCTTTTAATATAGAATATAGGGGATTTATGGGTACATAGAAACTAGAGATGAGTGAACAGTTAGCTGATAAGGTTGAACTCAAATGAAAGTGAATAGATAGAAGTGAAGACAATTCTCTAATGGGTATATGTATGATTAAATATTGTGCTGCTACAGATGGGAACAAAATCCTGAGCTATGCAATGACATGAATGAGACTTTGGGTCATCTGTTGAGGCAAAATAAACCAGAAATGAAAGAACAATTATTGTATGGCCGAATTTAGAAAATGCTTATAAGAAAGCAAGGACCTGGATTGGTAAGAGCTTATGGCAGACATTTATTTCTGCATTTTGAGAGGATGTTTTATGAATGCATAACCTGGTATTTAGAGCAAAGAACAAAGCTTTTGGGGTTGGGATTGAGGTAACTCAGAATACAGGGTAAGAAAAACACTGTCTATATATTAGAACCTCATCTACTCTTTGAGACCAAGGAAAGAAACATTTATTTTGTCTAGAACCTACATTTTCTTTAGCAAATAATCTTACTCAACCTGTCTAGATAGCTCATTTAATCTATCAAAATTCAGCAATCCCAGAACAAGAATAAGGACCTTCAAGCCTGTATAGCTTAATGCAATGCCTGGATACATCCTAGAGTATATTAAACAGATAATAAAAAACTATTGGCAAAGTACCCTGAGGGATGGGAGAAAAAACATGGAAAAATTAGACTTTACCACAGAGGATATCCCCTGATGCTGTGTCAAACATTAGGGATGCCCACATCAATAGGCTAAGCCATGATCTTGAGGCTTGCTCTTGTGAAGTTTTATATATGTAGCAGAGAACCATAGCTTACCTAAAGGTATGCATAAGAGTTACTTCTGGAGGACTTCTTTTGCTGCTCAGATATGGCCTCATTCTCTCTAAGCCCAACTCTGCAAGCTAAATAAAGCACATGTATAACCACTAGAGAACCACATTCATTTATATCTATTCATTCTCATTTCAGTTATGTGAGCCATGGCATCCAGGGGTGAAAGTCTCTCTGGTGGCATGGGAAATGGCTCCCAGGGATAAGTCTGCCCAGGGCAGTATGGGATCAAAAATGCCATCCTGACCAAAAGGGGGAAAAGAAATGTAACAAATAAGGTATCAGTGGCTGAGAGAATTCAAATAGAGTTGAGAGGCTACTCTGGAGGTCACTCTAACACAAGCTTTTGTTAGACATTACTACCTATCATAACTTGCCAAACCCCTACGAAAATCATTCCAGCTGAAACTATGGAACACCAAGGGCAATATATAAGATTCTATAAAAGTTTCATTCACCAGGATAACTTTCCAGAAACCTACAACCTCCAGGTGGATCCCTGGACCAGAAATGGCCATGAAACATAAAAGAACCAGGCTATCTAGAACAAATGCTAGTTCCATCCTGCTACCTCATATTATTAACAGCCCCTTCTGGTATGAAAAGTTAGAATGGAAATAGTTCAAATATTCCTGAAAAGTGGAATAGAAAGATCAATGATGATGGTGGAGTTATGCAGAGAAGGTAGGTTTTAACACACGAGTATGATAGCTTAAAATTATATTGATATTTCTTTCAGGCTACAGTATCTTAGAGCAGCTAGAAGTAAAAACCTAAAATTGTGGAATTGCAACTCATACCAAATTCTGAAATCTGTTCTACAACTAATTGTTTCACTGTTCTTTGAAATTTATTGTTTATTGCTTTTTGTTAAATATGTTATTTTTCACACAAAATTAGTAAATGTCAATTGTGATGATAAAAAACATATTTATTCCTTCTAGCCTCCAATGCCCTACAGCAGCTAGAAGGAAAAATCTTTGATGATAGTATAGTAGCCCATACCAGACTCTGGGATCTGTCCTGTAACTGCTGTTGCAAAATGCTTTGAAAACTATTGCTTTTTCCTTCTTTGCTTTGTATATATGTTATATTGTAGAATTAATATTTTTTAAAAGTTAGCAGTCACAGCTGGGTGAGTTGCATCTCCATGGGAACAATAAAAAATCCTACCCAGCAAAATTGAATAAGGATTAAAGAATATGACTTTTCTGGGGTACATAAAAGCTTCAAACTGGCACATTCCACCTTCAGTTCACTTAAAAATATATTATTTCTTAATGTGAAACACAATACAATTGTATTTCAATACAATTGTATTTCAAAATCATATCAGAAAATTTACACTATTTCAGTAACAATACAAATACAATACAAAGTCAGTAACATTACAAAATCTCACCAAATTTAGCTACAGCCATCATCTGTACTAAGATAAAATTCTCCTCTGGGTCTGGATCTGGAAAACAAAAAACAAGTCATCTACTGCCAACATACAAAGGAGGCATAATCATAGGATACATGTTCCCATTTCCATAGGGAGCTATTGAAAGAAATGAAGGGGTCCCAGGACCCAAACCATTCTGAAAATCTTCAGGGAAAATTCCATTCCCTTTCAAAGTCTGAGAGTCAATTTCTTCAGGGCTTTAGAAGGCATCAGTCCCACTCTTTCTAAGGGCCTATGCCATGGCATAACTCTCTCTGTATTTGATCTTGGGGGATATTTGGGGGATCACCTTTTCCACAGCTCCATCCTCTCAAGACATTGGAGATGTACCTGGGCCCTCTGCCAACTGTGGAGCACAGGGTCATGCTCTCAAGTGCAAAATGGTTGCAACAAGGCTCTCTCCAATCCCCAAAGAATGTGCCCCTCCCTCTATAAGACCTGAGGTGTCACAACTCTTCCTGAGCAAGAAGATGGAATGCTCAACCTATACCTTTGTGGCAAACTCACCCTATCCAAGATCTTGGGTGGGTCTCCTCTTCTGGTACAAGTTTTCTTGACTTCAGACTGTTTCCATGGTTCTGCCTCTGAAGTTATTTTTCCTCAAATTTGTCCTTTTCTGTCATTCAGTCCAGACTGGCAGTGGTTTTGTTTCTACAGAATTCACAAGACTCTTCTAGGTTTTCTCTGCTGTATGCTGGCATCATGCCCATCAGAAAAGATACTTTCCACAAATCCTTGTCCTGTAATGGCTGACTGCTTCCATGTTTAGTTAAATCTTCATGTGGGGTATTATTCTCTGGGATATTCCTTTCTGGAAGCCCAGAATTTTCCATAGTATCAATTTCTGGTTTCTTTGTACCCCAGAGTTCAGTTCTCAGCTTATCTTTTTCCTGTCACATTTTGCTGTAAGCTACAAGGAAAAGCCAGGCTACATTTTCCCCATGTACTTGGAAATGTCCTCAGCTAGGTATCCTAGTTATTGCCTTTGAATTCCAACTTCCATCCAACAGCAGTACACAATTTTGCAAGATTCTATACCACTTTAAGGCAAGAGTTGCCTTCCTTGAGTTTGCAATGGCACATTCCTCATTTTTGTCTAAGGCCTTATCAGAAGTATGTTTAGAATTCTCATTTCTAGGAAGGTGTCTTCAAAGCATGCTAGGTCATCTCAATCAAGAGCCTCAAAATTTTTCCAGAGTCATTCCCTTATCCATTTAAAAAGCTATTGCAACATGACTGGTATTTGCAAACCATAGTAACTCACTTGGCTGGTACCAAAATCTGTTTCAGTTTGTTAAAGCTACCAGAATGCAAAATATCAGAAATGGAGAAATTTGTAGAAAGGGGAATTTATTAAGTTGCAAGTTTATCATTCCAAGGCCATTAAAATATCCAAACAAAGTCATCTCAGTAAATATACCTCCATTTAAGAAATGCTGATAGGTCCAGAAGACATCTATCACCTGGAAAGACACGTGACAAAATCTGCTAGCTTTGTCTCATGGCTTCTCATTTCATCAGGATCCTCCAGGAGTTATCTCCCTCTGCATCACCAAAGATCTCTGGATGTGTGGGATCTCTCAGCTCTGAGCTTTTTCTAAAATAGTTCCCTCTTACAGCATTCCAGTGAACAACCCCACCTTAAAGATTGGAGACATTTTTGTGGAAACCATCTAAAGAATTGTTACCACTCACAATTAGGTGGATCACTCTCCATGGAAACAATCAAAATCATCCCACCCAGCAATACTAAACAAGGATTAAAGAACTTGGCTTTTCTGAGGTACACAATAGATTCAAACTGGCACACCCAGATTTACATAATTAAGATGAGATTAAAAAGGGGAACAATTATTTATGAAATATTAAAATATGAAAATCCCGTATTTCAGAAAACATTCATTCTATGCCAATAAAGAGAAGGGAAAATAAATCTTTAAATAGAAATATTTTGGTTAAACTGTGAATAGCAAAAGTAGATTTATTTAAAAGTGGCCAGAGTCAAAAATAAGATCATATTGTAATTATGATTACCCAGTGATCCTTAGAGTAGACAGTGAATCTGGAATAGACAAGCACAATAAATTTGAAGCACACAGACATAAAAAACAAATGGTCATACTATGTAACTCTAGTTACATATCTGTAAATATTATGAGTTTTATAAAAATTGTGTTACACGGCCATGGTTTTAAGTCCAAATACCATGATGCAGTCAGTCAGCTGGGAACCCTGATCAATGTTTTTGTTGAATTCCTCAGGAGAAATAGGCTGGTTGAAGTAGACATAGAAATTCTCTTTTATTACTGCTGAAGTCATAAATTCTCCTTTTAAAGCCTTCAAAATTATTAGATGAACAATCTCTTATTTTTGCAGACAAACTCTTCAATTGATTGTAGATGTAATCTATAGATTCAATCAACTTACTGATGATTGAAGTCCACGACACATCTGCACAGTAACAATCAGGCGAGTGCTTGCTTAACCAAACAACTGGGCAACGTAACCTGGAAAAGTTGACACATGAACTTAGCCATCTATGAAGAAAGACTAGCTTTTATATTCCCATTTTGCTGATATCCTCTGTCCTCCTTATCAACATAGCAGCTATAAACATCTCTCTAATCTCTACTTATTCACTAAGTAAAAACATTGCTTTATATTTTCACCTAACAATACTCTGTTGTTCTGGATATGACTGGAAATACAATAACTCTCTCCAGAATAATGTACAAATTCATGGGTATCATTCACTGTTTTTTATTAAATGCAATTTTATTAAGCTATATTCATATACCATATACTCTATCCAATATATACAAACAATGTTTTAAAGTACCATAACATAGTTGTGTATTTATAACCATGATAATTTGGGCTCATTTGCATTACTCCATGAAAAGAAATAAGGAGAAAAAGGAAAACTCCAAACATAGCAAACCCCTTTTCTCACCATTATATTGACCCCTGGTTTTGGATGTGATGTATTTTTAAAAGTTAGAATTGAGGCAGGTTAACTAAGACAGTGTAGTATTGTCATAAATATACATACACACACACGTGTATATATATATACACACATATATAGTCCACTGATAGTTATATCTATATAACTACAAGTGGAACAGAACAAAGCATCCAGAATTAGATTCACCCAAACATGGGGGAAACTTATATATATATATATATATATATATATATATATGTGTGTGTGTATGTGTGTATATATATATATATGTATGCATGTATGTATGCAGTTTTATAATCTACACCAAAGACCAGTGCTATTTGATTACAGTTCAAAAACTGTAGGTATTTCCTTTTGGATATTCTAGAACACTATACACTAACAAGAAATATATGCATAATGAGTCAATAGTCGCAGTAATTTGTTACATTCTTATTTCTCAGTTATATCTCCTCCCTTTCATTTGATCTTCCTCTCAATCTCCACGGAACAAAAAACTTAGTAAGACAAAGTTTTATAGAGACTTAGATAGATCCTAGTGCACTTCCTAGGATATTTTCATTGGGTCATGGAATACTTTGTTAGTTTGCAATATCTGACTGCAGGTTGCATAAGAGTAACCTACAGAATGACCTCTTGACTCCTAGAAGTCTAATAGCTACTGCAACTTTATTTTTGCCCATTTCTTTTTCCCCTCTTCTTCAAGAAGGCATTCTCCATTTCATGGTGCCAGGGCCAGGATCAACCCCCAGAGTCATGTCTCACATTTCCAGGGAAGCTTGTACCTCTGAGACTCATGCCCCATTTAGGGGAGTTGACAGTGTATTTATTTGCAGAGTTGACTTAAAGTGAGGGACAATGTATAAGCAGCAAAACACACACTCTAAGGGTGACACTTTGGCATAATTACAAGCAGACCTAGATTTTCCATTACAGAAATAAATTTCATAAGGGAAAGTCTCAAGATCAAGGGCTTGGCTTTTTAAATTGTAAGTCTGTAATGCTTGAGAGGGTATCAGGACTCCCAGGTGAGTAAAATTATTAGTTCCTCATTTTTCACCAATCCCTCAAGCGGACTTCGCAAATACATTTTTATTTTCTGCCCACACTACTTTGCAATGTGTCGGGGCACTACATTAACTCACACAGAATAATGTCTCCTTCTCTAGTCTAGGATCAATGTAATAGGTTTATTATATAAACTAATCAGACAAGTTAAATTGGACAGTATATTCATGTTGTTTCTCCTGTGATCATTCCCTTTACTCCGTAATACATATTATTACAAGTCCAAAGAATTTACACATATCACTACAGTACCCCTGAATTATTATCTATGATATGCACAATTTATAAAAAAGTTTAGCTACAAATTACACATTACACCCCTTAAAACTTGGATTTTGATACCAGTTCTTCAAATATGACAAATCACTCTCAGTAAGGAATTCATTCAATTACATTAGCGTCAAAGTTTACTCTATAGGGTTGAAACGTCCAGTAATTCTCCATAAGCTCAGCCCATTCCTCAGGAATTATTCCTAACTTTTTGTGTGGTTTTGGCACTGAACCAGTTTCTACCACAGGAGAAGCACTTTTCCACAAGTGTGCACCTATACAAAGTTCTGATAGGTCTTTTGTCCTTACAGACTCTTCCTCCCAGAAAGCAATACAAAGTACTTGAATCTGCGGCCATCAGGATGATCAACTCAGTGTGAACGCCACTATAACCAATGTAGTGTGAGAAAGAGGCAGCCATGTTGTGAGATACGATTGAATGATTTGGTGACCTCATCTCCACATGGAACAATAATTTCCCCTTTAGCAGCAATGATAACTCACACTTGGAAGCTGTGAATAGTTCTGAAATTTTTCAGTGAAGTTTTTAATTCACATAAATGACTAAAAATTTCTACTGAGCATCACCAAGAGACAGCCTGAGTGTTTAGGAGAGTCTCCTCATTTACTGTAATTCTTGAAGGCAGACAAGATCTCATGTAGGAGAGTAAGAAATGCAGTCTGAACAATGAATAACTGGCTGAGAAACACCTGTGTTCCCTGAAAACTGTTCTCTCTGATAAGTTATTCTTTTGAGAGTTCCATTGTTTCTTAATCCTCAGACCCTAGAGTACTACCTCATTGAATTTATGGCCAAATAAATGGAATCACATACAGCAATTTTCAATTTGGTATATGTGAAAGGAAGAAAATGATATCAATAGTTAATATGTGAAAACAGTTGCCTCCATTAAACTCAATCCAGGTTAACCTAGAAACCTAGGTGAAGTGGACTTTACCCAGAAAAAATACATTCTTTACTGAAATGGATTGTTGAAATAAATTTAAATATAACAAAATCAATGAGAAAATGGGAGTTTTTAAAAGTACCTCATAAATAAAAACACAAGGATCCATTTATTTTATGGGAAGATTCTGCCATTCTTCAAAGCATTAGAAAAACTATTGCTGTTTATTTAATTCAAGATCATGGAAGGAAGAGTGAAATTTCAAAATTATTTTTATGAATCAAATTAAATATTGATGCTAAAACATCCCCAAAGCTGTATGGAATGCAGTTCTATTGAAAGATCCCCTATCTCCCCACAATGAAACCCCCTTTAGGATGGATGAAAGAGCACACAGGGTGGTGCACTGGTGGCTCAGTGGCAGAATTCTCATCTGCCATGCTGGAGACCTGGCTTTGATTCCTGGAGCTTACCCATGCCAAAAAATAATAAAGAACACAGAAACTGAATAGTAATATGAAATAAAACAATATATTTACATACTTTGATATATATTTGATATATATTTATTCAAGTGCTGATTTTGTATGGAATTCAAAATTATTCCATATTTTGAAGTCAATATAATTGGTGATAAAGGTCAAGGGCATTTGAAGGAAAGTAAAATTTCCAACTGAGTTTTATAAATCAAATATTATAGTGACAGTAACATGTCCCAGAGATTGTACTAAATGCTACAGAAAGGTTCCACACCTACCTACAATTAAAAACATGTAAAATAGAATATATATATATATATTAAACAGCTTATTAATGTAATTAAAAATAGTCAGAAAGTGGTGGGAAAAGGAGCAGAAGAACTCAGTTTTCAATAAAAACACCCAGAGAACTGGTAGAACTTTTCCAAGGCACAGTTTTAGGGTTTGGGAGGCCATAGAAGAATCTTGTAACAGCTGGATGAAGAAATGGAAAAACTGTGAGGAAGATATTATTGTGAATGACTCAGTTGTTCATTGCTCCCAGTGACCAACCCATACCCACAAAGCTAGCAGCCTCTGGACAGACAGGTTTCTTCCCCAGCTTGCTTCTTTGGACACAAGTGAAATAGATCCCTACCCCAGGAATAGAGGGTGACTTAACAGTGTTCTGATTCAGCTGTTGGTAAGCATAATTGGACCTCTGGGCCCACACCTTGGCCATTTGTGAAAAGATACCTGCAGTAACAAAAACTGCTCTACCCACTCGCTTGAACATCAGAGGTGATAGAGGGCTGAAAATAACTTGCCTTTGTATGGCTGTGGGGAATAAGTTACCAATGCCCAACATTCTTTTATAGCCTGAGGAAGTGCAGTCTTTGCAAGCTCCTGCCCTGACAAAAAACTCAGAGATGCTATTAGAGTAAAAAACAAAGCCATAGAGACACACAGGGTAACTGAGAAGCTGCAAAGCTGAAGGCAATGAAACCAGAGAAAGAAGGGCAGGAAGACATTGTCTTGTACCTTCACAGGTGGCAGTGGTGTTCCAGACCACCAGAAGCTTTTCTGGGGAGAAGTCATTATTCTCTTGATACCTTGAGTTAACATTTTCACAGCCTAGGAACTGTAAATTGTGAGTTAATAAATCTCTATTGTGAAAGCCAACCCAGTTCTTGTATATTGCATTTCATCAGTTTTAACAAACCAAAACAAGTTTCATCCATATGACAAATTACATATAACCACACCTGTAGGAACTCTGAGGAATACTATTGATTTGAATTGCTGTTGGTGGACCATTGGGTGATCTCAGCCACCTCATCACTGTTGGTGGTCCTGAGGATGATGAAGCATGTTCTCATAGGCCAATTAAGGTGAAGACTGCTTGAGACAAGGAAGAAGAGTAGTCCCATAATTACCTACTTAGGCTGACAGAAGCATTCATTTGATCAAAATATTAATATGTATGTTTAGAAATGAAACAAAACAAAATATAGCAAAAAGTTTACTTTGCTTCTGAACTTTTCTTTTCGATTTTTACTATTAGTAATTGAATCATGTACCCTACAAAAGACATATTCAAGTCTCAATCCCTTCCCTGTGGGTGTGAACACATTTATAAATAGGACTTTTGAGTATGTTTTTAACTAAGCTATGGATTCATTTGTGAATAGACTATTCAAAGATAGATACAATTTATAAGAGGTCAAATTCAACCTGGTTAGAACAAATCCATATGACTGGAGGCACTATAAACTGAGGAAGTTCAGACATAGTCATAAGAAGCAAGAAGTCAATAGAAGCCAGAGAATACTGTTGTAACTATACCCTCTCACTCATGGATGGAATCAAAGATGCAAACCTAGGAAGCCCAAGAATTGCTGTAGGCCAGAATCCAATTTCTGTCAAGTTGGAGAGAATGCAAGGCCAGGGGATAACCTGATTTTGGGCTTGTAGCTCCAAATCTGTGATCTAAGAAAGCAGGGCCTGAAAGAGAATAAATGTTCACCCAATTGTGGAGAAGATAATTTCATGATCTTGCAAGAATGGGTGCACAACTAAAATGTGGTGGCTTGCATGCTGAGTGAAAGAAAGCATTAGAATTTATTCCTTAAGCCTAACACACAGGTCCCTCCCCTGTTTTGCTACTGATTGGATACTCCAGAGGTACAGCCTGTCCAGGCAGCCTAACTAATTGATAGCTCCCTGTTTTTGTTATGTTTTAAATTCCAATGTCCCTGACCATTACTTGTTTAGATGTGTTTTTAACCAGATAACGATTTGACACTGATTGTGGGCTTACAGCAGAAGGCCTGTCCTTCTCCTCCCTGTGTGCCTTGTCTGAGCTGATTTTGCAGCCCTTTCTTTAGTTTTGTTTTTCCCACTCCATGTCATTTTGTGTGAAAGCTAAACATAATTCTACTCATACAGCTTAAGCCAAATGTTCCCTTGGTATTTCTCATAGCAGCCCAAGTAAATGTAGACAGTGACTATTTATTCATCAACTTTATTTTGATGTTTCATTAATATGCAATTTCCTTATTGAGCTTTATGGGACATTTTAAACATATATGTGACTTGTAAAATATACCACCACATTAGCCTCTCTGATTGTAGATAATGTTTGGCCTCTAATATTTAGAATATGACTCTGTAGCAGAATCATTTTACATGCTAACCATTCAGACCCAAATAGTACCATGATTTCAGCCATGGAAACAGCCTTTGATCTTTCCTTACACTTCTTCATATGTAATGGCATAATCAATCTTTGAATGTTTACAATGCAATTTCTTTCAGAAGGAAATTATTTAGACTTTGAAATATTGCTTAAATATTAAGTTATTTTTCTATGTAAACAGATAATAAAAAATAGCACATGGGATGCATAAAATTGACTCCATCTCTTTGATCAAAAAGCACGAGTTAAAATTCTATGTACCACATAAATCCACCATATGATGCTCTGGAAAAGGAAAAATTATAGAAGCAATAAAAATGTCACTGCTGGTCATAAGCTCTGGGTGGGGTTGGGGGAATGGATGAATAGGTGTAGTGCAGGACACCTTTAGGATAGGGAAAACATTCTGTATTATGTGATAATGGTATCATATGTTAAAACATGCTGAATTATTTTATATAAAGAGTGAACTTGTGTACAAATTATGGACTTCCAGTAATCATAATGTACCAACGTTTGTTGATCAGTTATAATAAATGTCCCACACATGTAAGATTTTAATAATTAGGAAACTGGGTAAGGTGGGTAAGTACATGGGAACTCTTTGTGCTTTTTGCACAATTTTCTGTTTATCTAAAACTGCAAAAATAAAGTTTATTATAAAAACTACATCATGGTGAAAACTTCATACTCCTATCAAATGATAAAAATGGATTTATTCTTCATATCCTAAGGGAAGATAAAGGCCAAATGAAACAGGGCAGCATGACAAAATTAAGAAAACATTACAGTACTTTTTAGAAACATAGTGGAACTCCTTTTTAAGTTGAGATATATAATCTGACCTAACAATGATCAAAACTCTGAAATATGAATATGAGAATAAAATGCTCTGCATGGCAGTAAGTATCAATACTGCTCTCTGCCTGATACTTTACACTTCACACTTTATACTTTTATTTCTGTTCCCTCACATCCAATATCACAGTTCCATTTCCTTCCCACTCTATTCATTCCACTTTGCATTTAACAATTCTAAAAGATTAACAGTGATATAATGTCATTCATCGCTCTGTTTTTCTTTCTGCTATTGTTCTTTTGTCTTTCACATCTTATATATTTCAAATAATAGCTAACCACATTATTATTTTGTTTTAAAATATCAGTAGTGTTTATGACATTACCCACCAGTTATTTTTAGAAGGAAATATGAATGCAGCCTTGCAGTTATTTTACTATTTTTGAAATCAATTTTACTGAGGTATAACTTATATGTAATAAAGTGTATTTGCTTTAACTGAAGAGTTCAACTGAACAAATGTAAGTAAATACTAATGCAATTGTTATCCCATCTGATAGAACTTTCTCATTATTCCAAAAGTCTCCTCATTCCCCATTGCAGTCATTCTTCTACATTTCCCTCCAAGCAAGATAACTAAAGTTTTTCCATATGACTCCTCCACAAGTTGAAAACTGCCAATAATGAAGTCATTAATGCATAGTGATAATCACAAGGTAGAGTTGGAGTTTAAGAAGTGAGCCATGTGTTTGTGTATCTCCTTAAAAGTATTGCAGAAATAAAATTCCATATAAAAAATTCACCTTTAAAAATATTACAGGGCCGCGGTGGCTCAGCGGGCAAGAGTGCTTGCCTGCCATGCCGGAGGACCCCGGTTCGATTCCCGGCCCCAGCCCATGTAAAAAACAAACAAACAAACAAAATATAATAAAACAAGAAAATGTTTAAAGATGTTTTCCTTCCTTCCATCCTTCCTTCCTTCTCTCTGTCTTTCCTTCCCTTCCTCCCTCTCTCTTTAAAAAAAAAAAAAAAAAAAAAAAATATTACAATTCAGTCTTTTCATGCCACCATTTATATAAACTAAATTGACGATATTATTGTCACTCCAAAAAGGCAAAAATGCCACTCCTCCCACCCTCTTATTTCACCTACAGGCTAACATTAATCTATGTGCATTCTTGATATATTTTATGATTGGGTTTTTTTTTTCTGTTGTGTTTTTTTTACATCAGTGGAATCAGGTAATTTCTTTTCAGTATCAGCTCTCTGATTGTTATGCATGTTATTGAACTGTACATCCTCCTTGCAACAAAAATTGGAATCTGTGCAATCACTAGTCATTTTCTACCTGATTCAGTGTGTTTGACACAGCAGAAAATTCAGTATAGAAACTTAAGGAGAGATCTACTTGATTTTATAAGGTAGACCCTGAAGGTTGATGAGATCAGTTCATCAGGTTGAGACAAGGACGCTAAGGGGCAGTGTTGTGGTCTATATTAAGTGTTGGCTTCATTCACATGTTTGGAACCCTTGTAACAATAATCTTCATAAAATAGTTAAGGAAGTAAAGATTATCAGTTTGTTCCCAGACCCTTTGTCATCTAATCAATCATGCACTCGTGGGAATGAGGGGTAGACCTCATTGGGAGACAACGGCGAATGGGCTTCTCTCTGATGTACATTTATTCTGGGAAGAGGGATTTGCATATATTTGGACCCTTTTTCCAAGCTTGTTTGTACAAAAAATAGAATTAGAAAAGAAAATATACTGACTCTATCTTGAACAAAGCCAAGAGTTGATGGCTTGCATATTTATAAAGATACTGCCTCCTTCTGTGGCAAAGTGTAAGGCAGGTGTGCTAACATTCTGCTTAAAATGACTAGAGTTGCCTAAGTTCAGAGTTAATCAAACATGATTTTAACCTGGGAAGGTGCTATCTTCACATGAGATTCTCTCCTTCTATCCCATAAAAGTTGGAGGATAAGGAAAATGAAGCAAATGATAAACTCATGCTGTCTGCTGTGCACTAATTTAAAATGATCTTTGTCTATGACCCAGAAAACTCAGCATCCATAAACTATTGTTGGTAAACCTGTATGTTTGCAAATTATGTTAAATTCTGCACTCTTTACAATTCCTAGGGTGACCAATAGCCATGATTTGAACACATGAAATCATAATAAGCTATATATTTAATATTTAAATCCAACCAGTCTCTAAAAACTGTGATTGTGTTAAGTAGAAGATAATGCACATACACTATAATACGCTCAAAATCTGGATATATTTAATGTGTAGTTTGGGAAAGGAATTTAGATGTCAAAATTGCTTTTTCAAAATGGGAAAACAATGTATAATATTGGGGAAAAGGGTACTGGTATAGAGGAGAACAGGACCAATAGATTTGGGCACAGAACTGGGAATGGAGATGAGCCAACCATCCTCATGACCAGAGCAGGTCAGAATGAATACAGAAGAAAATCACTTACAAGGAAATTATTGCACTATTTTCTGTAGGGACAGCTGGCAGTTCTTTCTTTCTGTCTCTGTCTCTCTGTACATCTCTCATGCACACACACAAACACACTCAACCTTATAATCTCTTTAATCATGGCCGGTTGGTTCAGTGAGGCTTTTCTGTGAAATGGCATTCTTTCAGGGATACATGAGGTAATTTCTATATTTGTTGATGCATAGCCAGGAAAAATTTGACTGTGAAAGCTGAAGTGAGGAATGAAGAACGTCTAATACTGTCCATTCCTGTAATGTAGCCAAAAATCCTGGGAAAATGCCATTTGCACTTGTATTTTGATATACGTTCTAGAATTTACATCCCAAAACTGTTCATAATAGCTGCGAACTGCAGTCCATTCACATGTGCATCAAGTAAAATGATTAAATAAATTGTCAGCAATACACACAATGGTATCCTACCCACCAAAACCAATGAATGATCTACAAGAACATGTGACCATAAAGATACATTCAAAGGTAAATTCAAAAACAACATCCAAATAAAGAAGTTTCATTCTGTCTGATTCCGTTTATGTAGAGTGTAAAATGAGTGAACTGATTGGCACTGTCTGGTGCCCTCACAATTGTTTCCTTTCTGATGACTAAGAATATCCCCAGAGGAGCCTTCATGCTTAAAAGATTCTGTTTTGTGATCTCAGAACGATTTCCAGGCTGGTATTTCATTTCAAAATTGCATTGTGCTGTGCTTTGAAGACTTGGGCATGTGTATTGGAAAATTGTTTTTAAAAACCTATCCACAAATATAAAAATGTTTGAAGAAGACAAAAAAGCCAGTTTTGAAAAATCTTTCTATTATCACTAAGGCAGGTAAAGGTATTAAATAACTTTAAAATGTATTCAATTAATTAATTTTTTATTTATTTTTTGTTGAAGAATGCTTTCATTTGTAACAAAGATCAGTAAGAGTTTGTATAAAAGATGAATTTCTTCACCACCCTCTACCTGCAGCATCATAACTGCTCAAAGAATCTGATCTGATTATGTATCACAGTGAAAAATTTAATAATATGCTTTATTATGTGAAATAAGGAAACATTTAGTAATATGATTATTAAATTCGGTTCTCGTTTCTTTTATTATTCTTCTTGGAAATGTTGTTGAAAGACATCTAAACATAAGGGACAATTTCAAAGTTTTACAAAACTTGTTTTGAATTACTTTTCAAATATCTAATTCCAAAAAACAGGGTCATTTGGTATTGAGCGCACTGGTAAGGTATTTATCAATCCCCTAAGGCTGTAAATCCCTGACAGGTTTCAAACAAGATATTTTCACATTCCTCTTGTAGTTAACAGGTAGAAATTGATAGTGAAACTCAAATTCCTTTGTAAATACAAGGTTTTTCTTGATTCTTATGTTCAGTTACTGTAATTCTATTAAAGCAACCCATAACAACTGTTACACAGCCTTTTAATACAATTTTAATGAGATACATTCACACAACATAGAAATAATCTTAAGTATACAATCACTGGTTCACAGATCAACACATGGTTTTGCATACTACCCTATAATCAAATTTAGAACATTTTCATTACTCCAGTAAAGAAATAAATAAAATGCAAATCCCAGTCCTCCAATGCTCCTTATCTTCTCACATTATTTACCCATACAGTTGGTGTGGCACGTTTGTTGAAGAGTATTAAAATCTTAGTGTTAACTATACTTCATAGTTCGCAATAGGTACATTTATTCCCATATACCCTCTATTATTAGCTCCTTATAATAGCATCATTCATGTGCTCTAGCTCATTAAAAGTATTTTTTATATTTGTACAGTTAATCATGGACATTGCCCACCACAAGATTCACTATGCTACACATTTCCATTAGACTGTATTTTAAAACATGTTGTAATATGTAGACTAAACAAAAAAGATATAATAAGTATAAAACCTCTGATATAAAAGAAGCAGGAAACAGAATTCTATCTTAAAAAATTTAAAACCACAGAATAAGTTAAAATATTAACAATATGGAATAGATGAACAGTAAGGAAGAATGCACAATAAGTTAGCATACCTAACTCCAAGCCTATCAATTACCACCTTAAATATACATAGAATACTTCCTCATATTTGGGTAACATAATTGGTTAGCTATATTTAATTGGATATTTTTTAAGACAAAGAACAAAATATAGATTGAAGAAGAACAAATATGGATGAATTAGACATAATTTTAAACAATTAAACTATCACTATAATCTAAACGTGAGGTACAATAGATATAAATGTTAAAGTAACTTGTCATTACTGTAATTAGTATCATTACATTTCTTAATGTAAAATGTCTGATATAATTCCTTGATGGGCATCAAACATTATCTCACTGATTAAACCCACTTAGATACACATAGAAAATAAATAAATATATGTGCATTTCTAAAAATGGCACATACACACATATGCACTTTGAAAAATATATGTCCATGTGTGTATATCTGTACATACTCAAATTCTTCATACACTTGAGAACTATCTATTTTGTCCTTTATTTGTGCGCAAGCCATAGCTTGACAAAAAAAAGAAGGAATATGAGTTCACCCCCTCTTAATGGCTACTCCTCCACTCCTTCCAGTTTCAAGAAAGTCTGCACTTAATTCTTCACTTTCAGATGTGACAATGTGCCCAGGTAACATCCTCATATTTTATAGACATATCTGTCTGCCTTCTACAGATCTTTAAAATCCATGCACTTTTATCCCAAACATCATTTATTTTGCACTATCAACATTTACCTCACATTTTTAAATCTGCAAAGACATATTTTCTGCTAACCAATCTCCCACTGCAGTTGCTTCTGGCCATTTGTGCATAAGAATATTTTAAATATGATAATATGACTGCATGTAATCATATTTCAAACAATCACCATCTCCCTAAGGATGTAATGTACAAATTTCATAGCTTGGACCCGAATGCTTGTACTGAATCAGAAGTTCTTTTCTAGTTTCACCCAAAGCTCGTTATTAACTGAGAACAGGTTTACTTCAGATTTCTGAAGGACTCTCTCACATTTTCCTTTTTCAAGGAACTCTACCAACAATTCCATCCTTAGTTAACCTGAGGAGAATTTAATATCAGATTGACTGTTGCCACCCAAAGATTTCTTCTGCAATCTCCAGAATATTTCAGAACATATCTGTTTTTTATTGTCAAAATTCTGAATGACTCCACTACATGTAACGTTCAAATTTCAATACTATATGTAACGTCATGACAGCTACTTCATATTTCCATGTCCATTTACCATTTCTATTTAGTGTTATATTTGGAGGGCAGAAACTCACACTGTTTTGTGCCCCACTCTGCTTTACATAATAGTTTCATAATTGTGTTTCCACATCTGTGAGAATGGCTGAATACATAAATGAACACTGTGCAAAACATAGCCCTATATATTATTAATCAGATCAGAATTCTTTTTATTCCTTGCCCAGGTGAAACAGAGTCTGCATAGACTGGAGTCTCCATCCATGAGTACAAAAGGGCTGATGGTTGGGAAACATGTAGTGGATAGTGCAGCCATGTCAACCAGCAACCAACTGGGATTATCAAAAACAGTAAGACAAATCTGAAGGATGGAGGATAGGGTGTAAAAGAACACAAAGGTGCTCACCAGTGAAAGGATGGTTTGCATAACTCTGGGCACAGCAAAGGACCTGACAGAGAAGTTGATCCTGTGTGTGTTGGACCAGCTGCTTGTGCTTATACAAGATGGAAACCATGGAGCTGGCAGCCCAGAGCATGAGCCCCAGACATACAGCATCAGGGAAGGGTAACAATGATGCAGAGACTGAGATCACGAGTTTCTCAGGAACTTGAAGAGCACGGTATTCAGAAACTTTTTTTCTTTTTGATGGTATCATTTTTCCAACTGCCAATCAAATAAATAGGAATAATGATATTTATCAGCATGAGGAGGAACCAGCAGAGGGCTATGGAGAGGCAGACATACTTGGGAGCTTTCACTTTAAGCTCTGCCCACTTGGAGTTCATGGGGTTGATGATGATGGCCTGGAAGATACTCAAGAGGCAGGTGCTGCCAATGCACACACCCCTGTCCACCCTGTGAAGATAGTAAAGAAGTTTGCATCCATAATCCCTGGGAAGTGTTTCCAACTCAAAGCTGTCATTGTCTGAGGAACTCCTCTGGTGATTAAAACTAATGCATTGGCTACAATCAAGTGCTTGAGAATCAAATCAGTGATTCTTAAACTACACCCAGTGAAATAAATGAATTGATAATGAATAAGAGAGAAATTTCCAAGGACTCCAAATACAGTCTGGAATAAGAAGGTGATTCTTGTTGTCAAATCCCTGGAGGACATTGTGCCAGTTCCCACTGACATTTATTTAAATGACTCAGAGTCAGAAGAGCCTGGAAGGAAATTGGAGGCTAATTATCACAGTCTACTGCAGTCCAATATTCTCCACTTGCCATTAAAAATATTAGAATATTACAGGGCGGGCCATGGTGGCTCAGCAGCAAGAACACTTGCCTGCCATGCCAGAGGACCCTGGTTCATTTCTCGGTGCCTGCCCATGTAATAAAAAATAAATACAATTTTAAAAATTTAAAAAATATTAGAATATTACAGTATTCAAAGTTGTTCTTTTATTAAAAGACTGTCCAGAGATAGATGTAGGAAATTTAAAAACCACTTACAATTCAGGTATCATGGCTAAAAGGCCCATATATGATGTAATTTCTTTCTTCTCACAGAGTTATAAAGTGGGCATTACTAGCATTTTCATTAGAAAAATTAGGAAAATGTACACAGAGAATGGCTAACAGATTTCTCTAAATTCAGTCCCTGCTTAGGGATGAATTGGTGACTGGCGCTTTGCTGAATTCTGTGGAATATATTGCCTTTAACCACAGTGCTATAGGACCAGAGCTATGTAGGTGTGCTCTTCCTGTAATCTAGACAGCTATTTTTGTCTTTAAAACTTGTCATTGGCTTTTATTTTCATGGAATTTAAAACTAAATTTTGGTTATAGAATTTTTTTCATTTATATGGAAAGGCATAATCTATAGACCAACATTGAATATAATAAAGATTTTAAAAACTTAATAAAATTTAGGTCCTAACAAAATGTGTATTGTCGTGTAGTAATACAGGAGCTGACCTGACCTCATGAGTCAGTATGACTCTACAAATGAAGAAAATGTGCCCATATTAGGATAGCAGCCAAGAAGCTCATTTCTCAGTTGTGTCAGGGACAAAATTACAATATCACCTATGAAAATAATTATTCAACAATATCATGGCTTCTTCTAAACTGAGGACCATGAAACACTAATATTATAAAAAGGGTTGTGGGGTAGAAAATAAGTTACTGTTTATGTATTTATTTTGATGTGACAAAACTTTTAAGAATTTAGAGATTTCTCAAAGATTTTTCAGTGATGACATGCAAAATTGAAAATATGCTAGTAATAAACCAAAAATTTGCTCTTTCAATTTATAAAAATGAACAATTTAAATATAAAGAGTAGATTTTTCATTTGCTATTGGGATATTTTTAACCAGAATATATATTTGACCCAGGTAGCTGCTGTATGGAAAGCAATTTTAGTTATCTTTTCTTTAAATTGTGTTTCTCCAACTACAACAGGGAAAATAGACTCTCCACAATCAACAGAGCTTGAATGTTTTAGTAGAAACATAATTACTGTTTCCTTTAAGCCTGTCATACTCCCAGAGTTAGAGAAACATTTGCATCCTAGCTATTTCCATTCACATACACTGTCTCTGCACAATAGGAGATAACTTCTACAGATTCACCTATTATTTATTACAAAATTAGAGTTATTTGGGGCACAGCTCTTCTAATCCAGGAAATTGTTTCTATGATCCTTTAAGGTGGCTGAATGGTGATTGATTCAATAACTACTGGCATTGAACACATGTTTATGAAAAAAGAAGTCTTTTGGTCATCTAGATAAACACTCACAAATCCCTATCAGTGAGGATTACATCAAATCCCATTAGGGAACATGAGGGATCTCTGTCTGGTCAGGGAAAATTCTCTCTCTTTATTAACTCAGCACAGGCCTCAGGTACTACTCCTTGTGTAGTTTTGGCACTGAACTCAATTCAAACTCTGAAGGACCTCTTTTCTGATATGATCACTGTCCTAATCTCCTGATGTGCCTCCTTCTGTTAAAGACTTTCCCTCTCAGGCTACAACAGAAAATATTCACTGGCTGCTTCTATCTCCCAGGATGGTGGTCTCCATGTGATGGTCATGAAAGCCAGTGGGATGGAGGCAGCCAGATCCTGAGTTATGGGTTTGTGGTTCTGTGACCTCATCTCCTCACAAGACTGCAATTATCATTTCACCTGGTGTGCTCTTGACAGTGCAGGCTTGAGAGCTGAGAATATTTCTGAAAACATTTCTCTCAGTTCCTAAATAACCAAACTTATCACAAGTTTCTAGTTAGCATTACCAAAGAGAGCATGGGAGTATCATCCTTTTAGGGGCTCCTGGGGGAAAGCAAAGTTTTCCATGGAGGGGCTGACAAGTCTTCATCTCTCATATGGGGACATGGGCCAAGGGCCATGTGTTTCTCTGCCCTAAAACTTTCTGCCAACCTAAAGTGTATCCTTTACAGATCATTCAACCCTCTAAATGCATGATCATTTAATTTATTACCCAGATCATGGAATCAAAGCATCTGAGATCGATTTTCATAGATCAGTTCAAAGGAAGAACATGATGTCTAGTATTCAAATCAGCTAATTTGAAAATTTGCATTATATAGAAGTTTTTTAGGAGAATATCCTTTAAAATATTGAGTACCCAGACATGATATGAAACATAAATAGAACAATAACTACAGAAAGGGCAGGTTTATTAGACAGTCTCAGATTTAAAAGTGCCAGGATCAGATGCTTTATTAGACCATTTATTTAATGATCAGATAAACCAGTGTTACTTCCTTAATTTGAGAGCACTGTATGGTCATCACAGTTCTCTAATTTTATTTATGGAAGAATTTTCAATAATGTGTACCACTTGCTTCTTTAATGATTTAATATGGGTTCAAATGGACCCTTTGGCTATAACTTCAAAAAACTCCTGCCTTTATCCAGGTTTCTCATGAAACCATGGAGATACAAGAGTCCAAAATCCATAGAGCAGGCTGTGAGGTTGTCAATACTGATGAAGTGCCTAGACTAATGCCATAGGATCACTGGCTGAATAAGCAGTGAAAATTCTTCTTCCATTAAAGTCTACAACTACTTGGATCAAATCCAAATGATTGATTCTCTGTGGAAGACATATTCTTAGTTGACTGTAGATGTAGTCAGTCACAGATGCAATGAATTGACAGATGATTTAATACACCAGCCTTCTGGGTTTATCAACAGCCATGAAATATACTTGCAGTAATGTTAGGCCAGTGCTTGCCTGGCCAGACAACTTGGTGTCATCATCTGGCAAAGTTGACACCCGAATCTGATCTTGACAATATGATAAACAAACTTGTTAAATTTTGGTTAAGACTGACTATGACACAGAGAATTCACTTTTGTAAACTCATTTTTGTTTCAACTTTCTATATGCATTCAGGGCTTATAGCACTTAATCAAAAATAAATTTGATAATATATTCCCAAATCTTTCTGAATATACATACTTCCCTGAAATAATAGTATATATGAAGGGAAGAAGTGACAGAGATTCTCCACAATAATGGAAGAAGAAGGAAATTTATGCTTGCATCTGAAACACAGCCATGCATCCATATACTTTAAAATCAAAACACAGAGATGATTATTTTTTAATATGCTTAAAATTTCTCAATTTAATCCAGGACTACCTTCAAAGGTCAGAAAGTCCCAAGTTTAAAACATAATCAGCTTTTCAATGTTTAAGGGATTTGTATTCAGAAAAAATCTCAAATTTTTCTCTACATTATTTCCAAATGCTAAATAATATGAGGAATATGTTAATTAACAACAATTAAGTTATGGTCTTTAAAAATTAGTTCAGAGCTCTCTTATTTAAATGCTACTTTCTTTTTTAAGGGCTAATAAATGTCACTTTTTTATGATGTCATTTTAATTTATTCTTTATCTTCTTTGTTTTAAATTCTCCTAGTGCTTTTATTCTGTTATTGCTACTGTGTTCTCCTATGCCCTAGTACATGTATATTCTAACTATTTTGAATTATTTGAAAACAAGAATGACATTTTATCTATTTATGACAGCATTTATCTAAAAAATATACTGACTGACAAAACTGCTGTAAATTCATATTCTTCCACATAGGAGGTAACAAATGGCCAAGTAACCAAAAACCAGATCATTTGAAACCCAGGTAATGAAATTTATTTAAAAATCCATTTTTATTTCTTACTAAACTTAATTGATTCATGAAAATAATGTGTTTGACTCATTAGCATATTTTAATCTTTATAATACTTTATATAAGTGTTATTATTACTGTTGGTCTAAACTCCTCATAATGTAACGCACCCTTAGCAACCATCCCAGGAATCTAGCCCCACTCCTAACTTCTAGAAGACCCCTAATAAAGCAAAACCTGCCAAAGCTCACAAGGTAGTCCCAGGATTGCCCTCACACCTGCCCTCTGTCAGCTGCAGGCCTATGTTTGCTCCCTGTATCCAACCTCCACTCATTGACAGTTATAGCCCCAGCAGCTACAATCTTGCAGTAGCTCCCTTCATCCACACATGTTTTATGGTAGTTTCAGCACTGACAGCTACAAACTTGCAATAACTCTGTTCCTAGCTTTCCAATTTCTTGCGTCCAAGCTGGTAAATGAAAATCCACCATCTTCCTTTCTCTACCCCCCAGTGACCATCCTATATAAACTGAACACCTGCCCCTTTGCTCTGAGCTGTCCCATCTTAGGCTTCAGCTCACATGAACATAGATGCACAATAAAGCTCTTTTGATTGAGTGTTGGTCTTTTCTCTTCCCTTCTGGTCAAGAAACCTATCATTTTGGTGCCAAAACCTGGAAACAGGAATGGAGGCAAAATTTCCATATTAGGGGGCATAACCCACTTACCTGACTTCAGCACCAACACTGGTGATTCGTCTTGGGGTAAAGAAAATGCTCTCCATTTTTTTGGTATTCTCTTTCTTGGGACAAGCTGCCTCTGCTGGGTCTAAGACCCTAAATCTCACTGGGCTTAAAACTCTCAGGGGGTGATACCCTCTTAATTGTTTCTAAGTCAATCAACACAAGCTTAAAACTCTCAACGAGGGATGCCCCCTTCATTGTAAGTCATCAAAGAGAAAGAGTCTCTCCTTTCCCTGTTCTCTCTCATGGATAATGGGCAGCTCCAACCTGACCATCATACTCTTTTGTGTTGCTTATATCAAAATTGTAAAGCTCTTAATCTTGCTGCTGATTTAACACCCAAGTGACTGATTTTCTATTGAAATACTGCCTGGACAGAGTAAAAAATAGATAATGGGTCAGTTTATCCAGAAAACAGATTGATTGACCAACATTTTTTTCTAAATCTTGACAATTATTGTCAGCATCTCAGCAAGTGGAGTGAAGTCCCATATATACAATACATCTTCCATTTGCGTAGGGCCCCTCTCTCTGTCTGCCAAACTTGTTCCACTTATCAAATCCTTCTCTATTTTCCCTTCCATAAACAGCCTTTTTCCAAACCCAGTGCTCCTTCTCTTTCTCCTCTCAACTATTCCTTTAATCATGCAAAAAACCTTCTGCTTAGGTACTCTCTCTGCCCTTTGCAGTCTCTCCTGCCCAAGATGCAGTACTTCTGAAACACAGCCAGAAGAGAACACTCTCCCATCTCTTCATCCCATCTCCAGACTAAACCTATGCTCAACAAGCTTAATTTCTTTCTGTCTAATTTATTCTTACCCCAAGTCTAACCCCCTAAAGTAGTTATGGGGGGAATGTTAAACAGAGAAAAATATGGTGATGTGTGGTTTAAAATTATTTTTCTTTCCTGGGTCTAGAGATTATAAATGATAAGCATAAAAATGCAACATAATGAGCTATTTATGTTAATATTTTTTAATAAAACCTTTGCACTGTTAACTGCACTAATCAGGTTATTATTAAAATAAAAACAGCCCTGGAATAAGAGTAACTGAATAAATTCTAATCAAATTTCAATAAATAATATGAAAGGTCTTTGAGAAATATGGATATGTTTTCTTGGGCTTAAGCTTTGGACAAATAAAAAAATTACCTACCTACCACAATATAGCAAACCCCAACCAATAGTGTTCCTGAAAGATATCTTGATTTCTATAAAATTTTACTTATTAAGTATGTTTTTCAGAGACTGAAAACCTCCAGATTGTTCTAATATCAGAGAAGCACTGAAACCCAGAGATACCGAATTTTTCAAGAACAGCAAATTTTATTGTGTCATCCTTTTGCCCCTTCAAACAATGCCCCTTTTCAGCTTTGAAGAAGCTAGGGAGTCATCACCCAGATACCAACCAATATTGAGAGATAATTATCAAATAAAAGGAAGGAATTGGGGTGGCCTTGGTGGCTCAATAAGCAGACTTCTTGCCTGTCAATCTGGGGACCAAGTTTTGATTCCCAGTGCTTGCCAATGCAAAAAAAAGGGAAGGAATTATAACTTAGAAATGAGGATTTAAGTGATAATTTAATTACTGAATCATATTCCTTTTGGTTTTCTGGGACTATAGAGTAGAATGGGTGAATACCTAAAATCCCTAAACTATAATTCAGCTGCCCTGATATCTAAAATGATTGTAAAAGCCCAAATACTCATTTTTTTTTGACAAACCAGATCAAGCACTTTTTTCTCTTTAATCAATACAAACTCTTTCATGGAATCTACTAACCCTTCTTCTGTACCTACCTCTCCCTCTCTTGTCCATCCTGAAGAATGGAAACCCAAATTTCCTAGAGTCATGGCCCACCATAAACAAATTACTATTCACCTTAGGGACCGCACCTAATGGTTTGGCTGGATGGTCAGAGACTTGAAAGAAGCATGATTGGATAATTGGTGACAAAGAGGTCTAGGGAAGAGATATTTGAATAGAACTTTCTGAGAATGCAAAGGTCTTGAAGATATTTGTGTCCCATGTGAATGCTTTCCATAGGGTGATTTCGGCAGAGGAATGTTTTACTAATCAGGTGGATAAGATGATCCATCCTGTGGATACAAGTCCGCCTCTTTCCTCAGTCATGCCTACTATTCCAGGCCTTCACCATAAGCCCATAAATATG
The DNA here is from genome assembly GCF_023851605.1 of Tamandua tetradactyla. Taxonomy (NCBI): domain Eukaryota; kingdom Metazoa; phylum Chordata; class Mammalia; order Pilosa; family Myrmecophagidae; genus Tamandua; species Tamandua tetradactyla. The sequence continues at coordinate 7,164,336 of NC_135342.1, forward strand.
CTCAGGCACATAAATACACACATAGACATGCACTCATACATATAGAAAAGCCACTCTTGTAATATGTGAAAACTTCAATAATTCTGCATAGAATTCCGTGAGTGCCAAGAGAACAAGCACCTGGATGCTGTGCAAAGAAATACCATTTACATATATCTGATGGAATTTGGGGAATTTTTATTCCTGCTGCAGGAAAATTGAGCCTGAACATATTGGAGTCATTGCCCAGGAGAGCAAAGGTTCTGTCATTTGGGAAACATGTAGCAAATACTATGTCTAACTGCAGAAGCCACAAACTGGGATGGTTAAAAAGACAAATGCAAACTTAAAGGATCAAAGAGATAATGTAAAAGGATACGAAGATAGTCAATCAGGCATATACATACCTACATTCATACACAGATGATCTTTCTCTTCTATCAGGTAGTAATGTTTAAAAATTGTATATTAGGAAATGTAAAAATGATACTAATTACAATGACAAAATGCATGAAACCTAAAGTCTATTTTATCAGATTTATATCTGTATCTATTTATTTACATACTATATATGTATATAATCATATTGATTAATTAAAATTCCATAAAATATTTTATTTAAATAATCTTTATGCTTTTGCCATATCTCTCAAAAAATGTACGATTGAATACAGTCAAACAATTATTCAATTTAACTGGAGAAACTAGTCTATTTGTTAAGAATGGATATATTTGGAATTAAATTTATCAACTGATTGTCTTCTCATAAAACTTGTTCTATTTTCTTATTTTGTCTATCTTAAATTCTTCCCTGTTAATTTTTGAATAATTCTATATTTTACACTTTTTCTTGGAAATTGTATATATAGTAGCCATCATTTTTTAACCTAAAAATTACAGCATATATTTTAAAACTAATCACTGTTTCAAAAGTTAAAACCTTTAATTTATACTTTCACAATACAATGAAGATAACATGTCACTAATCTATATAACTCTCAATTTAAAGGAAATTCTGATGTTTTGAATATTTAAATAATTATTTTTTATTATAGATATTTAAGGAACATGCTTTGTCATAAGTATACAGCTTGAAGAAATTAATAAAACTGAACACTTTCTGCATGAAACTCCCAGATTAGAAACCAGAGTATTTTATAAATCTCATATATTAAAAATCAGAATTTTTCATGAGGCCCTTAGGTAAAATAAACACAGAATATTATTAGCCCTGTGGTGCATCCTTGTGCCCCATTCCTGTCAGCACTCCCCAGGCTAACCATGCTTTCCCCACCCTATAGCCAATATCATTTTCACCTTTTTTATGCATCATATCAATGGAATCACACTACCTAGACTCTTTAGGACTGGACCTCTGAAATTCATCTATATTCATCTATATTCTCTTGTCTTGAATTCATCTATATTTTTGCAAATTTTTGCATCTCTTTCATTAGCATTGGTAATGGGATTCTCTTGTGTGAATATCAAACAATTTAATCACTCTAGTGTTGATGCTTATGTGAGTGTTTTCAGATTGGGGCTGTTAGGAATAATGCTGGATGTTAATCTTATAAAATGTTTCTTGGCACACATATGAATTGCTCCCAAGTCTGTCCATGGTATGGCAATTTTATTTCATATGTTTATGTATCTTCATGTTTAGGACATACTGTGAAACTGTTTTCTAAAATGTGTGCATTGATGTTCACACCCAAAAACAGTGAGGTTAATGCTGTATCTATATTTTTGCCTTTGAAATGTTCTGTGTTTTCCATTTTTGTAAGTATGTAATGGTATCAAGTAGTGATTTCATTTGCATTTGTTTCAGTACTTTTTGCATGTTTATTAGATGTAGGATAAAATCTTTTTTTAAGTGTGTATTTGTTCATTTTGCCCATTTTTTGCCTCTTGTTTTTCATGTCTGTTTTCTTTACTGGTCTATAGGACTTCTTTGTGTATGCTGCAGAGAAATCCTTTCTTAGTGTCTGTTGTTCCTCTCCTCTCTCTCTCTCTGACTCACCTTGTGTCGCTCTTTCACTGTCTATCATGCTGTCTTTTGAATAAAAGTTCTTAATTTCAATGTACTCTAATTTCTGATTTCTTTTGCATATATCTATTTTTAAATCTATGCCTATTTTAAAACCACAGTTATCCTTTGCTTTCTTCTAAAAATATATTTTTTATCTTTGAAATTTACATCAGCAAGTTATTCATAATTAATTACTTGTATAATTAGTAGGATTTAATTTTCCCCAATGAGATAACAAATGTCAGATTATTCTGACAATGTTGTAGTATGCTTTTTATTTTTTTTTCTTTCACTGTCTCACACAGCTAAACTTACCCATGGCACTGATTTTTCCATGGAATCTCCTGGGATCTTATCTCTTACATTCTATGATTTTCCATTACTAACAACCTCATAGCACCACACACTTAAAATTAATTTACTTCTCAGAAATTTTATATGTGCTTTTTTTGCATGGAAGATTGATTATTCCAATTTTTAAGGCACATTTACATGCTACTGGGAAAAATTCTTTTTGAGTGTCTCAGATTTATTTTTCCTTTTCTTCTTTTAGTATCTTGTATCAACTTCTATTCTTCACTATGTTTTAAGAACTTTCATATAACAAACAGCCTTGGAGAATGGCAGTAGTGTGTCTTACCAGATGGCAAGTTAATTACCTGACCAATATCATAGAAGATATTCCTCCATGTAAGGAAACATTGGGCAGCTTTGCTTGTAATTCAATTTAACCTCAAGAATTCTTAATCTTGAGGTTCCTCAGCTGTGATGCAGATTTACTTGTCCCTGCTTCATGGACCCTCTGATGTGCTGCTCCATCCCACCTGCACCTCTAATGATGCCAGAGAGCCTGTGTGGCTCACAGCAATCTTTGTTTGTTACAACCATCTGTGGGAGGTGTGGGGAATTTTCAGAGAACATCCATGGAAAGGAATGTGTCTGTGCCAGGCACAGAGTAAGGGAGAGAGCATGTAGTTTGGGTAATTATTGCAGATTGGGCACCATCTGCAATAATATCTTTGATATTCACTCCTGTTTTGCATATATCACCAGTCATGCTTGGGAGACTGGAAAATGGAAGGGAAGAAAACACAACCAAATGATACCTGGGTAGACACTAGGCAAAAAGACCCTGGCACCACCGTTAGGGGTGCAGACTTGTAACAAAGACAGGTATTCCAGTGCCACCTTTAGGCATTAAACTTTGCAGGTTCAAAAGGTGCACATTTGTTTTGGACATAACTTATGAGTACACCTTCGGTTATTGGATGGTATCTTTTTTATTTCCACCAAATGTTTACATAAAGCCTATATAGGAGCATTTTACTAGAAGCTCCAGCTGAGGCTCTGAGACATGCAAACAGATTCTAAGAAGTTGGTCACAATTCATCTGCAGGACTATGAAAATTTCTATCACACCACGTGTTGCCAGTGGCTAGGAATTAAGATTACAAGAGGGTTTAGGACTTTTCTAGATGAGACTATCTGAGGTGACTTGACTTTTACCACCTACACCAGCAAAATATCAGACAGGGATCCTTTATACCAAGTCAGGAAGGGAAGAGATTTAGAGGCCAGGCAGGGAGTTGATCATATGTCCATGACATTTAGAGTAGGGGACAATTACTATGATGGTGTTAACCTCCTAAGAATGCTAAAGGACAAAATGCCATCAGGAAGATGTTCTGAATGCAGAATAGTAGGAATAAACTGCAGCACCAGTATTTGCCAAGGCAGGAATGTGCTACTCTTTCCCATGGACAGCCATGGAGCACACATGAGGAAGAGCTCAATGGTTTGGTCTTAGGCCTTGTCCAACATACACACCTGGAGACCTCTTTGGCTCCTTTTCTCACTTAAAGTCTCTACCCATCGTTCGCCTGTAAACTATCATACCTACAGACTACCTGTCACCTGTCACCTGCTGTGCTGTGGACACATGAACAGATATTTCACAGATTCCCCAGCCAAGTGGCCTTGGGGAATTTCATGCACAGGGAGGCTCTAGCTGGGACTGGGGAAGTAGAAAGTGTCAGGGTGTTTGTCCCTCCCCTGCTGATGACCTGGTTACTGGGTTTATGATAAATTCCCTATTTCCACATAATTTTACTTAATTATGTAACAGACTTTACTGAAGTATGATTTACTGAGATAATTTATATCATGGAAAATTAACATATTTTTGGTGTTCACTTGTGAGATTTGACAAATGTATATAGACATGCAAACAGAACCACAACGTAGGTATAGAACATTTTCAGTACTCCAAAAAGTTTTCTTTGAAATCAACAACCTCACCTCACATCACAAAATAGGAAATTATGAAAGGATTTCTTTCTCTATCTATTTCTCTTTATCAGAATATCATATATATAGAATCATATTGTGTATTGGCATTGTGAAACTTTTTCCTACACTCAGTGTACTATCTTTGATATTCACTCCTGTTTTGCATATATCACCAGTTTGTTTACTTCTATTGCTTATTATTAATTCATTGTATCCACACACAGTTAGTTTATACATCTATGATGGCCAAATTCATGCATCAACTTGTTGAGATTATGGTGTGCACTTGTTTGGTCAAGGAAGTACCAGTACTGGCATTATTACTGTGAGGGTTTAGATGGATCTAAATATTAGTCAGTTGATTGCATCTACCCAGTGATTACATCTCCAAACAGAGATGAGAGGAGTCTCTTCATCCAATGAGTTGGAAATCTTAAAGTGAGAACTGAAGATGTGAGCAGTCAGGAAAAAGAATTTCTATCTCTACTTCAAGCAGCCAGCTTTTTCTGGGGACTTCATCACCTTCATCAAGTTTCCAATTTGCAGCCTACCTTACAGAATTCACATTTGTCAAACTTCATGGAAGCTTTAGGGACATTATGTAATAAATCTCTCAATAGTTTCACATGCACATATCTATATATCTCTATGGAGAACCCTGATTATGCTGACTAATTCATCATCAGTCAATTGTTAGACATTCGAGTTGATTCCATCTTTGGAGACTACACTATAACACTATAAGCATTCCATATGCATCTTTTCTGAGTTTGGGTAACTTACTTTACTATTATTAAGTACAAATATTTAAGCTATGCTAAAAATGTATCATTTGTAATTGTTTACTCTCTAGATTAGAATTTTGACTCTTCTAAAATAAGGTCACAGTGTTTTACAATACTCCTTAAAATTGCACAAAAAGAATACATTTCAGAGTCACTGATATTTCAAGAGAACCAAAAATTCTTTCATAAGAAAATGTATCTTTGAATATCTGCCAAACCTAGAGAATTGAGGTGTTGTGCAGTGCACCAAAAGAGAGACCTCATAATTCAAATCTGCAAGCCAACTTGGAGTCTTTATTATCCGGCTGGCGTTTGCTGCAGAAATTTCCAAGAAGGAAGATTCAGAGAACAGCCCCCAGAGGTTTTCAAGGTGGGTTTATAAAGGCTAAAATCATGTTGTGGTTTTGCAGTTGCTAGCAAGCAAGCATATCATAGAAGCAGAAAAATGTTAACTGTTGCCAAAACATATCCTGTTCTCTCAGTTTTCTAACATTGGCTATTGTTTAACTCTTGGGGACATTTTGCCCCAATTTTGTGGGGACTTTCCCTGCTTGGGCCTGATTGATTGCTCGTGCTAGGGCCCAATTGATTGTTCCTGGCCCTCCACATTCCCCACTGGTTTTATGAGATACTCAAATCATTGTTTCTTTATTTTGATTATTTTTGCTGATATTGAGTTCCAAGGACTAATAATTTAATAGTTTGTATTTTTCTTTGCATGCATGAGGTTAGACAGTTGATTACACAGGGTCCAAACATTAAGCTTAATAATATGAGAATTAGGGGCCCCGCTACCATGGACAAGAGCGTGGTCAGCCACGGGGACCAGGAAAATAAGTTTTCATATCACTGGCAGGGGTCCCGTCCACCGGGTCTCCAAGGTGGCTGACTGAAGCTTTTTTATCCAGACTAGGTCTCTGGGTTTCACCTGAAATAGATCTTTTTTAGGGACAGGATTTGTTGGTCCCAGAATGGCTGCTTTCACCAGTTTCTGAGCTTCTGGGTGGCAGATTGCAGGGCCTGTAATGATTTTAGAAGAGAATGGTTATTTAATTTAGCTATTTTTTCTTTTCCCAATTTAGGGATTAGTGGGGGTGATTGCCTGAACATGATTTCATATGGGGTAATTTCCTTAATATAGGGAGTACATTTAGTTTTTAGGAGGGCAAATGGAAGGAGACTCCCCCAGTTTTTGCCAGTCTCAAGCTTTAGTTTATTTAAAATTTCCTTTATTGTTCTATTCATTTTTTCAACTTGCCCTGAACTCTGAGGCCTATAAGTACAATGTAATTTTCATTTGATTTTTAATATTTTTGCTAAAAATTGGGTAACTTGCATGATGAACGCTGACCCATTGTCAGACCCCACCGCAGTTGGGAGGCCAAATCCGGGGACAATTTCAGAATTTAGTTTTTTTACTACTATTCTTGCTGTCTCAGTTCTGGTAGGAAATGCCTCAGTTCATCTGGAGAAGTTGTCAATGAAGACTAACAGGTATTTGTATCTATATGGACCAGGTAATATTTCCGTGAAGTCTATTTCCCACTGTTCTCCTGGGGCTTGTCCCCTCAGCCTTGTTCCTTGAGGCATTTCTTTCCCTCAGCCAGAATTCACTTGGGCACAGATGTGGCATCTGGATGATACCTGCTGGGCTTGTTGTTGCAATCAGGGAATGTAGTAATCTCTCTATAAGGGTTCAGTTAATTTCGTACTGCCCAGGTGTGTACTTTGGTGAACCTGGGTAACCAAATTTTTCCCCAGGTGCTCTGGCACTAAGATTCTCCCATCTGGGAGAATTTTCCAACCATCCAGATCTGTTTTAGTGCCCAGAGTTTTGCCCAGTCTAATTTCTTCCCTGGTATATTTTTGGAGGGCTTGGCAGCACTTGCCCTGGTAAAGCAGGAAGTATCTGCAGTGTCCCCACTGGTTTTTGGGCAACCTCTTTTGCCATTTTATCAGCCAGGGCATTTCCTCTAGCAATTTGAGTTTTGGCAGTCTGATGTCTTTTGCAATGTGTAATGGCTGCCCTTTTTGGCAATCTGATAGCCTCTAGCAAGGTGAATATTTCTGGTATATTTTTTATTTCCTTTCCTCCCGATGTCAAAAGTCCCCACTCCTGATATGGTGCCCCATGGACATGCACAGTTGTGAAGGCATATCTGCCATCCATGTAGATGATGACAACCTTCCCTTTTCCCCACATTAGAGCCTGGATCAGAGCTATTAGTTTGGTCTTCTGGGCCAAAGTCCCATATCTTAGCGCCTGATCCCAGATGACCCCATCCACAGTTACCACCACTGCCCCTGCATACCTGATTCTCTCTGAGATGCAAGTGCTCCCATCTGTATATAATTTTTCATCAGGAATTGGTGAGGGGTTGTTGGTGAGGTCAGCCCTCCGGTTCATGAGAGCTCATGTGGAAGCAAGGTGGCAGGGTTAAGAGCCGCCATTTTTAAGAAGTGCATTCTTGGGGGATCCAGTAGCAATGCCTGATATTGGGTCATCAAGGCATTTGAGAGCCATCTCTCAGTTGGGCTCCTTAGTAATGTTTTTACAGAATGTGGGGCCACTATGTGTAAATCCTGTTCCAGAGTTAATTTGGATGCTTTTTTTTTACTAAAATGGCACTGGTGGCAATGGCTCAGGGGCAGCTTGGCCACCTGGTTGCCACATAGTCTTGTCTTTTAGACAGGTAGGCAACTGGCCTTTTCCATTGTCCTAGCATTGGCATGAAGACTCCTTTTGCTATTCCTTGGGTTTCAGTGAAAAGGTTTGGACAGGTCAGGCAAGGTAAGGCAGGAGCACTCACAAGTGCTTATTTCAGTGTTGTGAAAGCATTTTGCTCAGCCTTGGTCCAGGTTAGAGCTTCCTCCTTTCCCCCTGTGATTGTGTACAGGGGTTTTGCTTTCTCTGCAAACCTGGAAATCCAGAGCCAGCAATACCAAACAGCTCCTAAGAACACCCGTACCTGCCTTTTAGTTTTTGGTTGGGGTATTTTTAGGATGGCTTCAATCCTATTAGAAGACAGAGTTCTTTTTCCTCTCTCTAATTCATACTCTAAGTATGTTTCTGAACTGGTGCAGAGTTGGGCCTTTTTGGCTGACACCTGATAGCCCAACTGGGCTAGTTCCTGTAACAAGTTTTCAGTTGCCTTTTTGCAGTTTGACAGATTATTAGCTGCCAGTAAGAGGTCATCCACATATTGTAGGAGGGTTATTTCTGGATGATCTTGTCTAAAACGAGACAGATTCTGGCTTAAGTCTTCATCGAACAGGGTGGGAGAATTTTTGAAACCCTGCAGCAACCGAGTTCAGGTTAGTTGTCCAGAACTCCCACTCTGGGTCAGTCCATTCAAAAGCAAAGATGGGTTGACTTACTATGGCCAGGCAAAGCAGAAAGAAGGCATTCTTTAAGTTCAGAACAGTGTAGACCTGCTGCCTTGGAGGTAACAGGCTTAAGAGCATATATGGGTTAGGCACAGTGGGGTGAATAGTTTTAATTCTTTTGTTAACCTCTCAGAAATCTTGCACTGGCTGGAAATCATCAGTCCCAGGTTTTGTACTGGGACAAGGGGGGTGTTCCAGGCTGAATGGCAGGGGACTAGAATACCTGCCTCCAGGAGTCTTTTGATATGGACTGCAATGCCTCTTTTAGCCTTTAAGCTTATTGGGTATTGTTGGACTCTGATTGGGTTGGCGGTGCTAGTCAGCTGGACAACAATGGGGGGCCAGTGGGCGGCTAATCCTGGTAGGTTAGTTTCTGCCCATATGTCTGATATTTTTTCTTTAAATTCCTGCAAATACGGGCCTGGGGCTGGCAGCACCACTTCTGCATTAAGTAAATACTCTTCCAATAAGGGGCAAGTGAGGAGATTGCTGAGGGGTTGTACTGGAGGAGAGCTTGGCCAAATCATTTTTGAAAGAGATGGTGGCTTGTAATTTCTGGAGAAGGTCTCTACTCAAAAGGGGTTATGGACATTCTGGCATTATAAGAAATGAGTGGATGACAGTTCCTTCCCCAAGGTTAGTGATCCTAGTCTTAGTCCATGGGTAAGACTTTGTCTTTCCCATTGCTCCATGTATGGGGATTTTTTCCTTAGATATGGGCCCTTCTGCTTGCTGGAAGACAAAGAAAGTCACCCCAGTATCCGCAAGAAATTTTATAGGCCTGCCCCCAATTTCTAAGGTGACCTTGGGCTCCCAGGGACTCAAGAGAATGGAGTCCCAGCCCCATCAATTCACCTCTTCAACTAGAAGAGGGACCAGTTTCAGTCCTTTAAGTCCTCTTTTAGGGCATTCATTTTTCCAACACTCATTTTCTTTGCAGTAGGCACATTGGTTTGCACCTAGGCCCAACCTTTTTCCTTGGTTTCCCTTTCTTTTTTCAACACTTTTCCATTAGCCTTTTTGTTTTTCCTGTTCAGCCATTGCAGATACTAAAATTTTGGCTATTTTTTGGACTGCATGTTCCCGGGGTCATCTCTTATTTAAAGTATTTGGGCAATCTCTATCCGTTCAGACAGCACTTTACCCTTAAATCCTTCTAATTTCTCTAACTGTTTTCTTATATCTGGGGTCAACTGGGTGACAAATACTATATTTATGGCTTGCCTATTTTCAGGCGCCTCTGGATCTACAGGGTGTACAAGCGATATACCTCCAGGAGGCACTCAAGGAAAGCAGTCAAAGACTCATCTGGCTTTTGTATGGTTTTGGTTACCTGAGAAAAATTGGTCAGCTTCTTGGCTGCTATTTTTATTTCCCAGAGAAGAGTCTGGTGATATCGATTGACAGCGTTTTTAACTCTATCAGTGTTGGGGTCCCATCCGGGATGGGTGGTGGGGAACACAGGCTCTAATCAGGTTGATTCAATAGTAGGTTATCCATCAGGTCCAAGAATTAACTTCCTCACCTCTCTCCTAACTCTGTGTCATTCCTCAGAGGTGAAGAGGGCCTGGAGGAGCTGTTGGCAGTCATCCCAGGTGGGCTAGTGGGTAAAAAATACAGTTTCCAAGAGGAAGAACACTTGGGGCTTTTCAGAGAAAGAGGGATTCTGGTTTTTCCAATTATACAGATCACTAGAGGAAAAGGGGACATAGACCATGAAAGGTGGGTGGACATCCCCTGGGGCAGGGCCAAACTGCCCAAGGGTAAAATTAGATCTCTGGAAGAATCCAGTGATTGTGAACCAGAAGAAGGGTGGTAAGCAGAGCCACTTCTGGTATGGGAAGGACTGAAGGTCATCTCCTGGCTATCAGATGGGCTAGTTATCACCCCTTGGCCATTTCTCTCCTCTGGTCTCAGAGGGAGCAGAGGGGTTGTTAGGTATGGAGGAGGATCCATCAAGGATGGCTCTTCCTTTGGTCCTGTCAATACTGGGATCCCATTAGTCCTTTATTTTTTAAAGGTTTTTATTAAGAGGGCCATTTTGGGTCTGGGGGGAGTTTCTTTTTGGGACTCCAGGAAAGACCATAACCACTTGGGGTTTTCTGTTAAAATTTCAATCCAAATTAATATATAGGGGATTTAGTCAGGGTGGCCTGGATTACCAAAAATTGTCCTTTGGACTTTATAAGCTATAGATAGGTCTGTGGTTCACTCAGGGGGTCACCCAGAACCAAAAGTTGGCCACTCCCGTGAGCAGAATTTTTCCAAGTCAAGGGCATTGACAAGGGCTCTGCAGTCTCCAGCCCTCTGCTGAAATTCTTGAAAAATTTTAAAAAACATTGAAGGGAAGTACAGACAGATGAACTTGACTGACCCATGGCAATTATGACAAGAATGGCACAGAATGCAATGAGACCAACAGTTGAGAGAATGGACAAAACAAATCAAAACAAGCAAAATGTTATCCCTAACTAATTCCTAACCCATAGACCCAGGCAATGTCTTGCTCTGGAACTGGACCTCGGAAGCAATGTTGTGTCCAGTCTTTCAGAGATCTTCACTGGATCCAATAACAGAGCTGCACTCAATGGTGAGGTTTCCAGAAACAGATGAGTCCACCAGATTTTGTATAATTTTGGAGGGTCCTGTAGAACCAGCCTCATCCCTGGTCCTTACCTGGGGCAGAGGAACCTCTCTCTGAGGCCTTCCCCTAGGCTGGACCTCGGTTCTGGGTTCAATTCCTAACACCTATGGCCACCAGATGTCTCATTAGGGACATCTGAGTCAGTTGCCAGCCAGCTAATAAAAACTCCCAATTGGCTTGCAGTTTTGAATTGTGTGGTCTCTCTTTCAGTGAGCCCCACAACATTTGTAGGCCCCAGGGAGATCATCCCTAATGGGACATCTCTCAGTTTCCTAAATATTGGTCATTGTTTAACTCTTGGGGACATTCCACCCCAACATTGTGGGGACTTTCTCTGCTTGGGTCTGATTGATTGCTCCTGGCCCTCCACAGCTTTCTTGACAATGTGTGGTATTTTTGAAATATGTTCATTGACACCATTGATGGTAAATTTTCCTCGTGTGATAACCAGTGTTTCCAGACTTTGGATTGACTCTCCTCTTATCCCAAGCCTTAAAGTGGACATTAAATCAGACACCATGGTTGCAGTTTCAATCTACACTTATGTTCTGAGATCAGTATTCCTGTACTTTATATAGCGTGAAATTATAGGAGACAAGAGGATTGAAAATACATACACAGTACTCCACAAATATACAGGGAATGTTTCAAATTTGCCTTTACATTTTGGCATGCTGATATTCTCATTTCATGGTGGAGGAAGTTGCAGAAAAGTTGCAGGCTTTGACTGTAGATGACATTGGGATGAGACTCTGACATTTTGCCTCTTTTGCTCACTGACTCTGTTCTCCTGGCTTTTGATGTCATGACTGGACCCTCTATATCTCTGGCATTGTCTATATCTGGTGCCCTCTATGAAGAAATAGAAAAATTTTCCAATCACAAAGCAGGTGGGGAGCAAATGAGTGGGGGGTGGGGAAGACGTGGGCAGAGGAATCGTCACAACCAATCATAAAAAAAATCACACCCAGTTGTCTGAGAAGCTAATAAAAGGCAGGTCCTCCAGGTCACCCTTCACTCTGACCCTGGATCAGGAAGAGAGAGGACCTTGCCATTGGGCTCAAACATCAGCATGGAAACTGGAGAGTGAAATTTCATTGACCCTCCACCAAAGGGCTGCAGAACAGCCACCTTTCCAACTGAGCTTTTTTAAGGAAAAGAGATTTGATATGGAGGAAATATTACCTGATAGAGAGGACAAAACAGTCTCATGCAGGTCGAGGGAGAGCCCCATCCAAAGATAAGGTAGGGCATTGGGGTATTTTTACAAAGTTAAATGGAGGGATGCAAGCAAATATGCAGACACACACATGTTTTCTTGGGTTTATTTTGGGGGGAAAGGATGAGACAATGATGTTATAGTCTTCAGGGTGCATTGAGAAAGGTGGAAATTCTCATGTGGAATGTTATGATCTCACGTCAACTGTCAGGAACAATGAACAGCCTCCTTGACAGAATGACCCAAAAATCTGGACCAGGAATTGTCCCAGAGCCTTGGTTCTCTGAAGAGTCCATTAAGGAATTATTTTAAGAAAAGCAGGCTCAAAATGAGAAATGGCTGCCTAGGAGTTTCATTTAGGATATTATTCTTCTCCCAGAAGGAGGTCCATGGCCTGAGGTGACTAAGAGTCCTTGAGAAGAGAGCTGGGAGCTCATTGACAGCCAGAGGTATGCCGACCCCAGACTCTGGGGAACAGGTGGTTACTGAAATTCATTTGCAACGACAGTGACTTGTCTGTCCCAGATGAAACAGGTTTTGGGAGTGTTCACTTATGGGCATTCATCTACTCTCTCTTTACCCACAGAATCTGAGGGCAGCTCTCGTGGTGTGAAATACAGGAAGAAGAAAGCCCCTAACAGGGACATCAAGCCTGGGCAACCAGGTAGGAGTTTAATTTTAGGTGGCTAGGACCACAGGCAGGCATGCAGATATGTCTATCCAGGGCAATGATGACTTCAGTGTGTCTTTGAAGATGCCAGAATCCAGGGAGCACTGGGGACTGAGAATGGGTCTTGCCTCTTTCCAGAGGCTCTTATGCTAGGGAGGGGGGAGTGTTTCTGGGGTTTGGAGAAACCTCACTCCTGGTGAGAAAACTGAAAGTGGGGTCAGGCGATTGACACACACATGTTTTCCCATAGGGTCCTGTCTTGTCACTGAACACAACATGATCTATGGAAGGAAGAAAAGAAAGGCCTCCAATTCTGGTGACTACAACAAGATCCAGAAGAACCTAGGTGAATACCACACTGGACACTCAAGGTCATCTACTGGGTGCAGGATTGTGCCCGAATCCCAGTCCCCCAGGAGATCAGCCACCACCTCTTAGGAAAAGCTTTGTGTCCTTCCTGCAGTCCCTGTCTGAGGACATTTATCAGGACATGGTAGAGGTGTGGACCCACCAGGTTCATTCCCTGTTGACCTGGGAGCAACTATCTACACTCACCTATCTCCAGGGACCTCTGTGCTTCGCAGCAGAGAAGTTCAATGCCATGGTCACCCAGGCAGCCTATGGCTTCCCTGCTGAAGCCTCGCTCATCCCAGCCCAACTGTCTAATTCTTAGGATCCAATGCACGATGGAGATGTAGCTGAGGCCTCTTCTGTGGAACAAAGGGCCCATTCCTTCCATGGGGAATCAGGAGCCAGCAACACCAGTGGATCTGAGTAGGCTTCAGCAGAGATGCATGCAACATTATTCCCCAGTCAACACTGCTCTTGCAGTGAGAACAACACTCTGAGCTTACTCAAAAATATACATATGTCCCAGGGAAGACTTTAGACACAGTACCTTAATAAATTTCAGAAATTTAATAAACAGACTCTTTAATTGAATACTGATAATGGTCATTTTTCTAGGTTTCAAAATTTTATGTTCACCAGAAAAGCCATGTTCTTTAGTCCTGATTGTAGGGATGGGACATTTTGATCAGATCATTTCCACAGAGAGGCACCAAAAGGGTGTTAACTTTTGATTAAATTGAGATGTGACTCCATCCATTCAGGGTGGGTCTTGATTAGCTTACTGGAGTACTTCAGTGTACTCATGGATAAAGAAAGACAGGTCAGAGCTGACAGAAATGCAGACATTTGGAGTGGTTGGGGGCAAAGAGATGGTCAGAGGGGAGGCCACTGAGACCATTACCTTCCATCAAAAAAAAAAAAAAGGAGCCATAGGGCAGCAGACATGGCCATGTTCTCATGAAATGCTTGGAAAGCTGGAACCCACAGTTTTGCCCCGTGGAGTGAAGTAAGGACCTCAGATGCCAGCCACATACCTTCCCAGCTGGTAGAGAAATTCCAGAGGCAATTCAGCCTTCCTTTGAAGTCAAGCTGCCCTTTTCTGGGTGACTCAGTTTGGACATTTTTAAGCCATTACATCTGTAGACTTGTAACTGGATAAAGACCTTTAATAAAAGCTGTTCCATTCCTTACAAGTTGCGTTCTAGCATCTTTAACAAACTAAAAGTCATTGAACCATTTCTGTGCTTATCCTTATGGCATTTTGACTATGTAACAACCATGTCAAACTTTTACATTTTGGCTTAATTTACATAAAGCAGATTTCATTATTGCTTTTGTGTTCAGTTCTAAAATTTGTAGAAATACATATAGTGTTCTAACCATCATCACAATCTAGTTACAGAGATTTTTCAGGATCCCAGATTTTCCTTCTGTCTCTTGGAAATCACTATTTGTTCCCAACCTAATCTCTATGGAAACTGATCTGATTTCTGACGGCGTAAGTTTCTGTTTTCAGAATGTCATATTAATTGAATTAATATGCAGGATAGACCTACTGATACTAGTAGTTTTCATAATTAGTCACTGAGAAAAATGTTTTCAGAAAGATTCTCAGCTCCCAATCCTGCACTGTCAAGACCACACCAGGTCAAATGATAATTATGGACTTGTGGGTAGGTGAGGTCACAGAACCTCAAACCCATAACTCAGGATCTTCTGCCTCCCTTCCACACACATTGTCTGTCATGCCCATCACATGGAGCCCACCATCCTGGTAGGTGGTAGCAGTCAATGACTATTTTCTATTTCAGCCTGAGAGGAAAGTCTGCAAAGGAAGGAGGCACATTGGGAGTCTAGGGAAGTGATCATATCAGAAAAGGGATTCTTCAGAATTTGAATTGGGTCCAGCACCAAAAGCACACAGGAAGGGCAAATTGTTCCTGAGGGATGTAAATAGAGATAAGGGTTCCAAACCAAACACCAATCCCTGATGCCTCCTAGTGGGATTTAATGTAATCCTTACTGAGAGGGATTGTGCTTATCTAGATGAATCAAAAACTTCTGTTTTAAAGAAACAGGAGTTCAATGCCTGTAGTTATTAAAACAGTCACTTCTCAGCTACCCCTATAGATTATAAAAACAATTTTCCAGATTACAAAAGTGTGTCTCCAGTAACTCTAAATCTGTAATAAGTAGTAGGTGAATCTATAGGAATGATTTCATATTGTGCAGAGACAGTATATGTGAATGGCAGCTGCCAGGATGCAAATGTTTCTCTAAATTTGGATGTATGACAAGCTTAATGGAAACGGTAATTATGTCTCTCCTGAAAACATTCAAGGCCTGTTGATATGGTGTGTCTGTTTTCCCTGTTATGTTGAGTGAAGCAGAAGTTAAGGAAAAGATAACTTTATAATTCAATTCCATACAATGTCTGCCTGGGTCAAATACATGCTCTCATTTAAAAATATTCTAATAACAAACAAAAAAATCCCTCTTTTAAATTATAAAATGTGCAAGATATTTCACTTTACAGATTCTATTTTGCATGTCATCATTTAAAAATCTTTGAGAAATCTGTCTGCAATACAAAATGTTTTTATTAGGTTATATTTTAATACATAATTAAGCAATAGCTTACTTTCTGCCCTACAAACTTTTTTAATGTTAGTGTTTCATGGCCCTAAGTTTAGGAGAAGCCATGATATTGTTGAATAATTCTTTTCATGCATGATATTGTACTTTTGTTTTTGACACAAAGGAAAATAAATCTCTTGGCTGCTATCCTAATATGGACACATCTTTCATTCATATAGTCATGCTGGTTTATGGGGTCAGTGACTGTATTACTATATTACAATCTACAGTTTGTTAGGACCTAAATTTTATTAAGGTCTCTAAATCTTTATTCTGTTTAATATTGGTCTATAAACCATACTTTTACATGTGAATGGAAAAATACATATCCTAATACACTAAATTTAATATGCCATTATTTATAAGACATTTATTTTTATGTCACTTTCTGTTAGCTAAGGTCCAATGAGGACAGAGAACCCACTCTGAGTGTTTTGCTCACAGGAAATATTGAAGCAATGCATAAATTAGCCCCAGCTGGAAGCTCCTCTCCACATACACAGCCATCCTGGGGCTAAAGGGATGACATGGGAGAGTTGAGTTACCTGAGCCCAGCATCCAGGGCCATGAGCAGGGGAATGTCCCACACCTTGATACCTTTCCCCACCAGACCCTTTCAGTGTTTCCTTGAGCATTAATTGACAAAAGTCTGTATGCCAGGGAGTCTGTGAAGTACCTGACCATGTTTCCACAGCAGACCAGGTAACAGGTGGTCTGTAAGTCTGACAGCTTAAGGCAAATGATGAACAGATGCTTCAGAAGAGAACAAGTCAAAGAAAGTCTCCAGGTGGGCAAGTTTGGCAAGATCTCAGAGAAAAAGTTTCTCTCACATACGGTCCACAACAGTCCTATGGGAAAGTGTCACACATTCTGCCCTGTCAAATCCTGTGGCTGCCATTCCTTCCTACTATTCTGCACTGAGGGTATTCAATGCAGTGAACATGAGACTATGATTTTGTCATGAACTATAGAAGAGAAGTAGCCTAAGTCTTCTCTCTTTTTGATGGTAATATTTCTCCTTTTGCCAGTCACATACACAGGAAAGAAAAATTATATTTACCGGTGTGAAGAACAGCCAACTCATGGATATGGAGAGGCAAATGTACTTGGGACATTTCACTTTATGCACTGTCCACATTGACCATTTGGGGCTGATGGTGATGGCCTGGAAGATACTCAAGAGGAAGGTGCTGCCAATGCACACAAACTGGCCCCTTCTGTGAAGGTGGGATGGATGCTTGCATCCAAAATCATGGAGAAAATCTTTCAACCCAAATGCAGCCATTGTCCTCAGAATGCTATCGGTGAGAATGAACAAGGAGCTGCAAGAAACAAAGTGCTTGTGAATCAAATCTGTGAACCTTAACCTGCACCAAGTGATGTAAATGAAGATATAATGGTAAAGAGAAAAATTCCCAAGGACTCCAACTTCAGCCTGGAATAAGAAGACGAAGCCTGTAGCAAAATCCCTGGAGGACATTTTTCCTGTTCCCAGGTCCTGATATTTATCTTTTCAAAGCCAGAAGATACTGCACCAGAATAGGAGAGGTGGGCTAAGTATCGACTGAAATCCAATCTTCTCCATTTTCCATTAATGCCCACTAAGGAAGAATTGCTTAAAGTTTGTCTTTTATTAACAATTTTGAGATAGTTGGATGTTTAACATTTGAAGAGAATTTTAATGAATGAATCAGTGCTACATGTCCTAATTTCATTACTCTTCACAATTTTTGTTGTTGTCTATATTTTTTTTATTATAAAGATGATAAGAACTTAGGCACAGGGAGGTTTGTCTCCATTCACATGCTGGTTAGGGACAAAGAGGAGACTTGAACCTGTCATGCCAGTTAACCCCCATACTCTACTAACGAAACTAGTTAACCACGTTCTTGCAGTAATCCAGATTTAGGATGAGTTCTGTTTTAACCTCTTGTAATTTAACTTTGCACTGGTGATATCATACTTTACCAGTTTGGTGGTAACAAATTTCCTGTTATGTATAGGACTGTAATCCAGATGCCAATATTAATTATAAATAAGCTTTAAAGATCTGAATAAAATGTAGATGACCTGATTACAGTATAAAATACTGCAGGAACCTGTCCCACGAGCAAATTAGATTTCAGAAAGCAAGATTTGCTCAATATTAAAATTGCAACAGAAAGACTCATTTGCTTTTATGCCAGGGACAAAGATATAACAGTGCCTATCCCAGAATTATTCAACAATCTGATATCACATCCTAAAGTTTATGACCTGAAACTCTAAAATGTAAAAAAAGAAAAGCAATAGTGTAGGCTAGAAACCAAAGCATTTCTATCTGCAATTCATATACTCATCAGTCAGCTAACACATGAGTTAAGTAACGAGATGAGAATATTATTAAAACTGTAAGACACATATGGAAAATTAAACCTGCAAGTCATGGAATTTGTGTATTTTAAAATTAAAATGGTATATTTTTTGGTTGATATTAGAATATTTTTAAATCAGAGAAAATGACACAAGGTAGATTTGACCATGATAGCTGCTGTCTGAAGCCATAATTACAAACTTGCTCTTTTCTTAAATGCTGCTCCCCTAATTCAAAAGGGAAAATGGCCTCACCGTAATTGGTAGACCACTTGTATTTTCAGTAGGGATGCAATTACTGTCTTCAAAAAGCACTTCATACACTCAGAGTTAGAGAAAACATTTCTATCCCAGCAGTTGCCATTCCCATAAACTGTTTCTACACAGGATTAAGTGATGCTTGCAGATTCATCTAACATTTTATTATATGCATGGATTTGTTATATCTGCTACCCTAGTGATCATAAAAATTTTGTCTGTTTCCTGTCATGGTGTCACAACAGTAGGTATATTTCAAAAGTACCACTTTAACACCTATAAAATCAGATTATCTTATGACTTGGATTACACACCAAGAATAATTGTTTATTTATGGTGTCACAGAATCCCACTAGGAGCTCTCAGGGGTTGGTTTCTGGTCTGGGACCCCCATCTCTCTGTACCAGCTCAGTCCAGGTCTCAGGAATGATACTTCTGTCTTTGTGATTTTGGCACTGACCAGTTTCTATCCCAGCAGATTCCCTTTTTTCCAGTATGATTGCTTACAAAGACTCCTCATATATCTTTCTTTACAGAGTCTCCTTGAACAGATATACAAAATTCTCACCCTCCTCCTTTCTGCTGCCAAGTAAGTGGGCTTAGTGGGATAGTCATGAGAGCCAGGCAAGAGTGAGAAGAGCAGCCTGAGCCTGATATGAGGGCCTGTGGCTCTGCGACCTCCACTCCCCAAAACCTGCAATTGTCATGTCACCTGCAGCAGCAATGAGACTGCAGGCTTGGGAGGCTGAGAATATTTCAGAAAACCTTTCCCAGGCGCTAATTACCAGAAAACAATTACAAGCTCCTGCTGAGAATCTCCAAGGAGAATTTGGAGGTTCTGGGAGAGGGTTTTTCTTTCCCCTGAATGCTGGAGGCAGACAGGGTCTCACATGGAGTTTGCAAGTAATGCTGAGGTCTGGATGTGAGGGACAGGCAGCAAAGTAGGTGCATCTCACTGGAGACCCTGCTTCCCTGAGAAGTCCTTCCACACAGCATGGAGCTCTTTACAAATCTTTAGTCCACTTAGTTTCACCATAATTTATGGCCAGAGAAGTGGAATCAGGTAATATGATTGAGAAAGATTTGTAAAGTGACACAAGTACAGGAAGAATATGATGCAGTTATTTGTATTAGAAATTAAGGAACTCATCTGAACAGCTGAATGCCAATTACTTTTGATTCATTCCACATGTTTATTAGAAAATGTGCTTTCCCATTTTGGCTCCCCCAGGAGTGATCAGAAGTCTAAGCAGAACAATATCCATAGCCATAGAGAAGTTTATGAATCCCTCAAAATAAGAGCATGAAGATCAGATGATTTAACAGGCAGAGTCTACATTTATCAACTATCAGAAAATTCAAGGCTGCTTACTCAATTCCTGGGCACTGAGTAGTAACCACAGTTCTCTACACTTACACACACATGCACATACCTACATACACATTTTTTTGTCAATAATGAACACGAGTTCCCTGTGTAATTAGTTAAGAAATTTAAAATACGAGTTCAAATTTGTCCTTTTGTTTTTCCTCCCTCCAAAACTCCACAATTTGATCCAGGTTTACAATCTAATGACCTGGATATCCTAGTCAGGGATGTGAGCCATAGTGTTGGGGAAGCCCTACTTCTCATGCAAACACACACTCAGTTACCCATTTGCACAAAGAAGTAAACACATGTGCAGATGCACCCATACAATCAAATACATAGTCACATCCCCTGACATACTTACCACATAATACTCATATATGAAAGTTTTAGGAGGTGATAGTGTGAGAAAGAAGGAAGGTAGACCAGGAAATTTGAAGTGGGTGGGTTTATTTCTGCACTTCTGTGCAGAGCTCACCGAACCCAAGATGAAGAGAGTTCATCTGATCAGGCTTTGGTGCTGGCAGCTTTTAAGGATGGTGGTCCAGTGACGTCTGGAAGGGGCAGTTCATTAGTTCCAAAAGTCATGTTTGGAGGGGTGACACAACCTCCACAGCTCAAGTTGCAGTGTCCTTCCCTGTTCTGCCGACCTAACAATATATACTTTCCATAATAATCTCACAATGTTCTGCAACCTCATAATACACATTTCTACACACTCACTAAGACCCACATTGACACAAACTCATGCAATCCTACCCATATTCACAAAATGACACTCACACACCATGTGCATGTTTTGACAATGTGTCCATTTTGGGAAAAATAACGTTATCTTCAGACTTATAGATGACTTAAAGGGTCTGCTCCACCCACCATACTCCTTCTAACTATGCAATGACCAAAAGGAAAGCAAGTTCAATGCTGTACATTTACAAGTGCTGAACATGAGCATTTTAAGTTTAAGGATATAACAGAAAATATGGCAAGTTACTTCCCTGAAGGTTCAAATTAAATTCAGCAAATGCCTCCTAAGACCAGACTTTCTGAGACTGCCAGAATGGCACCTTGGTAGCATTTATCCATGATCAAGAGCAGAGTTCAGGGCTATTGTAAATTAATTCATAATCCTAAAATGATCCAAACATTTACATGATGAATTTAAAATTCTAACTGGAGCTTAATACAAAAAAATGCATGCATTTTTGAGATATTCTCCCTTAGCATATACAGGATCCTGATCACTTAAGCTAGTTTTACATCTACTAGATGTTTATATGGCAAAATTGATAAATGCTTGATGAAAATTTACTTGCCATTAAACAAATAAGTCTTCTGAGAAGGCTTATTTTGTCAGTAATTGCATTTTGTAAGATAGCTTACAGGTAGTTTCCAAGATCATTTTGGTAACACAAATAAGTGGGGTATACATGTTATGATTTAATTAAGGAAGAGGAGAGTTGTATTGTCCTAAATTAAAATGTCTGGTTGTTACAGAATGAGAAAGATGAAAGTGTTATAGAGAATAACACAGCACTTCTGTGTTGTAAGGAGGATAGTAGAAGCTTTGAATGTTTGCAGGAGAAGCATTTGAGCTTCACATAACTTGAATTGAATAAGAACATCTAACTGGCAAACATATAAGTTATTACCACATAAAAACAAAGAAAAGCTTCCCTATCGGAATAAAATGGAAAGCAAATCTAGCATATTTGAAATCCACACTCCAGTTTTTGATAACAAAAATAAAATGTGTTCTGTATATAAGCCAATATATCAGAATGGTTCAGTGAAAGCTTCAAAGTTTCCTCCTGGCAAATGAACAGTCTCAAATGACTAAGAGCAAAGAAAAGAGAAAACATTTCCTGGAATGCATTTTTTCTCCTTTGAAAAAATCAGAAATCTATAATGAGAGTGAAAATGCCAATTCCATATCCAAACACCATAAAAAGAATAGAATAGTGCTTTGGGGGTAGATGAGGAAGCAGGTGTCATGTATGTCCTTGTGCATAAAGTAAATGGTGAGAATATACAAAGAAAAAATTTCAGAAGGGCATCGATGTTATGTTGATATGAGCTACGAACAAAGGTCAGCAAAAATTTCTGAAGCAGATGAATTGCATTCAGGTACTACATCATGTAAAAATGGGTCAGAATGACTAAATAACAAAGTCAGGGGAAAATGCTTTCAAAAAGCAAAGGAACAAAATTATTCTGTGATGTACAAGAAAACCCATATAAAAACCTTGTTTTACCCCTGGTGGGATTACATGGGAAGGATTCCCTGCTCTCTGTGAGCCTAGAAAATGAAATTGCAGACCTACCAGTATCTGCTGATAAAAATGAGTCTAAGAAAACAATGAAAAATATTTTCATATAACCAGGAATATGGGGCATTGGCCACACCTAGGAGACCTGAGAATGGGCTCTTTATGTACCCCAATGAACACGTCATGGGTGAGATTAGTAGTGTAGATGATAGAGATGCATATAAAGAGATGACTTAGGGTGGTTTAAAGAATTTGAAGAACAAGGTGTCTCTATTAAATATGACAAGGTTTCAATAAACAGGAATAAATCATTGGAGAAAAACGTGCAGGAGTTTCTATCCTTGACAGGAAGGAATTGACAATGCAGACAGAATGCTGTCTACTAACACATGCACAGAGGAGAAATTGATAATCACGATCTTCAAAAGGAAATACTTGACCTGAGGCAGCCGCTGCTGCCTTTAGGTGTAGAATTTTGAATCTCTGAGCCTTGTTAACAGCGAAACAGGGTTCCAACGTGCCACCTTTCTCAGCAAGCTATGGATGCTCGTAGAGGTGGCCCGAATCAATGAGTTCATCACCTGGAGCCAGAATAGCCAAAGTTTCCTGGTTTTGTATGAACAAAGATTTGCAAGAGAAATTCTTTCCAAATACTTCATGCACAATAACATGGCAAGCTTTGTGAGGCAACTGAGTATGTCTGGCTTCCATAAAGTAGTACAAATTGGCTCTGCCATTGTAAGACAGGAATGAGAGGGTCTTGCTGAATTTCAGTGTTCTGACTTCAAACAAGGCCAGGATGATTTGATGGAAAACATTAAAAGGAAAGTTTCCTCTGGAAGAAAATAAAATTCTTCAAGAAGATTTAACAAAAAGTATAAGCAGTGCTCAGAAGTTTCTAATAAAATAAGAGATTAGTGAGCACTCACTTTCTGAATTGAAAAGCAAGAATGAGCCACTTGGAAGATGACCTCAGAATTACAAGCAAAACATGCACAATGGCAACAAGTTATTCTAAAGATTGTCCAGTTTATGGTTACATTGGTTCAGAATGACCAACTTGCAAGTTTAAAATGTAAAAGGCTTCTACTTCTAAACATGAATGGAGCCCAAAAGAAGAATCTATTTTAGTATGCAATCGAAGAACCAGCTGACAAACACCATCATGAATTTCCACACAACTGGACTGAAGACCTAAAACCAAGGGAGCATATTTCTGATAGATAATGATGTAACTGATGATAATGCAGGTTATTAAAATATTCCAGTTATTCCACAAACTAAAGGGGATGCTATATCTGATCCCTGTAGTATAGCCAGTACCCTGATGTTGTCATTGTTGAAGATGAGAATGAAGATGAGTATGCATCTGTTATTCAGAGTGGGGATCAGAGTGACCCATCCAGTGAGTCCCTGAAGTCAGGTAATGATGGAAACAGCCCACTCATGTCTAGTGCTGTCTAGCTGAATGGCTCCTCCAGTCTGACTATAGATGATCCCGTGACCATGATGGGTTCCATTCTGAATGATAACATTGATCTGTTGGGAAAGGTTGAACTGTTAGATTATCTTCACATTACTGATTGCAGTTTAGAGGTCTTCCAGGTCATTCTGACAGGAACACAGTATAGCATAGACCCAGATTCTTTTCACTACTTCTGTGCAGATGAACCCCACAGAGTACATCAATAATACTAAACCAGAGAACAAAAGGATTAGAAACTATCAGGAAAATATAGTGCAGCCAGTTACAAAAGAAGGAAGAAAATCTAAACCCAACCGAGATAAATGGTTTGTCAAGTACAGTCCCTTTTCACTTCCTGCATTCCTTGATGGGAACCCCACTTTCACTGTTGAGCAGGGAAGCACAGGATCATCAGAAGTTATGTCTTCTGCAGATAAACCCATAGAAGTGGATGAGCTTCTGGATAACAGCCTGGGCCCAGAATCAACCTAAACACCTGGAGCCATTGACTGGAGCTGTGGCTAGTGAATTCACACTGTTTTATTTTTGTGAACTTGCTCCTGTACCTCTGGATAGTTATATGCCACCTTTAGATAGTTAAATCCCCAAGAACAGGACTAACAAGTATGTATTATTGAAAATGATGAAATATTTAAAGTATCATTTTAAAAAATCATTTTTTAAATTGCTTTGTTTTGTTTAATTGGATACTATGGAATCTAAAGCACCTTATGCTTTTCTTACTAATTTCATAGAAAGCTCTCAGATGCTTTTCAAATGCACAGCTACATGAGATTTAATGCATATTACAGGCATAAATTTAAGTTGGATTCAAATGGCCATTTCTATCCAAGTGAAGAAAACTGGATTTCTTTTTTACCTATATGCCATTTACCCAGTTTAACTTTTGTTTGTTCATTTTACTTGCTTGATGCTACCTGGTTGCAATGAGTATAAATCTCTAGAAGAAATGGTGAGTACTCCTAAAGCTCTCTCTTCCAGTAGCTTTTATTAAGTAATTTTCACTTGGCTTATTTTTAATACTGGGAACATAAAGTGCCTCTATCTTGTAAAACTTCATTTGTCTCTCTTGGCTCAGACGTGTTCATTCATGCTCAGAAGAAAAGGCAAAATGTCCCTTAGTGCTCATTATCTGATGTGACTCCAACTCCATATATATGGAAAGAAGAAGGCTGGGATGGAATCAACCCATCCATTCAGTTGGACTAGTCTTAGGTAGAAGTTTTCTGGTTTGTGATTTTTTTTTAACCATACTATTTAGTAAGATAAATATAATGAAGGTAGACTGAAAAAAAAGGGAAATACTCATTTAGGTTGCACATTGATAAGGGCATTGCTCAACCCTTAAACTTAAATATTATAAAGAAAGAAGGAGTTTGATATTAATAATTACAAAGCCAGGTATAGTAAAGGAGATATGAAGAAATTAAACATATACCATGCACTCCATGGAAATGATTGGAAAAATATTGGCAATATGGTGGCTTGAAGGAGCTTTTATGTTGTCCTGAAATTCTCACAGATCAGCTGCCAATGAAATGATGGCACTTGGAGTAAGACAGAAACCCAGAAATTAATCAAGGCTGTTGAAGAAGTGATTCTAATGAAAATGTCTCTCCATGAGTTAAAAGATATGGATACTAAGCTCCGAGAAAATCCTGAAAGCTGACTATAAATCATTTGCAAAAAGCTCTACGAGAGCATGTCATGGGTAGAAGTAGAAGCTAAAGTGGAAACAAATTGGAGGGAGTGGAAACCCATTTGGACTGAAATTCTAACCAAAAGAATGACCAATGTCAGGATGTGCCCATGGAGACAACGCCCTACAGCTAAAAGCAACACTATTGAGAGATTGCATGAAGTAAATGTGGTCAGTGCCAACAGGATAGCCTGAAAAGAGCTTGCTAAGACCAAAGTTGATATTCTCCCATATTACATTCAAAATAAATTTTATAATCTGAACATTATCTGGGTTCCTTCTGTCAGAGAAAGACTTTTCCAGATACTGTAGACTGCCTTTATGAGACCTGTCTGCCTTTGCTTAAGCAAAAGTTAGAAAAGTAGCTGGAGAAAGAAGGCACTGAGATCCAGGCTCCTGAAAACCAAAGCAAGGTTTCTTATTTATTGACATCTTTTATGGAAAAGACTACAGTGAAGAAGACAAAGATGAAAAAAGAGAAAGAGAGGTGTATTAGTTGGGGTTCTCTAGAGAAACAGAATCAACAGGGAACACTTGCAAATATAAAATTTATGAAAGTGTCTCACGTGATCACTGGAATGCAGAGTCCAAAATCCACAGGGCAGGCTGCAAAGCCGACGACTCCGATGGATGGCCTGGATGAACTCCGCAGGAGAGGCTCACCAGCCAAAGCAGGAATGGGACCTGTCTCTGAGTCCTCCTTAAAAGGCTTCCCATGATTAGATTTAGCATCACTAATTGCAGAAGACACTCCCCTTTGGCTGATTGCAAATGGAATCAGCTGTGGATGCAGCTGACGTGATCATGACCTAATCCTATGAAATGTCAGGCCAGCACTTGCCCAATCAGATAAACAGGTACCACAACTTGGCCAAGTTGACACGTGTCCCTAACCATAACAACAGGGTATCATTTTCTTGTTCTGACTTCTTAATTTCGTTAATTATATACATATACATGTGTTAGGAAAGGTATTTTCAGTATTGATATTTGTTAAACAATGTACAATGGCTACAAGAAAGTTTGAAAATGATAAATTGCTTCGTGCAGCATTAAAAGTTTATTAATGCATTCATATATAATGCATGTGAAAAGAAAGGAGTATCTGCAATAATTTAATGTTTCCATATTGTTATATGAAAAATAATTATAACTAATAGTCTTATAAAACTAAAATATCCCAAGTCCCTCTAATTGCATCAGAAGGTAGCATCTGATATATGAAATGTCAGTATGTTGATCCAAATATAGATATTCAGTAAGTTAAGAAAGTTAAAAATAAAGTTGTAGAAGGTATGGGGGAAAATACTTTTATTTCTTGTGACCATAATTAGGTTGATGGTCTATCTATGAGATTTTTAAGAGTATTAATATGAAACAGTATACAGATAAAGCCTAGGATTTAGTTTCTCTCTATTAATATGACAAAGACTTCTTCATTATTGGTCTGCTCTTAGGGTAGAACTCTGCCTGCTGAGTGATTGTGGCCCAACCTGTGTGGATTTTTAACACACCATGGAAACAACCGTCCAAAATGATATAAACTAAAGTACAGGCTGTGGTTACTGAGCCTTGGTTTTGTGTTTTGGGAAAATTTTTATGTCTCATTTCTGTTGAATTCATTGCTAGCATTTTGAAACTGAATAAGTATTAATTGCTTTTTTTCTTATGATACAAAATGGAATTTAGCAGAGTAGTACATCTGTGACTTGAGCATGGAGTAAACTAGAAGCCAACAGGTCAGGGGCCTGTTCTAGAACCTCCACGTGCAAAAGCCAATATCTCCAGTAAACAAAGTTGGGCATCTTTTTTTTTCCAACAGAAAGTACAAATAAACAAACAGATTCTAAATAAGAAAGTGGAATTTCCAGATCAAGCAAGATAACTTATGTACGTCATTCTCAGATACTTATTAATCCCAAGGAGAAATGTACTAACTTTAGAGTGGAGAAGTCTGGCAGAGAGTGCTATAAGTGAGTGAAGTGAACAACAAGCCTGACAAGACACATCGATACCATGTGTCCCCCGATAGGATGTTCCCAGATGAACACATCACTGCTGTGGTGTTGAGAGTAAAAAACACAGTAAGTTTGAATCTTAACGTAATCATGAGCAAACATCAGACAAACACAAATTCAGCCCCATTTTACATAAATGATTGGAAATCTTCAAAATGTCATGATGACAAAAATCAAGGGAATATGGGAAGATATTTTATATTGAAGAAGGTTGAGCAATCATGAGGACTCCTGTTTGCTGTGATTCTGACATGGACATTTTTCAATAAAAGATGTAATATGTCAACTGGCAAAACTTAAAAGTGGTCTGAATCTAGATTGATTTCTGTGATATTTAGGAAATTAATAATGAATTTGTACTAAATAAAAATGAAAATTATTCCTGTAAATTAATTTAAAACATTTTAGAAAAGTTATATGTTGTATAGATATGAATTGTATATGGTATTTATTATGTATTATATTTTATATATGTTTCATGCATATGGGTATACATTTGAGTAGGAAACAGAGTGGCAAGCATTTGCAGAAATTGAGTGAAATGTACATGTGCATTCTTTATAAAATATTCCAACTTCATTCTCTGAATCCAAAATTATTTTGAAATTACAAGTTATGAAAATGCTTTTTTAGAAGCCAAATGGCATTAGAATGAATGAACAAGTTTTTCAATGCTATCAAATTTGCCAATTCAATTCCCTTGCAGTCTAAGGGAAGAATAGCAAAAACAGGAATTAAACAACGTTATAAAATATTGCAAAAAGAGGGGATATGTGTAAAATTTAATGGAAATAATTGACAATAAAAATAGAAATGAAAACATGTTATTGCAAAAGAGCAATAAAATAAGTAGGGCCTTGTCAATGTAATTGAGATTTATGAAAAAGAGATGCCACAGGAAATGTATGAATGTCTGATCAACACTTAGGAGAAATATTAGATCATAAGAGGGGTCAACTTTGCTTCTACAAATTTCTGTATGTAGCATGAACTTCATGATCTTTAGAAAAATATGCTACTAATATTACATTGAAAGCAACAAGAAAACTATTTTATTGTCCTGTTTGAAACCGTTGTGTAACCCAGAAAGCCATTTTCTTTAATCTTCATCTGATATTGCTGGGTGGGATCTTTCTTATTGTTTCCATGGTGATGTGATCCACCCAATTGTGAATGGTAACTTTTGATTAGGTGTGGATCTAATCAAATTAGATGTTCCTATTGAGATGTGTCTCCACCCATTCAAGGTGGGGTTGCTTATTGGAGTCTTTTAAGAGAGAGAAAATTTTGGACAAAGGTTCCATATCCACACTGCCACAGCCCTTTGGAGATGCAAAAGGAAAATGCCATGAAGAAGCCTTATGAAATGAGGAGAGAAAGATAGCAGATGTTGCCATGTGTCTCCCAGCTGATAGATGTGTTCCAGATGGCGTCAGCCTTTCTTGAGCGAAAGTAACCTCTTATTGTTAAGAGGTATTATTGATATCTTAATTTGGATATTTTCACAGCCTTAGAACTGTAAACTTGCAATTAAATAGATTTCCTTTTTAAAAGCTGTTAAGTTTCTGGCATATTGTATTCCAGGAACTTTAGCAAACTAAAACAGATTTTGGTACCAGAGAAGTGGGGTGCTTCTGTGATTTACAAATACTAGAAATGTTTGAATGGCTATTTTTTTGTTTTGTTTTTTTTTTGCAAGATCATTGTTTCTTAGTACATTTGCATCGGTTTAGAAGAATTAGCAACACAACCGAAAAAGATATAGAATGTTAATATAGAGAAAAAAAATAAAAGTAATAATAGTAAGAACAAAACAAAACAAAACAAAACAAAAAACTATAGCTCGGATGCAGCTTCATTCAGTGTTTTAACATGATTACTTTACAATTAGGTATTATTGTGCTGTCCATTTTTGAGTTTTTGTATCTAGTCCTGTTGCACAGTCTGTATCCCATCAGCTCCAATTACCCATTATCTTACCCTGTTTCTAACTCCTGCTGAACTCTGTTACCAATGACATATTCCAAGTTTATTCTCGAATGTTGATTCACATCATTGGGACCATACAGTATTTGTCTTTTAGTTTTTGGCTAGACTCACTCAGCATAATGTTCTCTAGGTCCATCCATGTTATTACATGCTTCATAATTTTATCCTGTCTTAAAGCTGCATAATATTCAATCGTATGTATATACCACAGTTTGTTCAGCCACTCGTCTGTTGATGGACATTTTGGCTGTTTCCATCTCTTTGCAATTGTAAATAACGCTGCTATAAACATTGGTGTGCAAATGTCCGTTGGAGTTTTTGCCCTTAATTCCTTTAAGTAGATTCCCAGCAACGGTATTGCTGGGTCATATGGCAACTCTATATTCAGCTTTTTGAGGAACCACCAAACTGCCTTCCACAGTGGTTGCACCATTTGACATTCCCACCAACAGTGGATAAGTGTGCCTCTTTCACCACATCCTCTCCAGCACTTGTCATTTTCTGTTTCGTTGATAATGGCCATTCTGGTGGGTGTGAGATGATATCTCATTGTGGTTTTGATTTGCATTTCTCTAATGGCCAGGGACATTGAGCATCTCTTCATGTGCCTTTTGGCCATTTGTATTTCCTCCTCTGAGAGGTGTCTATTCAAGTCTTTTTCCCATTTTGTAATTGGGTTGGCTGTCTTTTTGTTGTTGAGTTGAACAATCTCTTTATAAATTCTGGATACTAGACCTTTATCTGATATGTCGTTTCCAAATATTGATTCCCATTGAGTAGGCTGTCTTTCTACTTTCTTGATGAAGTTCTTTGATGCACAAAAGTGTTTAATTTTGAGGACTTTCCATTTATTTATTTCCTTCTTCAGTGCTCTTGCTTTAGGTTTCAGGTCCATAAAACTGCCTCCAATTGTAAGATTCATAAGATATCTCCCTACATTTTCCTCTAACTGTTTTATGGTCTTAGACCTAATGTTTAGATCTTTGATCCATTTTGAGTTAACTTTTGTGTAGGGTGTGAGATATGGGTCTTCTTTCATTCTTTTGCATATGGATATCCAGTTCTCTAGGCACCATTTATTGAAGAGACTGTTTTGTCCCAGGTGAGTTGGCTTGACTGCCTTATCAAAGATCAAATGTCCATAGATGAGAGGGTCTATATCTCAGCACTCTATTCAATTCCATTGGTCGATATATCTATCTTTATGCCAATACCATGCTGTTTTGACCACTGTGGCTTCATAATATGCCTTCAAGTCAGGCAGTGCAAGACCTCCAGCTTCGTTTTTTTTCCTCAAGATGTTTTTAGCAATTCGGGGCACCCTGCCCTTCCAGATAAATTTTCTTATTGTTTTTTGTATTTCTGAAAAATAAGTTGTTGGGATTTTGATTGGTATTGCATTGAATCTGTAAATCAATTTAGGTAGGATTGACATCTTAACTATATTTAGTCTTCCAATCCATGAACACAGTATGCCCTTCCATCTATTTAGGTCTTCTGTGATTTCTTTTAGCAGTTTTTTATAGTTTTCTTTATATAGGTTTTTTGTCTCTTTAGTTAAATTTATTCCTAGGTATTTTATTCTTTTAGTTGCAATTGTAAATGGAATTCATTTCTTGATTTCCCCCTCCGCTTGTTCATTGCTAGTGTATAGAAATTCTACAGATTTTTGAATGTTGATCTTGTAACCTGCTACTTTGCTGTACTCATTTATTAGCTCTAGTAATTTTGTTGTGGATTTTTCTGGGTTTTCGACGTATAGTATCATATCATCTGCAAACAGTGATAGTTTTACTTCTTCCTTTCCAATTTTGATGCCTTGTATTTCTTTTTCTTGTCTAATTGCTCTGGCTAGAACCTCCAACACAATGTTGAATAATAGTGGTGATAGTGGACATCCTTGTCTTGTTCCTGATCTTAGGGGGAAAGTTTTCAATTTTTTCCCATTGAGGATGATATTAGCTGTGGGTTTTTCATATATTCCCTCTATCATTTTAAGGAAGTTCCCTTGTATTCCTATCCTTTGAAGTGTTTTCAACAGGAAAGGATGTTGCATCTTGTCAAATGCCTTCTCTGCATCAATTGAGATGATCATGTGATTTTTCTGCT
This sequence comes from Tamandua tetradactyla, assembly GCF_023851605.1. Classification (NCBI taxonomy): domain Eukaryota; kingdom Metazoa; phylum Chordata; class Mammalia; order Pilosa; family Myrmecophagidae; genus Tamandua; species Tamandua tetradactyla. Next base: position 7,195,879 of record NC_135342.1, read on the forward strand.
TTGATTTGTTGATATGGTGTATTACATTAATTGATTTTCTTATGTTGAACCATCCTTGCATACCTGGGATGAATCCAGGTCATGATGTATAATTCTTTTAATGTGTTGTTGGATACAATTTGCGGAATTTTATTGAGGATTTTTGCATCTATATTCATTAGAGAGATTGGCCTGTAGCTTTCTTTTTTTGTAATATCTTTGCCTGGTTTTGGTATGAGGGTGATGTTGGCTTCATAGAATGAATTAGGTAGTTTTCCCTCCGCTTTGATTTTTTTGAAGAATTTGAGGAGAGTTGGTACTAATTCTTTCTGGAATGTTTGATAGAATTCACATGTGAAGCCGTCTGGTCCTGGACTTTTCTTTTTAGGAAGCTTTTGAATGACTAATTCAATTTCTTTACTTGTGATTGGTTTGTTGAGGTCATCTATGTCTTCTTGAGTCAAAGTTGGTTGTTCATGTCTTTCCAGGAACCCGTCCATTTCCTCTAAATTGTTGTATTTATTAGCGTAAAGTTGTTCATAGTATCCTGTTATTACCTCCTTTATTTCTGTGAGGTCAGTAGTTATGTCTCCTCTTCCATTTCTGATCTTATTTATTTGCATCCTCTCTCTTCTTCTTTTTGTCAATCTTGCTAAGGGCCCATCAATCTTATTGATTTTCTCATAGAACCAACTTCTGGCCTTATTGATTTTCTCTATTGTTTTCATGTTTTCAATTTCATTTATTTCCACTCTAATCTTTGTTATTTCTTTCCTTTTGCTTGCTTTGGGATTAGTTTGCTGTTCTTTCTCCAGTTCTTCCAAGTGGACAGTTAATTCCTGCATTTTTGCCTTTTCTTCTTTTCTGATATAGGCATTTAGGGCAATAAATTTCCCTCTTAGCACTGCCTTTGCTGCGTCCCATAAGTTTTGATATGTTGTGTTTTCATTTTCATTCGTCTCGAGGTATTTGCTAATTTCTCTAGCAATTTCTTCTTTGACCCACTCGTTGTTTAGGAGTGTGTTGTTGAGCCTCCAGGTATTTGTGAATTTTCTGGCACTTCACCTATTATTGATTTCCAACTTCATTTCTTTGTGATCCGAGAAAGTGTTGTGTAAGATTTCAATCTTTTTAAATTTGTTAAGACTTGCTTTGTGACCCAGAACATCGTCTATCTTTGAGAATGGTCCATGAGCACTTGAGAAAAGGTGTATCTTGCTGTTGTGGGATGTAATATCCTATAAATGTCTGTTAAGTCTAGCTCATTTATAGTAATATTCAGATTCTCTATTTCTTTATTGATCCTCTGTCTAGATGTTCTGTCCATTGATGAGAGTGGTGAATTGAAGTCTCCAATATTATGGTATATGAGTCTATTTCCCTTTTCAGTGTTTGCAGTGTATTCCTCACGTATTTTGGGGCATTCTGATTCGGTGCGTAAATATTTATGATTGTTATGTCTTCTTGTTTAATTGTTCCTTTTATTAGTATATAGTGTCCTTCTTTGTCTCTTTTAACTGTTTTACATTTGAAGTCTAATTTGTTGGATATTAGTATAGCCACTCCTGCTCTTTTCTGGTTGTTATTTGCATGAAATATCTCTTCCCAACCTTTCACTTTCAACCTATGTTTATCTTTGGGTCTAAGATGTGTTTCCTGTAGACAGCATATAGAAGGATCCTGTTTTTTAATCCATTCTGCCAATCTATGTCTTTTGATTGGGGAATTCAGTCCATTGACATTTAGTGTTATTACTGTTTGGATAATATTTTCCTCTACCATTTTGCCTTTTGTATTATATATATCATATCTGATTTTCCTTCTTTCTACACTCTTCTCCATACCTCTCTCTTCTGTCTTTTTTGTATCTGACTCTAGTGCTCCCTTTAGTATTTCTTGCAGAGCTGGTCTCTTGGTCACAAATTCTCTCAGTGACTTTTTGTCTGAGAATGTTTTAATTTCTCCCTCATTTTTGAAGGATAATTTTGCTGGATATAGGAGTCTTGGTTGGCAGTTTTTCTCTTTTAGTAATTTAAATATATCATCCCACTGTCTTCTAGCTTCCATGGTTTCTGCTGAGAAATCTACACATAGTCTTATTGGGTTTCCCTTGTATGTGATGGATTGTTTTTCTCTTGCTGCTTTCAAGATCCTCTCTTTCTCTTTGACCTCTGACATTCTAACTAGTAAGTGTCTTGGAGAACGCCTATTTGGGTCTAATGTCTTTTGGGTGCATCGCACTTCTTGGATCTGTAATTTTAGGTCTTTATAAGAGTCGGGAAATTTTCAGTGAAAATTTCTTCCATTAGTTTTTCTCCTCCTTTTCCCTTCTCTTCTCCTTCTGGGACACCCACAACACGTATATTTGTGCGGTTCATATTGTCCTTGAGTTCCCTGATACCCTGTTCAAATTTTTCCATTCTTTTCCTGATAGTTTCTGTTTCTTTTTGGAATTCAGATGTTCCATCCTCCAAATCACTAATTCTATCTTCTGTCTCTTTAAATCTATCATTGTAAGTATCCATTGTTTTTTCCATCTTTTCTACTTTATCCTTCCCTTCCATAAGTTCTGTGATTTGTTTTTTCAGTTTTTCTATTTCTTCTTTATGTTCAGTCCATGTCTTCTTCATGTCCTCCCTCAATTTATCTATTTCATTTTTGAAGAGGTTTTCCATTTCTGTTCATATATTCAGCATTAGTTGTCTCAGCTCTTGTCTCTCATTTGAACTATTGGTTTGTTCCTTTGACTGGGCCATATTCTCAATCTTCTGAGCGTGGATCGTTATCTTCTGCTGCTGGCATCTGGGCATTTAGTCAGAGTTCCCTGGGTGTCGGACCCAACAAGATTGTAAGATTTTTCTGTGAAATTTCTGGGTTCTGTTTTTCTTCTCCTGCCCAGTAGGTGGCGCTCGTGGCACACGTTTGTCTCACGTGTTTGGAAGGGATCCCCTTGGTCACCGATCTCCATGGCTTGGGGATTTCCGATCCAATTCTCTCCGTTGGTTCGGGGGGCCACGTGTGGTGGGGGCGTCAGCTGCCGCGGCTTGAGGGGACCCTGTGGCTGGTCGCCAGCTGCAGTGGGCCTGTGGAATTCCCCACTGGACCAGGAGGCTGCCCGCGGGGAAGGGCCACCACAGCTTGGGTAGCCCTCTGATCTGAGACTCGTAGCCGGACCAGGAAGCCGCCCACAAAAGAGGGGTGCCGGCCGCCTCGGCTTGGGAAACTTGCCTCTCTGAGACTCTCAGCCAGCCTGGGAAGGAGGGAGGGAGGAGCTCCGGCTGCCACCTGCTGCTGCTCGGGAAATCGTGCGCCGCTCAGGGATCTCACCGCAGCCGAGTCTCGCAGTCAGACTAGCCAGTCCAGACTGGGGTACCCTGTGTGTCCATTCCCTGCCATGGCCCCGGGAGCTGTTCTGCACTGTTTCAGTTCACCTAGTAGTTGCTTTGGAGGAGGAACTAAGACACACGTACTTTACTAAGCCGCCATCTTGGCCCCCTGGAATGGCTTTTTAAATGAATAAGGGGAAGATTCAGGAAGAGTTGTGAGAAGCATGATAGAGCAGGTCTAGGATGCTTTGAAGAGACTGTTGGTAGAAATGCAGACTCTAAAGATATCTCTGATAAGGTTTTAGACTGGGATGATGCATGTGTTATTGCAAACTGTAAGGAAGGTGATCCTTGTTTCAAGTGGTAAAGAATCTGACAAAACTGACTACTGGTTTTGAATGGAAGGCAGATTTTAAAAGCCATGAGGTGGGATACTTAGTTAAAGAGATTTCCAATTTGAATGTGGAAAGTCAACAGCCTGGTTTCTCCTTTCAGCCTATAGAGAAATGTAGTAGGAAAGAGGTGAGCAGAAAAATGAACTCTTGTGTACAATGTAAAAAGAGCTAGATGGTTTGAAAAATTCTGGGCTTCCAGAAAGTGAGACCCCAGAGAATAGTGCCCCATGTGAGGATTTAACCAAACATGGAACCAAGTAACCACTACAGGACGTGCCAGAATTGGAGATAGTGTTTTCAAGGAAGGATTTATGGAATGTATTATTGTCCAAAGTTATGATCCTTGTATACTACATAAATCAACAAGGGTGTTGTGAAATCTGTTAAAAATGGAGTCACTGACAGCCTGGACTAAAAGGGACAAAAGAGGGACAAATTGAAGAAAAAATAACTTCAAAGAAAGAACCATGGAAGCTAGGTTTGGAGAGGGTGAATTTGCCCCAAAAGCAGAGGGGGCCCTCCATCTCCATGCTGTGTGAGATTTGTACTGCCTCATGCCATGAAGAGGGTAGAGTACATTCCTTGGGGATTAGGGAGAGCCTTGCTGCTACTGTATTTTTCTGAGGGGTTTGACCATGTGCCCCAGAGATGGCAGAGAGCCTGGGTGCTGCCCCATTGCTTGTGGAAGATGAAACCAAGGAAATGGTGGTCTCTCCAGTGCCCACCATGGTTGCATTTTGAAGAGAACAGGGTTACTGCATAAGCCCTTGGAAAGTGTGGGCCTGCCATTTTCTATGGCCATGAGTATAAATGATTCTCAGACTATGAAAGCTAATGGAATTTGCCCTACATGTTTTTAGAACACTTTGAGTCCTGTGACCTCTTCTTCCTTCCATTTGTTCACTATGGAAATGAAAACATGTATCCTATAACTCTCCTTTGCATGTTGGCAGTAGACAAATTGTTGAGTTTGATAGGTCCAGAGCCAGAGGATTTTGCCTTAGGAAAGAATAGGCCTTTAGCTTTCTTTCATGAGATTTTTTACATTCTGACTTTATATTGCATTTGTATTGTTACTAAAATGGCTTAAGATTTTCTGATATTGTAATGAATGAATGCATTTTGAACATGGAAAGAACATGTCTTTTGGGGGTCTGGAGTGTGGAATGTGCTGATTTCAAATGATTGTGTGCTCCTAAGAAGCCATTTCTTTGATCCCCATTCAACATTTCTTGGTGGGATCTTTTTTATCATTTCCATGGAGATGTAGCCCAACCAGTTGTAACTTTTGATTAGGTGAACATCTCCATGGAGATGTGTTCCTACCCAGTCAAGTTCAGGTTGCATACTGGAGTCCTTTAAGAAGGAAGAATTTTGGAAAAAGCTTCAGTGCTGATAAAGTCCACAGAACCACAGAACTTTGGAGATACAAAAGGAAAAGGTCCCCAGGGAAGACTTTGAAATGAGGAGAGAAATCACCGTGTGCATTCCCAGCTGACAGGTGTTCTGGATGGCATCAGCTTTTCTTGAATGAAGGTAAACTCTTATTGGTGTCTTAATATGGACATTTTCACAGCCTTAGAATTATAAACTTGGAAGTTTATAAATTCCCTTTGTGTAAGCACTTCCATTTCTGATATATTTCCAGCAGCTTTAGCAAACTAAAACATTTATCAATATCATATAAAATCATCAGGCAGTGAATGATATACCCACAAATTGTTCTTATTCTGATTTTAATGGCAAATTTTAAGACAATTACAAGCCACCTGCATGTCTAGTTTCTGTAGTCTTTAACTGTGTATTTTCAACATTAAGAATTTCTCCAGATTTCTGTCAGGGCAAGTTTCTCCTTGAAATTCTTTCAGAATTTTCTGAGTTATCATGGGCTACTAAAACAATTGATTTGAAATTTCATTTTCTTATTCCTAGTCTAAACTGAACTCACAGGCATCCAGGTAAGGTCTTTCCTTTACCTCAACAGGATCTCATCTTTGATAGAAACCTGGGGTATCAAAGTCTTCCCATGTGGATTCTCCACAAGATGAAACTTGTGAATAATGAGATCACTAATTCATAGTGACAATCTCATGGTGGGTTTGGATTTTAAGATATGAATCAAACGTTTATTTATTTACTTAACAGCCTCCAGAGATGTAATTACATAGCATAAAACAGCATTTAATGTTTCAAATTCAGCCTTATAGTACATTTACAGAGCTGTGCCACCATGAACACAATCTGATTTGAGAATATTTTCATTGCTCTAAAAAAGAGTCAAAAGTCACTCTTCCCTCTTTCCCTCCCCTTACATCCCTAGCTCACACTAACTGATTTCAGGATCTATACATTTTCTTATGGTGGAATTTTTTCATATCAATGGAATCATGTAATTTCATTTCAGCATCACTTCTCTGTCAGGGTTTTGATGGATGATATTGACCTCAACATTCTCTTGGCAGGCCAGTGTGGAAGTTAGCAATCACTCCTATGTCCTATTATACCTGAATTCATGCCTTTGGCCCAGCAGGAACAATCAGCACAGAAACTAAGAGAAAGCTACGTGATGTTATAAGGCAGATCCTGATGGTTGATGAAACTATTTCACAAGATTAGGCCCAAACCCTAAGGGGCAATGTTGAGGTCTACATCACCTGTTGACTTCACCCTGTTACTTAACATCCTGGTGATAATATTCTCCATCAAATACAGCATAAGGTGAATATAACAAATTTGTTCCCAGGCCCTCAGATAGCTTAATCAATTATGCCCTCATGGGTAAATTTTCTAGAAGGCAAACAGTGTAGAAATGGATTGGTATCATAGTGAGACAGTTAATCATGGGATTCTCTCTGGTGTACATCTCTTCTGGAAGAGACATAGGCATATTTTGTTTTGGACAAACATTGGCATGTTTGTCTCAAGGATGTTTGTACAGAAAATAAATCAGTAGACAGAGATATGGGCTCACTTTGGGACAAAGTACAGACTTGTTTGCTTTCTTATTAATAATGGTTCTCTCTTCTGCTAGGGCAAAGGTAAGGCAGGTGTAGTAGCAATCCCCATGAGAAGACCAGCATTTCCTAAGTTCAGTTAGTTCACAGTGACTTAACCCAATGCAGGGACTGTATCTCTATGCAATTGCTTGCATCTTTCTCATTAGACATGGAGGGCAAGGGGAATTAAGCATATGCTAATCTCATTCTCATTCTCTTTTCTCATTCTCATTATTAAAGTCAATAATCTCATGATTTATAAAGACATTTTTCTCTGACCCAGGAGTTTTGTGTCTTCTGTCAGCTCTGATAAACTATTGTAGGTTAACTTTTTGCTTTTGAGATAGTGTGAAATTCTGTGTTCTTTAAAATTCCTCAGGGGAGCCTTAGGCTTGATTTGAAACAACATGATATTGATTTTTGTTTGATATAGCATTCTAACTGGTAACTTTAAGACTTTGATTATATTGAAAAGAAGAGAATGTTCATCTATTCACCAAATCTAGACGAGTGTAATGTGTAGTTTGGAGAAGGGACTTAGTAGAGAAAATTGGTCTAGAAAAATGAAAGAAAATGTCAAAAATTGGGATAGGTGTTGCTGGTATAGAGGAGAATAGGATCAACAGAGTTTGGCATGGAATGGATGGAGGGAGATAAGCTAGAGCAGCTCAGAAGGAACGTGGAAGCAAATCACTTACTGTGTGATTATTTCATTATTTACCACAGGGAATATTTGCATTCTCTCTCTCTCTCTCTGTCGTGCGCGCACACACACACACACACACACACACACTCAACCTTATAATGTCTTTAATAATGACCACATGGCTCAGTGAGTATTTTTTGTGAAAGAGTACTCTTCTGGGATTCCATGAGTGAGCTTAGGTCTTTGTGTTGTTGATGTGCAGCCAGGACAAAGTAGACAAGGAAGACTGAGGAAAGTCTAAGACTGTAATGGAACAAAATATCCTTGGAAAGAGTCATTCATATTTGTGTTTTTGTGAAGGTTCTAGGATTTGTATATCAGCATTATGTGTAATAGCTCCAAACTGAAAACTATTTACATCTGCATGGAATGGGATGATTAAATAAATTGTTAGAGAGTCACATAATGGAATCCTACACACAAATGCCAATAAGTGATCTATAAACATGTGCATTCATAAGATGAATTCACAAACATCCTATGGAATGAAAAAAGTTAAATTGAGTATGGTCATTTTCTGTTGTTCCATAAATAAAAGGTATAAATTGGTGAGAGTGCTCTGTCCTATTAGATGTTCTCGCAGCAGTTTTCCTTTGGAAGACTAAGAGAGGCCACATGAATAGTCTTTAAATGGCAGTGTTCTGTTTTAAGAATTAAGAGCTATAACCAGGGTTGATTTTGTTTCATTACATTGCATTGTGCTATGTGCTAAATTCTGTGCATTTAAATTAGAAAATTAAAAAAGAAATATTTATCTCCAAATTTTAAAAGTAAGGGAAGATAGCTAAGTTAGCATTGATACTTCCTTCTGTAGTCAAAATGAAACTGAAAACTATTAGATAAATTACGTGTTGATTAATTAATTAATTATGGTTTGAGAATGCATCTATTCTTAATAAAAAACATTAGGAAGAGTTTCTAGAAAAAAAAGAAATTTCCCTCCTCATAGCTACAGCATCAACAGAGACACATTTCTGCCAGAGACCCAAGTTTGATTCCCTGTGCTTGCCCAAGCAAAAAAACAGTCTTAATAAAAAACATAGCATTATTTGCTATTTGGTGCATTTGTAGCTAATTTATCTAACATGGAAAAATCTGTAAATATCTAGAAGGTTACAAACAAGGAATTTTCCCTTTTCTTTTGAGTGCATAGATATAGATCTGTAGGCATAATGAAACTAAAATTCTTTTTGAAACGCAAATTTGATTCCTGACTCTTATTTTCCATTACTGTAATTCTATTCAAACAACACACATAAGAACTATTAAATTGTGTTTTTAATAGTTGTTTCAATTTCTAGTTTAAAAAACCCTGAGATACAGAGTATAAAAACTCCAAATCAAAGAGCAAAAATTAGAATTCCTTTTTAAAAACTTATAAAGCACAGAAGAAGTTAATAGAAATAATTGCAAGTTAGATGAACAGTAATGAAGAGCATGCAAACTGATTTATCTAACCAAAAAATCTATCAATTTCCACATGAAATATGCAAAGAACATTTGTTCCTATTTGGGTACCATCATCGCCTGACTTTATTTAATGGCATTTTTTCAACATACACCACAAACCTTTGGGTTAAAGTAGAATAATGAATGATGCCTTATACATAATATTAAGCAACTATCATTACTGTCTAAATGTCAGATAAAAAAGACATTAAATTTAAAGTAACTTTTTAAAGTAAGTAGTATCATTGCAGTTTTAATATAATATTTCCAATACAATTGCTTGATAGGGCAAATTATCACAATGATTATGCAGAAACATCTATACATATAAAACACCCATATGAATACACATATCTATATAAAACCACATATACCCACATATTCAAATTGACAATTGTAGGTACATATGTATGTATATATATGTACAACTGTGTATGTGTGTGTGTGTGTGTATTCCCTTTTTATTTTTCATGAGCAGGCACCCATCCAAAATACCTATTTTGTTCCTTTATAAATCCACAAGTCACAAATTCAACATAAAAATTATTCATGGCATTACCCCATTCAAATGGCTATTCTCTCACTGTTTCCAGTTTCATGAAATTCAGCAATTAATTCTTCACCTTAAAGATGTGAGGGCAACCCCTAACTCTTGCTCTCTAATCTGTCCAGTTGACATCCTGATATTACACAGAAATATCTGCCTTTTATAAATCCCCCAAATCCATGCACCTTTATTCCAGAAATCATTTTTTTAACAATCAACATTTTCTGCATATTTTTAATTAGTGTAAATATATTTCTGTGTTGCCTTTATTCGACCATTCGTTTGTCCATTTCTGCATCAGGATGTTATAATTATGCTAATACCACTCCATATAATTTCATTTCAAATGATTGTCATTTCTGTAAGTATTAAAGATATGCGTTTCATAATTTTGTCTTCAATGCTTCCACAGAAACTGAAGTTGTTGACCAGTTCCATCCCTTACTAACTTAATATGACCTAAGAACTTGTTTTTCTTCAGATTTCTCAATGACTTTCTCACATATTCCTTTCTCAAAGATCTCTGTTAACATCTCTGGAGTTTCTGCTTAGTTAATTTCAGGAGACACTCAATATCAGATTGAAAGATGCACACACAAAGATTTCACTCATAATTTCTAGAATGTTTTAGAACCCACTTGCTTTTTTTTTTTTTTTTTTTTTTTTTTTTTTTTTTTTTTTTTAAAGGAAAGACAGAGAGAAGGAAGGAAGGAAGGAAGAAAGGGAAACATTTTTAAACATTTTCTTGTTTTATTGTATTCTGTTTCTCCGTTTTTGTTACATGGGCTGGGGCCGGGAATCGAACCGAGGTCCTCCGGCATAGCAGGCAAGCACTTTGCCCGCTGAGCCACCGCGGCCCGCCCAGAACCCACTTGCTTTTTACTTTACAAACTCTGAATAACTCCATTGCAAGTAATATTAAAATTTCAATTCATAAGTATTTCATAATAATTATTTAACATTTCATTTACTTCTTCTATTCCTATTTATTGTTATATTTGGGAACACAGGCTCACAATGCTGCTCACCCCTATATTGTACTGTGATAGTTTCATAATTCTGCTTCCAAGTCTGTGGTGATAGCTGAATAAACAATTGACCATTGTCAAAAAATGTATGGATTATGTATTAATCATAATATTAGGGTATTGGTGTTCCTTACCCAGGCAAAGCTGTGTCTGGAGACAGTGGAGTCTTGGCCCAGGAGAACAAAGGGGCTGACAGTTGAGAAACTCACAGCAAATAGTGCACTCATGTTCACCAGCAACCAGCTGGTATTATCAAAAATAGAAAGACAGACCTGTAAGATGGAGGAGAAGGTGTAAAAGGATACAAATATGCTTACCAGGATAAGGATGGTTTGCATAGCTCTGGACTCAGGGGAGGATCTGGTGGAGAAGTTGGTTCTGTGAGTACGTTGAATCCGCTGCCTGTGCCTGTACAGAATGTAAACCATGGAGCTACTGGCCAAGAGCATCAGCCCCAAACATAAAACATCAGGGAATGCCAGCAATGCTGCAGAGATTGAGAGCATTAATTTGTCAGTACTTTTAGCAGAACAGTACCCAAAATCTTTTGTCTTTCTGATGGTATTGTTTCTCCAATTGCTGGTCACATATATAGGAATAATGATATTTACCAGCATGTAGAGGAGCCAGCACAGGGCTATGGAGAGGCTGATGTACTTAGGAGTTTTCGCTTTAAGCTCTGCCCACCTGGAGTTCCTGGGGCTGATGGTGATGGCCTGGAAGATACCCAAGAGGCAGGTGCTACCAATGGACACACCCCTGCCCACTCTGTGTACATAGAAAAGAAGTTTGCATCCAAAATCACTGGGGAATTGTTTCCATCCCAAAGCAGTCATTGTCTGGGGGACTCCTCTGGATAATAGAACTAAGAAATTGGTTACAATCAGGTTCTTCATAATCAAGTCTGTGTTCCTTAACTTGCACCCAGTGAAATGAAGGAAGAGATAATGATAGAGAAGACAGAAATTTCCAAGTACTCCAAATGTAATATGGAATAAGAGGACCATCCCCATTGCCAAATCCCTGGAGTCCATTCTGCACGTTCACAGTGATTGATATTTACCTTTAGAGTCAGATAAGCCTGCAAGGAAGTAGGGTATGTGTGCTATAATTAGTATGTACACTAAAATACAGTATTCTCTGCTTACATTAATTCTCCCTTAGACTATTTATATTCGGTCTCTTATTAAGAGGCTTTTAAGAGTTGAAGGTATAATATTTCAAAGCAATTAAAATGTAGAAATCTGTGCTATGAAAGCCATACGTGAGATAAATTATTTGTTTTTCACAAATCCATGATCTGAGCATTACTAAGAGTTTCATTAGATAGATGAGAAAAACATATACAGAAAGCTTAAGTACTTGTAAAAATTTCCATCCTGCATAGACATAAAGTGGTAACTTGAACCTGGTTGTTTTGCTGCAAAAAAAGAGGCCCTTTTAATGACCATGCTATAGAAGCAAATCTGTTTAGTGTGTTCTTCCAATAATGCAGAACTATATTAAGCTTTGTTTTCTACCTTGTCGTTGGGTTTTATCTTTGTAGTATGTTGTTTTACAATTTTGGTTAAAGCAATTTTCCATTTACATGTAAAGTTAGTGTCTATGTAAAGATGTAGAGAGCTTAATAAAATAGACATCCTAACTAAAGACAGACCGTAGAAAGGTAGTGTAGGAGCCAACCCAATGAGCCAGTAGGAATTTATGAATGAAACAATGTCTCCATGTTATGATAGCAGCAGAAAGGCTCGTTTGCAATCAGGTCAAAAAGAAAAGTACAATGTCACCTATTAAAAGAATCATGGAACAATCTCATGTCTTCTCCTATACTGAGTGCTATAAAACACTAACATGACATAAAATATTGGAGAGTATAAACTAAGTTACTGCTTTGGCATATTTTAGTGCCTGACTTATTTAAAGCTATTAGCTATGCAGTGAGATTTCTGAAAGATTTTTAAATGAAGACATTCAAAACAGTATCTGTAAACTTTAAAATACTGTGCATATCATAAATCAAGAGAGTAGATTTTTGGATTGCTATTAGAATATTTAAACCAGAGATTGAATAAAGATATATATGAGCCTGGTACTGCTATGTGACACCCACAATATAAAGTTCTATTTTCTTTAAATTCTACTTCCATGACTTCAAGAGGGAAAACAGACTAAATGCCATCAACAGACTCTGGATATTTGCAGTAGAGACATAATTTCTGTCTCCATTATGCACAATATACTCTCAGAGATAGAGAAACATTTGCATCCCAGCAGTTTCCATTCATATCTACTTTTTCTAATCAGAATGAGATAATTTCCCTAGATTTATCCTGTTTATTACATGACTAGAGTTATTAGAAGCACACTTTTTTATTCCTGAAAAGTGTTTCCTTGATTCCTGTAAGGGTGGATGGGCAGCGATTTCAGAAATATAGGATTTGAGTACATTTTATTTAAAAATATTTTTATTCACCTGGACTTATCACCTGCAATCCCTATCAGTGAGGATTACATTAAATACCATCAGGGGCCATAAGGGACTGGTGTCTGGCTTGGGACCTCATCTCTCTTATAGCTCAGGGCATCCCACACAGATAGTTTCTCCTTCCTCTGTGGCTTTGGCTTTGGACCCAATTCAAACTCTGAAGGACCTTTTGTCTGATATAGTCACTTCTCCATCCCCCCAATATGCCTCCCTCATTTACATGCTCTGCTACTCAGAATGAAATAGTAAACAATTACCAATTACGGCCTCCTCTGAATACAGTGGGCTCCATGTGATGGGCATGACAGCCAGTGTGTTTTGTGGAGGGAGGCAGCCAGATCCTGAGTTATGTGCTTGAGATTCTATGACCTCAGCTCCCCATGGAACTGCAATTATCATTTGACCTAGATTGTTCTTGACAGAGATGAGAATCTTTATGAAAACATTTTTCTCAATTGTTAATTATCAAAACTAATTACAACTTTCTAGTTAGCACCACCAAAGAGATCATTAGAGAGGTATTGTCCAGATGTCTTTATTTCCAGGTTCCTGGGGGAAGGCAGGGTCTGCCATGCAGGGGGCAGATGAGACAAGATTTAACACATGAGGGACTGCAGCAAAGGGTGTATATTTCTGAATGTGGTCCATCTCCCTAAGACAGTCTGCTACTTCAAATTGAGTGCTTTACTAGTTTTTAAATCACTGGGCCACACAGTCATTCAAGTAAATACCTGAGATATGGAATTGAAACATCTGAGAAGCATTTTCAGATATCCAAGTCAAAGGAAGACTATAGTAACAACCAATCAATGCCAGCAAATTTGGAAATCCAGATAATATGGAAAATTTTAAGGAAAGAATACCTTATCAATATTGAATACCCAATACTGATAAACTATGTAAAAAACCAATAAATAAAGAAAGGACAAATTTATAAGAGCTTCAGTTTAAAAAGCCCAATGATCAAATAGTTTAATGTCATTCATTTAACTAACAGATAAACGATGCTAGTTATTCAATTTGAGAGCACTGATTAGTCATCTGAGTACTTAAACCTTATTTTTTACTGAATTTTCAGTAATGAGCACTCATTTGTTTTGTAACAAATTAATGAGTCCATATTATTCCTTTGGTTTTACCTACAAATAAACTCATGTTTACACAGCTCCACTATCAAAAGTCAGTAAATTTCTGAGTCAAAGATTAGAGCCTTCAAAAAGAGCAACCCATATGACATTTACATGCTTACAAACACAACAGACACTAATGCATGTACACCTGAAGATATACACATATTCTCACATAATTACAAACGTACACCTCATAGCACATTTCCTCACAAACTTATACCTTTCCACATTCAACATATAAACACACACTCATATTTATACAGACCAATACACACTCCCACAAACTCACAGGTCCTGCTCACATGCATCAGATGATACTCACTCTGTCAGTGTGTTTATGTATAAATTAATCACATGTTCATACGTGGAATAATAGTGGTATCTCCATGCCTCTTTCATAAATCTAACGTTTATACTCCTTTCAATGGTCTGACAACTCACATGGATGTTGTTGCAATGCATAAAATGTAAAAAGTACAATGAGCATTAAGTAAGAAGATAAAAAATTGTGGTGTTGGTGCAAGAATGTGTGATAAAGATGGGTCAAAATAAGGGCTATAGGAAGTGGTGGAAGAATAGGGAGATGAGGGAGAACCCAGGAGCCTGAGTATGTGGAGGATAGAGAATGAAGATGGGGAGAGTAAATCAAAGGGTTAAAAGCCAGCAGATAATGACCCATTTGGGTTAAAGTACACTGCCATGTTTCAGGGTAGGAATGGGTCAGTGTCCAGGAATTGAAGGTAACTGTAGGTGTTGAATACTGAACATAATAGGTCATGGGAAAGCAGGAGATCATGCAGATGTTGAGATAATAGGCAAAGGTTGGTAAAGTGTGGCAGTGGCTAAAATGCATAAATACTTAATATCTGTGAGTAGTTAAATAGAATGAGGGGTAAAGGGAAAAAACAACAGAATAGGCAGGACCTGAGGATTATTACTGGTGGAAGGCACAGGTGGAGTGTGGGAAGGGAAGATGGAATTGGGAAAAGTAAGGGCCCTGAGAGGCAAAATGAGAACAAGATGATTAAGGGAGCTGGTTAGGAAATGGCATGAGTGAGATAAATGGCCAGGGGAAAATAACAGAGGCTTTAGGGTTGGAGTGATGCAAGAAGATCATTAGAAAACTATAGATGCTTGATGGATGGGCAGTAGGGAACTTCAGGGTAAAAGGCAGAGATGTGTGAGAAATGGTCTACCATCAGGGAAATGGGACAATAGGGACCAAGGAGGAATTGAAGTCATAAAGTCTGCTGGATTAAGGTGAAGTCCAATGATACAAACCAAGAAGTCTTAGATGAATGTAGAGCAGGGTGGTAGAAGTCTAGGAAAAGTCTCAAGGTCACTGGGATGGTGGGGTGGAGGGTGGAGGTCACTGGGAGAGATAAAGGAAGTATGGAAGTGCATGTTGGATGGTGGAATAATGACTGTCTCATGGTTCACTCCAGATTCAGCTTATGAGGCAAAAAAACTTGCTTATATCAAAAACTCATAAAAATCTCCTTAAACTATACATAGAATAGAGGATTGTGGATAGGTTGAGAATAATATCAATAGGCACCTTAGCTATGACTCTTGGGGTTAGACATTGGGATATGTCATTGATGTTGGCCACATTCATCTCAGCCATGTCCTGTAGGTAGAAGACTACTAGAGAAGGTGATGACTTCATAGATGTCAAGGAAATGGACAGTCATCGAGTAGATGACAGATTCCAAAATTAGGTAGAAGGGAAGGAATATTAGCAATAGCTTTCTTCCTTGCAGCAAATACTCATTAAGTGTTTAGAATATCTGATACTTTATTTGAAATTTTGGGAGCAATATGGTGAACAAGGGAGTTATATTCATGGAGTTTAAGAAAATATGTGTGAAGAACTTACTTACCAATTACTGCATCTTGTAAGCAGTTCCTGTCTGAGGAGAGTTTTTGACTATACAGAAATGTTTCAGTGGGAACTCTTAGGATAATAATCTCTTGGCCTGATATATTTTGACTATTTGGGTTATTAAAATCATTGTAAATTAACAGTTTTCAGTTATATTCAATGAAAATAACTTGCTATAAATATGATATATTGTATATGTATATTTATTTTGGTATGCACAGGTTCCGGCTGTTGAACCTAGGGCCCCCACAGGTCAGGCGAGAATTCTACCCCTGAGCTACCCTTGCACTGTCCGTATATGTATTTTTAATGATTTTTTTTCAGGGGGATGCAAGGTCCTGGAATCAAACCCAGGGCTCCTTCAAAAAAGGTGAGAACTCAACCACTGAACCACCCGTGCAACCCCAATACATGTATTTTGACTTCTAAAATTTGCCATTCAATTTTTAGAAAGTTTTTATTCATTAAAATTTATTTACATGAGAGAAAAGACCATCTTGGAATACACCCTGGAGTTTTGGAGCTTGTAGTTCGTTGTAAATACAGAGGCTTAGGAACAGCCCAGCTGTTCTGCTTCCCTTTGTGTGAGAAATATGAGAATCTAGGCCAGTCTGGTATGGCTGAGTACCACCCCCATATACTCAGAGATACCACCTCCCCCCTCTCTCTCATTGAAGCCCTCATGATGACTGTTCACTTCAACCTGACAAAAGATCAGAAAGCCTTTGAAGACATGGATGGTTTGAGATGAGAAAAATGATGGTCCCATCCCAGGTTGTATTCCCAGTCCCTGTGTGGATACTTCTCTGACTGCAGTGGCCCAGAGAGTGAACACAGACTTCCCAGCAGGGACATGGGGGAAGTCCAGCCCTATCCTTGCCTGACCCAACTGGTCATGGATGCATCATACCAAGAGTTCTTACAACTAATGCCAGTCACCTGCCTGACTTCATTTTTTCTGTAGGACCCACATTCATATTGGATAAGAACCAATACATCTGTCAAAAGACACTGGTTCTCAACCTGTGACACTGGATCATAAGCTCTGGCATTAGTGGGAAATTCAAAGAAATAAGGATTCTTCTTGCCTGGTCCAGACTTACACAATCAGAATTACTGTTGATGGACATTTTGATCCATTCTTTTATAAGCCTACAGGTGAATCTCAGACAAGTAAAATTTGAGAGCCTTTATATTAAATTGTGTCTCAACTTGATATACCACGAGAAAAAAATACACTGTTAATGAACACTATGTATGAGGTGATATAAATTCTTTGACTTTGAAAACACCAAAATATTCTTATAAATAAAAATAATCTGACTCATAACAAATACTCTATTGTTTTCCTTCTTTGGTCCCTCTTACTTTCTTCTGTGCCCTTTATAAGCTTCTTGTGATGATCACCAAACTAAATAATGCGAATCTCCACTTTGCTTCAGAGCCCAACTTATAGTTTAACTTACATTGGACAGCCAACATAGAATGAAATAATTTATTGAAATACTTTGGAAATAAAGATAGAATGCAGGTATGTCATAGGTTAGGAGGTGTTTTATTAGCAAAAGGTATTGAATATATCCCCATTATACTGAATGTCGATAATTTTCCTTTGTTTCTCAGAAATAGTATATTAGGCTCGACTGCTCTCAGGACCCACTTCTAAAACTACACACTACAATATTTAAATCCTGTGTGCATGGGATAAACATATTCTAAATTTGAGATTTACCTAATATGCTATTCCAGGTCACAGCCTCCTGGTTTGTGCTTCAGCTTCTTAATCATCCACATAACAACCTGGATTCCAAGCCACCTTCTATTTCCTCCTGTCCCTGATTTCATCCTCTGGCCCACTGGCCCTCCTCCGCCTGATATTAAGTGGATACAAGATGAATTTTAAATTCTAAAACTAGTCTGAGAAGTCACCTCTTGGTTTCCACTTGTCATTTCTTTTGGTGAAAATTCCTTGGCAATTTTGAATCCAGTTCTATTCTGAGAAAGAGTTTAAACAATTAATGATTTTACTAATGATAAAAACCTTTCCAATATAGATATCTGCCATTTGTCTATTTTCTGGGTGATATACCCTACAACCAAATTGTAAGGGAAAACATTCTCCCTGCCTTTGTTCAGAATTTGAGATTATGGAGGTTGGGCAATTCCACAGGACACAGTGTGGCTTCCAGGAAGACTGTGGAAGGGTGAGGCACAGGGGAGTTTTCTCATTCTCCAGTTAGACTTTCTGTTGCCTCAAAGCATTCTTACATTCATGCTAACCTAATCAAGACCGTGCAATCATGTTTGATATAATCACCTTTTGCCATCTCAAGATATGCTGCAATTGTTTCATTGGAGTTTAATTTTCCTATGCACTGTTATTTTATCATCTATGTGTACAGCTATTGCAATCACCCATGATTTGTTTTTTTTCCATTCCCAAGCATCTTACATATGGAAATATGTCTGCATATATTTTTAATACTATACATTGTGTTGCACATGATGAAATTATGCATACACAGGTAATTATAGTGACTAATTGTACATATTGCTTTTCCAACCAAATAACTATATGGAAAGTCCTCTTGATGATACATGTATCTTCAGTTAATTCAATTTAATGAAATTTTTACTTTGGTAGATACACTGGATTATTATTTGTTTTTTAATGTCTGACCTTGTGAAAATGTTTTGTTGTTTCCAGTCATTTTAATCAACTGTAAATGCTACCATGAATATACTTAGGTAATTTCATTTTTAAGAATCAAAATTAGGAACTTGAATTTCTGGGCATAGTTTTCACATCCTCAATTTTAGGATGTGACCATATTTTCCCCTGAAGAATTTTAAACTAATACAAGTCCACAGCCTAGAAGGGAATCCAATTCCGCACATAATGGACCCAGTGTTGTCAGGATTATTAGTTATTGTAAGTGAAATGGTGTCAGCTGAATTTGCATTTACATTATTATTAACAACACTGTATATAGCATGTTATTATTCACCATATGAGTTTACTGCTCTATGAATTGCCTGCCCATTATTCTTTGATTATTTTTCTTATGGGTCATTCTTTCATTAACTTCATTCATGGTGGGTAGGCATTCATTCTATGCACACTGGAGATAATTCTTTTCTGGGAGACAGACAGGAAATATATTATTCCATATTCTGGAGTCCTTTAAGTGTGTTCTCCAACAGCATTTCCTAGCATTCATGTTATCAGATATTTGAGAATTGGTTTCAACTTTGGATTTTATATCTTCTTAAGGAAGTATCCCTCTATGACATAATCCAAAGTTCTAAACTTAAATGGACTGTTTTCTTATTTTACAATTTCATAGATGGCCCTAGATACATGTGAAACTTCTGTATATAAATGATATGAGGGAGAATATAATTAAACTTGTTTTCATCTTTGATTAATGCACAATTCATTATTTCCTTACAGGCATGAAATTCAACTCTGAAATTTCTATATTCGTTATGTGAGAATAACTCTTTCAGGGCTACTTTCCTTGTTTCATTCATAACTACACTACCAAAATCCTCTTAAAAATTTATTAGAGGGAGGGTAATGGTGGTGCAGTGGCAAAGTTCTCACCTGCTATGCTGGAGACCCGGGTTCATTTCCTGGTGCCTGCCTATGAAAAAAAAAGAGGTTTATTAGAATATTGTTTGGTGTTTGGCAGGGAAATTCCTCACACTATTATTTCTTTATTTTGTCTTTGCTGTTTTACATATATCTTTTTGAGAAGTTTTACAACTGCCTTGTCCTACTCTCAGAAAAAAAAATATTTTTGATTGGAATTGACTAAATTATACATTAGTTTGGGAAGAAAAGCATTGTGGTTTGAACTAATGAAACATGTAACTCTCAAAGTATTTAAATGTTCTATCATGTTAATGTGGAATATTTTATAATTCTCTTCCTAAACCTCTTTTGAGCTTAAGATGAGAGCTAGACTCTGAGCTTATGAATTTCGACTGCAATCTTTAACATTACATCTTCTAAATGGTATTTTAATAGTTAGGAAATATATGTAACTGCCTTTGATTTTTGCACTTTTTTTTGTACCCAGGACTTGTGCTGAACTTGAAATTTAATAACACCAGAATGTTATCATCCTTGATTACATTTACAAGTAGATAATTGCACCATCAGTCACTAAAGAAAAGCCCTGATAGTTATTTTTTTACTGATAAAATATTTGTTTTCCATTCTTTGCCTGCATTTTCTGTTAACTTGTCTTTAATGTCATTAATCTATTATTATGAATCATCAGGTGTGCTCTAAAGTTTCAGTACAGAGATCCTGATGTGTTCCATATAAAACTCATGGTTCTTTCTCTTTATCATAGTTTCAAAATCTGTATATTTTAAATTATTATTTAGCCGTTAACCTGATGATGACATTAATGGCTATGCCAAACTTAAAAGTTTACTAAATAATTATAATGTTGAACACTTTATGGTATTGGCTCCATAAAACAACAGCAAAAATATATATAGCCTTTTCTGTTTTAATAGTGTAGTGGGAATTGTATTGACTCTAAAGCTCATGATTTTTAATGAGAGATTAATTGACAGCAAAAACATTCATAAGATAGGAATTACTTATAAGAGAAGTGAAATAAGGCAAAGATTTGCATTAAATGATCTGAGCTCCATTCACCCTAGCCAATGCAGATGTTTGGAATGAATGAAAGAAAACTGGTCAAATGCTGTCAGAGTTTCTTTCCTATTCTTTAATTTTACAAATGATTAGAATTCCATTTTTAAATTTTGAATATAAATAATGCATCACTTTGACAAATGTTTCCAAAAATTATTTGTACTTCATTACTGGTGTTATTTTCAGTAAAATTTTTCACATCTTTGAAATATAAACATTGACAATGTTAATGTGTAAATTTTCCTCATATGAAATGCAGTGTCAACTGGGTAGGATCTTAAAATTAGGTGGTGAGGACTACAAGCAGGCAAGCAGATAAGTGGATGCTAGATTATATTGAAAAAATAAACCAATACCAGAAGTCTCCTGTTGATCCTCACTTCTAATTTCATTGGTGAAAATTCCTTGCAAATTTGGAATCCAATTCTGTTCTGACATATAATATTAAACAATGAACAACTTAAGTAATGCTAAAAAACTTTCCAATATAGATACCTGTCATTTCCTTATTTCCTGGGTGTTTTTGTCTGCCAAAGCTGCAAGAATGCAACACACCACAGATGGATTGGCTTTTAATAAAGGGGGTCTTATTTAAGAAAGTATACTTCTTCAGAGGAAAGACAGCTAACTTTCAACTGAGGCTCTTTCTTAACACAGGAAGGCACAGGGCAATCTCTGCTGGCCTTCTCTCAAGGCTTCTGTGTTCCACCAACTTTCAGGGGATTATTCCTTTCTGGATCTCCAGAGGCCTGGAGATGTAATGAGATGAGGCATGCTGAGCTGCTTTGGCTGAGCTCTCTTATTTATGTTTCCCGCCAATTAAATCAAACATCATTCAGTGCAGCCAGAATGCCTCTTAGCTGACAGCAGATGTAATCAATGACAGATGAGTTTCACATGCCATTGGTGCATGTCCACAGCAACAAAACTAGGCATTTTCACCTGGCCAAGTTGACACCTGAACCTAATTACCACAATGGGCAGTGAAGTCTGGAACTCAAGTGAAAAGGAAAATATTCTCCCTACATATCTTCTGAAGGTGAGATTGTGGCAACTTGGAAAATCAAGAAATCAAAGTGGGGTTGACAGTAAAATCCAGAAAGGGTGAGGTGAATGGGAAGCTCCCTCTCCAGGTGGACTTTTTGTGGCCTAAGGACATTATTGCATTCATGCTTATGTAATCAAGACAGCACTATTGTGTGAGCAAATCATCTTTTGCTAGCCCAAGGTTTGCTCTGATAATTTCGGGGGGAGGGTTAATTTTCCACACCACTGCTATTTTATCATCACTGTGCATGGCTGATGCAATCACCTACAACTTGTTGTTTTATATTCCCAGGCATTGTTCTTATGGAAACACATCTGAAACTACTCTTAAAGTTAGATGTTATTTTGCATCTAATTAATGTACTTATACAAAAGTAAATATAGTGTCTACATCCACATAGGTTTTCGGAGCAAATAACTTTCTTGAAAGTCTCCTTCTTGTACTTTCAGTTAATTCAAATTCACCAAAGGTTTGCTTGTGTAGATGTACTGGATTTTTGACTGTTTGCATTTAATGTCTGCTCTGATGACAACGTTTTACTCTTTCCAGTAATTTTTATTCACTGTCAATGCTGCCATGAATAGACACAGTTAATGTCTTTTTATAATCAGAAAATCAGGACATCAGTTCATGTGTATAGTTCTCACAATTTTAAATGGAGAATTTGGGACCATAGCTTCCTCTTAAGAGGTTTAAACAAGTAAACATCCATGAAGCCTGGATAGGAGGAGTTCAATTTCCAACATCATGACCCAAGTGTGTTGTTGGGATTTGAATAATTGTAAGTAAGTGAAATGATGACAACTGAATTGGCATGTAGATTATTATTCAAAACACTGTATTTAAATAACATACAGCATTACTCACTGTATAAGTTAATTAGTCTACAGACTGCCTGCCCATTTTCCTTTTATTACTTTACTTGTGGGTCATTCCTTCATTCATGATGGGTAGAAATACTTTTTACCTCTACTGGAGACATTTCATGTCTGGGAGATGGACAGAGGAAATATATCGTTTCATTTTCTCACATCCTTAAAGTATATTTTTAGAAAGGATTTCCTAGTGTTCATGTTATCAGAGCTCAAATTTTTATTTCATCCTTGGTTTTCATTTGGCATTGGAAGATTCTGGGAATGGAACCCAGGCCTCTGGCATGGCAGGTAAGAATTCTGCCACTGAGTCACCATTCCACCATTCCTCCGCCTTGGAATTTCTATCTTCCTAAATATATATTCATCTATGACATCATCTGAAGTTCTAAGCTTTGACAGTGTGTTTTCATGGTGGCCTATATCATTCCTCACCCATGATATCTGTGAAACTTCTGTATGTAAATGATATGATGTAGAATATAATTAAAAATCATTTTGTCCATCTTTATTGAGCAATTCATTATTTCTTTATAAACATGCCAAGCAAACTTGGACACTTCAGTGTTTATTATGTACCAATATCATGATCAGGGTTATTACTTCTTTTTCATTCATAATTATGTCATCACCACCTTCTTCTTTAAAGCCCACAGACCTGTGCTTCCTAATCTGAAGCATTACTAAAAACTGCCAGTCAAGCCACCGTTTTATGTTTCCTCCTGTCACTGATCTCATCCTCTGGCCCATTTGTGTCCTATTTAAGAGGATGCAGGATGGTATTAAGAAAACCAAACCAGTAGCAGAAGTCTCCTGTTGATCCAGAATTCTCATTTCATTGATGAAAAATCCTTGCAAATTTTTAATCCAATTCTATCCTGAGATATAGTATTTAAAAATTAGCCAGTTTAGTAATGGCAGAACCCTTTGTATTATAGCTAACTGTCATTTGCTTAATTCCTGGGCATTGAAGTCTGGAACCAAAGGGAAAGGGAAAATATTCTCCCTACCTGTCTTCAGAAGCTGAGAGTGTGGAAACTGGGCAAATTTCTAGATCACAGTAGGGTTTCCAGTGAAATCCAGAAAGGGTGAGGTAGATGAGAGATTCCCTCTGCAGGTGGAGTTTTGCAGCCTAAGGATATTGATGCATTCATGCTCATGTAATCAAGACAGTGCTATTGTGTGGTCAAATCATCTTCTGCTAGCCCAAGATCCAGTTTGATAATTTCTTTGGGGTATAATTTTCTCCTGCATTGCTATTATATCATCAGTGTGTGCAGCTGATAGAATTCCCTACATCTTCTTGTGTTCCATTCCCAACATTTTTCTTATGGAAACCCATCTGCACTACTTTTAACATTGGATGATATTTTGTGCAGGATTAATGTACCTCTATAGAAGCAAACATACGGTGTACCACTCCAAAGTCTTCTCCAAGCAAATAATTATCTGGGAAGTCTCCGAGATACATGTACTTCCAGTTTATTCAAATTCATCAAATTTTTGCTTATGTAGATATCCGGGATTTTTTACTATTTGCATTTAATGTCTGATCTCATGACAGTGTTTTCCTCTTTCCAGTTATTTCATCCAGTGTCAATGCTGCCATGAATAGACTCAGGTAATGTCTTTTTATGAACAGAAAATGAGGATGTCAATTCATTGAAACACTCCTTACATCTTTAAATTCAAGACTTTCAACCATAATTTCCTCTGAAGAGGTTTGAACAAGTACATATCTGTGAAGACTGGAGAGGCGAAATTGGATTTCCACATCACGAATCAAGTGTGTTGTTGGAATTTCGAATCATTGTAAGCAAGTGAAATGTTGAAAACTGAATTGGCATCTACATTATTTTTCAAAACACTGCATAAAACACATGACAGTTCTCACTGTATGAGTTGACTGCTCTACAAATTCCCTGCCGATTTTCCTTTTATTACTTTTCCTGTGGATCATTCCTTCACTCATGATGGGTAAAAATTCATTTTTATCCCTATTGGAATATTTCCTTTCTGGGTGATGGACAGTAGAAATATACCCTTTCATTTCTGCACATCCTTAAAGTATATTTTCAGAAAGTATTACTAGTGTTCTTGTTATCATAGCATCAAATTTTTATTTCATCCTTGGCTTTCATTTTGGCATAGGCAGATTACAAAAATAGAACCCAGGGCTCCAGCATGGGAGGCAAGAATTCGGCCACAGCCACCCTTCCTCCTTGGAATTTCTATCTTCTTATAGATATACCCATCCATGATATCATTTAAAGATCTAGACTTTGATGGTGTATTTTCATGTTAACCTATTTCATTCTTCAACCTTGAGATTTGTGAAACTTCTGCATATAAATGATATGCTGGAGAATATAAGTCAACTGTATTTTGTCCATGTTTTTTTGATCAATCCTTTATTTCTTTATAGACATGCCAAGCTACCTTGGATATTTCAGTGTTTATATGTAACAATCTCATGGTCAGGTCTATTTTTCCGATTTCATTCATAATTATGTCATTACCATCTTCTTCTTTGAATCCCACAAACCTGTGCTTCCTAATCTGAAGGATTCCCCTAAAAACTGCCAGTCAAGCCACCGTCTTATGTTTCCACCTGTCACTGTGCTCATCTTGCGGCCCATTTGTGCTCTATTTAAGAGAAGGCAAGACAGTATTAAGAATACAAAACTAGTATCAGAAGTCTCCTGTTGAACCATACTTCTCATTTCATTGATGAAAAATCGGTGCAAGTTTTTAATCTGATTCTATCCTGAGATATAGTATTTAAAAATGATCATTTAAGTAATAATAAAACCCTTTGCAATAGAGCTAAATGTCAATTGCTTAATTCCTGGGAAATGAAGTCTGGAACTCATGGGAAAGGGGAAATATTCTCCCTACCAATCCTCAGAAGCTGAGGTTGTGGAGATGGACAAATCCAGAGATCACAGAAGGGGTCCAGTGAGATCCAGAAAGAGTGAGGGAGATGGGAAATTCCCTATCCAGGTGGAGTTTTGCCATCTGAGGACATTGTTACATTCATGCCAATGTAAACAAGACAGCATTATTGTGTGTGATCAAATCATTTTCTGCTAGCCCAAGATCTACTTTTCAACTTCTTTGGGGTTGAATTTTCCTTTGCTCCCCTATTATATCATCAATGTGTGCATCTGAGACAATCATCTACATCTTGTTTGGTTCCATGCCCAAACATTTTTCTTATGGAAACCCATCTTCATTTCCTTCTAACATTAGACGTTATTTTGTGCCTGATTAATGTACCTCCAAATAAGTAAACGTGCAGTGTACCCTCCGTAGTATTTTCCAAGCAAATAACTTTCTGGGTCATCTCCTTGACACATGTAATTTCAGGTAATTGAACTTCATCACATATTTGCTTATGTAGATATCCTGGATTTTTGACTGCTTATATTCAATGTCTGATCTCATTAAAGTGTTTTCCTCCTTCCAGGTATTTTCATCCACTGTCAACAAAACCATGAATAGACACAGGAAATGTCCTTTTTATGAACAGAAAGCGAGGATGTCTATTTATCTGTATACCTCTCACATCTTTAAATTGAGGACTTGTGACCATAGTTTCTTCTGAAGAGGTTTAAACAGGTACACATCTGTGATGTCTGGAGAGGAGGAGTTGGGTTTCCACATCACAGACCAAGTGTGCTGTCAGAATTTTGAATCAGTGTAAGCAAGTGAAATGCTGATGACTGAGTCAGCATGTACATTATTTTTCAAAACACTGCATACAACATAGGACATTACTCACAGTATGAGATTATCGGTCTTCAAATTCCCTGCCCATCTTCCTTTTATTACTTTACTTCTGGGTCATTCATTCATTCATGATGGGTAGAAATTCATTTTTACATCTCCTGGAACATTTCCTGTCTGAAAGATGGATGGTAGAACTATGTCCTTTCATTTTATACATCCTTAAAGTACATTTTCAGAAAGCATTGTTAGTGCTCACGTTATCAGACCATTACATTTTGATTTTATCCTTGGTTTTTGTTTTAGCATAGGCAGATTCTGAAAATAGAACCCAGGGCTGTAGCATGGGAGTCAAGAATTCTGCCGCTTACACACGATTCTGCCTTGATGTCTGCTTGGAATTTCTGCCTTCTAAAGATATATCCATCTGTGACCTCATCAAAAGTTCTAGACTTTGACAGTCTATTTTCATGTTGGCCTACTTCATTCCTCACCCTTGATACATGTGGAGCTTCTGCATGTAAATAATTTGGTGTACAGTATAATTCAACATCATTTTGTCAATGCCTTTTGAGCAATTCATTATTTCTTTATATACATGCCAAGCTACCTTGGACATTTCAGTGTTTATTATGTACTGATATCATAGTCAAGTCTATTTCTTCTGTTTCATTCATAATTATGCCATCACCACCTCCTTTCTTGTAGCCCACAGAGCTGTGCTCCCTTATCTGAAGCATTCCACTATAAGCTACCAGTCAAACCACCATCTCATGTTTCCTTCTGTCATTTATCTCATCCTCCAGCCAATTTGGGCCCTATTTAAAGGAATGCAAGATGATATTTAGCATACCAAACCAGTAGCAGAAATCTGTTGATCTGGACTTCTCATTTCATTGATGAAAAATCGCTTCAAATTTTGAAATCTGATTCTCTCCAGAGATATATTATTTAAAAACTAACCACTTAAGTAATGCTAAAACCCTTTGCAATATAGCTAAATGTCAGTTGCTTAATTCCTGGGCAGTGAAGTCTGGAGCTGATGGGAAAGAGCAAATATTCTCCCTACCTCTGTTAAGAACCTGAGGTTGTGGAGAATCTGCAAATCCATAGATCACAGCAGGGTTCCAGTGAGATCCCAAAAGGGCAAGGTAGATGGGAAATTCTCTCGGCTTGTGGAGTTTTCCTGCCTGAGGTTATTGTTGTGTTCATGCTAATGTAATCAAGACTGCACTATTGTATCTGATCAAATCATCTTTGCTAGTCCCAGTTGTGCTTTGATAATTTCTTTTGGGTTTAATTTCCACTGCAGTGCTTTCATATCATCCATGTGTGCATGTGAGACAATCACCTACATCTTGTTGTTTTCCATACTCAAACATTTTTCTTATGGAAGCCCATCTTCATTTCCTTTTAACATTAGATGTTATTTTGTGCTTAATTAATGTACCTCTATTCAAGTAAATATACGGTGTACCAATCCATAGTTTTTTCCAAGCAAATAACTTTCTGGGAAGTCTCCCTGATACACGCACCTTCAGTTGATCCAGTGTCATCAAATATATGCTTATGTAGATATCCTGGATTTTTCACTGTTTGCATTCAATGTCTGATCTCATGACTGTGTTTTCCTCTTTCCAGTTGTTTTCCTGTGTCAATGCTACCATGAATAGACTCAGGTAAGGTCCTTTTTATGAACAGAAAATGAGGACGTCAATTCATGCATATACTACTCACATGTTTAATTCAGGACTTGTGACCATAGTTTCCTCTGAAGAGGTTTAAACAAATACACATCTGTGAAGCCTGGAGAGAAGGATTTCGATATCCACATCACAGACCACGATGTTGTCAGGATTTTGAATCATTGTAAGCAAGTGAAGTGGTGACAACTGAAATGACATCTACATTATTGTTCAAAACCCTCTATATAGCATAGGACATTACACGCTGTATGAGTTTACTGCTCTACAAATTCCCTGCCCATTTTCCTTTTATCAATTTCCTTGTGGGTCATTCCTTCATTCATGATGGGTTGAAATTCCTTTTTAGCTCTTCTGGAGACATTACCTGTCTGGGAGATGGGCAGTAGAATATATCCTTTCATTTTCTCACATCCTTAAAGCATGTTTTGAGACATCATTTCTCGTGTTCATGCTATCAGAGCTTCAATTTTTATTTCACCCTTAGTTTTCTTTTTTGGTCCAGGCAGATTCAGAGAATAGAACCCAGATCTCCAGCATGGGTGGCAAGAATTCTACCACTGAGTCACCATTCTGCCACCCAACCCCTTGGAATTTCTATATTCTTAAAAATGTATCCATCCATGACAACATCTAATGTTCTAAACTTTTACAGTCTATTTCATGTTGGCCTATTTCATTCCTCACCCTTGATATATGTGAAACTTCTTTATCTTAATAATATACTGTGGAATATAATTAAACATCTTTTCGTCCATGTATATTGGCAATCCATTGTTCCTTTATGGACATGCCAAGCTACCCTGGACATTTTGTTTTTCATTAAATTACAGTGTCATGGTAATGGCTATTTTTCCTGTTTCATTCATAATTATACTGCCACAGTCTTTTACTTTGAAGCCCACAGACCTGTGCTTCTTAATTTGAAGCATTCCCCAATAAACTGCCAGTCAAGTCACCTGCTTACATTTCCTCCTGTCACTGATCTCATCCTCTTTCCCATTTTTCCTCAATTAAAGTTGATACAAGATTGCATTAACAAAACCAAACCAGTACAGAGGATTCCTGGTAATCAATGTTCATTCAGCAATCCATTGTTTCTTTATGCACATGCCAAGCTACCTTTGACATTTTAGTTTGTATGATGTAACAATACCATAGACAGTGCTATTTTCCTATTTAATTCATAATTTACCATCAGCACCTTCTTCTTTGAAGCCCACAGACCTGTGCTTACTAATCTGAAGCATTCCCTTAGAAAGTTCCAGTCAAGCCCCCTTCTTATGTTTCTTATTGTTGCTGATCTCATCCTCTGGCCCATTGGTCCACTATTTAAGTGGATGCAAGATTGTGTTAAAAAATCCAAACCAGAAGCAGAAGTCTCTTGTTGATCCATACTTCTGATTTCATTGATGAAAATTCCTTGCAAATTTTGAATCCGATTCTATCCTGAGATATAGTACTTAAAAATTAAGCACTTGAGGGTTACCCCTTCACAATATAACTGTCATTTGCTTAATTCCTGGGCAATGAAGTCTGGCACTCAAGGGAAAGGGAAACATTCTCCCTACCTGTCTTCAGAAGCTGAGGTTATGGAAACTAGGAAAATCCATAGAACACAGTAGGATTCCCAGTGATATCCAGAAATGGTGAGGTAGATTGGAAATTCCCTCTCCATGTGGATTTTTGCCACCTAAAGGCATTGTTGCATTCATGTTAATGTAATCAAGACAGCACTCTCCTGTGTGATGAAATCATCATCTGCTAGCCCAAGATCTGCTGTGATAATTTCTTTAGGGTTTAATTTTCCTCTGCACTGCTATTATATCATCAGTGTGTGCAACAGATACAATCACCTACATCTTGTTATTTTCCATTCCCAAACATTTTTCCTATGGAAAACCATCTTCCTTCCCTTTTAACATTAGATGCTATTTTGTGCCTGGTTAATGTACCTCTATACAAGTGAATATATGGTGTACCACTATGTAGTATTTTCCAAGCAAATAATTTTCTGGAAAGTCTCCTTGATCCATGTACTTTCACTTAATCCCACTTCATCAAATTTATGCTTATGTAGCTATCCTAGATTGTTGACTGTTTGCATTTAATGACTGATCTCATGACAGTGTTTTACTCTGTCCTATTATTTTCATCCACTGTCAATGCCACCATGAATAGACTCAGGTGATGTCCTTTTTATAAACAGGAAATGAGGGCATTAATTCATGCATGTACTTCTCACATCTTTAAATTTAGGACTTGTGACCATAGTTTTCTCTGAAGAGGTTTAAACAATACACCTCCATGAAACCTGGGGAGGGGTAGTTCAGTTTCCCACATCATGGACTAAATGTATTTTGGGATTTTGAATAATTTTAAGCAAGTGAAATGAACAACTGAATTGGCATCTGCATTATTATTCAAAACACTGTATATAACATAGGATATTACTCACTGTATGAGTTTACTGGTCTGCAAATTCCTGCCCATTTTCCTTTATTACTTTACTTGTGGGTCATTCCTTCATTCCTGGTGGGTAGAAGTTCATTTTTATCTCTACTGGAGACATTTCCTGTCTAAGAGATGGGCAGTAGAAATATATCCTTTCATTTTCTCATGTCTTTAAAATATAGTTTCAGAGATCATTTCCTAGAGTTCATGTTATCAGAGCTCCAAACTTTAATTTCATCCTTGTTTTTTTTTTGGCAATAGCAGATTCTGGGAATAGAATCCAGTCTTCCAGCATGGCAGGCAAGAATTTTGCCTCTGACTTACATTGCATCTCCCCTCCTCCTTGGAATTTCTATCTTCTTAAAAATATATCCATCTTTGACATCATCTAAAATTTTAAACTTTGACAAACTCTTTTCATGTTTGTCAGTTTCATTCTTAGCCCTTGATATATGTGAAACTTCTGAAGTAAATGAAATGATGTAGAATGTATTGAAACTTCTTTTTTATCCTTGTTTATTGAGAAATCCATTATTTTCTTATAGGCATGCAAGCTACCTTGGACATTTCAGTGTTTCTTATGTAAGAATATCACTGTCAGGGCTGTTTTTCCTGTTTCATTCATAATTATGCCATCACCGTCTTCTTCTTTGAAGTTTGTTAGAATAGAGTGTGGTGTGTGGTATGAATATTCTTTCACTCAATTTTTCACAATTCTTTCTTTTCTAATGTACATGCATCTTTTTGAAAAATTTTAAATTGAATTGTCATAGTCTCAGAAAAAAAACTTTTGATTGGAATTGACCAAATTACACATTGGTTTGGGAAAATAAACCTTTTTATTCCTAGTAATGAAAAATGGCAAACTTAAATTATTTAAATATTCCATCATGTCAATGTGAAATAGTTTATAATTCTCTTCCTAAACCTCTTCCAAACTCAAGAGTAAAGCCAGACAATGAACTATCCAAATTTGGAATTCTGTCATTGATATTCCATCCTCTAATGTGTATTTTATTTGTTTTGAAATATATTTCAATGTCTTTGATATCAGTGAATTGTTTCTGTACTCAGGAATTGTACTGAACACTATGCTTAATAATACCAGAGTTTTATAATATTTGCTTACATTGACAAGTAGATGAGTACATCACCAGACACTAATGGAAAGCTCCCATAATTATTTTATGGCTCAGAAAACTGACTTTGTGTGTCAATACAGTGACAATGAGAAAAGGTATGGTAGGTGTCCTTCTGGGTTGACCTGTTTTTAAGTTCATCAATGCATGGCCATGCAACTCATTAGGTATGCTCTAAGGTTTGAGTACAATGATTCTTCTGTGCTCTATATGAAATTTATGGTTCTTTCTCTATATGTAAGTTTTTAAATCTGCATATATTAACTGAGAATTTACCATTACATTGATCATGATACTAATCAATATGCCAATCCTAAAAGTTTACAAAATAATTATAATGTGGGATAATTTTAGGTCTCCGGTCAGTAAAACAACAGGATAGAATATATAGATTTATCTGTTTTAATAATGTATTGTGAATTGTGTTGACTTTTCAATCATGAGAGAAGCAACATAGATCAAGGTTTGATTAAATTATTCCAGCTCCATTCCCCCTGGCCAATGGAGATGTTTGGAATGGATGATGCAAGACTGACCAAATTCTGTCAGCATTTCTCTCCTATTTCTTAAATTTTGTGAATGGTTAGAATTCCAGTTTTAAAGTTTGGAAGTAAATAAACATATCACTACCACAAATATGCTTCCAACAATTATTTATACTTCATAGCTAGTGTTGTTTTCTCAACAATGTTTGGTATTTTTGAAATTTGTTCATTGGCACCATTGATGTGTAAATTTTCCTCAGATGGAATCCAGTGTTTCCAGATTTTTGGTAGAATCTCCTTTTATTTCAAGCCTTGGAGTGTCATCAAATCACAGCCTATGATTGGGGATTTTGACCTGCACTTATGTTTTGAAGATAAATTTTCCTTTACATTATATGGGCTGTAATTATGGGAGACAAGAGGGTCAAAAATAAATGGACAATACTCTACCAACATAAAGGGAATGTTTCAGATTTTTGACTTTACATTTTGACAATCCTATGGCCCTCAGTTCCCATTCCATGGTGGAGGATGTTGCAGAAAAGCTGTAGGGTTTGGACTGTAGATGAGATTGGGATGAGACCCTGACATCCTTCTTCTCTTGCCCACTGGCTCTGTTCTCCTGACTTTTGATGTCATGACCAGACCCTTCATATCTCTGACTTTCTCTGTGTCTGACCTCAGAGTATGAGTAAAACCAGAAACATTCCAATCACAAACCAGCTGAGGTACTGATGAATGGGGGATGGGGAAGATGTGGGCAGAGGAATGTTCACAACCAGTCAGAGCAAGCCACACCCTGTTGTTTGAGAAGCTAATAAAAGGCAGGTCTTTCAGGCCACCCTTCTCTATGATTCTGGACCAGGAAGAGAGAGGAGCTTGCCACTGGGCTCAAAGATCAGCACGTAAACTGGAGAGTGAACCCTCATTGACCCTCCACCAAAGGGCTGTAGAACAGCCACCTTTCCAACATGACACTTTTAAGGCAAAGAGCTTAGATATGGAAGAAAACTTACATGACAGAGAAGACAAGACTGTCTCATGCAGGCCAAGTGAGAGCCAAATCCAAAAACAAGGTAGGGCCTTGGGATATTCGTACAAAGTTGGAAGGAGTGATGCAGGCAAATATGCAGACCCACACATGTTTGCACAGATTTATATTTAGGGGAAAGAATGGAACAGTGATGTTAGAGTCTTCAGTGTGCTTTGAGAAATGTGGAAATCCTCACGTGGAATGTTATGCCCCTGCTTCAACTGTCAGTAAAAGATGAACAAGCTCCTTGAGTGAACGACCCGGATATATGGAACAGGAATGGACTAGGAGTCTTGGTTCCTTGAAAAGACTGTTAAGGAATTATTCTAAGAAAACAAGGTCCAAATGAGAAATGGCTGCATAGGGATTTCAGCTAGGATATTATTCTTCTCTCACAAGGAGGTCCATGGCCTGAGGTGATTCAGAGCCCTTGGGCAGTGAGCTGGGAGCTCACTGACAGTCAGGGGTTTGCTGACCATGGACTCTGGGGAACAGGTGGTTACTCAGGCAAATGGGCACATTTGCAAATATAGTTACTTGTCTATTCCAGTTAAACCAGTCTTTGTGCAGTGTTCACTTACAGGCATTCATACACTCCCCCTTGACCCACAGAAGCAGAGGGCAGCTCTCATAGAGAGAAATATAGAAAGAGAAAAGTCGCTAACCAGGGCATCAAGCCTGGTCAATCAGGTAGGATCTTACTTTTAGGTGGCAAGGACTACAGGCAGGCAAGCAGATATATCTATCCCGGGCATGGGTGGCTTAAGTGTGTTTTTTCAGATGCCAGAATCCACACAGCATTGGGGGCTGAGGATGGGTCTTGCTACCGGGAAGGAGGGGGTGTTCCTGGGGTTTTGGAAATGGCTCATGGTGAGATACCTGAAAGTGCAGTCAGGCCATTGACTCCCACACAAACTTTTCCCACAGGGCTTTGTCTGGTCACTGAACACAGCATGACTTTTGGAAGGAAGGAAAGAAAGGCCTCCAATTCTGGTGATGATAGCAAGATCCAGAAGAGCCAAGATGATTGTTAGACTGGACACTCAAGGTCATACACTGTGCACCACAGGGGGTTTGAATCCAAGTCCCTGGGAAATCAACCCCTGCCTCTTAGAAAGAGCCTGGTATCCTTTCTGCAAGCTTTGTCTGAGGACATTTATCAAGACATGGAAGAGATTTGGGACCAGCAGGTACATTCCCCTTTGACCAGGGTGCAGCTCTCTGCACTCACCTATCTCTGGGGACCTCTGTGCATTGCAGCACAGAAGTTCAATGCCATGGCCACTGAGGTAGCCTATGTTACCCAGCCAATGCCTGGCCCATCCCAACCCAACTGTCCAATTCTCAGGATCTAATGCAGAATGGAGATGTAGCTTAGGCCTCTTCTGGGGGGCAAAGGGCCCATTCCTTCCATGGAGAATCAGAAGCCAGCAACATCAGTGGATCTGACTAGGCTTGAACAGAGATGTAGGCAATCCTCATCCCCACTTGACACAGCTCTTGCAGTGGGAACAACATCCTGCACATGCTCAAAAATATACAGATGTCCCAGGGAAGATTTTTAGACACAGTTCCTTAATAAATTACAAAAATCTAAGAAAGAAACTGTTTATTTCAATACAGATAATGGTCATTTTTTGCAGTTTCAACATTTTATGTACATCAGAAAAGCCGTGTTCTTAAGTCCTGATTCATTATTGTAGGGGTGGGAATTTTGATCAGATCATTTCCATAGAGAGATGCCAAAAGGGCATCAACTTTTGATTAAGTGAGATGTGCCTCCCTCCATTCATAGTGTGTCTTGATTAGTTTACTGGAGTCTTTTCAAGCACTCATGGAGAAAGAGAGAAAGGTCAAAGCTGACAGAGAGGCAGACATTTGGAGATGATTGGAGACAAAGAGATGGTCAGAGGGGTGGCCACTGGGACCATTACCTTAATGCAGATAAAACAGGAGCCAAAGGACAGCAGACATGGGCATGTTACCATGAGATGCTCAGAAAGTTGGAATACCGAGTTTTGGCTGGAGGAGTGAAGTAAGGACCTCAGATGCCAGACACATGCCTTCCCAGCTGATAGAGAAATTCCAAAGGCTATTCGGCCTTCCTTTGAAGACAAGCTGTTCTTTCTGGGGTGACTTAGATTGGATATTTTTAAGACTTTACATCTATAAACTTGTAGCTGGATAAAGACCTTAAATAAAAGCCATTCAACTTCCTACAAATTGCATTCAAGCATCTTTAACAAACTAAATGTCATTGACCTATTTCTATGGTCATCCTTATGGCATTTCTGACAACGTAACAATGATGTCAAACTATGACATATCAGCTTAATTTACATAATGTAGATTTCATAATTGTTTTTGCGTTCATTTCTAAGAGTTTGAGAAATTCATATAGTGCTATAGCCATCATCACACTCTAGATATAGAGGTTTTTCATGACCGCAAAGATTTTCCTCCTGTCTCTTGGAAATCACTATCTCCTCCCAACCTCATATCCAGGAAAACTGATCTGATTTCTGACAACATAGGTTTCTGTTTTTCACAATGTCATGTTAATTTAATTGTGCAGGAAAGACTTACTGATACTAGTTCATTTCACTCCAAATGTTACCTATGATATAGGTGCATGTTCTCATATAGATCATTGGGTTATTCTTTATAATTTAGTGGTATTTCATTGAAAGCATATTGCATAGTTTTGTGCTGGTTTGAAAATATGTTCCATGGAAAAGCCCTGTTTTAGTATGGATCAGACCTTGTGGGAGCAGCCCTTCCTTTTAAACCCTGTCTGCACTACAGGTTGTTAATTGATTAGCTTATCTCCACTGAGATAAGGCACACCCAATTGTGTGGGATTAACTTTTGATTAGATGAGATTAGATTAGACCCCATTTCAGGTGTTTTGTGATTAGTTTATAGGAATCCTTTTAAAGTGAAAGCATTTGGGGGAAACCTCAAATGGCACAGCATAGAGAAATGACAGAAGACTCCAGAGCTGAGTGACACTTCACAGTAGAGCTGACAGATGTGGACCCATAGAGAAGGGAGGTATGGATGTTTGGAGGTGGTTGGAGCCCAGCAGAAAGTGTCATGAGATGTTAAGCAAGCCAGAAGCTGGAGAGAGGCAGGAGAAGCCAAGAGATGAAATCCAGCCCTGGAGAAGCAAATTGAGGAACTTTCAGGGGAACAGAGCCTGATAGTCATGGAGCCCAGGAGGAAGGAACTCTGAGCTTACAGAGGTGTTGTTGATGCATCAGCCTTGCTTGACTTAAGGTGTCTGTCACTGCATGCCTTAGTTTGGACATTTCCACTGGCTTATAACTGTCACCTTGTAACTTATTAGCATCCCCCTTTCAAAGGCCATTCCACTTCTGGTATATTGCATTCTGGCAGCGTAGAAACTAAAAGTTTATTTGAACATATCTTGTTGTTATCCTGTGTCATTTAATGCTTTGGAGATTATAGTATATTGTGCCACCACCATCACCAAAGTAGGGTTCAGACACTTCCTTGTTTGGAGATGAAAAATGTTCATGATTGTTTTTTATTATTTGAAATATTATGAAAATATATATTGCAATAATATATTTCTGAAGTTAACATTTGCACACTATCATAAATGAGGTCTTAGAGTTTTGCACCCTCTTTTAAAAGTGTAAAATGTAATGCATTTGCTGACCAATGATAGATCATGTAATCCCTCAATTCTACTATTAGAGAATGTTGCAACTTTAAGCCTCCCCATGACCAGAAATACTGACACTGCTAATGTGGTCTCTTATGAACCATCTGGATCCTTTCCCTGTACCCACTCTTGAGCTATTGATCCTGGTAAAGATGGAAATCTTGGATTAAGAAGGAGAATAGTAGGGAATGTCCATTGTGACCTGTCCATAAACAATTCTCAGATTGGGGTGAGGGTAGTACAGACAAATTAGATGAACTAATGCATTGAATACCTTGGAAATAAACTTAGGAAGCAGCTATGTCATAGAATACAAGTTGTTCTATGAGTACACAGGCTAGGAAATATCCTGATCATGCTGAGAGTCTATCATTTTCTTCAATTTGTCTTTAATATATTATGCAGCCTCTAACTGTTCTTAAAGGTCTCTTATAAATATTAAATGTTCCAATTTAACTTGTTGTGCACATGAGATGAGTGCATTCTCAATTTGAGGAGATTTTCCTGACAACCTATTCCTGTTCACAAGCTACAGGCCTATGCTTCCTAATCTGAAGCATTCCCATAAAAACTGCCATTTGAGCCACTTTCTCATGTTTCTTCCTGTCACTGATCTCATCCTCTGGCCCATTGGTCCTCAATTTAAGTAGAGGCAAGATTGTATTGAAAAAAACAAATCAGTAGAATAACTCTCCTTTTCATCCTCACTCCTCAATTCATTGGTGCAAATTCCCTGCCAATTTTGAATCTGATTCTATGCTGACAAATAGTATCAAACAATTAACAAGTTAAGTAATGCTAAAAACCTTCCCAAAATAGCTATCTGCCATTTGCTTAATTCCTGGACAATGAAATCTGGAACTCAAGGGAAAGGGAAAATATTCTCCACACCTGTCTTTAGAAGTCGAGATTGTGGAAACTGGACAAATCCATTGATCACAATGGGGTTGTGAGTAAGATCCGGAAAGGATGAGGTGGGTGGAAAACTCCCTCTCCAGGTGGACTTTTTTGCTGCCTAAAGGCAATGTCTTATTCATGCTAATGTAATCAAGACAGCACTATTGTGTGTGATCAAATCATCTTCTGTTAGTCCAAGGTTTGCTGTGATAATTTCTTCGGGGTTTAATTTTCCTCTGCACCGCTATTTTATCATCAGTGTGCACAGCTGAAAAACTCATCCACACCTTGTTGTTTCTCATTCCCAAGCATTTTCCTTAAGGGAACATCTACACAGACTTTTAAATTAGCTATTATTCTGTACCCAATTAATGTACTTCTACACAAGTACAGAGTATTTTCCAAGCAAATAGCTTTCTTGAAAATCTCCTTGATACATGTACTTTGAGTTAATTCAATATCATCAAATTTTTGCTCATGTAGCTACACTGGATTTTTGACTGTTTGCATTTAATGCCTGATCTGATGACAATGTTTTATTATTTATATTTATTTTCAAACACTGTCAATGCTTCCATGAATAGACTCAGGTAATGTCATTTTTATGAACAGTAAATATTGACGTCAGTTCATGTGCGTAATTTTCATAGCTTTAAATTGAGGACTTGTAAGCATAGTTTTCTCTGAAGAGGTTTAAATCCACATCCATGAAGACTGGAGAGGAGGTGTTCAGTTCCCCACATCACAGACCAAGTATGTGGTCAATGTTTTTAATAATTGTAAGTAAGTGAAATGGTGACAACTGGATTGGCTCTACATTATTATGAAAAACACTAGGTATAACTTAGGACATTACTCACTGTGTGAGTTTACTGATCTACAAATTCCCTGACCATTTTCCTTTTATTACTTTACTTGTGGGTCATTCTTTCATTCATGATGGGTAGAAATTCATTTCTATCTCTACTGTAGATATTTCCTGTCTGGGAGATGGACACTGGATATATTTTTTTAACTTTTCTTGAATTCTTAAAGTATATTTTCAGATAGCATTTCCTAGTGCTCATGTTATCAGAGTTTCAAACTTTGATTTCTTCCTTGAATTATTATTTTTTTTTGCAGGGTCACATGCAGCCTCTGGGAATCGAACCCAGGTCTCTGGCATTGCAGGTGAGAATTCTGCCCCTAAGCCACCGTTACACTGCCCTTTTCCCTTGGATTTTATAGAGTGTGTGTAATGGGTCAGATTATTTTTATTTGTAAAAATAATTTGCGGTTTTCAAGAAAAAAGAATTAACTTCACCTCAAACATCATGATCTTTCCTAGTATATATTTTTTCTCATGGCATTTCAGGATCAGTTAAAATTTAATATAAAAGCTCTCAAATGAAGCTTATATGGGATTCACCTAGAGGCCTTTTAAAAGAATGAATCTAAATGTCCATCAACAGGGTTTCTGATTGTGGAAGTCTGGACCAGGGAGGAAGAATCCGTATTCCTTTGAGTTTTCCTTTATGATGCTAGAGCTCCAGATTCATGGTCATACTTTGAGAATGATCATCTTTTGATAGATTTATTGGTTCTTCTATTTGTGAATGTGGATCACGGGCGGAATATGAAGTCAGGTAAGTGGCTAGCATTAGTACTTATACATTTGTGGATGTTGTGAGCCCATGTCCAGTTGTGTTCGGCAAGGATGGGGCTGGACTTCTCTCATACCCCTGTTTTGATGGCTGTGTTCACACTCAGGGCCACTGTGGTCAGAAAAGCATCTGCTCAGGGGCTGTGAATGCAGCCTGGGATGGTATTGTCAGTTCTTTCTTCTCTAATCTCCCTATCTCCTTTTCAGAAAGCACTTGAGGTGAACAGTCACCATGAGGGCTTCATATGAGAGAGAGGTGCAAGGTGGTAGCTCTGAGGACATGGGGAGTGGAATGGTGCTCAAACATGCCAGACTGGCATAGAATCTCATGTTTCTCATGAATCCCTTTTCACACACAGGAGAGCTGTATGACTGGTGTGTTCCTAAGCCTCTGTATTTAAAATATCCTACAATTCTGAAGACTCAAGATGGTCTTTTCTCTATGGTAAATACATTTCAATGAACAAAAGGTTTTTTTAAAATTTGAACTGCAAACTGTAGAAGTCACAATACATATACAGGGTGCATGGGTGACTCAGTGCTAGAATGCTTGCCTTACATGCATGACACCCAGATTCAATTCCTGGACCATGTACACCCTCAAAAAAATACATATACTATGTGTCATTTATAGTAACTTTATTTTCTTTGAATATAACTGAAAATTGTTATTTTACAATGATTTTTAATAGCCCAAATACTCAAAATATATCAGAACAAGAGATTATTGCCGTAAGAGTTTACACTGAAACATTTCCGTATGTCTAAAACTCTCCTCATGCTGGAACTGCTTACAAGATGCAGATAGTTGGTGAGTGTTTTACCAATGTTTTCTTAAACTTAATGAGTATAATACCCTTGTTCACAATATTGTACTTAATGTTCTAAGCAGTTAATGAATATTTGCTGCAAGGATGAAAGTTGTTGCTAATACTCCTTCCCTTATACCTAAATATTGAAGCTAGCATCTACTCTTTGACTTGCCATTTCCTTGACATCTATGAAGTCCTCATGTTCTATAATAGGCTTCTAACTACAGGACTTGGCTGAGATGAATGTAGCCAACATCAATGACCATATCCCAGTGTTTAACCCCAAGAGTCATAGCAAAGATATCTATTAATATTACTCTCAACCTACTCACAGTCCTCTACTCCATGTATAGTTTGAGGAGGTTTTCATGAGTTTTTATTCTAAGCAAGTTTTTTGCCTCATAAGTTGAATCTGGAGTGATTTGTGAGGCAATCATCATTCTACCCTCCAACCTGACCTTCTATAGTCTCTTTATCTCTCTCAGTGACCTCCACCAACTCCCCCACCACCCCAGTGGCCATTAGATATTTCCTAGGCTTCTTCTACTCTGCCCTACATTCATCTGAGTCTTCTTGACTTCTATCATTGGACTCCTCCTTCATCCAGTGGACTTTATGCCTTCCATCCCTCCACTTTCCCCATTTTCCCCATTCCACTGAGGTTGTACCATTTTTCAGACCTCTCTGCTTCTCACCTTCAAGTTCCCTAGTCCCCAACCATCAAGCATCCACAGCTTCCTAATGATCCCCATTCATCACCTAACCCTAAAATTCTTGTTACTTTTTCCTGGTCCATTTATCTCACTCATACCCAGTTTCTTAACCAGCTGCTTTCATCATCCTGTTCTCGTTTTGCCTCCCAGGGCCTGCCCACTACTTTTCACAATTCCATCTTCCCTTCCAGCACTCCACCTTTGCCTTGTGCCAGTAATAATGCTCAAGACCTCCCTACCCTTTTGTTTTTCCCCTCTAGCCACCATTTTACTTAATTACTCACAGATATTAAGTCTTTTATGCATTATAAGCAC
Source organism: Tamandua tetradactyla (assembly GCF_023851605.1). Lineage (NCBI taxonomy): Eukaryota > Metazoa > Chordata > Mammalia > Pilosa > Myrmecophagidae > Tamandua > Tamandua tetradactyla. The sequence continues at coordinate 7,237,016 of NC_135342.1, forward strand.
TCCTACTTTTTACCAAACTTTGCCCATTATCTCAACATCTGCATTATCCCCTGCTTTCCCATGACCTAACATCTTCAGCATTAAAAGCCAGCAGTTCCCTTAAATCCCTTGGACACTGGCCCATTCTTATACTTAAACATGACAGTGTATTTTACATCAATTGTGACTTTACCTGATGACTTTAAACCCTTTGATTTTCTCTGCCCACTTCATCCTTTATCCTCCAAATACTGAGGTTCTCAGCTTCTCCCTACTGTTCCACCACTTTCCAGTGGCCTTTCACTTAAAGCACATAGAAATATGTTTTCACCTATTAGATCACACAGCAATGTGCACAAATGGGACTGTATATACACACACACAGACACACACACATACATGTACACATGTACCTATATTTGTCAATGCATATATATGCACATGTGGTATACTGACAAATATAGGTACACATGTACCTATATTTGTCAATGCATATATATGCGCATACACAGATATGTGCGTGTACATGTGTATTTTGTATGTGTATATGTTTGTGCATAAACAGGGAGATAATTTTTCCCATAAAACAACTGCATTGGAAATATTATATTAAGAAATGTAATGATAATAATTACAGTAACAATTTTATTTAACCTAATTTTCTTTTTTATTTGACATTTAGATGGTCATGATAGTTGTTTAATTGTTTAAATTATGCATGACATATTGTTCATTTTTTCTATTTTAATCTAAAGGTTTGTTATGTATGTTGAAAAATTATTAAATATAGTCAGCCAATGATGCTACCCAAATAGGAAGAAATATTCTACGTATATTTAATGGGGAGATTAATAGATTTTTGGGGTTAGATATACCAATTTGTGTGTGTTATTTTTTACTGTTCATCTACTTTGTAAATTATTTCTATTAACTTCTGTGCTTTATAAGTTTTTTAAAAATGAATTCTAAATTTTACTCTCTGATTTGGAACTTTTATACTGCAGGGTTTTTTAAACTAGAAATTACAGCATCCTTTAAAAACACAATCTAATGGTTCTTATGGGTTGCTTCAACAGAATCACAGTGATGGAAAAGAAGAATCAGGAAACAACTTTGCTTTTCATAAAGAGTTTGAATTTTGTAATAGATCTGTAGGTATGAGTACAAGAGGGAAATGGAAACACCTTGTTTGAAACATTCCAGGTATTTACAGATTTTCTATGATAGATAAATTAGTTACCAATGTACCTAATAGCAAATAATATCACATTTTGGAATAAGGTTTTTTAAAAGAGATTAAAGATGTTTTACAAAATTTTATATTAAGGCTTATATTTATTTATCTTCAGATAACATTTCCAACTACTGTCAAGAGAAAGGAGATTTGAAAATGATATGCATCTTTATACACAATTTCTTATTTCACAGAGTACCTTTACTCAACATCTTATTAAAATTGGTGATGCGACCCTTGACCAGATCAGATGCTTTGAGCAGGTTATGGTGCAGAAATGTGTCTCTGTGCCTGCTGTAGTTATGAGGTGGAGAGATTCTTCTTGTCCCAAAACACTTTTGATCATTTTTATTAATAATAAATGAATTCTCTCACCATAATTAACCAATTAATTAATTACCACATTAATTTATTTAATACTGTTAAGCAACATTAGAAGTAAATAATTGGGGAGGGCCAAGAGTTAACAGGAGGTTAGACTACCTATAGTCATGCCTAAGAATTACTTCTGGAGGCCCGCTTTTGTTGCTCAGATGTGGTCTCATTCTCTCTAGTGAAATCATTGCCTTCTCCCCTACATTGGGCTTGACATCCAGGGGTGAAAGTCTCCTTGGCTTCATGGGAGATCACTTCCAGAGAAGAATCCATCCCTGGCATAGTGGGATCAACAATTCCTTCCTGACCAAAAGGGGGAACAGAAGTATAACTAATAAAGTATCAGTGGCAGAGAGAGTTCAAATAGGGTCAATAATCTACTCTGGAGTCACACTTCTGCAAGCTTCAGTTAGACATTGCTACCTATCATAACTTGCAATCCCCAACCAGGATCACTCCAGCTAATCCTGAAGAATACCTGGAGCAGTATATAAGATTCCACAAGGGTTCCATGCACTAGTGTAACTTTCCGAAAACCTACAACTTCCAATGGGTCCCTGGACCCGAAAATTCCTGAGACTTAGAGAGTCCATCCTCTCCAGAACATCAGTTCCATCTCCCTTCCCATATTACTGACAGTCTCTTTCTAACAGAAAAAGTTAGAATGTCCATATCCCAAACACCCCTAAAGAGAGGGATAGAAAGATCAAAAGTGATGGTGGAGTTACACAGAGAAGATATGATTTAACAAATGAATATAATTGCTGAGTCATTAAGTTGATATCTCTTTTAGTCTCCAGTATCTTAGAGCAGCTAGAAGTCAAAACCTAAAGTTGTGAAATTGTAACCCATGTCAAATCCTGAAATATGTTCTACAACTAATTGTGGTGCTGTGCTGTTAAACTTCTTGCTTTTGTATATATGCTATTTTTCACAAAAAAAGAAAGAAAAATGTTAATTGAGGTGTTAAAAATATTTAAGCCTTCTAACCTCCTATTTTCTTGAGCAACTAGAATTAAAAAAAATCTGAGAGGATCATATGGTAGCCCATGACAAACTCTGGAATCTGTCCTGTAGCTGCTTATTGAATAGTGCTTTGAAAACCATTACTTTTTATTACCTTGCTTTGTATATATGTTATACTATAGAATAAAAAAGTTAAAAAAGAATTAAAAAGAATAAGAGTTTTATCTCACCATAATTAATCAATTAATTAATTACCATGCAATTTTTTAATAGCTTTAAGTTTCATTTTTATTACAGAAGAAAGCATTAATATTAATCTACTCCAATTTCCTGACTTTTAACATTTGGAAATAAATATTAAAAAAAAATCTAAGACAGATGCATGGAATTTAATGCATAGCCTAGTGTGATTTAACAAAATCAATCATAGATATAGAACCTTGTTCATAGAACAGGATATTGTCAGATGAAAAACTACTCATGCGTTCCCTCTTATACCACCAAGGGAAACCATTATGAGGACATTTAATAGCACAGATCACTTTCACCCATTTATACATTTTATGAATGAAATCACAGAGATTGACCATTTTTGATTTGGCTTTTTTCATTCCACAAGTTGCTTGAGAATTTTTCTTTATGAAGGCACAATTTTTAGCTCATCCATTGGCATTGGTGTATAGGAGTCCACTATGTGACACTCTAACAATGTATTTAATCATTTTATTACATGCACATGTGAATAGTTTTCAGTTTGTAGCGATTATAAATAGTGCAGGAATATAAATCTAGAGAGAAAGAGAGAGGAATAGAGAAAGAGAGTGAAAGGGAAAGAAAGAAATGCAAAACACAAACTTCCCCATGTCAAATGATGTAATAATCTCTCATTAAGTAATTTTCTTCCATGTTCCTTCTGAGCTGCTCTTGGCATGAAGGCTGTTGGTATACCTCCCTCCATCCATTCTATGCCAAGCTCTGTTGATCCTACTCTTCTCTGTATTACTGATCCCTACCTCAATATTTTATATTTTCTTACATTGTTATAATACAATTGTCTATACTAAGCCCCTTCTCCAAACTACACATTACACTCATCTAGATGTGTTGACTGGATGACAATTGTCTTCTCTTTAATGTAATAAAAGTCTTAAAGTTACTGGTTGGAACAATGTATCAAACTCAAATTAATATCAAGTTGTTTCAAATCATGCCTTTGGCACTCCCAGGAATTTTAAAGACTAGAGAATTTAACAGCATCTAAAGGCAAAAATGTTAACCTACAGTAGTTTGTCATTGCTGCCTGAAGACACAAGATTCCTGTGTCAGAATAAAAGGTCTTTATTAAGCATGACACAGCAGTCAGCATGAGGTTAACATAAACTTAATTTTCTTTGCCCTCCAAGTCCAAGGAGAAAGATGCAGAGAATTGCACATAGATACAGTTCCTGCATTGAGCAATGTCTCAGTCAACTTACTCGGAACTTAGGAAAAGCCAGTCTTCTCAAGTGGACTGTTAGCATGCCTGCCTTACCATTTACCCTCGCCAAAAACAGTACATCTATCAATAGAAAAGCAAACAAGTCTGTAATCTGTCCCTTAGTGAACCTTTATTTCTGTCTTCCAATTCTATTTTCTGTACAACATCCTTTAAATAAACATGCCAATGTTTGTGCAGAAGGAAATATGCCAATGCCTGTCCCAGAAGAGATAAATACAAGAGAAAATCCCATGAACAACTGTCTCCCATTGATACCAACCCATTTCTACGATATCCGTCTTCTAGAAAATTTCCCCAATAATGCATAATTTATTAAGATGTATGAGGGACTGGGAACAACTCCATAATACCTACTTCATGCTCCATTTGATGGAGACCATTATCACCAGGATTCCAAGCAACAGAATGAGGTCAACAGGTTATATATATCACAATATTGCTTGTTAGGATTTGGACCCAATCTGATTAAATAATCTCATCAACCATCAGGGTCTACTTATATAATCAAGTGGCTTTCTGCACATTTCTGTACTGATGTTTCTTCTGGCCTTAGGCACTAATTTATGTATAAAAAGATGTATTAAAAAGGTTGCACAGATTCCACGCTGGCCTACCAGGAAAATGTTAAAGTCAATATCATCCATCAAACCCTGACCAGCGAACTGATGCTGAAATGAAAATTATACACTGCTTATGAATGACTCATGAATTTAAATATCAGGATGTTGTGGATGATGTTCTGCAAGAACAAAGGCAGATGGCAGGTACTGATACTCTCCACAGGTGCTGATAAAATAAACAGAGAATGAATCCCTGGTTCAAATTTACATAAAAAGAAAGACTTTGCAGCATCTATCTTTCAGCAATTATTAATTAATTTTCCCTGTCCAAGTTTCTATTCTAAAATGCAAGAAACAGAATGCACTTAAGAGAGATGAATCTCTGATTTTGAATTGAGCTCTTCCATTTGCATCTTTTGAACTAATCAATAAATGACCATACTCATCAGCAATAATGGGGCAGTAGCAACCTTACATTCAAGGACCATCTCAGGTTTAAAGGTACATATCCAAGGCCCCATGTACTATATCTGGACATGATAAATGCTCTCTATGTCTTATCAATTATTGTGGTCATAATGCCCATTGATCAAGAGCACGGACTCTGAAATAGGGAGCTGGGTTTGAGTTCAGACTCACCACACAGGAGCTGTGTGGCTTTGGGCAAGGTACTTAACTTCACTGTTGTACATCAGTGTCTTCAGAGGGAAACTTTTATTGGAGAGATACTTCCTTCCAATATTTGGAACACATGATATCATTACACACATAAGATAACATTATGTGTGCAATGAGTTAACACATAAGGAGCTCATATCAACTTCAGGCATGTAGTAAGAACTACAATTGTATTAGCAGGTTTTATTATTATACATTAATATAATTTCTTTTAGATATAGACAGATGATTATGAATAAATTAACTGAGGAAATAAACCAACCAAGTAAAATCAAGATTGCTATTGTAAAATAAAACAATATGACTCAAATCTACAGGATGTCATAACCTTTAATTGAATGGTCATAAAAGGTGATCTGTGTTCTGTATATCAATAAGAGTCAGCAAGAAGTCTAAGTTATGTATTATTTTAGAAGGAAGAGCTAATGCAGTGTAAAGAGGCTTTTTCCCACAGAGTTAGAAGAACAGAATCCAGAACATGGGTCTGGAGTTTGGTGAACAAGATGAAAGATGGAGAAATAATGAGTCCAGTCATACCTCTCAGATATGAAGACTAGACAATTTACTTTCTGTGTGATGCAAAGAACTGAAGGAAAAATTGACTGCGTTTTCTCTAAGGGAATAGATTTTAAGGAAGGAGTAGAGAAGGCAGATACCTTTGAAGTAACTATTGCAGCAATTCAGATGAAAGGTATATATTGCTTCTCCACTGGACATGGAAAGAAGGTCAACTCAACAAAATTTAGAGGTAGACTATCTACCTGCTGGAGGATAAGAAGGAAGGAATGAGGAAAGCAGATAATAAATGTGTAGCATGTGAACAAAATAGGAATTATGGGCAGGGTTGTCATATCTGGGGGTTCAATAAGTGTGGGATTTGCTCATTGAAATATTCTGCAATGGATATAATAATTTTGGGATGCCTCTGGACCTCCATGTGGAGATGTAATGTGACCATTTAGAGAAATGAACTTTGATTTCACAGAAGATCAGGTGACAGATAAAGATAAGAGAGTCATTGATTAAAGATGGTGTATAAATCCACTGACTTGTAGAACAATGTTGGTGGGTCCAGAACCCATTTATGATTCAAGCAGAAGAGGAAAATCAAACAGGAGAATGAGCAATGGTCACCAATGATGCAGTAGGAAGCCAAGAATCTGCCAGTCCACAGACATGAAAATAACTCAAAATGTATGTAAAAAAGAATGTTCTCCACTTTGCTGAAAGCTACTGAGGATCATAAGAGCTATGGTGAGAAAGTGGTCACTGGATATGGGGATAACATGTCAATGTTTCTTCTTATTAGCCTATGCTCCCTGGAGTAGCAGCATAAAAGTTTGACCTAAGTGAACTGGGATTACAGTGTTAAGTGGGACTGCAAATGGTAAATAAGCAAGTCTGAGAATTATAGTTGGAAAGTTAAGCAGAAATATGGGTGATTAGATAGAAGAGATTAGGAGATTCATTTTAGTTGACATTAAGAGACTTGATCCAGTTGATATATTGAGGCTGAAAAATTGAGATATGAATGATGTACTGAACTGAGGGTTAAACAAGTTCGTTATTTACCAGGGTTATTAAATGGGAGAACTCTAATGAAAAAAATGTGGGGATGTTGAGTTAGTGGAATGATTCAAATTTATAGTTTATGGATGGAACAGTTCATACTCCAGTTTAAATTTTACTCTTCATTTCCATTTTTTGCAGAACTTCTCAGATGTTCTCCATCAGGTGATTATTGAAAAGTTATCTTCTGAGTGAGTTCTTATAGGGAACATCTGTCTAAAATTTAAGGTCCGATGCTGCAAGTGAAGTCATTATGCTCCCCTCTAGGTGACAAATGACATCCAAGGGTGAAAATCTCCATGGTACTGTGAGATATGACTCCCAGGGAAGAACTTGGCACTGTCACCAAGGGCTTGACTATGTCTTCCTGAAAAAAAGGGAGAAATCATAACAAATAGGGTATCAGCAGCTGAGAGAGTTCAAATGGAATTGAGAGGCTGCTTTGGAACTACTCTCATGCTGGCTTTAGCTACATATTACTACTTATTATGGTTTTCCAACCCCAAGAAAAATCATTCTCACCAACCCTAAAGCACATCTAAGGCATTATCTGAGATTTTACAAATGTTCCATGTGCTATGGTTAATTTCCAGAAACCTACAAGATCCAGATGGTCCCTAAACAACATGAAAAGGTTACAAGGTGCATCTGCAAATACTCCCAATGATTAGGAGAAGGACCAAAGGAGAAGGAAGAGTACTGACAGAGAATATAGGACTGAACGAATGAGTATGAATGCTGAATCACTATATTGATATTAGTTTCAATCTCCAGTGTTTCGGAGCGGCTAGAAGGAAAAACCTATAATTGTGGAACTGTAACCCATACCAAACTTTGAAATCTGTTCTATAACTATTTGTTAACATGTACTTTGAAATTTATTGATTTTTTGTATGTATGTTATATTTCACAATGAAAAGTGTTTAAAATAAAAAAAAAGTTTCCTTCTCAATGAGTTCTTCCCAGGACCATATGTCTAAAACTGCAACTGTTACTCACACTCCTCAACTTCCTTCCCATTTTCACCTCCTCATCTTAGGTGCAAACCAAAATTGTACTATCTGCCTCCAGGCTACTTCTGCCTAATAATAGCATTGAGGCTTTGATCAAAATATACAAATTCTTTAGAATATGGTTGCCTCAATTAAAATATTTTTTACATGTGGATCACATTCTAGCCATGTATATATTTGGAAGTGCAATATTTTCTGCCTGAGGGAAAGCAGAGATTTTTTTTTTCTTTCAATCACATCTGGTGTGAAAAAACTCTAATGACAGCTGTTTGACCTGGATAACTGAATAAAACCTTTGGATCCCAATTCTAATTTGCCCCCATCATTTCAAAAAAGATGAGAGCCACACTATCTTTTTCCAATCCCTGCTAACCAGCACTCCATTCTAATGCAGAGAACCATATTTTCCAGAAGGACCTTCCAATCATGAATCTAATTATAATTTGCTAAGCACAGAAACTTATATAGAATCTGGAAGCTGGAAGTGAAGGAAACACCATTCATCTCTAGGAAAATCTAGTGACCAGATTCAGAAGTACACAGACCTCCCCATCAGGCCTACCCCCAACCCCAGTGATGGCACCCAGAAGCAATGACTTCTCCATCCCACTTCATAGGCTGTCAGGATAAAGTTGCCATTAGGATTACTTCTCTGGTCTTTGCCTTCTCCATCCTACTTCATGGGCAATCAGAATGAAGTTGCCATTAGGATTACTTCTCTGGTCCTCCAGTTATGTCTTTCCAGTCTTTCACTGATACAACCCATTTCAAATTGAGACAATCTTTAATTACATAACTTCAGTAGTGGGCAGTCCTAGTATGGCCTGCTACTTTACCCTGGGACCCTCAAGTACAATGTGTCTCAGGGCCATGTGTGTCAGTGTCCTGACATAAAGTGCAAACCCCTAGTAAATAAAGGGACTCCCAGTCCATTCCTTCCCCTTTTGTCCCCAGTATATGGAAACATTCACCGGAGGCACAGTTACTCTGGTGGGCCTGTTTTATGACATCCAACTCACAGCCCAGTAGGTGGTGAAGGCAGCAGAGCTCGCTTCTGTCCTTGGTGGAGAGGGAACAGGGCTTTTTCACTGCTTCAGCACATGAACCAAGGTTCCTCATCCATCACTCATGGTTTGAAACCTGCTGGCTATGGCAAACAGATGTCCACTAATGAAGTTGACTTTGCTCTGTCTCTTCTGTATTTGAGAAAATTATCTTCCATTTGAGCTTCTATGAGTGGTACAATTGCTGTGACTTTGCCTGTTTGAATGTCTTATGTATCCCAGAGAAGATATGTCTTAATCCTTGTCTATTCTTGTGGGGGCAGTTGTTTCTTTTAATCTGATTCAATACTGTAGGGAAGAAACTTTTGGTTAGATTATATCACTGGAGATGTGGCTTCCCCAATTGTGGGTGTGGCCTTTTGGCTGGATGAACATGTGATTCCACCCATTACAGTTAGGTCTTCATTAGTTTACTGGAGTTCTTTAAAAGGAGAAACACTTTGGAAAAACTTCAGAGGTTCATACTATTACAGATGACATTTGGAAATTGAGACAGAAGTAGCCTGGGTGCAAAGCAGAGACTCAGAAATAGGCAGAATATGAAGAGAAGAAATCTCCAGCATTGACAGATAATAATCTAAGAGATGAAATCCAGAATTTTGTTCTGAAGCAGCTAAATGAATGCCTGCAGATGCTTAGAGAAAAGATTACTGGCATCAGAAGCTGATAGGAAGTAGACCAGGAACAAGGACAGTGATTGCCAGCCATAGCTTCCCAGCTGACAGAGATATCCCAGACAAATCAGCTTTTCTTGAATTAAGACATCTTCACCTAGATACCTTAGTTTGGACATTTTTATGGGCATACAACTGTACACTTACAACTGAACAAATCCCCTTTATTAAAGCTGCTCTATTTCTGGTACATTGCAACTAGCCTCTTAACAAACTAATAAAGTGACCCTAACATGTGTGGTGGAATGGGTTTACATCTTTAAAGTGTTTCTTCTTCTGAAAAATGGTAATAAATCCCTTAATCCAAAATATATAAGTATGTGCATTTTTACCCAAACAGATCAATACATTCCATTAGAAACATTTTAATTTCATGTTTTGAAAGTCTAATCATCTCACCAGTTAGGATTTTTCCCATGGTCCTCTTGTCCTCTTAGCACTTGATCTTAATGAAATTGATTTTAAAGATTCTCCTAAAGCTTAAATGTAATAAAGGTGCTCTGCTGATTTAAAAACAACAATGAAATAAAACATCTAATAGCTTTCCATTGAACCCATGAAAAACTCCTAAATTACTTACTCTAAAAGTTTGGAGAAACAGAATCTAGCTATCTTTGGATTAATGGAGGTAAAAGAAATTGATGATGACAATGTAAAGGAGGGGAGAAATTTATATGATTTTAAGGTGAAATAAACATATTTGTTAGGTCGGGGGAATAGGGAGGGCTCTATGGCTGGAATCATGATGTCACTTCTGAACGAGAGGTAGACCATTACAACCAAGTCTTTTACACAGCAGACATCTGTTCACTCATTGCTCAATGGACATCTGACCACCTGCTGCTCAACCCATTTGTATAATGATCCTTTGCTTTATGTGCCACTCCTTTCATGTCATCACCTAACCCCTGCCCTTAAAAACTGCATGCAGGGTGGGCCACGGTGGCTCAGCAGGCAAGAATGCTTGCCTTCCATGTCAGAGGACCCAGGTTCGATTCCAGGTGACTTCCCATGTAAATGTAAAAAAAAAAAGTTAAAAACTGCATGCGCCAAAGCCCACGCCCAGACTCACCTCACTATATCTTGGGTTCAGTGAGCTGTGCCCGGGAGTGCAGCCAATAAATCATGCTCACTTAAAATAACTTCATCTACTTTCCTTTCTCTCAAATTCTTCATATCTTAAGACCTTTCATCTTGGTGCCAAAACTTGGGAGAGGAGCACAGGTGCTGCCCGCCCAGCCAGGGGCAACCCGACTTCCTCTCGCTCTTCTTCCACATAGCCAGAGACCAGGGATCCTTTGATCTGTTGCTACATCCATTACTGATTGGGTAAGTCCCTCCCCTCTTAGCCCAGCTGCTGGCTCTTGCCATTCTGAGAAGGAGAGAGCTTGTCAGTAAATTACTCTCCAAAAATCGTGAATTCACATTAGGTTCTCTCCCAAGGCCTGAGGTGAACAGGGATGCCTGCAAACCTCATACTCTTTTTCTGGGCCTTGGAAAGTTGTGGGGATGCTCTCCTTCTTTTTACCTCCCAAATTCGGGTCCAAGACCTGAACAGGACTTTAAACTGGCTCATAAGAGCTTTAAGGACTCTTTCAGAGCATTGGGATGCTAACGCCCCTGGGCCAGTTCTTTGTTCTTAGAGCCATTCCTTTGTTCTGTGAGACCTATCAGCATGGGTAATAAATCTTCTAAAACCCAACCCTTTACTCCTCTAAGTTGCCTACTGGCAAACTTATCCATACTGAATTTGCTTCAAGACATTCGGCCGAAATGCCTTTCTTACTTTTGTAGAAAGGCTTGGCCACAATATCAATTGGATAATGGTTCTCATTGGCCTGAGGGGGGATCTTTTGATTTTAAGGTCCTTAATGACCTCCAGAATTTCTGCCAAAAGAATGACAAGTGGGCTGAAATTCCTTATGTCCAGACTTTTCTTTTCCTGTGCTCCCATCCCTCTCTTTGTAATCCTTTCTCCATGGCTCAGGTTCTCCTAGCCAAGGAAACTCTCAAACCCTCCCTCTTCTCTGACAAGACTTTCTCCTTTTCTGAACCCCCTGACTCATCCTTTTTCAATTGACCACAGTCTGCAAAATCCTTACGCACAATCCCTTCCTCCCTCACTCTATCTCTCCCTCTCTCTGGCAGCACTTCAGTCACCATCTTGCCCCTTACCTTCTTCTTCTCCAGGGGCACCTCAGATGCCATCTTGCCCCTTACCTTCTTCTCTTCCAGCGGCACCTCAGATTCCATCTTGCCCCTTACCCTCTTCTTCTCCTCCAGCGGCACCTCAGATGCCATCTTGCCCCTTACATTCTTTTCCTCCAATGGCGCCTCAGATGCCATCTTGCCCCTTACCCTCTTCTTCTCCAGCGGTGCCTCAGCCACCATTTTGTCCCTTACCTCCTCCTTCTGCTCCAGTCGCACCTCACCCACCATCTTATCTCTCACTTTCCCCACCTATCTCAATGGCACTCCAGCTGCCATCTTATACTTCTCCTTTTCTGCCTGCACTCTCGCTGCCATCTTATCTGTCCCCATCCTCACTTTCCACTGCCCTGGCAGCACTCCCGCTGCCATCTTATCCTCCCCTTCCATCTCCATCCAGTCCCCCACTGTCCTGAACAGCCTTGCCCTCCTCACCTACAAGCTCTCATACCCGCTCAAGGACTCTTTACTCTGACGCCCAGCATCAGCCATCCTGATCACCCTCACAGAGCCCAGGGTAACAATCAAGGTAGCGGGTAAGTCCACATCATTTTTAGTGGACACAGGGGCTAACTTTTCCATCCTCCCCTCCTATTTAGGTCAACTCTGTCCTTCCTGGGTCATGGTTACAGGCATAGTTCACCATCCTTCTCACCCCTTAACCACTAAGCCACTCACGTGTTTAATAGAGGGACATCCTATTACATATTCTTTCTTAGTAATGCCTTCTTGCCCTAGCCCACTACTGGGATGGGATTATCTTGCCAAGTTAGGGGTATCAATACACTGGATAAAAATTCCTCCTGCAAATCTACTACTGCCTCTATGTGAGGCCTCTGCCTCTGCCCAGGACCCTATCCTTCTCACTCACCCCCTACCACCCCACCTAGTCGACCCAAAAGTGTGGGACACCTCCACCCCATAATAGCTTCCCATCATGAGCCAGTTCTCGTATGACTAAAGTATCCATCCTCATTCCCCTCATGGCCATAATTCCCCATTTCCATAACCTGTTGAAGGGGACTGCAACCCATCATCAACCGGTTCAAAGGGAAAGGACTCCTTATACCTACTAATTCATCATGTTGTGCTCCTATTTTACCTATTAAAAAGCTGGATGGTTCTTACCATTTAGTCCAGGACCTTAGACTAATTAATGAAGATGTCATTCCTATCCACCCAGTGGTTCCTAACCCATATACTCTTCTCTCACACATACCTCCTCACACTACTCACTACATGGTCCTAGACCTCAAATATGCCTTTTTTTACTATACCTCTGGACCCTGCCTGTTACAATCTATTCACTTTACCTGGGAAGACCTGGACTCTTTAGCTGCCCAGCAACTTACATGAACAGTATTACCTCAGGGGTTTCACGATAGCCCCCACATCTTTTGCCAAGCCTTAGCCAAAGACCTAACACAATGCAATCTAACTCCCACTGTTATTCTCCAAAAGGTAGATGACATTAATTTGCAGCCCTTCTGAAGATGCCTCCACAGATGCCACAGCCACTCTACTAAATTTCTTGACAGAGAAAGGATACCGGGTTTCACAAACCAAGGCCCAACTTTCCTGTTCCACTGTTACTTATCTAAGCCTCCTCCTTACTCCCATCTCTCTTGACATCTCACACTTTACAGGCAGCAAGTGCTCCCCAAACTCCAGCCTCCATAAAATGCTGAACAGATTTTATCCTTTCTAGGTTTTGTGGGATTTTTCCAGCACTGGATCCCTAATTTTTCTGTTCTAGCAAAGCCCCTCTATGATGCAGCCAAAGCAACACCTGCAGGTCCGCTGAACCACCCCTCCACCATATCCAAAGCCTTCTTGGTCCTCTGTGATGCCTTACTTCAGTCACCTCCTCTTGCCTTCCCAAATCCTGACAAATCATTTATTCTATCTACTGGTGAAAAGCAGGGAATGGTGGTAGGGGTTCTAACCCAACCTCTGGGACCAACCTATACTCCAATAGCTTACCTTTCAAAAAAGATGGACCCTACTGCCTGCAGCTGGCTTCCCTGTCTCCAGGCTTTAGCTGCAGCAGCCACCCTAACCCGGGAAGCTCTGAAACTCAGCTTGGGTAAAAGCCTCCAAGTTCTGTCCCCCCACCATCTGCAAGACCTTTTATCCCGTAAGTCTCTGTCTCTGCTCACTCCTCCTCGTGTCCAAGAATTTCATTTACTATTCCTGGAAAACCCAGACATTGCTCTCTCTACCTCACCTAGTCTCAACCGTGCCACTCTCCCCCCTCAAAAGCCCTGTCAATCCCCTTATCCCAACCCACCCATCTTTGCATCAAAATCATGGAGGGGCTTGCCTCCCCACGCCAGGTTCTTTCAGACACACCACTGCCAGAGGCGGATCTTACCCTTTTCATAGACAGCAGTTCAATTATAGACCAGTAGGGGAGGCACAGAGCTTGATATGCTATAGTCACTCCTTCTGAAATATTTGAGGCCATAGGACTCCCAGAGGGAACCACATCCCAAAAAGCTGAGCTAATTGCTCTAACCAGAGCTTTATACTTAGCTAAACACAAGTCAGCTAATATTTACACAGATTCTAAATATGCTTTTTAAATAACACATTGCCACTCAGCTATCTGGAGGGAGCAAGGATTTCTTACCACAAAGGGCTCACCAGTAATTAATGCTAAATTAATCCAACGCCTCCTTCAAGCCCTTCTGCTGCTCTCGCAAGTGGCCATCATCCACTGCAAGGGACACCAAAAAGATGACTCTGATGTCAACCATGGAAACAGCTGGGCTGATGCAGTCACACGGGAACTAACCAAAGAACCCTCAACTTCAGACCTACTTGCACCAATTCTTTTCTTTACTATTCCTTCCCTCCAACCTGTCTACTCTTCCAGGGAACATGCAGACATCCTCACACAAGGAGGCTCTGCAACACTGGAGGGCTGGATCTTCCTGCGTAACAAGGTGGCTCTCCCAGTTGAGCAGGTTCATGATATTCTTTCTCAAATACACTCATCACTACATATCGGACCCAGAGCCCTCACAAAGTTCCTCCAGCCTTTATTCCACCACCCATCCCTGACTGACCTCATAATGTTGGTTTGTCCTTTTTGTCCCTCTTGCCAAATAACAAGTCTGCAGGGAGGGTTGTGCCCTACTTTCCCAACTCACCAGCTAAGGGGCCACTTTCCCGGACAGGACTGGCAACTCTATTTCACACACATGCCCACCCATAAGAAATTACGGTACCTCCTAACTATGGTTGACACTAACAGGTTGGATAGAAGCTTTCCCTACTACATGGGAAATTGCTGACGTGGTGACAGACATCCTTCTAAAACAAATCATTCCCCATTTTGGACTACCTACCTCCATGCAATCCAATAATGGCCCAGCTTTTATTTCTCAGGTGGTTCAACAAACCTCATCGGCCTTGGGATTAAAATGGAAGCTACATGTTCCTTAACGACCTCAATCTTCTGGTAAGGTAGAATGAGCCAACAGTCTTATCAAAACTCAACTAACCAATTTGGCCACTGAGCTACAGAAATCCTGGGTTGACCTCTTTCCTCTAGCCCTCACCCAATTACCCACTACTCCATGGGCATCTACTTTACTAAGTCCTTTCAAGCTTATGTATGGGTGCCCATTTTTACTTCATCGCCAGCTGCCAGTGCAGCTTCCTCCTTTAAGCTCTTACCTGCCATATCTCTCTTTAATCAGGCAATTACTATGGGAACATGCTGACTGATTCTTGCTGCAACCAGGGGAGACTGATCCTGCCAATTCCCCCCACAATCTTCAACTGGGGAACAAGATACTCCTCAAACAGCTGCACCCCAGACCACTCCAACCACAGTGTACTGGCCCACACACGGTGGACCTTACCACTCCTACAGTGGTAAAACTATTGGGGGAGTCTTCTTGGCACCACCTATCTCGGGTCAAATTATATAAGCAGGATGAGCCCTCCTACGCTTGCCAGCCTCTGGGGCCCACTTGGGTCTGTATCACTTATACTTCCCACCCTCCTATCTCCCACTGAAAACAAATCATATGTCTGGGAATTCCCAATCAGGGAAACCTTTAGCCAAAATGGAAAAGCAACCACTCACATAATTGGCACAGCAGACTGCCCATTAACAGATTACAGTCAACCTATAACCATTCCTATTACTTCAAAATCAGTTGAAAAGGGCCCAAGGCCATATGCCTGCTTTCCTTATGCCCAAACCAAAAACTATTGTAACCAGAACAACTATAACAACATATACGAGGGATGCCCCTATTGGTCATGCAGGATACACGATGCTCACAATGAAACACCGCATAAGGGTACCTTTTACATCAGTTCCCAGCAATTTAACATAAATATTGTAGATCTCTGGGACATGAAATGAGTAGCAGGAGTCCAAGGCAAACTATACCACAATGGCTGGTCCTAATACCCTATAGGCACCATTGAAATACACTGCAAATATGTCCTCATTAACACTACTTTTACCCAGGTGTCTATCGATATTTCACAAGCTGAGCAAAGCCTCTCCAATCACCTTTCCCAAACCTCTGCCACAACAACCTCACATACATGGCTTCAAATCCTCCAACAAACCTTACAATTCCTCAACCAAACGCAAATATTTCCTGAAATATCTTGCTGTTTCCTGTGTGCATCACTAAATAGGCCACTCTTGGCAGCCATCCCTATAAACCTCACCCAAATACACCAACACAGCCCAAATTCCTGCCACACCACCCTAAAAAGTGTCGCCTTATGGGAACCTGAGTCTGAAAACCTTCCCAACCTCATAAAAACCTGCTACCTCACACACATAACTGTAGAACAAGCCAAACTTCAGAACCAATGCCAAACCAATGTCACTATTCACAACACCACCCATGCCCCAGAAGGGAAATATTTCTGGTGTAATGAAACTCTTATCAAGTGCCTTAACCCCAATGCCTCAGGACCGTGCTTCCTGGTAAGTATTGTTCCTCAACTAACCCTCTATGGGGAGTCTGAGCTAGCTTGGTTATTATCCCCCTCATGCTGAAAAAGAGCTGCCTTTCTTCCTATCCTAGTAGGCACCAGCCTAACTGCCTTGGTCACAGCCTCAGCCACAGCAGGAGTGGTAATAGGACACAATATTCTAACCTCTCAAAACTTTGAAACTTGACTACACATAGCTCTAGAATCAACAGCCGAATCTCTCTCATCTCTGCAATGCCAACTCACTTTACTATCTCAGGTAACTGCTCAAAATCTATGGGCCTTAGACCTGCTGACAGCTGAAAAAGGAAGACGTGTATATTCCTCCAAGAAGAATGTTGCTATTACATCAATGAATCGGGTCTGGTTGAGCAAAACGTTCAAACCCTAAACAAGCTAAAGGAGGATTTCTATCACAGGAAACAGGAAACTTCCTCTGCCCTAAACTGGTTCTCCTCTCCACTAGCAGCATGACTTCTCCCACTGCTAGGTCTGGTTATCTTAATTTGTCTCTTTTTTCTCATAGCTCCTTGCCTCCTTATTTTCCTCCAGGGTCGTATAAGAGAACTATCCCAAGTAGCGGTCAACCAAATGCTTCTGCATCAACATCACCATCAGCTAATCTTACCAAATTCCTGCAGCCAGCCTCTTCTCTCTCCGAACCCTAACAATTTCAGCCCATAGCCCCATGCTGCCCAACTATAGCAGGAAGTAGCTAGAAAGATCTCAGTGCCCTACTATCACAAAAAGGCTGGAATGTTAGGTTGGGGGAATAAGGGAGGGCTCTATGGCTGGAATCATGATGTCACTTTTACACAGCAGACATCTGTTCACTCATTGCTCAATGGACATCTGACCATCTGCTGCTCAACCCACTTGTATAATGATCCTTTGCTTAATGTGCTGCCCCTTTCATGTCATCACCTAACCCCTGTGCTTAAAAACTGCATGTGCCAAAGCCCGTGCACGGACTCACCTCACTCCATCTTGGGTTCAGTAAGCTCTGCCTGGGAGCACAGCCAATAAAGCATGCTCACTTAAAATCAATTCATCTACTTTCCTTTCTCTCAAACACTTCATGTATTAGAACCTTTCAATATTATGTTCCTAAAATTATTGGTCACTATTTGTAGGATAGGAATAGATTTCTTGCCTTTACATGATGTGTAGACTTGAGTTAATCATCTTGTATAATTCCATTTCTTTACATAAAATTCAAACTTGAAGTTCCTGTGTTTCTTCCATTTATACATCATTACTGTCTATCTACTCTTTCTTGGGGTTTATTGGTGCCACACGAGTCTGAAAACATTGATTTGATTCATGTGGCCTTAACATATTTCACATGATAGGAGACAGAGGAATAAAATAAATTCACAAAATGAGTTGAAAGAAAACACTGCAAAAGGAATTTTTATTTTTTAAAGATGGAATTTTAATACAGTTTTTTAAGGGATTGTTTGCTAGCATTTTCTTAATTTGACTTGGATTTCTGAAAATTATTCTCAGGTACTTTGATTCCATATCCTGTGTAATTATTTAAATGGTTGTGTGGCCCAGTGGTCTAAAGATTTCTAAAACACTCACATTGAGGTAGTACACTGTCTTAGGGAGATAGCCCACCCCCAGAGACATGCCCACATTGCTGCAAGTCCCTCACATGTATGAAATTGGCCTTATCTATCCCTTGCATGGAAGACACTGCCTACACTGAGGACTCTTGAAATAGAAGACTCTGGAAAAAACTTTCTGGTGGTCTCTTTGGTGGTGCTAACTAGAAAGTTGTCATTAGTTTTCATTATTAGCAATTGAGAAAAATGTTTTAAGAAATATTCTTTGCGCCCAAGCCTGTCAAGACCACAGTAGGTAAATGATAATTGCAGTTCTGTGGGGAGGTGAGATCACAGAATCTCAAGCCCATAACTCAGGATCTGGTGCCTCCCTCCCACACATGCACTGGTTATCATGACCATCACATGGAGCCCACTGTGCTCACAGGTGGAAGTAATTGGTGATTGCTTACTATTTCAGTCTGAAACAGAGTGTGTATCAGAAGGAGAAAGAGTGAGAGTCTGCAGAAGTGACTATAGCAGAGAGGATCCTTCAAAGTTTGAATTGGGTCCAGTGCCAAAGCCACACAAGAAGGACAGCACAATCTTGTGGATGGGCTGAGGTAGAGGGATGGGGTCCCAGACCAGACACCAGTTCTTGATGACCCCTAATGAGATTTAATGTAATCCTCACTGATAGGGTTTGTGGGTGATTAATTTAGGTGACTAAAAATCTTTTTAAAGAAAATGTGGTCATTTTGAAAAATTTATTCAAATCAGCTATAGTTCAGAATTCACTTGCTGTCCAGTCACCCCAATAGGACTCAATTATAACAATTCTCATGATTATAAAAGGTGCACCTTTAATAGCTCCAAACTTGCAATAAGTACAAGAATAAATCTATGAGAATCATCTCATCCTGTGCAGAAACAGGATGTGAATTGAAACTGCTGGGATGCAAATTGTTCTCTAACTCTGGAAAAGCGATAAGCTTTGTGGAGACAGTAATCAAGTCTCTACTGAAAACGTCCAGAGTCGGTTGTGTTGTTTAGTCTGTTTTTCCCCTTGAAGTCATGGAAGCAGAATTAAAGGAAAAAATAGAATTTTATAATTTTTGGTTTCACAAAACAGCAGCCAGATTCATATATATTTTCTGATCAATCTCTGGTTTAAAAACATTCTAATAGCAATCCAAAATGTACTCCCTTGATTTATGATGTGTACAATATTTTAAATTTTACTTATACTATTTTACATATGTCTTCATTTAAAATCTTTCAGAAATCACATTGCATAGCTGATAGTCTTAATTAAGTAAAGCATTAAAATACACCTAAGCAGTAACTTAGCTTATACCCTCCAATCTTTTATCTCATGATAGTGTTTCATGGGACTCAGTATAGGAGAAGACATGAGATTTTTCCATGATTCCTTTGATAGTTGACATTGTACTTTTCTTCCTGACATGAATGCAGATGAGTTTTTCTGCTGCTATGGTAACAAAGAGACATTGTTTCATTGAAAAAGCCCTACTGGCTAATGGGGATGGTTCTTACATTATCTTTCTACAGTCTACATTTACTTAGCATCTCCATGCTATTAAGCACTCTACATCTTTATTTATGGACAATATTGACTTTTAGACAATAATTTTACATGTAAATGAAAAATTGCTGCAAACAAAATTCTAAAATTATATATCACCAAGATAAAATCCAATGAAAAGGTTTAAAATCAAAGCTAAATATAAATCTGTGTATTGTAAGAACATACCTACTAGCTCTGCTGCCATAGCATGATCATTAAAGGCACTGTTTTCACAGCAAACCTACAAGGTTCAATTCAACAATTTACATGCAAGCAGAAATTTTTGCAAATCCCTTAAACTTTATATGTTTTCCTCATCTTTCTAATATGCTTTTTATAATGTCTGGCTTATGGATTTATGAAGAATAGAGAAGTTAATTCAGGTATGGCATTCTTAGCATAGATTTCTACATTCTGATTTGCTTTTAAATATTATACACAGAACTTTTATCTTAATAAAAAAACACACTTAAAAATTCTAAGGGAGAATGAAAGTAAGCAGAGAATGCTGGATTTCAGGGGACAATATAGTGATAGCACACACTTCCTATTTCCTTGCAGGATCATCAATTAAATATCAATCATTAAATATCAATCACTATGAACTTGCAGAATGTCCCCCAGGGATTTGGCAATAGGGATGGTCTTCTTATTCCAGACAATAGTTGGAGGTGTGGGGAATTTCCCTCTTCTCTATCATTATCTCTTCCTTCATTTGCTTGGTGCAAGTTAATGAAGACAGACTTGTTTCTCAAGCACCTGATTATAGCCAATTCTTTTTTTTTTCTTTTTTTTTTATTAATTAAAAAAAGAATTAACAAAACAATTAGAAATCATTCCAATCTACATGTACAATCAGTAATTCTTAATAACATCACATAGTTGCATATTCATCATTTCTTAGTACATTTGCATCGATTTAGAAAAAGAAATAAAAAGACAACAGAATAAGAATTAAAACAATAATAGAAAGAAAAAAAAAACAAAAACAAAAACAAAAAACCTATACCTCACATGCAGCTTCATTCAGTGTTTTAACATAATTGCATTACAATTGGGTAGTATTGTGCTGTCCATTTCTGAGTTTTTATATCCAGTCCCGTTGTACAGTCTGTATCCCTTCATCTCCAATTATCCTTTCTCTTTTTTTTTTTTAATTAACGGAAAAAAAGAAATTAACCCAACATTTAGAGATCATACCATTCTACACATGCAATCATTAATTCTTAACATCATCACATAGATGCATGATCATCATTTCTTAGTACATTTGCATTGGTTTAGAAGAACTAGCAACATAACCGAAAAAGATATAGAATGTTAATATAGAGAAAAAAATAAAAGTAATAATAGTAAAATCAAAACAAAACAAAACAAAACAAAACAAAAACCTATAGCTCAGATGCAGCTTCATTCAGTGTTTTAACATGATTACTTTACAATTAGGTATTATTGTGCTGTCCATTTTTGAGTTTTTGTATCTAGTCCTGTTGCACAGTCTGTATCCCTTCAGCTTCAATTACCCATTGTCTTACCCTGTTTCTAACTCCTGCTGAACTCTGTTACCAATGACATATTTCAAGTTTATTCTCGAATGTCCGTTCACATCAGTGGGACCATACAGTATTTGTCCTTTAGTTTTTGGCTGGATTCACTCAGCATAATATTCTCTAGGTCCATCCATGTTATTACATGGTTCATAAGTTTATCTTGTCTTAAAGCTGCATAATATTCCATTGTATGTATATACCACAGTTTGTTTAGCCACTCTTCTGTTGATGGAGATTTTGGCTGTTTCCATCTCTTTGCAATTGTAAATAATGCTGCTATAAACATTGGTGTGCAAATGTCCGTTTGTGTCTTTGCCCTTAAGTCCTTTGAGTAGATACCTAGCAATGGTATTGCTGGGTCGTATGGCAATTCTATATTCAGCTTTTTGAGGAACCGCCAAACTGCCTTCCACAGTGGTTGCACCCTTTGACATTCCCACCAACAGTGGATAAGTGTGCCTCTTTCTCCGCATCCTCTCCAGCACTTGTCATTTTCTGTTTTGTTGATAATGGCCATTCTGGTGGGTGTGAGATGATATCTCATTGTGGTTTTGATTTGCATTTCTCTAATGGCCAGGGACATTGAGCATCTCTTCATGTGCCTCTTGGTCATCCATATTTCCTCTTCTGAGAGGTGTCTGTTCAAGTCTTTTTCCCATTTTGTAATTGGGTTGGCTGTCTTTTTGTTGTTGAGATGAACAATCTCTTTATAAATTCTGGATACTAGACCTTTATCTGATATATCATTTCCAAATATTGTCTCCCATTGTGAAGGCTGTCTTTCTACTTTCTTGATGAAGTTCTTTGATGCACAAAAGTGTTTAATTTTGAGGAGTTCCCATTTATTTATTTCCTTCTTCAGTGCTCTTGCTTTAGGTTTAAGGTCCATAAAACTGCCTCCAATTGTAAGATCCATAAGATATCTCCCAACATTTTCCTCTAACTGTTTTATGGTCTTAGACCTAATGTTTAGATCTTTGATCCATTTTGAGTTAACTTTTGTATAGGGTGTAAGAGATGGGTCTTCTTTCATTCTTTTGCATATGGATATCCAGTTCTCTAGGCACCATTTATTGAAGAGACTGCTCTGTCCCAGGTGAGTTGGCTTGACTGCCTTATCAAAGATCAAATGTCCATAGATGAGAGGGTCTATATCTGAGCACTCTATTCGATTCCATTGGTCGATATATCTATCTTTATGCCAATACCATGCTGTTTTGACCACTGTGGCTTCATAATATGCCTTAAAGTCAGGCAGCGCGAGACCTCCAGCTTCGTTTTTTTTCCTCAAGATGTTTTTAGCAATTCGGGGCACCCTGCCCTTCCAGATAAATTTGCTTATTGGTTTTTCTATTTCTGAAAAATAAGTTGTTGGGATTTTGATTGGTATTGCATTGAATCTGTAAATCAATTTAGGTAGGATTGACATCTTAACTATATTTAGTCTTCCAATCCATGAACACGGTATGCCCTTCCATCTATTTAGGTCTTCTGTGATTTCTTTTAGCAATTTTTTGTAGTTTTCTTTATATAGGTTTTTTGTCTCTTTAGTTAAATTTATTCCTAGGTATTTTATTCTTTTAGTTGCAATTGTAAATGGGATTCGTTTCTTGATTTCCCCCTCAGCTTGTTCATTACTAGTGTATAGAAATGCTACAGATTTTTGAATGTTGATCTTGTAACCTGCTACTTTGCTGTACTCATTTATTAGCTCTAGTAGTTTTGTTGTGGATTTTTCCGGGTTTTCGACGTATAGCATCATATCGTCTGCAAACAGTGATAGTTTTGCTTCTTCCTTTCCAATTTGATGCCTTGTATTTCTTTTTCTTGTCTAATTGCTCTGGCTAGAACCTCCAACACAATGTTGAATAATAGTGGTGATAGTGGACATCCTTGTCTTGTTCCTGATCTTAGGGGGAAAGTTTTCAATTTTTCCCCATTGAGGATGATATTAGCTGTGGGTTTTTCATGTATTTCCTCTATTATTTTAAGGAAGTTCCCTTGTATTCCTATCTTTTGAAGTGTTTTCAACAGGAAAGGATGTTGAATCTTGTCGAATGCCTTCTCTGCATCAATTGAGATGATCATGTGATTTTTCTGCTTTGATTTGTTGATATGGTGTATTACATTAATTGATTTTCTTATGTTGAACCATCCTTGCATACCTGGGATGAATCCTACTTGGTCATGATGTATAATTCTTTTAATGTGTTGTTGGATACGATTTGCTAGAATTTTATTGAGGATTTTTGCATCTGTATTCATTAGAGAGATTGGTCTGTAGTTTTCTTTTTTTGTAATATCTTTGCCTGGTTTTGGTATGAGGGTGATGTTGGCTTCATAGAATGAATTAGGTAGTTTTCCCTCCACTTCGATTTTTTTGAAGAGTTTGAAGAGAATTGGTACTAATTCTTTCTGGAACGTTTGGTAGAATTCACATGTGAAGCCATCTGGTCCTGGACTTTTTTTTTAGGAAGCTTTTGAATGACTAATTCAATTTCTTTACTTGTGATTGGTTTGTTGAGGTCATCTATGTCTTCTTGAGTCAAAGTTGGTTGTTCATGTCTTTCCAGGAACCCGTCCATTTCCTCTAAATTGTTGTATTTATTAGCGTAAAGTTGTTCATAGTATCCTGTTATTACCTCCTTTATTTCTGTGAGGTCAGTAGTTATGTCTCCTCTTCCATTTCTGATCTTATTTATTTGCATCCTCTCTCTTCTTCTTTTTGTCAATCTTGATAAGGGCCCATCAATCGTATTGATTTTCTCATAGAACCAACTTCTGGCCTTATTGATTTTCTCTATTGTTTTCATGTTTTCAATTTCATTCATTTGTGCTCTAATCTTTGTTATTTCTTTCTTTTTGCTTGCTTTGGGGTTAGCTTGCTGTTCTTTCTCCAGTTCTTCCAAATGGATAGTTAATTCCTGAATTTTTGCCTTTTCTTCTTTTCTGATATAGGCATTTAGAGCAATAAATTTCCCTCTTAGCACTGCCTTTGCTGCGTCCCATAAGTTTTGATATGTTGTGTTTTCATTTTCATTCGCCTCAAGGTATTTGCTAATTTCTCTTGCAATTTCTTCTTTGACCCAGTCGTTGTTTAGGAGTGTGTTGTTGAGCCTCCACGTATTTGTGAATTTTCTGGCACTCTGCCTATTATTGATTTCCAACAT
The DNA here is from genome assembly GCF_023851605.1 of Tamandua tetradactyla. Classification (NCBI taxonomy): domain Eukaryota; kingdom Metazoa; phylum Chordata; class Mammalia; order Pilosa; family Myrmecophagidae; genus Tamandua; species Tamandua tetradactyla. The sequence continues at coordinate 7,261,666 of NC_135342.1, forward strand.
CATTCCTTTATGGTCCGAGAAAGTGTTGTGTAAGATTTCAATCTTTTTAAATTTGTTAAGACTTGCTTTGTGACCCAGCATATGGTCTATCTTTGAGAATGATCCATGAGCACTTGAGAAAAAGGTGTATCCTGCTGTAGTGGAATGTAATGTCCTATAAATGTCTATTAAGTCTAGTTCATTTATAGTAATATTCAGATTCTCTATTTCTTTGTTGATCCTCTGTCTAGATGTTCTGTCCCTTGATGAGAGTGGTGAGTTGAAGTCTCCAACTATTATGGTATATGAGTCTATTTCCCTTTTCAGTGTTTGCAGTATATTCCTCACGTATTTTGGGGCATTCTGATTCGGTGCGTAAATATTTATGATTGTTATGTCTTCTTGTTTAATTGTTCCTTTTATCAGTATATAGTGTCCTTCTTTGTCTCTTTTAACTGTTTTACATTTGAAGTCTAATTTGTTGGATATTAGTATAGCCACTCCTGCTCTTTTCTGGTTGTTATTTGCATGAAATATCTTTTCCCAACCTTTCACTTTCAACCTATGTTTATCTTTGGGTCTAAGATGTGTTTCCTGTAGACAGCATATCGAAGGATCTTGTTTTTTAATCCATTCTGCCAATCTATGTCTTTTGATTGGGGAATTCAGTCCATTGACATTTAGTGTTATTACTGTTTGGATAATATTTTCCTCTAACATTTTGCCTTTTGTATTATATATATCATATCTGATTTTCCTTCTTTCTACACTCTTTTCCATATCTCTCTCTTCTGTCTTTTTGTATCTGACTCTAGTGCTCCCTTTAGTATTTCTTGCAGAGCTGGTCTCTTGGTCAGAAATTCTTTCAGTGACTTTTTGTCTGAGAATGTTTTAATTTCTCCCTCATTTTTGAAGGACAATTTTGCTGGATATAGGAGTCTTGGTTGGCAGTTTTTCTCTTTTAGTAACTTAAATATATCATCCCACTGTCTTCTAGCTTCCATGGTTTCTGCTGAGAAATCTACACATAGTCTTATTGGGTTTCCCTTGTATGTGATGGATTGTTTTTCTCTTGCTGCTTTCAAGATCCTCTCTTTCTCTTTGACCTCTGACATTCTAACTAGTAAGTGTCTTGGAGAACGCCTATTTGGGTCTAATCTCTTTGGGGTGCGCTGCACTTCTTGGATCTGTAATTTTAGGTCTTTCATAAGAGTTGGGAAATTTTCAGTGATAATTTCTTCCATTAGTTTTTCTCCTCCTTTTCCCTTCTCTTCTCCTTCTGGGACACCCACAACACGTATATTTGTGCGGTTCATATTGTCCTTGAGTTCCCTGATCCCCTGCTCAAATTTTTCCATTCTTTTCCCTATAGTTTCTGTTTCTTTTTGGAATTCAGATGTTCCATCCTCCAAATCACTAATTCTATCTTCTGTCTCTTTAAATCTATCATTGTAGCTATCCATTATTTTTTCTATGTTTGCTACTTTATCCTTCACTTCCATAAGTTCTGCGATTTGTTTTTTCAGTTTTTCTATTTCTTCTTTATGTTCAGCCCATGTCCTCTTCATGTCCTCCCTCAATTTATCGATTTCATTTTTGAAGAGGTTTTCCATTTCTGTTCGTATATTCAGCATTAGTTGTCTCAGCTCTTGTGTCTCATTTGAGCTATTGGTTTGTTCCTTTGACTGAGCCATATTCTCAATCTTTTGAGCGTGGACAGTTATCTTCTGCTGCTGACGTCTGGGCATTTATTCAGATTTCTCTTGGTGTTGGACCCAGCAAGGTTGTAATATTTTTCTGTGAAATCTCTGGGTTCTGTTTTTCTTATCCTGCCCAGTAGGTGGCGCTCGTGGCACACGTTTGTCTGCGGGTCCCACCAGTAAAAGGTGCTGTGGGACCTTAAACTTTGGAAAACTCTTGCCGTCCTGGGGGTTCGCTAGCTGAAGCGGCTTGAGCCGGCCCGGGGTCCGAACGCAGGGAGGGTGTCCGAACGCAGGGAGGGTTGCTGGTCGCCGCAGCCAGGGAAAGAGCCCTTCCGAATTTCCTAGTCGGCCCTGGGCAACAAGCGTGGCGGGAGGGCGCCAGCGGCAGCGGCCCGCCCGAGAGAGTGCACGTTCCCCGGGAGTCACGGGGTCACCGTTCTCCGCGGCCTGGGGGTTTCCGATCCAATTCTCTCAGTTGGTCCGGGAAGGGGGAAGGGAGTAACTCCGGCCGCTTGCCACCCCGCCCGGTAAGGCCCGCGCGCCTCGGCGATCTCACCCAAGCTGCTTCTCTCAGCCAGCCAGCCGTTCCAGGATGGGGTACGCTGTCTTTTTTATCTCTGTTGTGGCTTTGGGCGCTTTCTGTATCGTTTCTACTCCCCTAGTAGGTGTCCTGGAGAAGAAACTAAGATCCGCGCGTCTTACTAAGCCGCCATCTTCCAGGAAGTCTCCTCTATAGCCAATTCTTTAGGTTTATACTCCAGATGGGACCCCAAGACAATGAATGCATTGAGGTGGGTACAATTCCCCAGTTATTATGGATGCAAAAGTCTTTTCTATGTTCACAGAATGGGAAGGGATGTGTCCATTGACAGCACCCACCCATGCGAATAAAAGGGCATTTAGAATTTTAAGCAACAATTTTAAGGCTGTGAAAATGTCCAAAGTAAGGTACCAACAAGATGCTACCTTCACTCAAGAGAGGCTGATACTGTCCAGAATACTTTTGTCAGCTGGGAAGATATGTGACTGGCATCTCCAGTCCTTGTTCCCAGTTCTGTTGTTTCCAGTTTCTGATGTCAGTGGCTTCCTCTCTAAACACCTGTGGGCCTCCACTTAGGTTCTCTGGAACATAATTCTGGGCTCTAACTGGCTTAGCATCTCATGGGAAGGCACATGGAAATGTTTGCCTATCTCCAATAGTTCCTGTCTAGGCATCTGTTTCCTCTGTTAGCACTCAGAGCATTTCCAAACATCTCTATTGGCTCTGAGGCAACTGTGCTCCAAGAGACTGCATTCGATGTTTCCCCAGAATGTTTACACCCTTAAAAGACCCTACTAAACTAATCAAAACCCTTTGAATGGGTGGAATAACATCTCCATCATTCAAAAGGCCACACCCACAATTGGGTGCATCACATATCCATGGAGATAATCCAATTAAATATTTCCACCCTACAATATTGAAACAGTATTAAAAGAAATGGCTGTCCCAACATTATTCGGTCAGGATTAAAACATGAGTTTCTGGAGTCCATAATATTTACAAACTGACAAAAGTTGAATATCTAATATATTAAGCTGAGTGAAAGAAAAATGTTTCAAAATGTTATTTATATGACATTCTGAAAAATAAAGCTATAGAGAAATAAATCCTATCAAAGTTTTCCAAGGTATGATTTGAGGTGAAGTTATTGATTTCAAAGAGAACAGAAATCTTTGGAGTACTGAAAAAGCTCTATACTTACATATTGGCATTGATTACATAACTATATATATTTGTCAAATCTCAAAATTGAACATCTAAAATGTGTGAATTTTACATGTTATAAATTATATCTCCATGAACCATACTTCTATAAAGGCTGTTCTATAATTTTAAAAATGTATAGAAATAGGGCATTTTGCATAGTACAGGATAAAAGTGAATAAGCTTATCTTTACCTGAATTTTTACATGTCCTTAAATTTAAGGTACCATTATTTTAGAGACATACTTATTTTACTTACCTTTCTGTTAGTCAAAATCCAGTGAGGGAAAACAATCCACTCTTTGTGTTTCACTGTGACAGGGAATGTCGAAGCAAGGCAGAAATTATGTCAGCTGTAAGATGCTCTCCACACACAAACACACACACGCACCTCCTAGGGCTAAAGGGATAACATAGATGGGGGACAGTTGAGATACCTAGTAAAATAGCCAAGGGCATCAGCAGGGGGCACACCTACAATCTGAATCTTCTGCCATCCCAGTCCCTACCAGTCCCTCCTTGTGCATTAAATGCCCAAAAGCCTGTCATCTTGGGAGTGTGTGAAATGCCTGCCCATGTGCCCGCAGATGAGCAGGTGGGAGGTGTACTGTAAGCTTCAGATGTTATAGCAAGTGATGATAACTTTTGAGGGAGAAAATGGACCAAAGATTGTCTCAGGTGGGAATCCTGGAAGGATCTGAGACCAAACCATTGAGCTGTATCTCACATGTGATCCTTGGATGGCCCATGGGAAAGAGTTGCACATTATCTGTCCTGGCAAATCCAATTTCTTCCAACTATTCTGCATCCAGGGGGTCCTTCTGATGCCCACTTATCCTTTAGAATTAGGAGGATAATATACCTGAATTCAACCCTCCCCTGACTAAATGCGGGGAACACATGTTGAACTCTCTGCCTGGGTTTCTAAATCTCTTCCCTCCCTGACTTGAGATAAAGGATTCTCTTCTGGACCTTTCGGGGACAGGGATGCAAAGTTACAGCACCTCAGATGGTCTTATTCAGATGCACCCTAAACACTCCTCTGAACTTCATTCCTGGCCACTGTAAAAACACAGTGTGGTTCACATTGTCTTAATTTGCAGATGAGCTGTGACTATTTCCTTAGAAACTTTTACCTGTCTCTGAGCCACAGATGAAGCCGTTAGCTAAATACCATTACATAGTCATTGTCTCTGAATTTGGTTGAAATAAGAAAGATAATTTCTAGTAATGAAAATGTAACCTGTTTAGCTAATGAGGTTGAACTTATATGTTAGGCAATAGAGAAAAGTGAAGGCAGTTCACTAGTGGACGTATTGTAATGTTACCATATTGTATGTGCACATGATTGAAAGGGGTTGTATAGACCAATGTGCCACACTGATTAATACTGAAAATGTAAATACACTCTTGCAAGAACAACTGCAAAGGTATTTATCTTGTACAAAGTGTATATGCTGGGTTATAGGGTATAGCATGCTTTGGGCTATGTTTAGCAAGAAAACATCAATGGTACCACAGCAACAGAAGGGGTAAATACTGAATAATAAGGGGAGGGACAAGAGTCAAGTGGAGGTTTGGATTTTCTATTTGGTGAGGGTGTGTTTATTGGTTTTCTTTTTCTTAGAAACAATGAAATGATCTAATGTTGACAGCATTGTTGGACTGTGGACTTTAGACATTATATATGATGCCTAACGAATGGAGGTGACTGAAGGATGCACTGACTAAGAAGTAGATTGCAAACAATGTGTATAAATAGGATCAAATAATTTGCTGCTACAGAGAGGAAAGAAAACCTAAAGCATGCAACATTCAAAATGAACCTGTGGGATATTTGGTAAGGCAAAATAAGCCAGAAACCAAAGAACACATATTGTATGATCCTATTTAGAAAATACTCCTAAGAAAACAGTGGCCTAGATTATAAGCTCTTATAGTAGTCACATTTAGTCTGGAGCAGTAATTGTTATTCCTGAAGTTTGAGGGGCTGTTCTATGTATATATAAGCTGGTATGTAGAAATAAGAATGAGTTTAATTAGATCAGGATTAAATTAAATCATAACACAGGGTAAGAAAGACATTGTCTGTATTTTAGAGCCTCATCTATTCTTTCAGATCAAAGGAAGAAAGGTCTATTTTGTCCAGAACCTAAATTTTCTGTAATACATAATCTAACTCAACTGGTCTGAATAGTCACTTAAACAATTCAAACACAGGAAGTCAAAAATAAGAACGAGGGCCTTTAATCTTGTAGAGTAAATGTAATTTCCACATAAATCTAGAATATATTAAGCAGATAATTGAAAATATTGGCAAAGTCCCTTGAGGAATGGAAGAAAAATATGAAACTATTGAACTTTACCACTGGGGAAACTCTTGAAACTGTGTCAAACATTAGGGACACCCAAATCAATAGGTCAAGCTGTTGATCTTTAGGCTTGCCCTTGTGAAGTTTATGTATGTAGTAGAGATGCTTAGCCTACTTATACATATGCCTAAGAGTTGCTTCCAGAGAAGCTGTTTTGTTGTTCAGATGTGGAATCTCTTTTTTTGAAGCCCAACCCTGCAAGTGAAATCTTTGCCCTACTGCCTACATGGGACATGACTTCCTGAAGTGAAGGTCTCCCTGGCAACATGGGAGATGAATCCCAGGGATGAGCCTGGCCATGGCACCCTGGGATCAACATTGCCAACCTGATGAAAAGGGAGTAAAGAAGTGTACAAATAAGTTATCTGTGGCTGAGAGTGTATTAGAGTTGAAAGGCTACACTGGAGGTTACTTTTAAGCAAGTTTCAGTTAGACATTGCTACCTATAATAGCTTGCCCAACAAACTGATTTTTGCCAATCCTAAAGAACACCTGGGGTTTTATTTTATATAACACAAAGCTTCCATGCACTAAGTTAACTTTCCAGAAAACCACAACCTCCTGGTGCAGAGGGACCAGTCTCTCCAGATCATCAACTAGTTCCATCCCCTTATTCCATATTATCAACAGCATATTTGAATATGAAAAAGTTTGAATGGGCATAGCTCAAATAGCCAAAAAGAGTTGGAGAAACATCAAAGGTTATGGTGAATTATACAGAGAAGTTAAGGTTTAATAAATGAGTATGATTGCTGAATCATCATGATGATATTTCTTTTAATTTCCAGTATCTTGGAGCAGTGAGAAGTAAATATCTAAAATTGAGTAATTATCACCTATACCAAACTTAGAAATATGTTCTACAAGTAACTGTTTTGATGTGCCTTGAATTTTATTCCTTTTTAATATATTGTTGCTTTTCACAAAAACAGTAAAAAAAAAGCCAATTGTGATGGGAAAAAAAATTAAAAATATAACCCAAATAGTGACCAAAGCAATGTTGTACCTTTCTAACATTGCTAAACTAAATTCCAGAAATTGGCCCTGAAAGGCATGTCTACATACATGTCCACTTACCTAAATTGATTGCATTGGGGTCTTTTTTGCCAAGTGTCTGCCCAGCTTCCCTAGGTGTCTGTGCTTCCTCCCTGCCATGGTTCAGTCTCCCAATCATTGCCTTTAGCAAATGGTGCCCAAGATGCACCGATTTCCAAAACTACATGCTCCCTTCCTCTCTCTGGAGCAGACTCACTCATTTCTCAAGTATGTTTTCTGAGATTACCCCACATATTTTCCAGTGGTATTGATGAGTAGAGAGGGGTGCGAGTTCAGTATTCAGAATATATAAAGTGATTCTTCAACTTTTTGTTTTTGTTTATTATTCAAACAAAAAGACCAAAAAACAATTAAAAATGAGCAAAAAACATGAAAAGACACTTCTCAGAAGAGGAAATACAAATGGCTAAAAGGCAAATGAAAAGATGTTCACCTTCATTGTCTGTTATAGAAATGCAAATCAAAACCACGATGAGAAACCATCTGGCATCTACTACAATGACCAATATATATAAAAAAAAAAAAACAAAGGAAGGGCTGGAGAAGATGTGGAAAAACAGGTACACTTATCCTTTGCTGGTGGCAGTGTAAACTAATACAATCTCTCTGGTGGTTCCTCAGGAAGTTAAGTATAGAATCACCATAAATCGAGCATCCCATTGCTAGGTATATACTCAAGGACCCGAGGACAAAGACGTTTGCACATCAATGTTTATAATATCATTATGTATGAGTAATTAGAGATGGAACAGTCCAAATATCCATCAATGGATGAGTGGTTAAGCAAGCTGTGGTATATACTAATGATGGAATATTACACTGCTGTAATACAGAATGAAATCTCAAAGCACGTGACAATGTGGATGAAAACTGAGAACATTACACTCAGTGAAATTAGCCAGAAACAAAAGGACAAATACTGCATTGTTTCACTAATATGAACTAACATTAATGAGTGAACGTGGATATTTGAAGTTAAGAAAATAGTTTTTCAGGAGATAGGAATAGGATAGAGGTTGGGCATTTGGTGCTGAAGGAATACAAATTGTGCAACAGGACTGATTGTAAAAATTGAGAAATGGGTAGCACAATGCTACCTGATTGTAGTACAATGATATAAATATTGAATGAAGCTGAATGTGACTATGATAGAGGGAGAAAGATTGGAGTCATGGATGAAACCAGAAGAAAGATTGAGAATTAAGACTGTGATGATGTAATTTAGGAGTGCCTAGAGGGAACAAATATGGTGATTAAATGTAGAAATAATAAAAATGTTTTTGCATGGAGGAGACTAAATGAATGTCACTATTGCAAGGTGTTGGAAATAGATGGTATTTGGGAAAAAGTACAATCAATGCAAGCTAGGTTCTATAATCAACAGTAACACTTTAATATGCTTCCACTGAAAAGCATTATGTCAAAACTAAATGTCAACAGAAGGGAGGCATAGGGAATGGGTATAGATTCTTTGTGGAAGAAAAAGAAATGTCTTCAGATAGATTATGGTGGTGAAGGCATGTCTAAACATATAGGTTAGATTGCATGATTTGTGAATAAAACTTTGAAAATATACAGAGGGAAATAAGTGCTATAGAAAACTCACAGAAAAAGATGAGCCTGTTCCCTATCAGAAGGGAACTGGAGAGGTGCAGCCCCTTGGAGGGCAGAGTAGTGATTCCAAAGGAAGCTAGAGGTGAGGTTGCTCTATGATCCTGATACCCTGTTGCTCAGTATATAAATGGAGGAAGTGAGTCTGGGGACCCAAATGTACATTTGCACACTGGTGTCTATGGCAGCAGTGATCACAATCCACAATGGATGGAAGTGGCATAAACTACAATGACTAAGGAATGGAAGGGGGAACTATGGTGCATACATACAATGGACTATTAAGCAGCTGCAAGAAGGAATGAATTTGGGAGGCATGTAAATATGTGAAGAACCTTAAGGACTGTATGCTTAATGAATTATCAGAAGCAAAAAGACAAATATTATCATGTCTCACTCATATGGACTAACTATAATAATAAAACAGTGAACTGAAGTCGAGAGTATGGGTTATCAGATTGAAAGTTATTATAAAGGGTCCTAGATTGTAAGGTCTTACAGCAGTCACACATATTCAGGAGTTGTAACTGTTATTACTAAATTCTGAGATACTGAGCTGTTTGTTTATAATCTGGTCATTCCTAGATACTTCAAGTACTAATGTGACATCTGAGACTCAGAATTAGAGCTCTGAAGCTATGAAAGCCAGCAGTACCCCATTCAGAAACTGTTTAAAAAGTTGAAACAGTGATCAGATGTTTAATAGAGATATGAATGAATCTTATATGGATAGGAATAAGGTAAATCAGAATACAGGGTAAAGGATGATAATGCCCAAATTTTAAACTTCAACATCTGTGTGAAGCCAAAGGAGATATATTTATTTGGTGCAAAATTTATATTTTAGGTAGTGCATTTCTTAATTTAACTGGTATGGTCAGTTTAGTTGCGCGCCATAAGTACGTGGAATCTTGAGTAGGATGTGAGCCTTTTTTTTTGGTCTGGGTTAGTATAATGCCTCAAAATATCTCAGAGTAATTTGTCCAGTGATTAAACAAGTAATTACAAGGTCCCCTTGGAGTACTGGGAAGAAAAGAGAAAATATTCAACTTCCCCACTGGAGAATCTCTGATATTCTTACAAGCAATGAAAACAATCAAATCAATAGGCTGAGCCTTCAATCTTGGGGTTCACCCCTATGAAACTTATTCCTATAAAGAAGAGGGTAAACCTACTTAAAACTAGGCCTATGAGTTACTTCCAGAGGACATCTTTTGTTGCTCAGACGTGACCTCTCTCTCTAAGCTAACGTGGCAAGTGAACTCCTTGCCCTCTCCCCACTATGTGGAACATGACTCCCAGGGGTATAAACCTCCTTGGCAGTGTGTGAGAGAAATCCAAAGATCAGCTGTGACCAAACATCAAGGGGTTAAGAAAGCATTCTTATCAAAATGGGGAACAGAGAAATGAAACAAAATTACGCTTCAGTGGCTGAGAGATTTCAAACAGATTCAAGAGGGTGTCTTGAAGGTCATTCATACACATTATTTAGATATTCCTCTTTAGTTTTTGGTGCATTGGTGTGCTAGAGGGAAGTACCTGAAACTGTTGGGCTGTGTTCCAGTAGCCTTGATTTTTGAAGATGATTGTATAATGATAAAACTTTAATAATGTGACTGCGTGATTGTGAAATTCTTGTGTTTTCATACTTCTTTTATCTAGTTAGGAACAGATGAGTGAAAATATGGATAAAAAATAAATAATAGGGGGAGCAAAGATTAAAATAATTGGGTAGATGGAAATACCAGGGGTCATTAAGAGGGAGGGGTAAAGGCTATGGTGTGTATGATTTTTTTTCTTTTTCAATTTCTGGGGTGATATAAATGTTCTAAAAATAATGATAGTGATGAAAACACCACTATGTGATGAGATTGTGAGCCACTCATTGTACACCATGTATGTAACATTTGTGTGTTAAGATTATCAATAAAAACATTTGAAAAAAGAATCCAATCTTATGACCAAAAAATGGATGAATCCATCTGAGATTGTAAGGAGCTTATATCTCAGAACACTGGTGCTCATTACAGTCTTTCATCTTTTGCTGAAACACTTGAAGGGACATAAAACCTTGAGAAAGAATTCTTGATCCAGATAAAATTTAAAAGTCAACTAAAATTATGGCTTACAATTATGGCAGATCCAGAAGTGGAAATAAAAACCTTAAGATTTCCCAATGATCAGTCTAATGACAATCAATAGAAAAATAGAGGGAGCTCCAAGAGAACTGATATAAAGGACAATACCTATCTATATTTGAAGCAACAAGGTGTTGGAAATAAGATTGCTCATTTTTAAAGAAAGAAAAGCAAGCACTTGGCAAACAGAATCAAAATTTAAAACAAGATCCTACTGTGCTTCCTTTAAAAAGGAAAGGGGTGGTATTTTAGAGTAATGAAAGCTTGGAGCTTCAGTGGCTATGTTGGGAATATTTTAGTTTAAACAAGCTTATGCATTTGAGTGAGTGCACTTGAAAAATGCTGGTTCCCAGACTTCCCCAAGAAGTGGTTGCATTCATTGATCAATATTCAAAAGCTTCTAAAAGACATAAGGACTCTAAAAGAGTCTCTTTACCAGAAACATAAACAGACCCGATTAAATAAATAAATAAATAAAAAGGGCAAAAGACAGAGAATCAACTCTTTTTATATATACTAGTGAGCTTTTATCTCTATATTTTGTCTTTCTCTGTTCTGAATCATGGCTGAATGTTTTAAAATGCAAGGCCTATGTTTATATACTAATTTAAAACTGGTAATTTAAAAGTAAAGTTACTGTGTCTACTGAGTTATCAGTGTTAAGTATAAAAAGGCATGCATTTTTGGTGATGAACTTCTTTACATATATAGGTTTCCTGATCAACTATGCTAGTATTATAACTACTTGATATTAAAAATGGTAGAATGTATATATATAAGTTTTCATTTAACCGAGTTAAGCCTTTATTCTGACAAATTTCATTTTGACAGTAATTGTGTTTTGTAAGGTGCCAGCTTATAGGCAGTTTCCAAGAACTTTTTGCTCACTAAAATATGTAAGGTGGTTTTAGTAAAGAAAAGGAGAATAGATGTGTCCTAAAGTAATATGCTTTAAAAAGTGACAAATATAATTCTAGTTGTCACAGAATAAGAAAAGGACAAATGCAATGCAATAACTGGATGGATGTATAAAATTATAGAATGTTTGTGTCAAAGGAATTTTACTTCTTGCAGTCGCCATTAGGTAATATTTGATGCATTTATCTAAGAGATTTTTAAGTCTTAGTATCATAGAGTACTGATGAAAAACTACAATTTGTTTTCCTCTATATTAAAATGACAAAATATTCTTGGATTGTTGATTTGTCTTTCACAAGAGGTTAGGAATGTGTATTCAAAAAAATGTGAAAAGCAGAATCTGTGCTTATATGGAATAACTTCTATATTTTGTTGACTTTATCATGGCCTTGTTTGTTTAAAAGAGACAATTCTTCTAACTTTTGAAAAAAAAAGGCATTTTTGCCATCTAGTTATACCTTTAATTTAGTTTTATTATCTTTATTTTGTTTAAAGAAAGCCATGTACTGTTTCCCAGTAAACTGTGATCCTATTTACCCATGTCCAACCCTCTTGTTAACTTTTGACATTTTGCCTTAATATGTCAAATGTTGAATAACATCTTTTAGAAACAAAAATAAGTTTATTTGATAAGTTATAAATTTCATGTGAAATGTCAAATTGACAGTGATTTTCTAAACTTTGACGATTGGATTTGTATGAATAAAATGTTATTTCTATTGTTTATGTATATATATATATGCATATATGTGTATATATATTTTTTCCAAAATATTTATAAAGTTCCTAGAGATTTGTCATTGTCCTCAATGTTTATTAAGTTATCCTAGAACTGATATGTCTCATTAGGCAACAAGTATAATATTATCTGGAATAATTACAGTCATCCTTAAAAGTGTTATATGCCATAGAAAAAGACAAATTTCTTTCTAACTTGTATTATTTCATAATGAACTCTCACTAGACAGTTCTCCTTCCTTTTTAATGCAATTTTGAGCTATTATTTATTCACAAACCATATAATCATCCAAAGTGTTAAATTAATAGTTCATAGTATCATCATATAGCTCTGCTGATAGACCTTTTGCCTTTAAAAGACAGTGAGTGTGGGTGCAAGGATAGTTCAATGGTAGAATTCTCAACTGCCCTGCAGGAGACCCTGGTTAAATTCCTGGCCCATGCACTTCCCAAACAAACAAAGAAACCAACACAAACAAACAGAAAATTCAACAAATGTGCTCAATAACAGGATACTCACATAGAAAGAGAATGAAATGTGATGCCACCATACAACATACAAAAAAGACAATAAAAATTAAACTTAGTCATTATTTGCCTTCTCTGTCTTAAACTTCCATGAATTAATTGTTGTTTTAATCTGATGTTTGCCTGAGAACCCTGGAAATCAGCTACATTTAAGAACACTTCATCTTCGACTAAAGAGTACTGTCTCAGAGACTTGTAGAAAGGAATGTACTAATATTTCCTATGATCTCATTGCTAAAATATCAGTGGCAGTTACCTTTCTCCAGCAAATCAAATGCCAAAAAAAGAACATGTAATCTTAAATTTTGCTCTTCAAAACACATTTCCATCATGATAAAATTATCCAGGTTTTAACTACTGTCTGAGTCACTTTTTGAGAAATGCATCGATGCTCAAATATTGACCCTCTCTAAACAAATCAGAGCAAATGAATTTACTACCTGGTTCCCCCTGACATGGGACTTCACTCCAAGGAAGAGCCTCCCTTAGTACAGAGAGTTTATACCAAGTGTTGATCAGCAAAGCTTTCAGGGAAAGATTTTGACTTAAAAAATAAATTTAAGAAAATTAGACATACTAAGGCTAAAGAAGTTTAATATGAAGTCAGGATGCCACTCAGGAAGTGGCTCTTATGCAGTTCACAGCTAGTTATCATAAACTGTCAAACCAAGCAAAACTATAGGCAGCAATATTTCCAGGAAATTTTATCCCATCCAACCAGCAGGTTCCAATTACAAGATAAAGAACTATTAAACCACCAAACTTAAAGAGCATTTGGAAAGCCTAGAAAGCTTACCGCTCATAATTCTTAAACACCTTAATAGTATTCTTCTTTATTAACTTTTTAAAATGCTTGTTTGAATAAGCCAAAAAAGGGACACAATTTATATACCTACCTGAATCTGTGTTCCTCAAATTTTTATTCTAATACCTCCAATAACCACTGTTCTTAACTTTAGGTTCAGTCTGCAATGTTTTGTGAACACTTAAAATGAGCATCTTTATGAAAATACTTCCTCTTTTTTCATTTATAGATTTGAACATTACACTCTGTCTCTGCTATCACTCACCCCGGGGAACATGGGTCTCAGATCTCATTGATTTGAGTACTTGTGGATTATGTTAGGGGGTCCTTAGACATGGTGATTTTGCACTTCTGTAATCACACATTCTCTCTGTGGGTAGATAATTGGCAAAATATCTTATTCCCCAAATTGGTTCCCTCTTATTTTCCCCATTACTTTTTTTGGTCCCTTTTCTTCTCTGCAGTGTCCACAGGTCTCTCATACAGGTCAGCACGAGGAATTTGGGAGGACTCTCAGGGAGACCAGCCCTGACTCCTAAGCCTTGTTTCACCTTACTCCATTCTTCAGTTGTGTATGCATGGAGGACAGTGCCACAGCCCTGCCATCCCTTGATCAGACGCTTCAGACCACTGGGCATTGTTTCCCAGAGTGCATGTACTGGATAAAGGTGAGGCAAGTATTCCAGTTGACACTTCAAAGGCTAGAAGGGATGGTGGGGCCAGTGTCTAGGTTTAGTTCTGTTTGGGAAGGGGAGTGTGACAAATAGCTCATAGTTTCCAGAAGTTGTTAAGACAATTGGCAACAATGACCTGGAGGTATATTTCTATTGTTTGTGCTAGGCATGGTCAGATCTGACTTAGCAGGGAGAGTAACCCACGCATAGGTCAAGAATTGACCAGAGAGTCAAATGTGCCTGGCAGTTAGGGGGTGGATGATCTTTTAAGCTCACCTCCCATTGCATGAGAATCCAAGGTAGATGAGGAGGAGATTCCAAGGAAACTAAGAAAAAATCTAGAAGTATTTGCAATGCTGGATCAAGTAAGATTTACTATTCTGTAGCAAGGATGAAAAACACATGAGATAAGCCAGTCTCCCTTGGGTGAGAAGAAGGGTGTTTACCTGAGTACCAAAATTTGTTTCAGTCTTGTCTCCAAGTATGTCTGGGATGGACTAGAGACCATGGATCACCCACACTCTCTTTTTTCCCATTGAATGAGAACACAGCTTGATTTGAGAGATCTCTAGGAAGATGAAAGGCCATTTCAAGAGCAGTCCCTTTGATATAACTGGTAGAATATGGCTTTTTTTAAACATGAGGGTAATAGACAGGTTAGGAGGTAATTTGTTCAGGGAATGGACAGGAAGTGTAAAGCTTGGAGGCTGAGAGCTCTTTGAAAACTCATAGTTCAGGAGGGATTGATGGGCCCATGAGTGAGCACTGTTTTATCTACATTCCGAGACTCTAGTCAGCTGGAGAAAGAGATGGTCAGGCTCCCCAGGAACATGCAGTGGAGATCCTGGGAATGTGATATGCTGAACAATGAGAGGCAGATCTCTCATGCACCATTTTCCCCTTTAGAGTCCTGTACTGCACATGACACAGAACATTCTTGGGAAAGAAGAAAGGAAAGGCTTCTGAAGCCAGCAGTAGCGGCAGCTATCATGAGAAGAGAATTCATGCCTACAAGGGCATGCATGCTGGGAACCCTAAGCATGTCTGATCTGTCCTAGAAGAACAACACTGACACATCTTTAAAGCTTCCAAACTGATCTGCAGTCCATGTCGTTCCATTTA
This sequence comes from Tamandua tetradactyla, assembly GCF_023851605.1. Lineage (NCBI taxonomy): Eukaryota > Metazoa > Chordata > Mammalia > Pilosa > Myrmecophagidae > Tamandua > Tamandua tetradactyla. Next base: position 7,277,057 of record NC_135342.1, read on the forward strand.
AAAAGCATGGCCTGTGAGGATGCAGTAGGTATATCCCTCAATGATCTGGAAGCAACAATCCAGGGTCACCCAGCACCACACACTTCCTGCATCAAGGTCACTAAGGCATCCTGGGTGTCATACAGAAGACTGGATTGTCTTCCTACTGCTGCCTAGTCCCCAAGACCCAGCAGAGAAATGAGGGAAGTTTGGGCCTCCTTCTGAAGAAGAGTGGAAGTCCATGTCCCATTCAGGGAGTGATTTATCCCTTCCTTGTTGACCTCTCTGTCTTCTTTCCTGCTGATTGTCTTAGTTGCTAGTGGCTCTGGTTTGTGAGCCCCAGTAAGTTCACCTCATTGCCTTTTGCCTCCATCTCTGGAAGTGGAAACAGTTTCCAGCTGGAGATAATCTCTCTGATCCTTCAACATCCCCTCTGAGGAACATGTCCAGAGTGGGTTTTGTACCCTTACTGGACTTTGACTAATATAAATACACTTAAAATAATATTGTGTGTTACAAACTATAGTGTCTTGAATTTAATAGACTGTAACATGTAAAATTTCTGTTGAGTAGTCTGTTTACTTTCCTTGTCTATGTATGTGGTGGTGTGAAGCTCTATGTATCTCAAAAATATGTTCTTAAATTTAAATCAATCCTGTGGGTATAAACCTACTGTAAGTGAAGCAATTTGATGAGGCTACTTCAGTTAAGGTATGACCTAGCTCATCCAGGATGGGCCTTAATCTTAATACAGTTATCTTTAAGAGAATGAAATGTAAGCAGAGAGTAAAAGCAGCAGATACAAGAAGCTAAAATCAGTAAAACCCAGAAGAGAATGACAAGAGCACCTTACTCTGCTATGTGCCTTTTCATATGGCAGAGGAACCAAGGATTGCTGACAAGTCTTTGCAAAGAAAGTATTGCTTTAATGATAACTTCATTTGGACATTTTTCCCAGTCTCAACCATAAACAAATAAATTCCCAATGTTAAGCCAATCCATTTCATGGTATTGTTTTTAGCAGCCTAGGATAATAAAATAAAATGTGTGACTATTCTAATTCTAGATCATTTACTTCCAATGTAGTTATGTATTATTATACATAATATGTTTTATTTAGGTGTGGACTGTTAGGGTATACAGTAATAAAAATAAAATCCATGCTTTTTCAGCAGAAATTTTTACACATTTTAATAAATGCATACCATCATGTAACTACAACCTGAAACCAGATATAGCGATTTTTAATCACCAAAACGATTTTTTTTCATGCCTTCTTGAAATGAATACCTTCTCCAACTTCAAGCCTGAGGAAGCACTAGTTGAATTTCTGTCCTGATATCTTTTTTGGCAGAATGCCATATAAATAGAATCGTGAGGTTTATTAATTTTTGGAAACTGATCTCAACATAATGCATATGATGTTGTTTATGACAATAGTTTCTTCCATTTTATTGCTGACTGGTATTCCATTTCATAGATGTACTATAGCTTGTTTAAATATCTCTCCAACATTTGAGTCATTTTAATTTTGGAGAATATATTATAGTGCTATAAAGTCAATATATGTATTTATTGGTAGTTTAAAATTTATTTTTAAGTGTACATGTTAAATTTATACTGGAAATTGTGTTTTGCTGTTTTCATGAGTTTATTCTTTAAATTAAAATTTATTTTCCACCTGAAACAATGACACAGTATTTTACAATATTCTTTAGAAGATACTAAAACAAATTTGTCAGGTCTATTGTTATATTATGAAACCCTTATATACTCCTATTAGAGAAAATTTCAGCTTTAAACATCTGCCAAGTCTATAGAATAGTGAAGGGATGAATTAATTCCATAAGAACTGTGTGGATATTTTGCCTAATCTCACTCCTGATTCAGCAATCATGGCAGGCAGAAAAATCTTCAATTAATGAAGAGATGAATAAGAGAATGTCCAACATCACTTGTCCAATGATAAGACTACTCAGCTGCAGGTTAGTAGAAATACAAGCACATGGCCTGGGCATATTAATTACTACTTGCATTGCCTGCAAAAGAATTAAAAATATCAGGAAATTTATGATAGTGTCCAGTAATTTTTATCTTCAAATATTGACTGGAAAAGACACAGTGTTAAGTAGTTAAGGAAAATCATCCTTCATGAGTGAATAATTTTGTATATAACCATGTCTATATATAAATATACAGAAATTTTGTAAAGTTTCCCAGTGATTTCTATCATTTTTATTAGAGAACTTGTAGATTTATGTGGAGGTTGTAAGGTTTAGGAGCCAAAAGAGAGAAAAGGCAGACCAAAAAACCTTAGAGTGAGTGAGTTTGTTCCTGTGCTCCAAGGCAAAGCTCACAAAACTCCAGGTATGGAGTTGTGAGCTCACCACTGGGTGCTGGTGCAGGAAGTTTTTAAGCAAGGGGGTTAGGTGATGTCTAGAAGGGGTGACATGTTTTTCACAGCTCAAGTCATGGTGACTTTCCCTGTTCCCCCAACCTAACAGAGGTCATGCACAAAATACAGATTTCCAATGTTACCAACACTGGATGTGTAGATGTCCATTTCAAGTTAAATTGGGAGATCACTTAACTATCCAGATTAAAGGTCACAAACAAAAAGAGATTTCCTGTGTCTTTGCATTATTTTGGTACTGTTTCATTATCACATGGACTCTGAATTTCTCTACTGCACTTTCAATTAAGATATGGTTGGTTATTTAAGTGCTTGCATATAATATAACTAAGACCTCACTTAATATTCTTACTATTATTTACCATTTAATATTATGTCAGGCTCTGTCTTGTTCAGTACTCCCTCTACATTGGGACTTGCTCATTACTATGTTTAAGATTCTGTGAAGGATGAGTGCATCAATGACTACACCTGAGACAGTCAGATAATTGATACTCTTCTGAAAGTATGATGGACTTATGTGTTTCTTCTTCGATATTCAAATAAGAACCTGGATAGAAGAGGGCCATGTCTCATGAAAACAAAGGGGCTGAGAGTTGATAAGCACATAGAGATCAGAGCAAAGATGTTCATAATCCACCAATTATGGATATTAAATGGAGCCAAATAAACAGAAAATATTGAATAGAGAATATAAAAAGATAAAAAAGGTGCTCCCCAGGGCTAGGTTGGCTCTGGTTTCTGGGAAGGCTAATTGGGAGAGATAAATTCTGTGAATGTGCTGGACCTGACACTTGTGTGAAATCCATGAAATTTGGTGAAAACCATGATTCCACTGGTCCAATTCATAAGTCCCAAACACAAAACATCATAGGAGAATATTACTGTTACATACAATGAATCTGTAACTCCACTATAAAGTGGAACAGAAAAGCGACTCAAGGTATTTTTCTGTATGATGTTGCTGTTGCTCCATTTGGTTGTCACATAAACATAAATAAATTATATTTACCAGCATGTGCAAGGTCCAGCACAGGATGTTTGTTGGGCCAATATACTTGGGGAGTTTTACTATCAGTCCTGCTCACCTGGATTTTCTGGAACAGATGGTGATGATCTGGAAGATACCCAAGAGACAGGTGGTGCCAATGAACACACTCCTGATCACTCCATGAATATATGAAAAAAATTGATCCAAAACTTCTGAGGAAATGCTTTAATCACCAACCTGCCATCATCTCTGGAGTTCCTCTACAGAGAATAACAAAGGAGTTGGCTACAGTCAGGTATCCGAGAACAGTATTCATGGGCCTTGAACTGCATCCACTGCATTATATCACTAAGGTCATAATCCCCATTTTTAAATATAAAGAAGTTATTCCATCATTTTTCCAGGACTCTATATTCGGATTTACCAACAGAATACTTAACATTCTAATAAGAGCTGTGTCTACAATTTTCATGGTAGTAAAAGCCAAAATTCTTTCCCTGAGACTTAATTTATAATATATATCTTCTTTTATAAAAAGATTCCCTAAGTTGGCCATGTTTCTTTATACAGCACTAAAAATAGAAGAGTCACTTTTATTGTTTTACTTATCCTACACAATTGTTGTTCATAATCTATAATAACACTGTTTTTTTCCTGTTAAAGGCAAAGATAATTTAACCATGGGCAGATTATTATGTCATCTAAATAGCAGTAGCATCAGGATTTGAACATCGGGAGCCTGGTTGCAATAATGTTAGTGCCTATTAAAGTGCTGTATTATCACAGATATCTGGTTGTGTTATATAAATAATCCAAATATTTATTTATGTGTACCTTTTCATATTTTAATATAATTTCATGAGTTTTGTTTTGACAATATTCCATTTTTTGCTAAGTTGAAGTAGGGAACAATATTACTTATGAATGAAGATTCAGAAATGTAAATTACAGATGTACTGTTCTATTTCGCTAACTGCTGGAATGCAATATACCAAAAAGGGAATGGTTTTCAAAAAGGGGAATTTAATGAGTTGCTTGTTTACAGTTATAAGGCCAAGAAAATGTCCCAATTAAAACAAATCTAAAGAAATGCTCAATCAAAGGCATTCAGGGAAAGATATCTTGGTTCAAGAAGGACAATGAAGTTCAGGGTTTCTCTCTCAAGTGAGAAGGCACATGATGAACACAGTCAGGGCTTCTCTCTCATCTGGAAAGGCACATGGCAAACATGGCATCATCTGCTAGTTTCCTCTCTTGACTTCCTGTTTCATGAAGCTCCCTGGGAGGTGTTTTCTTTCTGCATTTTCAAAGGTCACTGGCTGTTGGACCCTGCTTCTAGTGGCTATGTCATTCTGCTCTCTCAGAATCTCTCTTTCTCCAAAATGTTTCCTCTTTTATAGGACTTCAGAAACTAATCAAGACCCACCTAAATGGTTGGACAAATGTCTCCAGCTAATCCAGTATAACACCACTCTTGCTTAAATCACATCTCCAGGGAGATGATCTAACTACAGTTTCAAACATACAATTATGAACAGGAATTAGAAGATCAGGCTGCCTTTACAAAACGGGGTTAGGATTAAAACATTGCTTTTCTAGGGTTCATCCATCCTTTCAAACTAGACATGTACTGAATAACTTCCTATGGCACTTTTATTTGATGTATATGGACAACTATTAGGACAGCAACAAAAGATTCATTTTTCCTTTTTGCCAGGAAAAAAAGTGCATTGCTGAAATATTTAAGAAGCCACATTGTACCTGGAACAACAGGTTCTAATCCTCAGAAACTAATCCTCAGCAGAGATCATATAATGATATGCTTGGTATTTTAGGAGAACTATCTAAACTGTAACTCACATTAGATGTGTGAGAGATATTAAAATATGAGAAATATATGCAAAATTGAATCTGTATACATGAAATGTTTCTACTGGATACATTGATGAGTAGGGTGCCTTATTATTGAAATGCTAGAAAACGAGAGAAACCATTTGATGAACATGTAAGACTTAAAACTTGTCATAATTTATTCTGCTGTGTGAAACTCTCAACTATAAAACCAACTTTCACTTCAATTCAAGAGGGAAAATAGTCTCAAGATGGTAATAGATAAAGGTATTTTCCATAGAGATATTTATTGCCTGCATTAAGCACATTGCTCCAAAATTGCAGGAAAGTAATTATATTTCAAAAATTGCCACTCACTCACAGTATCTCTGCTAGGATTTGAATGATTGATATTAACTCCATCATACTTACAATCATATCCACTGAATATCACAGACATAACTACAATAATTCTGAGAAGTTATTGATGATTTTGCTCACCATGTGAAATAGTAGATTAATTTCCAAAGTATGATCTTTAATCATATTAACATTCAAATTTTGAAACCTCTTAGATTAACTACAAAGATACACCTTCAGTGAAGACTTCACTACATTATATTAGCAGCAGTCAGTGGTTGTGCTAGCATCTGGGATCCCCTCTCAATCTCCAAATCCAAACTCCTGCATCAGGCATCATTCCTCCATCCTCTGTGCTTTAGGCACTGGATGAGTTTCCACCTAAGGTAGTCACTTTTACAGACACGAACCTTTAAATGCACTCCTGATATGTCCTATTTCTTAAAAAAAATCTGAAATATTCTCTTGACCCCTTACTGCTGCCAGCGATGGTTACAACAACCAAAACAAATATGGGAGGGAGGCAGTCAGACCCTTATATATGAAATAGTGATTCTGTGACCTCACCTCCCCACAGAACTGCAATTACAGCTACACCTGTAGCAGCAATGACAGCCCATGCTTAGTGAATTAGGAATATTTCTCAACAACTTTTTCCCTATTTTTGATCTAAGGAAATTTTACTGCTTGCTAATTAAGATTCTGTGAAGGATGACTACATCAATTCATACTATTCTGAAAATATGATGGACTTGTGTGTTTCTTCTTCAATATTCAAATAAGGACCTGATTAGAAGAGGGCCACGTCTCATGAGAAAAAAGGAGCTGAGACTTGGTAAGCACACTGGGATTGGATCAGAGGTGTTCAACACCCACCAACTATGGTATTAAGTAGAGCCAAATAAACACAAAATATTGAAGAGAGGGTATAAAAAGATTAAAGAGTGCACTTTTCCAAAAAGACCATTGGAGTCTTTGGGATAAATTACTCATTTGTCATCACCTTTGAAGACAGACAAATCTCACCTGAAGTTTGGTGGTTATGTTGGAATCTGAGTTGAGGAGCTGGTAGAGAGCAATTGTGTCTCACTAGATTCTCTGCTACACATAGAGAGGTCTTCTATCCTAACTCTTGAGTATCACCAACATTTCACAAATGGGTGGAAGAATGCAATCACAAAAAGGATCAAAGAAGAATTTTAAATTGAGTGTGAAAGGAAGAATGTGACATCAATAACTGATATGAGAAAATATTTGCCAACCTCCATATGAATTAACTAGGTAACTTAGATGGACCATAAATATTTTAGGAAAATATGCTTACCCAACGATGACTGCAGTAGAGATGGAAATTATAAATGGAACAAAGTCCAGGAATGGCAGAAGTTTATATAATACTTTGCAAATAAAATCACTGGGATCATATTAAACAAGCAGATTCTACTATTCCTTTAATTATGAGATAAACCAATTCTTCTTACTTAATTCAAGAGTATTGAAGATGAATTCAATGCCCAAATGAGTTTTTGTAAATCAAGTGACTTTTATAAATCATATACAATACCAACACTAAACCATCCCATAGGGTTTTCCATATGCGATAATGGAGAAAGAGTCCATGCATGCTTATTCATGGAATTCTAGTTTGCAAGCTGCCAGAATGCAAAATACCAGAAATGGAATGGCTTTTTAAGAGGAGAATTTATTAAATTGCAAGTTTGCCATTCTAAGGACATGAAAATATCCAAATTAGGGCAAGGTTATGAAAATGTATAATCTAAGCCATCCAGGGAAAGATACTTGGTTCAAGAAGGCCAATGATGTCCAGGTTTCTCTCTCAATTGGAAAGGTACAGGGCAAACATGACAACATCTCCTAACTTTCTCTCCAAGTTTCTTGTTTCATGAAGGAACCCCAGGAGTGTTTTCCTTCATCATCTACAAAGGTCCATAGCTGCATGTGCTTTCAAGGTTTTTCCAAAATGGTTCCCTCTCAAAGAGTTCCAGGAAGCAGCCCGACCTTGAATGGGTGAAGATGAATCTCTGTGGAAACCACCAAATCAAAAGCTACCCTCCACAATTGGGTGGGTCATATCTCCATGGAAAATATCAATAAATTCCCACCCAGCAATATTGAATGAGGATTAAAGAACATGGATCTTCTGGGGGTACACAAAAGATTCAAACTGGCACAGATGAAAAATATCTGAAATGAAATGTAACAGACTGAAAAATAATATATCAAAGTAGTATAGTGGCTAGCCACAAATTATGTATGAATTTTAGGAGTCACTTAATACTAGGAAATCCATTGATGTAGTTCAACATATTTATAAAGAGAAAAATCCATGAATCATGTTCACAGGAGGTCTGTAATTACAAAATACAATCTAAAATAAGATAAAATAAAATATAGGCCTATGAATATAACAAATATGTGTAAGGCATATATGAGGAAACCATGGGATATCATTGAAATATATGAAATAGACATAAATAAATGGAAAACCACCTCACATTTTTAATAGAATGAGATGAATTCTCTCAAGCTAATTTGTAACTTTACATTTGTCTCAATATAACTAGCATTAGTTAGATTTTGGAGCTGGGAATCTTATTGCAAAAAATTCATAGAACAGTAAACAAAAAGAAATAGCCAAGAAAACCCTAAAGTAGGAATAAATATGACGTTGGCTATCCTTATAAGATATGTTGATTTGCAGTTAGATTGATAGGCCCATGGAGATAAAAATTCAGAAATACATCAAAGTGAATAATATAAGTTAATAAGCAATAAAGCTTCTTGAGAAGATATCCATGATTCTGTGTGATAAACTTTGGGTCTGGAGCCAGTGGAACAGCTGCAACAGGAAACGGAGAAGGAAACTAGGCCAGCTAAATGGAGCAGCAGACACCAAAGATGCAGCATTGACCAGATGCTGCTGATGAGGTGTGTAGACTCAAGAAATGACATATCTGCTCATTAGCTATGCATGTCTCTTCTTTTCATCCCCTTTATAAGAAGGAGGCATTTACTGATGAGGAAAAAGCAGCTCAGAAAAATCCTCTATCTTATTGGGTCACTCAGTTAAGATATGGCAGAACTTAACACCACATCAGGTTGAAATGCTTCCAAACTTTGCTTTTACTGTAGCATTGAACTGCCTGGACAGAGATAATGTGGAAATTGGAGAAGAAACCACTCTTTTTAGAATAAAAATGTGACATGAGACACACAGTTTAAAGACAGCAAATAACTGTTAGTGGGACAAGCTGGAGGTCATGCTTATTAAACTTTTGCAGAAGTCAGGGACTCTTCAGATCTTAGAGAGTGGTCTGGTCATTTAGACTGGGGGATTTTTTTGGTAGTTTGAAGCAATTATTTATCCTAGAAATATCACATTCTTTTAATCAATTCCTGTGGGCATAGACCTATTGTGAGCGGGACTTTCTGTTTAGTTTATTTCAATGAGATGTAACTCACCTCAGTCAATATGGATTTTAATCCTCCTTCTGAAGTCCTTTTTAAGAGGATTAAAGATAAAAAAAACACACAGATTAGTTGAGAGAGACAAAATTTAGGAAAAAGAAACATGAGGGAAAATGAGAAGCTGAGAAGTTGAAGACAATGAAACCTGGAAGAGAAAGACAAGTAGATGTCCCCATGTGCCTTCACATGTGACAGAGGTTTGTCAGATTGCCAGCAGACTTTCTGTAGGGAGCAGATATCATTCTGTTGATGCTTTGAGTTATACATATCCATGGTGTAAGACCAGTAAATTGTAAGTAAATATATTCCCGTTGTAATAGCCTACCCATTTTCTGGTATATCACATTTGATCAGCTTTAGAAAGCTCAGAAAGATTCTGTAAAAAGTAGCGGGGTGCTATAATTTGCAAATACAAAAAAAAATGCTGGAATGAATTTATAATTGGGTAAGGAAGTGATTCTGGAAGTATTGTGAGGTGCTTGAGAGAAAAAGCTTAGATTGCTTTGAAGAGACAGTTGGTATAAATATGGATGCTAAAGGCCCTTCTGATGAGGCCTGAAACAGAAGTGATGATTGTGTCAATTAAAACTGGACAAAGGTGCTTTAATGTGACAGAGAATTTTCAAAAATTGAATCATTATGTCAGATGGAAGACAGAATTTGAAAGAGATGAGCTTGGATATTTAGCTGGAAGATTTCTAAACTAAACATGGAAAGTGCAGCCTGACTTGTTGCAGCCTAAAGTAAAATGTAAGAGGAAAGGGATAAATTGAGAACTAAACTGTTGGGCACAATGAAACTAGGAAATGATGATTTGGAAAATTCTGAAATTACAAAAGCAAGTCCCCAGAGAATAGTGTCCCATACAAGGATTTAACTGAATGTGGAACCAGTTATATAATTCAGTGTGAGTCAGGATTGGAAATGCAGTTATCCAAAAAAGTTATGGGGAAGTTCTGAAGGTTGGGACAGATATATACTGTGTGTGAAACTGACAAGTTTTTTGGTAAGATTTCTATGAATAGAATCACTTTCAGCCTGGGCTAAAAAGGTATTAAAAACTTACTGCAAATACAGAATAATGGAAGCTGAGGCCATGAGTGAAGATGTCTTGGCAGGTAGAACATGTGGACCCATCCATCTATATTGAAGGTGTGAGTCTGCCTCAGAGCCTGCAAAAGACAGGTCTTCCTCTCCATTGCTTCTGAGGGAAGCAATTGCTGCTGCCCCAGGCTTCGGCAGGGTGGAAGACATTCCTTGGGGATTAATGACAGTTTGACCACCCCCCACCACTGTTTCAAGGGGGTTTGCTTTTGTGTGGCTAAATTGGGAAGAGTCTGACTGTCCCCCCACTCTTCTGAGGGTGTTTAAGCCTGTGTCCTAGAGGTTGGGGAGAAGCATCTCACTACATCCGTGCTTGAGGAGGTTGGGGTCTAGAGTTGGGGCACCAATCCATACTTCTTTTTTTTTTTTAACATGGGCAGGCACCAGGAAATGAACCCGGGTCCTCTGGCATGGCAGGTGAGCATTCTTGCCTGCTGAGCCACCGTGGCCCGAACCCATACTTCTCAATGGAGGTGAAGCAGACAGCAGGGCCCTCAATCCAAAGTCTGAAAATATCACAGCCTAAACCCTAATGTTTGCAAAGAGTAGGGTCACTGCACAAGCCCTTGCAATGTTTGAGGCTGCAACTCTATCAATCCCAGAGGATAAAACATCACTCTTAGACCTTTAATTATAACGATGTATTTTAGAACTGCTCTTTTTTCCTTTCAAGTTCTCCCCATGGCAATAAAAATGATCACTCTCTAACTGCCTGTCTTTTGTTTGAAGCAGAAAACTTGTTCTAAGTTTTACCGGTTTTTAAATAGAGGGTAATTTTGTCCCAGGGAAGACCACATCTGTAATGGATTTGATGAGGCTTTATACTTAATATTGTTATTGAAGTGTTTTCAGGCTTTTATGACATTGTGATGGAATGAAGGAATTTTTCATATAGAAAGTATTTGTCTTTTTGGTGTCCAGAAGGTAGAATGCGATAGTTTGCAGCTTTTATGTACCACAGAAAAGCTCATATTCTTTTAATCAGTTCCTAAGGGTGGAGACCTATTGTGGGTGGGGCTTTTCAATTAGATTACTTCAATTGAGATGTGATCTGCCTAGTTCAAGGTGGGTCTTTATGCTCTTACAGGAATCCTTTTTTGGAAGCCTACAGATGAGCAAAATCAAAGAAAGACTGACATGTGGAGAAGCAGAGAATATGAAGCCAAAGAAAATTGGGAGAAAAGGATGAGCGGACATTGTCATGTGCCTTCCCATATGCCAGAGTTGTCCTGAATTGCCAGAAGCCTTTCTCTCAGTAAAAGTTATTGTTCTGTTGATGCCTTGAGTTGGAAATTTTCATAGTCTAAGAATTGTAAATTGTAAGTTAATAAATTCCTGTTGTAAAAGCCAATCCATTTCTGGTCTATTGCATTATGTCTGCTTTAGCAACCCAAAGCAAGCTTCATCCAGATTACAAATCAAATATAAGCAAACCTTGAGAAACTTTTAATACTACTATTGATTAAAACTGCTATTGGTGGACCAATGTGTGATATCAGCTGTCTCATCACTGATTGTAGTCCTGATGTACAGCTACTCTACAGAAGATAATGAAGTACATTCTCAGAGACCAATGGAAGAGAAGACTGTTTTAGACAAAGGAGAAAAGCAGCCAATGTAATGCCTGACTTGGGCTGACAGAAACCTTCACCTGAAAAACAGTTATCTTAATATGTATGTTTAGAAATGGAAACAAAACCAAATAAAGCATAAAGAACTGTTTGTTCTGCTCTCACACTTTTTTAGAGTTCTCCTGTTAGGGATCGAATCATGCACCATACAAAAGACATGTTCAAGCCTTAATCCTTATTCTATGGGTGTGAAACCATTTACAAAAAGGACTTTTGAGAAGTTGTTTACTAATACATGGATTCATTTGTGAGTAGAATCTTTGAAAATCCAATTAATAAGAGATCAAATAGAATCTGGATGGGCCTTAATCCATATGACTCGAGGCCCAGTAAGCAGAGGAAATTCAGACCTAGAATGTGATAGATTGCCAAGTCATTTGAGTCATGAATGGAGTCAGAGATGCACACCAAGGGACCCCAAGGATTGTGCCAAGCCAGAAACAGAATTCTACCAACTTGGAGTGAATGCATGGCTGTTGGATACCCTGATTTAAACTTGTAGACTCCAAATCTGAGAGCCAATCAATTCCTGTAGTTTAAGTCAACTATTTCTCTGGTATTTCCCATTGCAGCCCAAGCAAACTAAGACAGTGACATTTTATTCATCAACTTAATTTTGATGTTTAGGTAATGTGTATTTTCATTATTGAAATAGACATGATCTTTTACAAAATTGGTGATGTAAAATTTACCACCATGTTTGACTCTCTGGAAGAAAATGTTGGGCCTTTAATGTTTACAATCTGGTTATTTATCAGAATCTTTTAATGTACTAACCATCAGTCCCAAGTGAGGTTTGGGAGCTGCCTTTGATCTTTCCTTGCACTTCTTCATATCTAATTGTATAATAAGGTGTTACATGTTTCCCATGTAGTTTCTTTCTGAAGGAAATTAAGAAAGGCCCAGAAATGATGGCTTAAATATTTCAAATATTTTTTCTATGAAAAATAGATGATAAAAAGATAAAATTACCCATAAGACCCCAAAATGACTCCAATCTCTTCTTTGTTTAAAAAAAAGAACACCAGTTAAAATCCTATATACCATATATAATTCAAACCTTGTGACATTTTGCAAGAGGGAAAACTATAAAGATATTAAAAATGTCAGGTTCAGTCAGAAGATCAGGTAGCAGGATGAATGGGGGAGCACAGGTCATTTTCAGGTTAGGGAAAACATTCTGCATGATGCCATAATTGTATATTTGCACTTAGTTCAAAACACATAGAACATTACAATGTAAAGAATGAACCCTTATGTAAATTATGAACTTTTGGTAATAACAATGCATCAATATTGGTTACTCAATTGTAGTAAATTTTCACAATATGCAAAATTTTAATAATAGGGGAAACTGGAAGTGGTGAAGGAGTGTATGGAAGTTTGTAGTTTCTGCACAATTTTCTGTTAACCTAAGACTCGCATGATAAAATTTATTATAAAAACTATGTCATGTCTCTAAACTTGGTACTGCTTTCAGAAAGATAAAAATGGTTTTATTCTTCATATCTTGAGGGAAGGTACAGGGCAAATGAAATAGGACCATACAATAAATACCAGTTTTTTTGATTTTTTTAAACAAAGTAGTTTTTTTAATTGATGAAACATATCCACATACAAACACAAACATTATTACCATATGATAATTCCATTCTTGTTATGTAATCATAATTCTTAACTTACTTATTATTTTTAATCAGTGAAAACATTTTTCGCATTATCCTTTATCTTACTGTAGTTGGCTCTGGTCATTTCTGCATGAGAATGCTTTAAATATGTTAATACATCTCCATATAGTTATACTTCAAAAGACAGCAATCTCCCTAAGGATTCAAAGTACAAACTTCATAGCATGATCCCTAAATCTTGTATCCAAGGGTGTTGTCCAGTTTCACACCATACTACCTCATTATTACCTGAGATCAGGTTTTTCTTCAGAATTATGAATGACTCTCTCCCATGCTCCTTTCTTAAGAAACTTTGACAAATTTTCCATGCATAGTAAATTTGAGGAGAAGTTTAACACCAGATTGAAAGTTGCACACCAAAAGTTTTCCCCACAATCTCCAGAATGTTTCAGAACCTACTGATTTTTTGTTGTATAGACTCCAAATAACTCCACTGGAAGTAATATTAAAATTTAAATTCTATAAGTAATCCCATAATAATTACTCAATATTTCATTTACTGTTAATATTTCTATTTATTCTTAATTTGGGGGCAGAAAATCACAATATCCTGCTCAGCACTCTCTTGTACTTTGATAGTTTCATAATTTTGCTTTCAAGTTTCTAGGGAGGGCTGCATAAACAAATGACCACTGTGAATACACAAATGCTTTACTTATTATTTAGATGGTTAGGAGACATTGTATTCCTTACTCAGGCAAAGCAGAGTCTGGAGACACTGGAGTCTCATCCCATGAAAACAATGCAGCTGAATTTGGATAACACACAGTGAATAGTGCCATCATATTCATCAGCAACCAGCTGGAATTGTTAAAAACAGTGAGGAAATAATGAAATTTGGAGGGTAGCAGGCAATTGAAACAAAAAATACTCACCAGGACAAAGATGGTTTGGATACCTCTGGACACAAGAGAGGGCCTAGGGGAAAAGCTTTTCCTGTGAATGTGTTGGACCCGCTGCTTGTGCCTGTGCAGGGTGGAAACCATGGAGCTGCTGGCCCAGAGCATGAGCCCCAAGCAGAACATCATAGAATGAAATAAATGCAGCATATACTGATGTTGTGGTTTTCTCAACAACTTTAGAAAAGCAACACAAAAAATATTTTCTCTTGTTTATGGTAGCATATCTATTTGACAGTCACATACATAGGAATAATGATATTCACCAACATGAAGAGGAGCCAGCAATGGGCCATGATGAGGCTGATGTACATGGAGGAGGCATTCATTTTAAGCCCTGTCCACCTGGAGTCCCTGGGACTGATCATGATGGCCTGGAAGATACTCAAGAGGCAGATGCTGACAATGGACATACCCTGCCCAGTCTGTGAAGGTAGTAAAGAAGTTTGCATTCATAATCTCTTGGGAATTGCTGCCACCTTAAAGTTGCCACTGAGTGGTTCTTGGCAGACATAATCAAGTAAAGATTCATCGCATTGACTTATGGTAAGCTTAACCTAATGAGACTGGTGTCCTTGTAGAACAGGGAAATCTGCCTACAGACCTATGGGAGAATGTCATGTGACAGCAAAGGCAATGGTTGGAGTGATGCAACAAGAAATACTAAATGACTGACAGCTACCAATTGCCAGGAGGAGGCAAGGAAGCATACTTCCCTAGAGCTTTCCAAGGAAGAATAGTCTTTCCCATACTGGAGGTCAGACTTCTCACATCTAGAACTGAGATGGAATACATTTCTGTTGTTTTAAGGCATCCAGTTTATCATAATTTGTTATAGTAGCCCTAGGGAGCTGATACAATGCTTATGTGGAAAGATTAGCTTATTAAAATATTTTTACATAAACAGTGGAAAAACGTACTGCAGGGGAACAAAGGACATAAGATGTGAAGCAACATGTAAGTAGAGATTTCTTGTTCTAGAAAAAATTGAATGGGATTTGGGATTTTAGAAGGTTGCTTGCTTTGTTTTAAGTCTTGATGACAGGTATATATAAAGTAAAACTCTATGAATTTCTTAAATTATGAATCACTACAATTTTAAGACAAACAAATTTTATTTTCTGTTGTTCTAGACTTGCAGATAATATGCAAAGAAAATTTATTTACACCTCACCCAGTTGAGTTTGATATCTACATCTTACATTACCATGGTATTTGTGAAACCTAGAAAGCCAATATTTGTACATTACTATTAAATAAACTTTAGGTTTCATTTAGATTTCACCAGTTTTAACACTACTGCCTTTTCTTGTCATTACCGGATCCAATTCAGGATACCGCATTACATTTCAGTGTCATGCTTCCCTAATGTCCTTTGTTCTGACAGTTTCTCAGTCTTTCCCTGTTTTCTTGTCTTTCAGAGGTTGATAAAATACTGGCAGTACTTTGTAGAAATTCCTTAAATTTTAGCTTGGCTCATGTTTTTCTCATGATTAGGTTGGATTACTTTTTTTTTAGGGAGAATATTACATCTCATTGCATCATATCTGTTTTACTTTCCCAGCTGCTAACACAAATAAATATCACAGAACTGACTGGCTTAACTATAAGAAATTTTTTACTCCCAGTTTCAGAGAAGGAATGGTTTGCTTGTTCCTGGGGATGGGGCCTTTAGGCTGTCTCTTAAGCTTTGGGGTGCCCTGACTTCTCCATCACATGGCAATATCTTCTTGTACTTCCATGTTCCATTTGGGGCTTCCTCTGGCCTCTCTTTTTGTGTCCAATTTCCTGCCATATTGGCTTCAGGCTCACCTTCATTTAGTTGGGGCGCAACTTAAAACATACTCTCTTCATAGACCCTATTTACAAGTCAGTTTAAACCCAGTGACGGGGTTGTGAACTGAACATGACTTTCATGAGGATATAATTCATTTCCCAACTTGTCATATCTGGGTTTTCATGCAACTGACCTAATTTATAACTGGTATGATAACCTAGATCAATTAGTTAAGGTAAGTTTTGCCAGGTTTCTGCACTGTAAATTTACCATGTTTCCATGCGCTATATTTTAGAAAGAAGTTATTCTGATAAGGCCAAATTCAAGCAGGGAAAATAATGACAGGGGAATTGAGATAGGTAGGTTTTGAATTAAGTCTACTTCCTGTTATAAATATATACATATATGCATATGTTTCTTGATCTCTTATGAGGAAGAGATCTCCATTATTCCTTTATTAAATTATTTCTTCACCTTGTCTACATTTATTTTATATTTTGTGTTATCATCCAATATGATATTATTTATTTTGTTGCACAAATTTTTCCTGCTTTGTTCACTGGAAATTTTTTCACCTGATTCACTTTATATATCCCAGTCTTTCAAGTTTTTGAGCATTTCTTTAATTTCTGACACTGTAAGTTGCTCCAGACTCATCTTGTATATTTCCTACTCCTGATA
The DNA here is from genome assembly GCF_023851605.1 of Tamandua tetradactyla. Lineage (NCBI taxonomy): Eukaryota > Metazoa > Chordata > Mammalia > Pilosa > Myrmecophagidae > Tamandua > Tamandua tetradactyla. The sequence goes on from NC_135342.1 coordinate 7,293,899, forward strand.
TGGAATCAACCATTTCTACAAGAATGTTTAATTAGATAAGAATAAAAGAAATAAAGTTCTGGGTTCTGAAAGTACTATTTCTAGTAGTTGAAACAATGATCTGAGGCCCTATAAACAGATAAGGCCAGGAAATATGAATCTACAAATATTTGTGTAATTATTTCTGGATCTTATGGTGCATCTGTTCAGGTATATGCATTGATCTTGATGTTTGTGATTCTAACCCAGAACCACAAGTTTCATTCTATCCTTGTCTCCATTTGTTATTTGCACTATTTCTATTTATCAAGTATTGTGATTTTTTATGCTTTTGAGGATATCCCTATGTTGCTGCATATAGAAAATGTTGTTTTGACTTTGCCATTTAAATTGCAGTTTTATTTAAAGTGGGATAAAAATATCCAATGGGTATCATTAATTTAATCATCTAGCAAACAATACAGATAGTAATTTATATACCCTTGTCACACATTTGCATTACCCCTCACCCCAAACTGAGTTCTCCTGCAAGAGAGGAAAAAAAAGATCATTCCATTGTTTCTCTTCTCCTGTTTAATCCAAGGTGTCTATCTCTGCAAAGGTCTTTGAACAATAAACAATTAAGAGTGGATCCAGAATGTTCATATGGGACAATAAGTACAATAGTGTCACCATCATCTGATTTTGGCAGGTATATAAAGTTATGATTTTTCCCTATGAGAGAATTTTGGGATTCTCTGATATGACTGTGTTCTTCACATGCTTTGCTTTTGTTATCTAAAGAATTTTGTAAAACTCTGTGATATGATTTAGATGGAAGGTAAGTTCTAATACATAGAGTAAATGATTGCAAAATGTACAGTTTTTAGGATATCTTAAATAAAAACGAATTTACCCCACCCAGAAATGGCCTTACAGAATGCTTATGACTTATAACATTTTGTAAGCATTATAGCATTGTTTACAAAAGAGAGAAAAACTCAAATGTCCAACTGACTGATGAATTATTCAGCACAGGAAGGATTCTACTGTGTATCAAATATGGAGGTATTTGTGGATGTAAATATTAAAAGATTTGTTATATACATCAGCTCACAGCACATTAGAGTTTATATAAGGTAGATCCTGATGAATGATGACATTACTTTATCAATTATGTCCCAAACTCTAAGGGACAATGCAGAGGTCTATATTACCTGTTGGCTTCATCATGTTGCTTGGAACCCTGGTGATAACAGTCTTCATGAAATGGTGCATGAGGTAAATATTCTACAATTGTTCCCAGCCCCTAACCAGCTTAACAAATCACGTAGTCATGGGGAATTCTCCAGAAAGTAGACAGTAGAGAAGTCAGTAGATGTCATTGGGAGGCACATGAAATTCTCTCTGGAGAATATTTATTCTGCATAGAAGCATTGGCATATTTCATTCTAGAATCTATTCTCAAAGATATTTGTAAAGAACATAGAATTGGAAGAAAGACATTCTGGCTCATTCTAGGACAACGTACAGACTTGTTTCCTTTCTTAAAATTAAAATGTTGTGCCCTGCCAAGGCAAAGGGTGTGGCCTTTACTGGAGTTTTCAAAGTTCAGTGTTAGTCAACAGTGACTTAATATTATTGCAAGATCTGTATCTACATGCAACTCTCTGCATCTTTCTCTCTGGACTCAGAGGGCCAAGGAAGTGATGCTCATGTTAAAATCATGCTGTCTGCTGTGGCATGTCTATTAAAGAGCTTTGTCTCTACCCAGGAGTCTTCTGTCTTCTGCAGCATTAATCAATTATTGTAGGTTAACATATTTGCTGTCAAATTATGCTAAATTCTACATTCTTTACAGTTACTGGGTGTACCCATAGACGTGATTTGAAACAATATAATATTAAGATGCTATATGTTAGATATATCAAACCAACCAATCTTCTTCATCTTCAATATGGTAATCTTACTTATAGACCCACTAGGGAACCACCTCCCTGTTTCTCTTATAAACTACCTGAGGTGTTCTTTAGGGTTGGCTAGAATGGTTCTGGTTGGAGGTTGGCAGCTTATGATAGGTAGCAAGTTCTACCTGAAGCTTGCATAAGAACAACCTCCAGAGTAGCCTCTTAACTCTATTTGAACACACTCTGCCACTGATACTTTATTAATTTGGTCAGGATGGAATGGTTGATTCCACAGTGCCAGGTCTGGATTCAGCCCTGGGAGTCCTCTCCCATGTTGCCAGGGAGACTTACACCCCTGGATGTAATGTTCCATGTAGTAGGGAAGGCAATGATTTCATTTGCAGAGTTGGGTTTTGAGAGACTGAGGCCACATCTGAGCAACAAAAGAGGGCCTCCAAAAGTAACTCTAAGGTATGCCTATGGGTAGCCTAAGCTTTTATACTGCCTACATAAGCTTCACAGGAGTAAGTCTCATGATCGAAGACATGGCTTATTGATTTGGGTGTCACTAAAGGTTGACAGTATCAGGGGATTCCCTGATGGTAAGGTTTAATAGTTTCATAGTCTTTCTCCCCCCTCCCACAGGGGACTTTGCCAATACTTTTTGATTATCTGGTTAATCTACTCTAGGATGTTTCCAGGCATTACCATAATCTACACAAGATTAAAGGACCTTTTTCTCCTTCTATGGTCACTGTGTTTCAGTTGTTCAAATGAGCTATACAGATAGGTTGAATTAGATTATGTACTACAGAAAATTTCAGTTCCAGGCCAAATAAACCTTTTTTTCCATTGGTCTCAAAGAATATGTGTTGTTCTAAAATATAGACATTGTCTTCCTTACAACTATGTTCTGAATTACTTTAACCCCAACCTGTTCACAAAAAAGAAGGAAAAAAAAGTTGATTGCCCATGATACACTCTGGGATATATTCTGTAACCACTGTTTGAAGAGTGCTTTGAAAACAATTGCTTTTTTGTTTCTTTGCTTTGTATGTATGTTATACCATATAACATTTTAAAAAGTTTCATTTTCATTGACTGTTTGGCAGTTCCTTAGGAAAAAATATCAAGCTGACCCATGACCCAGCAGCAGCACTACTTGGTATATACCCAGGAGAGCTGAAAGCAATAGCACAAACAAACATTTGCACACTGATGTTCATAGCAGCATTATTCACAATCACCAAAATGTGGAAACAAACCAATGCCTATCAACAGATGAGTGAATTTTAAAAAATGTGTTATATACATATGATGTACTGTTATGCTGCAGTAAAACAAAATGATGTCCTGAAGCACATGACAAGATGGATGAGCTTTGAGGACATAGTGCTGAGTGAAATTAGCCAGATGCAAAAGGACAGATACTGTATGATTCCATTTTTATGACCAGCATGAGGTATAATCAGAGATTAATAATACAGAATACAGGGGACTTAGAGATACATAGAAGCTAGAGATGGATGAACTGACAGCTAATGAGGTTGAACTCCAGTGTAAGGGAATAGATAGGAGTAAAGGTGCTTCTTTAGTGGGTCTAGAAGTAATAATAACATTTTGAAGATGAACAAGATTGAAAAGGGTTGTATAGACATATGTGTCTCACTGATTCACAGTAGAAATATGAATAAGTTCTTGTAAGAACTACTTCAAAGGTATGATTCATGTTCAAAGAGTGTTTAAGTCCAGAGTACAGGGGGAAAACTGCTATTGCATGTTATGAGTTATGTTCAAAAGGAAACCCTCAGCACTACCACAGCAACAGCAGAGGTAAACAGTGCAGTGAGAGACAAGAGTTAAGAGAAGATTTAGATCTCCTATTTGGTGAGGGTGTGCTTACTGGTTTTCTGTCTCTTGGGAACAATGAAATTATCTAAGATTGAGAATGTTGATGGGCTGTGGACTTTGGGACCTCTACATGATGCCCAGTGAATGCAGGTGATTGAAGGATGCACTGGCTGAGTAGTACAATGGTGAACGATGGTGCATACTTATGAATGAAGGTTGTGCTGCAACAAAAAGGAACAATGTAGTGAGGCATGCAATGATGTGAATGAACATGTGGGACCTTTGGTGAAGCAAAATGAGCTAGAAACCAGAGAGTAAGAATTGTGTGGTCACCTTTGGAAAATGCTTATAAGAAAACAAAGGCCATAGATTGCAAGCTTTTAGAGCAGACAGACACGTTAAGTCCAGAGTGATGATATATATAACCTGATACTTAGAGATAAAAACAAAGTGTTAGTAATGCAATGGTATATGGGGGAAATTGCCCATTGCATACTACAGACTATATTTAGTTGTAATACCTTAATATTCTTTCACCAACAATTACAGGTGTACCACACCAATACTAGGGGTCAATAATAGTGGGGGATAAGGGATATGGATGTTTTGGATTTTTGGATTTATATTAGTTAGGGTTCTCTAGAGAAACATAATCAACAGGGAATACTCACAAATATAAAATTTATAAAACTGTTTCATGTGACCACGGGAATGCAGAATCCAAAATCCTCAGGGCTGGCTGTGAAGCCGACAATTCTGGTGGAGGGTATGGATGAACTCCACAGAAAAGGCTCCCCAGCCAAAGCAGGAAGAGGGCCTGTCTCTTATGAATCCTCTTTAAAAGGCTTCCAGTGATTAGATTGAGTATCACTCATTCAGAAGACACTCCAATTAGCTGTTTACAAGTGGAATCAGCTGTGGATGCAGCTGATGTGATCATGATCTAACTTTATGAAATGTCCTCATTGCAAAAGACAGGTCAGCACTTGCCCAACCAGATAAACAGGTACCACCATTTGGCCAATTTGGCACATGAACCTGATCATGACAGTATTTTTGACTGTTATTTTTCTCTTTGAAGCAGTGAAAATTGTCTAAAATTGAGTGTGATGATGTTTGCACAGCTAAGTGGTGATACTGTCTGTGACAAGAGACCTAGGGCTGGGAGAGTAGACCCACCCATGCACTTGGAGAGGGTGAGTTTTCCCTGAAGGAAGAAGGCAGGACTTCTGCCTTGATATTCAGGAAGAGTTTTGGTGCCCACGCCTCAGAGAGGGTGGATCACAGTCCTTGGGGGCTGGAGGAGCCTTGTTTTCACCATGTATTTCTGTGGAAGTTGTGCCTGTGACCCGGAGATGTCAGAGAGCCTGGCTGTTTATCTGGTTGGGCAAGTGCTGACCTGTCTTTTGCAATGAGGACATTTCATAAAGTTAGATCACGATCACATCAGCTGCATCCACAGCTGATTCCACTTGTAAACAGCTAATTGGAGTGTCTTCTGAATGAGTGATACTCAATCTAATCACTGGAAGCCTTTTAAAGAGGATTCATAAGAGACAGGCCCTCTTCCTGCTTTGGCTGGGGAGCCTTTTCTTGAAGAAGGTGGAGCAAAAATAAAGGTGGTCTCCCCAATGTTCCCCAAGGTTGCAACCCTCACCCCAGCATTTGAAGAGAACAGGACCACTGCATAGGCCCTTGGAAAGTATGTGAATACTGCTTTCTAAAGCCCCAAATGAATGACTCTCAGACTTTCAAATCTAACAGAGTTTGACATGCAGGTTTTTTGTAATTGTTTGAGTCCAATGACCATGACCCCTACCTATGATCCTTTGCATTTCTCCCTATGGAAATGAAACATTTATCCTATGACTGTTCCTCCTTTGTATCTTGGTTGCAGATAATTTGTTCTGAGTTTTACAGGTCTAGAGCCAGAGGGGAATTGCTTTAGGACAGATCATGCCTGCAACTGACTTTGATGTGATTTTGTACTGGCTTTAACTTTGTATTGTATTTATATTGTTACTGAAATGGTTTAATGTTGTGTGGCATTTTAATGGAATAAACGTATTTTGCATATGTAAAGAACATGTCCTGGGGGGGGCTTTCTAGAGGGTGGAATGTGTTGATTTGAAACTGTTGTATACCCCAGTAAAGCCACATTTTTCCATCCTTATTTAATCTTGTTAGTTGGGATTTTTTTATTAAGTTGTTTCCATGGAAATGTGACCCACCCAATTCTGGGCAGGACCTTTTGGTTAGGTGGTTTTCATGGAGATGTGTCTCTACCCATTCATGCTGGGGTTGCCTACAGAATTCAATTAAGAGGGAACCATTTTTCAAAAAGCTTCAGAGCCAACAGGAAGCTCAGATGTTTGGAGATGCATAAGAAAATATCTTCAAGGAAGCTGTTTGAAACCAGAAACCAAAGGACCAGCAGAAGCCAGCCACATGCTTTACTAGGTTGTCCTTTCTTGAGTCAAGATATCTTTCTTTGCATGCCTTTGCTTGGACATTTTATAGCGTTAGAATTGCAAACTTATAACTTAAATTCCCTTTATAAAAGCCAACCCATTTCTGATATACTGCATTACTGCAGTATTAACAAACAAAAATAATTGTATACTTTGGATGTAGTATACATATGTGATATACCTCAATAAAAATTCAGATTCTGTAGGAGCAAGGGTTAAAACAAGACCTGAGGAATTTGTTGGGAGCAGCTGGTGACAGGGTGGTGACAGCAGTAAACTGTGGAGATTGTTATCTGCTTTATGCAGAACAGTGTGGGAGGAAGAGTATTTTTACCCCAAACAGTTAAGTATGAAGGAAGAGAGCACTGAGAGATAAGCACTCTGTTACCTCAGGAAATGCATGCATGCCTTTTGTCACCCTGCAGTATATAAGCAGGATCTGCTTTAGAATAAAGTTGTCTGTAGTCTGTTGTCTATTATTGTTGATCTTCAGACCCCTGATCCCATCTCTTTCTCATCATTCCTTATGTCCTTCAAGCTCTGATCCATAGGAAGAAACATCTGGCACCTAATGTGGAGTATGAAGAAGAAGAAGACACTGAAACAATATTGAGAAACCAAGGAAAAGTCTCTGTTAGAGGGATGTTTGTCCAGCCGATAGAAGAGAACTTGAGTCATATTGGCAAGTAAGCATTTTCCTTATAGCATCGGGTAACGGGTAATCACAATGGATGGCTGGAGGAGTATGTTTGTGTGTTAAAAACATTGTTAGAAACTACAGGGGTCTCAGTGAAGACTTCAGAGTCATTAGAGCTCTTTCTTTCATACAGAAGCATTGTTATTGGTTTCGGCCTCAAGGCTATAATGTTTTAAATCAAAAGTAATGGAAATTGTTTATGAAGGTTTTGCAGTGAGCACAACAAAAAGGGGAAGATATTCCTGTTTCTATAATTCCTAAAAACTGCTCTATTATTATGATAGATTTAAAAGATTGCTTCTTTACCATACCTTTAGCAGAGCATGATAAAGAAAAATTAATTTCTGAGCTCATTCTTAATGAGCTGCCTTTATATAAAAATTCATATACACCTGTCAGAAAATATTCAATGGGAACAATGCCATACTGAACAAAAGTTAGTACTCATTAATGGTTCCTATGGAATTGTAACAGATGGGTCCCCTAAGGGGTGTGAAATTCAGGATTGTAGTTCTGACTCAAAGTGTTCTGTTAAGTTACCTTGGTTTAATCTAAATACTTATTCTACTGAAATTTATACGAATGCTACAAATAAAATCTTGTGACAAGGAATGGGAATGGTATCCCCATCTCCTTTTGTAAACTTAGATCCTTGACAAACAGCAATTTGGAAACTGACCATGAGTTTAGCTCCTATTCATATTTGAAAAAGAGTTATATCTTAAGAACTTTAAAACTGAAAATTCTTGTTAAAAACTATATATTGATGCTTCAAATATTCATTAACTTAAGTATTTTAAGTATTTAACATTATTCTAACAAATTTAATCTTGATGGTAATTATATGTGGTAAAATATTTGTTTAAAATAATGACAGGTATGAAAAATATAAAAGATGCATTTTTATTAATAGGAAAAAGAGAAGAGTTTTATCCTAATATGAAATGAATAACTGTTACAAAATGAGAAAATTGTAGGACAAAGCCTGAACTAATATAATAACTGCTGAGGGTTTGTAAAAATGGAAATTATGGTCAAAGTCAAGAAAAATGTAATGAGTTTAAAATGACAACATATTCTTGGACTCTTATCCTGTTTTAATGAAAAGATATAAAAAATCTTTTTCTAGATAATCAGTGTGAAAAGCAAAGAGTCTGTATGTTATCAAAATAACTTATGTTAACTTTTATCATGTCGTTATCTGTATAAAAAATACTGATTTTTCTCCTAGGTATCATTATACTGGAAAAAAACTGTTTCCTTTCTTGCCCTAAACCAGCTGGCTTAATCTATTAATCTAAGTAACATTACTGTAAATGAATCTATTACTGGTTGAATAATGTTCAAATCATATAAATACCTAAATTACTTTAAGCCGAAATATTTTAATGCTTTGTCCAGTGTTTATATAAACTACATATGTATAAACTAAAAGTATTCCAAAATAAACACGGCTTATGTTGGGAGCAGATCAGATTCGAGGGCTGAATGCAATGGAAAAACAAACCTGTGGAGTCTGTTCTGTTGACCTGAGGTTGCCATTACATGTAACTGATGTTGCTATCACATGACCTTGGTAAGAAACAGTTAAAATGTGCACCCTAGCTGGGAGGACTGGCTATCCTCCTCACAAGGAGGTGTACTTTAATAAAGATATCTTGATCCTAGGAAGCTTCTCTGAGTTGCTAGCCAGTTCCCAGAAGACCCAATTGGGCCCGGTCATGTAAGCAAATTGGAATTTGGCCACTATTGTTGAAAATATCATAAAAACTGCATGCAATAAATTAAAAATTACCAAAAATGCACAGCCAATTGTAAAGAATCCTCATTCGTGCATTCCTTTTCAATCAATCCAATGGCTCCATTTTACAAAATCTGGTCATTTACTATGGGTACATGTTACTACTGACATTTACTCTGCTTTCATTTTTGCTACCTGACACTTTAGGGATTCCTAATTATATGTTGCAGAACTTGTTCGATATTTTACAAGGAGGTTCTGATTTATTATGCAAGAGGCAGTTAACAGCTGTGGCTCAACAAGAATTACAATAATTGAACAACGCATTCAAGAAAGACAGCTTGTTTAAATAGATCTAGAAAAGCCTGTTGATTTTATTATTTTCTTTACCTTGCAATCTTCCACAGACATATTTTGGCAAGATGGTGTTTTAGAATGGATTTCTTTACCAAACAATCGACAAAAACCTTTAAATACATATCTGGAAAAAATCATTTCTTTAATAGCCAAAGGTCAGCAAAGATATTATCAATTAAGAGGTCATGATCCTAATCACATAGTGTGTGATCTCACAAAGGAAGAGGTTCAAAGTCTATTCATCTTCAATACCTCTTAGCAAATAGCAATAAATAATTTTAAAGGAGAATTTGATAACCATTTGCCTATATCAAAACTTTTACAATTTCTAAAAAGAACACAATGGATTTTGCCTAAAGTTGTTTGGGCTTCCCTGGTAGATGGAGCCATTACCATCTTTACTGATGGTAGTAGTAATGGGCAGGCTGCATATGTCACCCCAGGGGAAAACAAAAGTTGGAAAACACCTTATACCTCAGACCAGTGCACTGAATTTGCAGCTGTAATTCAACTATTGCAAAATTTTCCACAATCTCTTAATATTGTTTCTGATTCTGAATATGTCTGCCAAACAGTTGCTCACATTGAGACAGCTTATTTATTTGAAAGAGATGAATTATCCCAAATGTTTTTACATTCACAAACATTAGTCAAAAGTCATATTAATCCCCTTTTTATCATGCATATAAAAACTCATAGTAATCTTCCAGGTCCTTTGTCATTACAAAATCAGCAAGTAGATACTCTTGTGGGGGTAATTCAGGATTGCACAACATTTCAAAATTGACTCATATTAAGAGCAAAGGACTGCAAAAAAATTTCTGTCTGTATCTAAACAGTAAACTCAGGAAATTGTTCAGACTTGTCCAACATGTGAACCTTTAAATGCATTCCCATTTGCAACAGGGGTTAATTCCTGAGGTCAAAAAGCAAATGAATTATGGCAAATGGATGTTACTCATATATCACATTTTGGTAAAATGCAATATGTACATGTTATTATAGACATCTTTTCTCATTTCATCTGGGCTACTGCACAACCTGGAGAATGTTTCTGCCATGTTTGATCACATTTACTTAATGCTTTTGCTGTATGGGATGCCTTCAGTCTATAAAAACGGACAATGGCCCTGCTTATACAGAGAAGCAATTTTGTAAAATTCATACTACTTTTCATATTACTCATATCACAGGAATCCCACATAATCCCTCTGGGCAAGGAATTATCAAATGAACAAACCAAAACAAAAGTCTATGCTCATAAAACAAAAAGGGGAGATGATGATCAGGAAGATGATATGAAAATAAGTACGGCAAAAGATCAATTAGCAAAAACACTGTTTACTTTAAATTTTTTAAACATTTATGATAATTCATCACAGACTCCTACAGAACAACATTTTAGTAATTGGGAAAAGAAAAATGATACAACCCAAACAGAACTGCAGCTGCAGCCAATCTATTGGAAAGATGTTAAGGATGATTTATGGAAACCAGGAATGATAAAGGTGTTGTGTAGGGGATTTTCTCTTATCATTACAGATAATGGTTTGGTTTCCCTCAAAAAGAATAAAACCCATACATTTTGACTCTGATGTAAATAACTAAATGGATAACATACATTATAGGACATTTAACTTTAATTGCTGAAGGACAGGGACATAATTATACTTATTGGGTTTATATTCTTAATTCACCTCTCCAGTGGGCCCTAACATGGGCAGATCCAACTATCCCAATATATCTGAATACTAGTTTAGGATTCCCAGGTCCAGTAGATTCAAGGCTTCCAAACCTACTTAAGGAAGAAGGGGAAATGGTGTCAAATTTAACTTTTCCATTTTTAGAAAGACCCATATGCATAGGTAATGAATTTCCATGTATGACAATAAGTAATCAAACTACATGGTTTAAGATTAAGAATGATTCTCATTATTACTTATATGTATATCCCTCTTTTAACTCTCTGCGATTAAATGATACGTGCCTATTAGATGGCAAAGAAGGTTGGAATGGATGGCAGTTATGTCATATGGATCAAGCAGTTATCATAATTAATGATTCCTATGGAATTGTAAGAGATGAGGCCCCTGTGGGCCCTCCCATCTCTAACTCGGAGATAACTGAGACTATATGGACAGGCAAGCTAAATCAGAGTTTAATACATAGAGGATGAATTTTGCAAAATCCATTGGATGATAAATGCAACATTAGTCACAGAAATTAATAGAAAATTTTCCTGGGACTGAGACCAATTTTTAAGTGAATTCTAGTACCTATACCTTCTCTTTAAATAGCAGCCATAAATACTATATGCAAATATGTACTAAAGATCTATATGTATTTGTTAAAGGTCATATGCATATAATAAATCAAACTTTAATGTGAGAATCATTCTCTATTCACTTGTCTATAAGCATTTATGTTGCAGGAAAATGAGATGATTATAGCAGCAAGGAGAAGAAGAGGTATTTGGCTGCCAGTGCAGATGTCAAGATCTTGGCAATCCTATCCAGAAACACAAATCCTGATCCATTTGGCAAAAGAATATCTGAAAAGGACTGAGAGACTAATTGGACTTATTATTGCAGCTGTTAGTGGAATCATTGGAATTATCGCTGCAGTTGTGGTCACTGGAACTGCATTGCATCAAACTATAGAGAGACAGCATTGTGTTAGAGAATGGCATAAAAATTCCTGCAAGCTGTAGCATAGTCAGCCTCATACTGATGAGCAAAGCAATAATAGATTAATGATATAGAGACAGCAATGTTTCATATTGGAGATCAAATGTATAATTTAAATTTTTTACAGAATTTAAAATGTGACTGGAGTGACAGCAAAATTTGTATTACTATTTAAGATATAATTAATCTGAAATAGAATGGAAAAAGGTAAAAAAGCATCTTTTGGGGCATTTGGATAATTTAAGTCTATATCTTAGATTACAAAAAAAAGGTGTTAGAAATATCTCAGGATAATTTACATGTAGCCTATGGAGATGATGTTATACTATCACTTACCCAAGAGCTAAAAAATCTTAACCTTATTTACTGGTGGAAATCACATCATTTTTTGACTATTATAGGCTTATGTTTGGGGCTGTTTATACTCTTTCTCTTCCTTCTCAGTTGCATCAAGCAACAAATGTTTATATTAGCAAGCCATGGCACTAAGCAGAGCCACTCTAACAGTATGATTCTGGCAAAAGCACTTGGCTCCCTCAAGAATCAAAATCAGAGAGCTTGACTGGTAGCCAATGACAGGTAAGACCCTTCCTTCAGACCTTAAGGGCAACCAAAGACAGGCACAATCACCTCATCCTTTAAAATAAAAAGGGGAAATGTAGGAGCAAGGATTAAAACAAGACCTGAGGAATTTGTTGGGAGCAACTGGCATCAGGGTGGTGGAGGCAGTAAACTGTGGAGGTTATTATGTAAAACAGTCTGGGAGGAAGAGAAAGTGTGTTTACTCCAAATGATTATCTTAAGTATGAATGAAGAGAGCACTGAAAGATAAGCACTCTGTTTCTCAGGAAATGCATGCATGCCTGCCTTTTGTCACCCTGAAGTATATAAGCAGGATCTGGTTGAGAGTAAAGTGGCCTGTAGTTTGTTGTCTGTTATCACTGATCTTCAGACCCCTTGATCCTATCTCTTTGTCATCATTCTTTAATATCCTTCACACTCTGTTCCATAGGAAGCAACATGGAACAGTAGACACAATTAGAGTTACCACCTGGTTGAGCTTATGATAATCCACTGTCATCCGCCGGGACTCATCTGTTTCCTGCACTGGTCAAATAGGAGAGTTGAATGGAGATGTAGTCCAAATCACCACCCATGCATCCTTCAAGTCCTTAAGAGTGGCAGTAATCTCTGCAATCCCTCCAGGAATCCAGTATTGCTTCTGATTTAATATTTTACTCAGTAAGGGCAGTTCTACTGGCTTCCAGTTGGCCTTCCCTACCATAATAGCCCTCAATACATGAGTTAGAGAGCCAATGTGGAAATTCTGCCAGTTTCTGGGTGTGTCTATCCCAATTATACATTCTGGAGCTGGGGAAATAACTACCGAATGGGTCCAGGGGCCCACTGGACCCACTGTGTCCATCTCACAGTGCAGAATCTCTGCTTGACAGGCTCATTTCAATAAATCCAGCCAGATTCAGCTTTATATTCCCCCTACCATTATCCCACACCCTTAAAATCCATTGCCACACATATTCCCCTGATTTCTGTCTATATAAATTGGAAAACTCACACAGTTCTTTTGGAGTATAACATACCTCCTCATGGGTGATACTTTGCATTTCAACTTTAGGGGCCTTTTGGGACTTTAGTCTACTTATAGATCTGGAAGACATGAGTTGTGGTGGGAGTGGGTCATGAAAAAAATTGGAAATATCTTCCAAGCCATTTGCTTCAGGGACTTAATTTGCAGTTTCATCTAGTGAAACAGGATTAATCACTCTAGGGCTAATCCCCTCAGAAAGAGGTTGAGTGGCCAACTACTCAATGCAGACTGGAGATTGGGCAGTTTTGTCCTCAGGGAAAACTATTACAAGGTTATCTAGAGAAGCCTCAGCATGACCTAGGGTTTCAACCTGACCCCTGATATCATGATCAATCCATATGTCACCATTTCATTTTTCAGAGTCCCACTACTTTCCTATCAATGTCCTCACTTTAATGGCAGACACCATGCAACATTGAGATTTCAGTTTTTGTTGTAAAGTTGCTACTCTAAAAATAAAATTCTGAGTCTAAATTTCAGAGGTCTCAAGTGGATGGCTATAGGAAATAAGATTTTCCTTCAGGATACTCATAGAAATATCTACATCTGTCAGACAGCACTTAAGCTTCTCATTTGAAGCCTTAAGCCCATCTCTTTCACTCCTTAATGTAGCCAGTGTATCCAATAACACCCAGCCAGTCTCCATATCCCTTATTTCCAAAAAAACTCTGTAAAGGTGCCAAAAACTTTAGCCCTCAGAGCCTGGCTTCATACAATCAAAGCATTAGGAGACTGAATGGTGATAGTTTGACTATCTCTTTTGCCAACTTACTCCATGGTCATTCTAATTATGGGAATCAGAGTCCTTAGTGCCTTTGAGTCCAGTCAGAGTAGAAAACCATTCATAAACACCCATTTTTAAGATTCTGTTTCTTAAGAACCACTCCTGGAACCAAGATGTATTGGTGAGAATTCTCTAGAGAAACAGAATCAACAGGTACCACTCACAAAAATAAAATTTATAAAAGTGTCTCACGTGACCACAGGAATGCAGAGTTCAAAATCCGCAGGGTAGTCTGTGAAGCTGATGATTCCAATGGAGGGTCTGGATTAACTACACAGGAGAGACTCACCAGTTGAAGCAGGAATAGAGCCTGTCTCTTCTGAATCCTCCTTAAAAGGCTTCCAGTAATTAGATTAAGCATCACTCATTGCAGAAGACACTCCCCTTTGAATGATTACAAATGGAATCACCTGTGGATGCAGTTGATCTGATCATGATCTAATTCTATGAAATGTCTTCATTGCAACAACCAGGCCAGCCCTTGCCCAATCAAACAGGTACCACCACCTGGTCAAGTTGACACATGAACATGACCATAACATGGTTAAACACTGGCATATGATGATTGATGTTGGCCACATTCATCTTGGCCAAGTCCTGTAGGTAGAAGTCCATTTGCAGAAGGAGAGGATTTCATAGGTCTCAAAGAAATAAGCAGTCAGGGAGTAAATGATGGCTTCAATACTTAGGTAGAAGAGAAGGAATATTGGTAACAGCTTTCTTCCTTTCATCAAATACTCATTAACTGCTTAGAATATATAATACTCTACTTTAAATGCTGGGAAAATATGGTGAACAAAGGAGTTATGGTCACTAAGGTTAAGAAAATATGAATTAAGCGCTCAACATTTGGATCTGCAACTTGTAAGAATCTGTCTGAAGAGAGTTTGTAACTGTCTGGAAGTGTTTCAGTACAATCTGTTAGGACAAAAATGTCTTGGCTGATTTTTTTTACCATTTATGTCATAAAAATCATTGTAAAAAACATTTTTCAGTTATTTTCAAAGAGATTAAGCTTACTGTAAATGACATATTTTATATGTTTTGACTTCTAAATTTTGCACTTTAATGTTTAAAAAACATTCTATTTATTAAAATGTATTTACCTGAGAAGCCAAGGGGAAGGAAGTTGGAAGTCAACAGGATGAGTAAGAGAAAGCAGAAGAGGCCTCCATGTGCATGGCCATATGATAGAAAAGCCAAGCACCCAAGGTTTGCAGGCAGCTGGCTCAGAACGCCAGCACCATGTCATGAGGATACTCTAGCAGCCCTATGGTGAAACACATGTAGTAAGGAGCTGAAACTCCTGCCAGCACCCATCATAGAAGTGAAATATCTAAGCTCAACATAGTCTTCAGATAACTATGTCTCTAGATAACATTTTGACCACAAACTTCTGTGAGGCAATGAATAAGAACCACCCAAGTAAACTGTTCCTGCATTCCTGAAGCACAGTAACTTTTAGATAATACATTCCTGCTATTTTAAGTGGACAGGGCTGGTGGTAATTTGATATACAGCAATTGAGAACTAATTTAAGACCCAAAAGTTGAAATAGAAATATTCACAATTCTAGTGATGTCAAAGGTTTTCTCTTAGAAATTTATATAACAAATAAACAGTAAATGAATAAGCATGAAGAGTGACACTATTAACCAATTTGGCATAACTGACATTTATAGAACATTCTGCCTAACAACAGTAGAATACTGATGCTTTCAATTGCACATGAAACACTCACAAGATAGTACATATGCTGAAATAAAAACAAGTCTCAATAATTTTCAAAGTACTGAAATTATCTAGAGTATGTCCTCAGACTAAAGGGAATTATATAAGAAATTAATAATAATAAGACATATATTAAAACTCCTAGATGTTTGATATTTATATTCCACTTCAAAATAACACATTGGCAAATGAAAAGTCACAAAAGAAATGAAAAAAAGGAAAATGAAGGAAATTTTTTAAATAATCCAAATTAGTGGCTGCAATTATATTTGTGCTTAGAGAAAAACTTGGAGTTTTAAATTCTTATATAGGGAAGGAAAAGAGGTCCACAATCAATTGTCTAAGCTTCTGCCATAACATAAAAAAGAGTTAAGTAAAACCAAAGTATGTAGGGGAAGAACATTCGAGAGATAATATGGGCAATCAATGAAAAAGAAAATGGACAAACTATAGCAGAAATCACTGAAATCAAAATCTAATTCATTGAAAGAATCAACAAAATTTACAACTTTATACTTAGAATGATACAAAAAAATAAAATAGGAACAAATTATCAAAGATATCAACATTAGGCAAAAAGGGCTATCCCTACAGATCTTACAGATATTTATAGGATAATAAAGAAATATTATGAATAGCTTTATATCAATAAATTTGATAAATTATACAAATGGATAAATTGCCTAAAGACATTAATGTTCAAAATGATACAGGAAGAATTAGCCAATCTGATTCAACATGTTTAAAATATTGAATTTGTAATTTATAATTAAAATTCTTTCAAAAAAAGGTAATTTTTGGCCTAGATGGTTTCACAAGTTAATTCCATCAGACATAAAACTTAGAAATAATGAAAATCCTATGTGAATTCTATTAAGATCATTTTCCAAGTAATTGTATAAGGCCAGCATTACTCTGACCACAAAACCAAATAAATATATTGCAAGAAAAAGTATATAGAATGATATCCCTCATGAACATAGACACAAAAATACTTCACAAAATATTAGTGAATCAAAACTAACATACATAAAAGGGGCAATATTGCATGACTAATTGGTGTTCACACGAGGATAGCAAGTTTGATTCATAATTGAAAAAATATCAGCCACTGAACTCATCAAATTAACTGAACAAAGAAAAAAAATGTGTTTAACAAACCAGATGCAGGATAAGAGTTTGACAACTTTTAATACTTTCAACATCAGTATTTTCAGCAGACTAAGAGAGCAGGGAACTTCTTCAACTTGATAAAGAACATTTACTGAAAACTTATAGCCATCATAATAATGGTGACAGAATGGTGGCCTCTTCATTATTATTAGAAACAAAGCAAAGATGCCCACTTTCTATATTTCTATTCAACTTGGTACTGGAGGTCATAGCCAGTGAAATATGGTAACACAAAAATATAAAAGGTGTACAATTTGATATCTAAGATGTAAGGCTGCCTTCATTTGTGGATGATGAATCTGCACATTGAAAATCCTAAGAAATTTATGGAAAGGCTAATCGATATGAATTTAACAGCATTTCATGGTACAATGTTAATTATATTACTATTTGCAGGAAAATTTATATTTACAAAAATGTTTACAGTAGCATCAAAAACATGAAACTGGGATAAATTTTGATCAAGACATACATTGAAAATTACAAATCATTTCTCAGAATATTAGAGTTAAATGGATGAAGACATATAGTGTTAATGGATTAGTAGGCTCAAAATTGCTAAGATAGAAATTCTGCCAAAATTAATATATAGGCTCAATCCAATTGAAATAAAGCTTCCTGCTTTTTTTTTTGGTCAAAATTGACATGTTGGTTTTAAAAGCTACATTAAAATAGTAAAGAACTTAGAATAATCAGAAATTTTGTAAAATAAAGCAGTAGCATTTCTATTACCTAACTTTTAGCTACAATAATGCTACAACAATCCAGACTGCAACATTGTTATGAGGACACACATACATACATACATACATATATACATACATACATGCATGCATACATACATACATGCATACATGCATACCTATACACACCAATGAAACAAGAGTTCTGACTTTCTATAAAGCAGCCAAAGTAACCAGATGAGGAAATAATCTCTTCCTCAACTACTAATGCATAAATGACTGGATATCTGCATGAGGAAACAGAAATGAACCTAAACTCTTACTGCACAGCTAATGCTTGAAATAGTTTATAGACCCAAATATAGAAACTAAGACTAAAAGCCTGTAGAAAAATCTAGAACAATCTTCACAACTTTGGAGTAGGTTAAGATTTGTGAAACACAAGTAAACACTTCTGCTTTTTGAAAACATTCAAGAAAGAGAAAAAATCAAACCACAGGCTGGCAGCAGTATATAATGAACTAAACATATTAGACAAAGGATTCTCCCTCTGAATACATATCTAAATCATACAACTTAATAGCATGACAAACAAAACAATTTTGCAAATGGACAAAATGTTTGAACAGATACTTTTCACAAAAGAAAATATACAAATGTCCATTAACTTCATTAAAACATTTTCAGTATCACCTGAGAAATATAAATTTCTCCAGTGATATTACCCTATACAATTGCTAGAGTGGTGATCTAGCTTGCTAGCTGCTGGAATGGGATGTACCAGAACTAGAATGGCCTTTAAACAGGAGAATTCAGTAAGTTGCTAGTTTACAGTTCTAAGGCCAAGAAAAAGTCCCAATCAAAGCAAGTCAATAAAAACATCCAAATTCAGGCCCAGACAAGTGTTATCTTCACTCAAGAAAGGCTGATGATGGTCAGGGTTTCTCTCTCAACTGGAAACTCATGTGGTAAACACGGTGACATCTACTAGCTTCCTCTCCAGGACTCTTGCTTCATGAAGCTACCTGGGGGCAATCTTCTTCATCTCCAAAATGTCCCTAACTGTGGGACTCTGTTATTCCCTTATCTTTCCAAACTTTCTCCAAAATGCTTTCACTTTTAAAGGATTCTGGTAAAGTAATCAAGACCCTGGAATGGGTGGAGTCACATCTCCCTCTAGTCAGAACCAGTACCCATAACTGGGTGAGTCACATCTCTGTGGAGATAACCTAATCAGGTTTCCAAACTATAGTTCTGAATAGGGATTAGAAGAAAGGTTTGATGCAACAAAATTGACTAGGATTACAGCATGGCTTTTCTAGGGTACATAAATCCTTTTAACCTGGGACAAGTATTAAAAGTAAAAAGATGGAAAATATTATGTCTTGGTAAAGATGTGATGCATCCGAACCACACACGCATTGTTGGGGTATATGAACTGATACAACCATATTGGAACACAGTTTCACAATTTTTTATGTAAAATTAATCATGTAACTATCAACAACTTCACTGGTAAGAATTGAGCACTATAGCCAAGTGTCCTAAGCATATACTCTACCTAAATGCTCACAGCAGCTTTATATTTAATAGCCTTAACCTAATACAATCCAAGTATACTTGAATGGGTGACCAGGCAAACAAAAGGTGATATATCCATACAATGAGATGTCAGCAACAGAAAGGAATGCAAATTGCTGATATAAAGCAACATCATAGCTCTATACTACAAAACATTAACTGAGTGGAAGAAGCCAAGTACAAGAAACTTTATGCATATTTATTCCATTTATCTGAAACTTGAGGCAACTTATGGGGGATTGAATGATGTTTCCCACAGAAGGTATGCTCAGGTTCCACCCCAATTCTATGAGTGTGAACCCATTTGTAAAATATGTTATGGTTGGGTAAGATGTGACCAAACTGAATGAGGATGGATCTTAATCCAATATGTCTGAAATCCTTATTGGCAAAGGAAATTGGACACAGAAGGAGAAGGCATAGGTCTGAAACTTGGAAGTCAGTGAAATCAGAAAGAAAGGAGAACACATTGCCACATGATAAGAAAATATCTAATAGATATCTGTTACAGATAATCTATTATAATCCAGGAACACAAGGATTGCTGGCTGGCCAGAATGCTACTGGCCCATAGAGAGAGCAAGTCTTCCTGCCTCTGAAACCATGAGCCAATAAATTCCTCTTGTTAAGCCAACTCACCATGTAGCATTTGTCTTAGCAACTTGGAAAATAATACAATTGCTAAATTAATCCATAGTGACAGAAATTTTTAAAAAATGTATTCACTTGAGAGGAAAGACCATTTTGGTACACACAGTTGAGTCTTTGGATCTATAGCTTTTTGTAAATACAGATGTTTAGGAATGGTCCAGCCCTAGTGCTCTCTTGTGTGTGAGGAGGGGGTTATGAAAACCTATCCTGTCCTGCATGTCTGAGTGTCATCCCACACCCCATATTCAAGGAGCCATCACCTTCCAAATTTTACTGATATGAAATTTATCAAGGAGACAAGGGAGGTGGGTGGACTTCTCCATCCCATTTCTCAGTATCTCCTCCTGATCTGGACAATCCGTGGTGGGTACAGTTTCTGACTCAAGCAGGGTATGTCATAAGAGCCAAGCAATCAGTGTCTGAGAAGAGAGAACAGACAGTTCCATGCCAGGCCACAATCACAGTATCTGAGTGGATCTTTCTTTGGCCAGTGTGGTCCAGAGTCTGAACAGAGGCATCAAAGTTGGGGATATGGGAGAAAGCAGCCTGCCCCTTGCCTGACCCAACCAGACACGGGCTCTCCACTCTCAGAAACCAATTTAGTTGGATGTCAGTCTCCTTCCTGTCTTCATTTTTCCCTTTGGATCCATATTTATACTGGAGAACACCAAATAAATTTGCAGAAAGACACTGGTTTTCAAAGTGTGGCCCTGGAAGAGAAGCTCTGGCATAAGTAGAAAACTCAAAAGAAATCAGAAATATTCTTCTTTTGTCCAGAACTACACAATCAGAAACATTGTTGATGGCTCCTTATATCCATGCTTTTACAGGCCCTCCATCTGAATCTCATATAAGCTTAATTCAAGAGCCATTACATTAAGTTAAAACTCATCTCTGAAATACCATGAGAAAAAAATATTTGAAATAAACATTATGCATGAGGTGATGCCAGTTCTTTCACTCAATAGAATAATAAGTATAATTTAACATAATGCATGCTCTATTATTTCTCTTCTCTGATCCCTCTTAGTTCCTTCAGTGTTCTTCATTTGTTTCCTGGGATGAACTCCAAACTAGATAATTTTAATTCCCATTTTTGTTCAGAGCCTCACACTTTATAGTTTGATTTAAGTTGGGCTTCCAACTTAGAACAAACTAATTAATTGAAATATTTGTTATTTATAAATTTAATTATAATTTAAAAAATTCTTATTTTCTATTTTATGATTTTATATTATTCTTCATTCATATAAAAATCAATATATAATTTATTTGAATTTGATGGACAGCTTTCATGTTTTCAAATTTCATACTTGACCTTTTATGCATGTGACACTTCTCTATGGAAATCATTCATCTTCTTTTCATCCATGTTTATTGTGTAATCTATTATTTCCTTACAGATATTCTGTTGCAGATAATCTCTCTATTATCTATCTGTCTATCTATCTATCCATCTACCTATCTAACAGATTAATATCTATCTATCTGTTACAGATATCTATTACAGATAATCTATTATTTCCTTACAGATATGTCAAGCTAGCTCTGACTCCACGTCCTGGGGAAAGTGGTGTAATAATATTAGTGGATATTAATGTGCTATACTATAATAGCTACCTGGTGGTGATCCTTAAATAATTCAAATATATTTACACCTTGTTATATTTTAATATAGTGTTATGAATTTGGGATGAAAATTTTCAATTTTTGGCTAAAGAGAAGAAATGAACAATATGACTTATGAGTGATGATTCAGATGTTTCAAATTACAGGCACACAGAATAATTTCATATGGCAATTTTATTTGTTGAATATGGACAAATATTGAGACAGCAAGTAAAGATTAATTTGCTCTTTGCCAAGATCAAATGTACATCACTGAAATATTTTAAGAAATCATATTGTGCCTGGAACAATGGGACATGAAACCCTAATAAATAATAAGTAATTTAAGTCAGAAACTAAAGTAATCCTCACTGTAGATCATATAAAATGTTTGGTATTTTATGAAAACTGCCTAAACTATAATGCACAATGGATTCATGAGATATGTAAATCTATGTGAAAAAACATGTAAAATGGAATCTGTAGATACGAAATGCTTTGTACTGGATACATTGATAGGTTAGGAACCTATGGTTATCATTGAAATGCTTGGAAACCAGAAAAAACACTGCATGAGGCATGTGAATCTTAAATCTCCTGAGTACCATAATTTAATCTGCTGTGTGAAACTATCAACTATGAAACAAACTTTTCCTTTAATTCAGGAAGGAAAATATTCCTATGATGATAACAGATCAAGCTATTTTCAAGAGAGATATTTATTACCTGCATTAAGCACATTGCACCCATATTGTAGGAAAATAATTATGCTTCAAAAATTGCTACTCATAGTCAGGCCACAGTGGCTCAGCAAGCAAGAATGCTCGCCTGCCATGCCAGAGGACCTGGGTTTGATTCCCAGTGCCTGCCCATGTAAAAAAAAAAAAAAGAAAAAATTTGCTACTCATACTGTTTCTGGTGAGAATTAGATAGTTCAGATGAATTCCTTCATACATATGATGACATATACAGAGTTTTACAGAAATAACTACAATAATCCTGAGAAGTTTTGGTGAATTTTGCTCACTGTATGGAATAGTAGATTAATTTCTGTGTAATAATCTTTAAGCAGCTGAAAATTCAGCTATTGATACCACCTAGGTTAAATACAAAGGCCACCATCAGTGAAGACTTCAGTATATTGTATCAGTAACAGTCAACAACTGGTCTGGAGTCTGGGACTTCCTCACTCTCTCTCAAAATCTCAACTCATGCCACAGACATCATTTCTCCATCCTATGTGGTTTTGGCAGTAGATGAGTTTCTACCAAGAGTACTACTTTTCCAGATAAGAACCCTTACACACATTCATAATATGCCTCCTTCTCTTAAAAACCCTGTATCTTAGGCAAAACTGGAAATATTAATTGACTCATTCATGCTGCCAGGATGGTGATACTAATAATGATCACAGCATTTAAAGAAATTGTGAGGGGGAGGCATCCAGACCCTGACATACAAGTTAATGATTATGTGACCTTAGCTCCCCACAAAATTGAAATTATCACTTCTCCTGTAGCAGCGATGACAGTTCACACTTGGAGAATCAAGAATATTTCTGAATAACTTTGACCCTATTTTCAATCTAAGAAAACTTTACTGATTGCTTTGAACTTTTCCAAAGAGACCACTGGAGTGTTTGAGATAAGTTTCTCATTTTTACCATCAACCTTGAAGGCAGACAGGTCTCACATGAAATGGGAAGGAAATGCAGGTGTCTGGGTTGTGAAGTGGTAGCAAGCAATTGTATCTCACTGGATTCTCTGCTTCCCTGAAAGGTTCCCTATCCTAACTCCTGAGTATCACCAGCATTCCATTTATGGGTAGAAAAATGGAACCACATAAAGGACCTGAGGGGAACTTTAAATTTAAGTGCAAATGGAAGAACATGATATCAATAATGGACAGAAGAAAACATTTGACAACCTCAATATGAATGAATTAGGAAATCTAGATTAAATGAATATCTTCTAGGAAAGCATTTTACCAATGAGAATTTCAGTAGAGATGGGAACTCTAAACAGGACAACATCCAAGAAAACATAAAGATTATAAAATAGTCTCTTGCAAATAAAATCACCAGGATCATATTGTTCAAGAGGCAGAGTCTACCATTTCTTTAATAATCAGATAAACAAATTCTTCTTATTTAATTTAAGAGCATTGAAGATGAATACAATATCCAAACCATCTTTCTCATAAATCAAATAGAATATTGACAAAAAACATCCAATAGGTTTTTCCATATTCAATACTACACAAAGATTTACATATCCTTATGAATGGAAAACATCTAAAATGAAATGTAACAGACTGAAAAATAAGTTTATATCAAAATAATATAGGATGACTAGCTGCAGTTTGTGTGAAATTAAAGAGTCTTTAAAAATTTAGAAATCTATTGATGAAGTTCAAGATATTTATAGATATGAAGAGATAAATCTTTGACCACGTTCTTAGTTACAAAAATACTTTTTGACAGAAGTCAACATTTGCTGATATTGAATTAATGTTTACTTGCAAAGGTAGGAGTTGATGGATTATTCCTAAGCTCATAAACTAAGGTCTTCTTATTCATGGTGAGGCGCTAGGGGGATTTCCACTAAGTTCAGAAAAAGTATCAAAATACATGCAATCACCTGGTTTGATATATTTAGTATGACATTAAAGGTAAACTAAGGCAAAGTGCCTTAGGAATTGGAAACATATATATAAAATTGCTTGAATTTTTGTATGAAAATCAATATGAATTTCAAACATATGTTTCAAATATGAATTGAATGAACAACTGATTGCTAAAATTAATTTCATGCATAAATAGAATATAACATGGATATACAAACCCTAATTTAAAATCTGGTGGAGGTCTGCAATTATGAAAGAATAATTTAAAATAACATAAAATATAATATGGTTCTATGAATATAACAAAAATATGTAAGGCATATATGAGGAAATCTGTAGAACATAGCTGAAATAATGAAATAGACTTAAATAAATGTGAAACCTCATCACACTTTTTGATAAATAAGCTCAATTCTCTTTAAGCTCATTTATAACTTTACCTTGGTCTCAATATATCTAACACTAGTTAGTTTTTCAAGCTAGGAATGTTATGTCAAAAATCTGATAGAAGAATAAACAAAAATAAGAAACCACTTAAATAAGAAACTGAAAAAACAAGAAACAACTAAAGAAAAAGTTATGAGGTTGGATAGCCTTTTAAGATATCTTATTTCATTATTAGACTGGTAGGACAATGGAATTAAAAATTCAGAACTATACCTAAGTGCAGTACATAAGTTAATAAGCATTAAAACTATTGAGGAGACACCCATAATTTTGTGGCATAAGTTTTGGGACTGGAACCAGTGAAGCAGCTGGACAAGGAAATGGAGAAGAAAAATGAGCCATCTAAATAGAGCAGCTAGGGAGACACAGGTATCAAAGATCCAGTATCAACTAGTTGCTACTTACAAGGTGTGTAGCCTCTCAAGAAATGACACATTTACTCCTTAGATGCTTATGTCCCCCATTTCTTCTCTTTTATAAGAAGAAGCATGGATGCTGTGGTTTGAAGCTACTATGTACCCCAGAAAAGTTATATCCTTTAATCCTCATTCAGTATTGCTGGGTGGATATTTCTGATTGTTTCCATGGAGATATAGCCCACCCAGCTGTGGGTGGTAACTTTTTTTTATTAATTAAAAAAATTAACTAACACAACATTTAGAAATCATTCCATTCTACATATACAATCAGTAATTCTTTTTTTTTTTAATTTTTTTTTTATTAATTAAAAAAAGAATTAACAAAACAATTAGAAATCATTCCAATCTACATGTACAATCAGTAATTCTTAATAACATCACATAGTTGCATATTCATCATTTCTTAGTATATTTGCATCGATTTAGAAAAAGAAATAAAAAGACAACAGAATAAGAATTAAAACAATAATAGAAAGAAAAAAAACAAAAAAAACAAAAACAAAAAACCTATACCTCACATGCAGCTTCATTCAGTGTTTTAACATAATTGCATTACAATTGGGTAGTATTGTGCTGTCCATTTCTGAGTTTTTATATCCAGTCCCGTTGTACAGTCTGTATCCCTTCATCTCCAATTATCCCTTCTCTTTTTTTTTTTTTTTAATTAACGGAAAAAAAGAAATTAACCCAACATTTAGAGATCATACCATTCTACACATGCAATCATTAATTCTTAACATCATCACATAGATGCATGATCATCATTTCTTAGTACATTTGCATTGGTTTAGAAGAACTAGCAACATAACCGAAAAAGATATAGAATGTTAATATAGAGAAAAAAATAAAAGTAATAATAGTAAAATCAAAACAAAACAACACAAAACAAAACAAAAACCTATAGCTCAGATGCAGCTTCATTCAGTGTTTTAACATGATTACTTTACAATTAGGTATTATTGTGCTGTCCATTTTTGAGTTTTTGTATCTAGTCCTGTTGCACAGTCTGTATCCCTTCAGCTTCAATTACCCATTGTCTTACCCTGTTTCTAACTCCTGCTGAACTCTGTTACCAATGACCTATTTCAAGTTTATTCTCGAATGTCCGTTCACATCAGTGGGACCATACAGTATTTGTCCTTTAGTTTTTGGCTGGATTCACTCAGCATAATATTCTCTAGGTCCATCCATGTTATTACATGGTTCATAAGTTTATCTTGTCTTAAAGCTGCATAATATTCCATCGTATGTATATACCACAGTTTGTTTAGCCACTCTTCTGTTGATGGAGATTTTGGCTGTTTCCATCTCTTTGCAATTGTAAATAATGCTGCTATAAACATTGGTGTGCAAATGTCCGTTTGTGTCTTTGCCCTTAAGTCCTTTGAGTAGATACCTAGCAATGGTATTGCTGGGTCGTATGGCAGTTCTATATTCAGCTTTTTGAGGAACCGCCAAACTGCCTTCCACAGTGGTTGCACCCTTTGACATTCCCACCAACAGTGGATAAGTGTGCCTCTTTCTCCGCATCCTCTCCAGCATTTGTCATTTTCTGTTTTGTTGATAATGGCCATTCTGGTGGGTGTGAGATGATATCTCATTGTGGTTTTGATTTGCATTTCTCTAATGGCCAGGGACATTGAGCATCTCTTCATGTGCCTCTTGGCCATCCGTATTTCCTCTTCTGAGAGGTGTCTGTTCTAGTCTTTTTCCCATTTTGTAATTGGGTTGGCTGTCTTTTTGTTGTTGAGATGAACAATCTCTTTATAAATTCTGGATACTAGACCTTTATCTGATATATCATTTCCAAATATTGTCTCCCATTGTGAAGGCTGTCTTTCTACTTTCTTGATGAAGTTCTTTGATGCACAAAAGTGTTTAATTTTGAGGAGTTCCCATTTATTTATTTCCTTCTTCAGTGCTCTTGCTTTAGGTTTAAGGTCCATAAAACCGCCTCCAGTTGTAAGATCCATAAGATATCTCCCAACATTTTCCTCTAACTGTTTTATGGTCTTAGACCTAATGTTTAGATCTTTGATCCATTTTGAGTTAACTTTTGTATAGGGTGTGAGAGATGGGTCTTCTTTCATTCTTTTGCATATGGATATCCAGTTCTCTAGGCACCATTTATTGAAGAGACTGCTCTGTCCCAGGTGAGTTGGCTTGACTGCCTTATCAAAGATCAAATGTCCATAGATGAGAGGGTCTATATCTGAGCACTCTATTCGATTCCATTGGTCGATATATCTATCTTTATGCCAATACCATGCTGTTTTGACCACTGTGGGTTCATAATATGCCTTCAAGTCAGGCAGTGCAAGACCTCCAGCTTCGTTTTTTTTCCTCAAGATGTTTTTAGCAATTCGGGGCACCCTGCCCTTCCAGATAAATTTGCTTATTGGTTTTTCTATTTCTGAAAAATAAGTTGTTGGGATTTTGATTGGTATTGCATTGAATCTGTAAATCAATTTAGGTAGGATTGACATCTTAACTATATTTAGTCTTCCAATCCATGAACACGGTATGCCCTTCCATCTATTTAGGTCTTCTGTGATTTCTTTTAGCAGTTTTTTGTAGTTTTCTTTATATAGGTTTTTTGTCTCTTTAGTTAAATTTATTCCTAGGTATTTTATTCTTTTAGTTGCAATTGTAAATGGGATTCGTTTCTTGATTTCCCCCTCAGCTTGTTCCTTACTAGTGTATAGAAATGCTACAGATTTTTGAATGTTGATCTTGTAACCTGCTACTTTGCTGTACTCATTTATTAGCTCTAGTAGTTTTGTTGTGGATTTTTCCGGGTTTTCGATGTATAGTATCATATCGTCTGCAAACAGTGATAGTTTTACTTCTTCCTTTCCAATTTTGATGCCTTGTATTTCTTTTTCTTGTCTAATTGCTCTGGCTAGAACCTCCAACACAATGTTGAATAATAGTGGTGATAGTGGACATCCTTGTCTTGTTCCTGATCTTAGGGGGAAAGTTTTCAATTTTTCCCCATTGAGGATGATATTAGCTGTGGGTTTTTCATATATTCCCTCTATCATTTTAAGGAAGTTCCCTTGTATTCCTATCTTTTGAAGTGTTTTCAACAGGAAAGGATGTTGAATCTTGTCGAATGCCTTCTCTGCATCAATTGAGATGATCATGTGATTTTTCTGCTTTGATTTGTTGATATGGTGTATTACATTAATTGATTTTCTTATGTTGAACCATCCTTGCATACCTGGGATGAATCCTACTTGGTCATGATGTATAATTCTTTTAATGTGCTGTTGGATACGATTTGCTAGAATTTTATTGAGGATTTTTGCATCTGTATTCATTAGAGAGATTGGTCTGTAGTTTTCTTTTTTTGTAATATCTTTGCCTGGTTTTGGTATGAGGGTGATGTTGGCTTCATAGAATGAATTGGGTAGTTTTCCCTCCACTTCGATTTTTTTGAAGAGTTTGAAGAGAATTGGTACTAATTCTTTCTGGAACGTTTGGTAGAATTCACATGTGAAGCCATCTGGTCCTGGACTTTTCTTTTTAGGAAGCTTTTGAATGACTAATTCAATTTCTTTACTTGTGATTGGTTTGTTGAGGTCATCTATGTCTTCTTGAGTCAAAGTTGGTTGTTCATGTCTTTCCAGGAACCCGTCCATTTCCTCTAAATTGTTGTATTTATTAGCGTAAAGTTGTTCATAGTATCCTGTTATTACCTCCTTTATTTCTGTGAGGTCAGTAGTTATGTCTCCTCTTCCATTTCTGATCTTATTTATTTGCATCCTCTCTCTTCTTCTTTTTGTCAATCTTGCTAAGGGCCCATCAATCTTATTGATTTTCTCATAGAACCAACTTCTGGCCTTATTGATATTCTCTATTGTTTTCATGTTTTCAATTTCATTTATTTGTGCTCTAATCTTTGTTATTTCTTTCCTTTTGCTTGCTTTGGGGTTAGCTTGCTGTTCTTTCTCCAGTTCTTCCAAATGGATAGTTAATTCCTGAATTTTTGCCTTTTCTTCTTTTCTGATATAGGCATTTAGAGCAATAAATTTCCCTCTTAGCACTGCCTTTGCTGCGTCCCATAAGTTTTGATATGTTGTGTTTTCATTTTCATTCGCCTCGAGGTATTTGCTAATTTCCCTTGCAATTTCTTCTTTGACCCAGTCGTTGTTTAGGAGTGTGTTGTTGAGCCTCCACGTATTTGTGAATTTTCTGGCACTCTGACTATTATTGATTTCCAACATCATTCCTTTATGGTCCGAGAAAGTGTTGTGTAAGATTTCAATCTTTTTAAATTTGTTAAGACTTGCTTTGTGACCCAGCATATGGTCTATCTTTGAGAATGATCCATGAGCACTTGAGAAAAAGGTGTATCCTGCTGTTGTGGGATGTAATGTCCTATAAATGTCTATTAAGTCTAGTTCATTTATAGTTATATTCAGATTCTCTATTTCTTTGTTGATCCTCTGTCTAGATGTTCTGTCCCTTGATGAGAGTGGTGAGTTGAAGTCTCCAACTATTATGGTATATGAGTCTATTTCCCTTTTCAATGTTTGCAGTATATTCCTCACGTATTTTGGGGCATTCTGATTCGGTGCATAAATATTTATGATTGTTATGTCTTCTTGGTTAACTGTTCCTTTTATTAGTATATAGTGTCCTTCTTTGTCTCTTTTAACTGTTTTACATTTGAAGTCTAATTTGTTGGATATTAGTATAGCCACTCCTGCTCTTTTCTGGTTGTTATTTGCATGAAATATCTTTTCCCAACCTTTCACTTTCAACCTATGTTTATCTTTGGGTCTAAGATGTGTTTCCTGTAGACAGCATATAGAAGGATCCTGTTTTTTAATCCATTCTGCCAGTCTATGTCTTTTGATTGGGGAATTCAGTCCATTGACATTTAGTGTTATTACTGTTTGGATAATATTTTCCTCTAACATTTTGCCTTTTGTATTATATATATCATATCTGATTTTCCTTCTTTCTACACTCTTTTCCATATCTCTCTCTTCTGTCTTTTTGTATCTGACTCTAGTGCTCCCTTTAGTATTTCTTGCAGAGCTGGTCTCTTGGTCACAAATTCTTTCAGTGACTTTTTGTCTGAGAATGTTTTAATTTCTCCCTCATTTTTGAAGGACAATTTTGCTGGATATAGGAGTCTTGGTTGGCAGTTTTTCTCTTTTAGTATTTTAAATATATCATCCCACTGTCTTCTAGCTTCCATGGTTTCTGCTGAGAAATCTACACAAAATCTTATTGGGTTTCCCTTGTATGTAATGGATTGTTTTTCTCTTGCTGCTTTCAAGATCTTCTCTTTCTCTTTGACCTCTGACATTCTAACTAGTAAGTGTCTTGGAGAACGCCTATTTGGGTCTAATCTCTTTGGGGTGCGCTGCACTTCTTGGATCTGTAATTTTAGGTCTTTCATAAGAGTTGGGAAATTTTCAGTGATAATTTCTTCCATTAGTTTTTCTCCTCCTTTTCCCTTCTCTTCTCCTTCTGGGACACCCACAACACGTATATTTGTGCGGTTCATATTGTCCTTGAGTTCCCTGATACCCTGTTCAAATTTTTCCATTCTTTTCCCTATAGTTTCTGTTTCTTTTTGGAATTCAGATGTTCCATCCTCCAAATCACTAATTCTATCTTCTGTCTCTTTAAATCTATCATTGTAGCTATCCATTATTTTTTCTATGTTTGCTACTTTATCCTTCACTTCCATAAGTTCTGCGATTTGTTTTTTCAGTTTTTCTATTTCTTCTTTATGTTCAGCCCATGTCCTCTTCATGTCCTCCCTCAATTTATCAATTTCATTTTTGAAGAGGTTTTCCATTTCTGTTCGTATATTCAGCATTAGTTGTCTCAGCTCTTGTGACTCATTTGAGCTATTGGTTTGTTCCTTTGACTGAGCCATATTCTCAATCTTTTGAGCGTGGACAGTTATCTTCTGCTGCTGGCGTCTGGGCATTTATTCAGATTTCTCTTGGTGTTGGACCCAGCAAGGTTGTAATATTTTTCTGTGAAATCTCTGGGTTCTGTTTTTCTTATCCTGCCCAGTAGGTGGCGCTCGTGGCACCCGTTTGTCTGCGGGTCCCACCAGTAAAAGGTGCTGTGGGACCTTAAACTTTGGAAAACTCTCGCCGTCCTGGGGGTTCGCTAGCCGAAACGGCTTGAGCCGGCCCGGGGTCCGAACGCAGGGAGGGTTGCTGGTCGCCTCAGCCAGGGAAAGAGCCCGTCCGAATTTCCTAGTCGGCCCTGGGCAACAAGCGTGGCGGGAGGGCGCCAGCGGCAGCGGCCCGCCCAAGAGAGTGCACGTTCCCCGGGAGTCACGGGTTTGGAAGGGGCCTCCCCCACCCGTCACCGTTCTCCGCGGCCTGGGGGTTTCCCATCCAATTCTCTCAGTTGGTCCGGGGTCTGCGCGTGGTGTGGGCGCCAGCCGTCTTTGTTTCAGGGGACCGCCTCTCCAATTCTCCCAGCCGGCCGGGGAAGGGGGAAGGGAGTAACTCCGGCCGCTTGCCACCCCGCCCGGTAAGGCCCGCGCGCCTCGGCGATCTCACCCGAGCTGCTTCTCTCAGCCAGCCAGCCATTCCAGGATGGGGTACGCTGTCTTTTTTATCTCTGTTGTGGCTTTGGGCGCTTTCTGTATCGTTTCTACTCCCCTAGTAGGTGTCTTGGAGAAGAAACTAAGATCCGCGCGTCTTACTAAGCCGCCATCTTCCAGGAAGTCTCCCCTGGGGCCAAATTTTAAGGCTGGACTCACTCTCTGGGTTATGCAAGGGCAGGCTCGGCACCTGAGAGTGAAGGCCGCCTTAAATTCTGTACCCTAAGCTCCTTGCCTGCTTCATTCTAGTTCTGGCCCTACTGCTCAGCCTTCTGCCTTTGCTGTTTGATGTGTTTCTGGATGCGAAGAATAGCCTTTGTTGAAGCTACTGTTCCAGGGGGATAATCTCAATCAGTAATTCTTAATATCATCGAATAGATGCATATCATCATTTCTTAGTACATTTGCATCGATTCAGAAAAGGAAATAGAAAGACAACCGAAAAATAAATAAAATGTTAATAGAGAGAAAAAAATAAAAATAAAAATAAATAAAATTTAAAAAATAAAATAAAATAAAATAAAATTATACCTCAGATGCAGCTTCATTCAGTGTTTTAACATAATTACATTACAATTACGTAGTATTGTGCTGTCCATTTCTGAGTTTTTGTATCAAGTCCTGTTGCACAGTCTGTATCCCTTCAGCTCCAATTACCCATTATCTTACCCTATTTCTATCTCCTGATGGTCTCTGTTACCAATGACATATTCCAAGATTATTCACTAATGTCGGTTCAAATCAGTGGGACCATAAAGTATTTGTCCTTTAGTTTTTGGCTAGTCTTACTCAGCATAATGCTCTCTAGGTCCAACCATGTTATTACATGCTTCATAAGTTTATTCTGTCTTAAAGCTGCATAATATTCCATTGTATGTATATACCACAGCTTGTTTAGCCACTCGTCTGTTGATGGACATTTTGGCTGTTTCCATCTCTTTGCAATTGTAAATAACGCTGCTATAAACATTGGTGTGCAAATGTCCGTTTGAGTTTTTGCCCTTAATTCCTTTGAGTAGATTCCCAGCAATGGTATGCTGGGTCGTATGGCAATTCTATATTCAGCTTTTTGAGGAACCGCCAAACTGCCTTCCACAGTGGTTGCACCATTTGACATTCGCACCAACAGTGGATAAGTGTCCCTCTTTCACCGCATCCTCTCCAGCACTTGTCAGTTTCTGTTTTGTTGATAATGGCCATTCTGGTGGGTGTGAGATGATATCTCATTGTGGTTTTGATTTGCATTTCTCTAATGGCCAGGGACATTGAGCATCTCTTCATGTGCCTTTTGGCCATTTGTATTTCCTCTTCTGAGAGGTGTCTGTTCAAGTCTATTTCACATTTTGTAATTGGGTTGGCTGTCTTTTTGTTGTTGAGTTGAACAATTTCTTTATAAATTCTGGATACTAGACCTTTATCTGATATGTCATTTCCAAATATTGTCTCCCATTGTGTAGGCTGTCTTTCTATTTTCTTGATGAAGTTTTTTGATGCACAAAAGTGTTTAATTTTGAGGAGTTCCCATTTATTTATTTCCTTCTTCAGTGCTCTTGCTTTAGGTTTAAGGTCCATAAAACCACCTCCAATTGTAAGATTCATAAGATATCTCCCTACATTTTCCTCTAACTGTTTTATGGTCTTAGACCTAATGTTTAGATCTTTGATCCACTTTGAGTTAACTTTTGTATAGGGTGTGAGAGATGAGGGTCTTCTTTCATTCTTTTGCATATGGATATCCAGTTCTCTAGGCACCATTTATTGAAGAGACTGTTCTGTCCCAGGTGAGTTGGCTTGACTGCCTTATCAAAGATCAAATGTCCATAGATGAGAGGGTCTATATCTGAGCACTCTATTTGATTCCATTGGTCGATATATCTATCTTTATGGCAATACCATGCTGTTTTGACCACTGTGGCTTCACAATATGCCTTAAAGTCAGGCACTGTAAGACCTCCAGCTTCGTTTTTTTTCCTCAAGATGTTTTCAGAAATTCGGGGCACCCTACCCTTCCAGATAAATTTGCTTATTGCTTTTTCTATTTCTGAAAAATAAGTTGTTGGGATTTTGATTGGTATTGCATTGAATCTGTAAATCAATTTAGGTAGGATTGACATCTTAACTCTATTTAGTCTTCCAATCCATGAACACTGTATGACCTTCCATCTATTTAGGTCTTCTGTGATTTCTTTTAACAGTTTTTTGTAGTTTTCTTTATATAGGTTTTTTGTCTCTTTAGTTAAATTTATTCCTAGGTATTTCATTCTTTTAGTTGCAATTGTAAATGGGATTCGTTTCTTGATTTCCCCCTCAGCTTGTTCATTAATAGTGTATAGAAATGCTACAGATTTTTGAATGTTGATCTTGTAACCTGCTACTTTGCTGTACTCATTTATTAGCTCTAGTAGTTTTGTTGTGGATTTTTCTGGGTTTTCGACGTATAGTATCATATCGTCTGCAAACAGTGATAGTTTTACTTCTTCCTTTCCAATTTTGATGCCTTGTATTTCTTTTTCTTGTCTAATTGCTCTGGCTAGAACCTCCAACACAATGTTGAATAATAGTGGTGATAGTGGACATTCTTGTCTTGTTCCTGATCTTAGGGGGAAAGTTTTCAATTTTTCCCCATTGAGGATGATATTAGCTGTAGGTTTTTCATATATTCCCTCTATCATTTTAAGAGCGTTCCCTTGTATTCCTATCTTTTGAAGTGTTTTCAACAGGAAAGGATGTTGAATCTTGTCAAATGCCTTCTCTGCATCAATTGAGATGATCATGTGATTTTTCTGCTTTGATTTGTTGATATGGTGTATTACATTAATTGATTTTCTTATGTTGAACCATCCTTGCATACCTGGGATGAATCCTACTTGGTCATGATGTATAATTCTTTTAATGTGCTGTTGGATACGATTTGCTAGAATTTTATTGAGGATTTTTGCATCTATATTCATTAGAGAGATTGGCCTGTAGTTTTCTTTTTTTGTAATATCTTTGCCTGGTTTTGGTATGAGGGTGATGTTGGCTTCATACAATGAATTAGGTAGTTTTCCTTTCACTTTGATTTTTTTGAAGAGTTTGAGGAGAGTTGGTACTAATTCTTTCTGTAATGTTTGATAGAATTCACATGTGAAGCCGTCTGGTCCTGGACTTTTCTTTTTAGGAAGCTTTTGAATGACTGGCTAATTCAATTTCTTTACTTGTGATTGGTTTGTTGAGGTCATCCATGTCTTCTTGAGTCAAAGTTGGTTGTTCATGTCTTTCCAGGAACCCGTCCATTTCATCTAAATTTTGTATTTATTAGCGTAAAGTTGTTCATAGTATCCTGTTATTACCTCCTTTATTACTGTGAGGTCAGTAGTTATGTCTCCTCTTCCATTTCTGATCTTATTTATTTGCATCCTCTCTCTTCTTTTTGTCAATCTTGCTAAGGGCCCATCAATCTTATTGATTTTCTCATAGAACTAACTTCTGGTCTTATTGATTTTCTCTATTGTTTTCATGTTCTCAATTTCATTTATTTCTGCTCTAATCTTTGTTATTTCTTTCCTTTTGCTTGCTTTGGGGTTAGTTTGCTGTTCTTTCTCAAGTTCTTCCAAGTGGACAGTTAATTCCCGAATTTTTGCCCTTTCTTCTTTTTTGATATAGGCATTTAGGGCAATAAATTTCCCTCTTAGTACTGCCTTTTCTGCATCCCATAAGTTTTGGTATGTTGTGTTTTCATTATCATTCGCCTCGAGGTATTTACTGATTTCTATTTTAATTTATTCCTTGACCCACTGGTTGTTTAAGAGTGTGTTGTTGAGTCACCCCATATTTGTGAATTTTCTGGCACTCTGCCTATAATTGATTTCCAGCCTCATTCCTTTATGATCTGAGAAAGTGTTGTGTATGATTTCAATCTTTTTAAATTTGTTGAGACTTGCTTTGTGACCCAGCATATGGTCTATCTTTGAGAATGGTCCATGAGCACTTGAGAAAAAGGTGTATCCTGCTGTTGTGGGGTGTAATGTCCTATAGATGTCTGTTAAGTCTTGCTCATTTATTGTAATATTCAAATGATCTGTTTCTTTATTGATCCTCTGTCTAGATCAATAAAGATGTTTATTGTCCATTGTCTAGATATTCTGTCCATTGATGAGAGTGGGGAATTGAAATCTCCAACTATTATGGTAGATGTGTCTATTTCCCTTTTCAGTATTTGCAGTGTATTCCTCATGT
This sequence comes from Tamandua tetradactyla, assembly GCF_023851605.1. Taxonomy (NCBI): domain Eukaryota; kingdom Metazoa; phylum Chordata; class Mammalia; order Pilosa; family Myrmecophagidae; genus Tamandua; species Tamandua tetradactyla. The sequence goes on from NC_135342.1 coordinate 7,329,686, forward strand.
ATTTTGGGGCATTCTGATTCGGTGCATAAATATTTATGATTGTTATGTCTTCTTGTTTAATTGTTCCTTTTATTAGTAGATAGTATCATTGTTTGTCTCTTTTAACTATTTTACATTTGAAGTCTAATTTGTTGGATATTAGTATAGCTACTCCTGCTCTTTTCTTGTTGTTATTTGCATGAAATATTTTTTCCCAACCTTTCACTTTCAACCTATGTTTATCTTTGGGTCTAAGATGTGTTTCCTGTAGACAACATATAGAAGGATCCTGTTTTTAAATTCATTCTGCCAGTCTATATCTTTTGATTGGGGAATCCAGTCCATTAACATTTAGTGTTATTGCTGCTTGGGTAATACTTTCCTCTAACATTTTGCCTTTTGTATTATATATATCATATCTACTTTTCCTTCTTTCTACACTTTTCTCCACACCTCTCTCTGTCTTTTCGTACCTGACTCTAGTGCTCCCTTTAGTATTTCTTGCAGAGCTAGTCTCTTGGTCACAAATTCTCTCAGTGATTTTTTGTCTGAAAATGTTTTAATTTCTCCCTCATTTTTGAAGAACAATTTTGCTGGATATAGAAGTCTTGGTTGGCAGCTTTTCTTTTTTAGAAATTTAAATATATCATCCCACTGTCGTCTTGCCACCATGGTTTGTGCTGAGAAATCTACACATAGTCTTATAGGGTTTCCCTTTTATGTGATGGATTGTTTTTCTCTTGCTGCTTTCAAGATCCTCTCTTTCTCTTTGACCTCTGATGTTCTAACTAGTAAGTATCTTGGAGAACACCTATTTGGATCTATTCTCTTTGGGGTGCAAGGCACTTCTTGGATTTGAAATTTTAGGTCTTTCATAAGAGTTGGGAAATTTTCAGTGATAATTTCTTCCATTAGTTTTTCTCCTCCTTTTCCCTTCTCTTCTCCTTCTGGGACACCCACAACTGTATATTTGTGCGCTTCATGTTATCATTCAATTCCCTGAGCCCCTGCTCAAATTTTTCCATTATTTTCCGCATAGTTTCTGTTTCTTTTTGGATTTCAGATGTTCCATCCTCCAGTTCACTAATTCTATCCTCTGTCTCTTGAAATCTACCATTGTAGATTTCCATTTTTTTCATCTCTTCTACTGTATCTTTCATTCCCATAATTTCTGTGATTTGTTTTTTCAGACTTTCCATTTCTTCTTTTTGTTCATCCCTTGCCTTCTTCATGTCCTCCCTCAATTTATTGATTTGGTTTTTGAAGTGGTTTTCCATATCTATTCGTATTTTCAGAATTAGTTGTCTTCAGCTCTGGTGTCTCATTTGAACTATTGGTTTGTTCCTTTGACTGGGCCATATCTTCAATTTTCCTGGTGTGATTTGTTATTTTTTGCTGGTGTCTGGACATTTAATCAGATTTCCCTGAGTGTGAGACCCAGCAGGTTGAAAGACATTCCTGTGAAGTCTCTGGGCTCTGTTTTTCTTATCCTGCCCAGTATGTGGCACTTGTGTGTCTGTGGGTCCCACCAGCAAACAATGTTGTGGCTCCTTTAACTTTGGAAGGCTCTCCCTGCTGTGTGCATGGTGGAGACAGAGGAAAGTTTATAGGCTGGTTTTAATTGCTTCAAATTGCGAAGTCCTGGGATCTGAATTCCTTGAGAGAAGGATTCCACCTGAGATGTGCTTCACTCCTCTTGTGGGGAAGGTTCAGGTGGTAGAGAGCCCTGAAATAAGCCTGTTTCTGCCTTTGGGGCAGTTGCAACCTGTGTAATCCCAGTGCTGAGCCCAGAGGCACCAAGCCTCCGTAGAAACAGCCACAGAAGGCTCGGTGGTAACTTTTGATCAGACAGTTCCCAATGAAATTTGTCTTCACCCATTCATATGGGGGTTATTTACTGGGGCCCTTTAAGTGGGAAGTATTTTGGAAAAAGATTTAGAGATATCAAAACTGACAGAGCCACTAGAACCAACAGAACCTGCAGAGTCAGAGATCTTTGGAGATGATGAAGGAAAAAGCCCCTGGGGAAGCTTCATGAAATAGGAAACCAGGAGATAAAGCTAGCAGACGTTCTCATGTGCCCTCTCAACGAAGAGAGAAACTCTGGACACCATCAGCCTTACTCTCATGAAGGTTACCTCTTGTTGGTGCCTTAACTTGAACATTTTTATGGCCTTAGAACTGTAAACTTGCAACTTAATAACTTCTCCTTTTTAAAAGCTGTTACTTCCTACAGGCAGAGCTCAAAGGATATTTAGGAATGATGAGAAAGAGATGGGATCTGGGGTTTTGAATATCAGTGATGACAGACAACAGTGAACTTTATCCTTAAGCAGTTCCTGCTTATGTATTGCAGGGTGACAAAAGGCATGCATGCATTTCCTGAGGGAACAGAGCGCTTATCTTTCAGTGCTCTCTTCCTTCATACTTAACATAACCATTTGGGGTAAACATTCTCTTCCTCTCAGACTGTTCTAATAAAGCAGATAACAATTTTCACACTTTACTGCTGCCACGACCCTGAAGCCAGCTGCTCCCAACAAATTCCTCAGGTCTTGTTTTAACCCTAGCTCCTACATTTCCCCTTTTTTATTTTACTAGCTGAGGTGACTGTGCCTGTCTTAGGTAGCCATAAAGCTCTTAAGGAATGGTCTTACCCATAATTGGCTACAAGTCAAGCTCTCTGACTTTGATTCAGGAGGGAGCCCAGGGCTTTTGCCAGAATCACGCTATTAGCACAGCTTTGCTTAGTGGTGTGGCTTGCTACTTTGAACATTTCTTGTTTACAGCAGCTGAGGAGGGAGAGAAAGAATATAAACTGTCTCAAACCTAAGCCTATAGTAGTCAAAAACTGATACGATTTCCACCAGTAAGTAGGATTAAGATTTTTTAGCTCTTGGGTAAGTGATATTATAACGTCATCTCCATAGGCTATATGTAAATTATTCAGAGATAATTCTAATATCATTTTTTGTCATTCTAAGACATCGAGACTTAAACTATCTGAATGTCCCAAAAGATGCCTTTTTATCTTTTCCAATTCTATTTCAGAACGATTATATCTTAAAGGGGTAATGCAAAAATTGCTCTCATTCCAGTTACATTTTAAAAATCATAAAAAATTTAAATTATACATTTGATCTCCAACATGAACCAATGCTGACTCTATATCATATAGTCTATTATTAATTTGCTCATCAATATGAGATTGACTATGGCACAGTTTACTGACTTTTTTATGCCATCTCTAACATAATGCTGTGTCTCTATAGTTTGATGCAATGCAGTCCCAGCGACCACAACCACCGTGATAATTCCAATGATTCCAATGACAGCTGCAATAATGAGTCCAATTAGTCTCTTAGTCCTTTTCAGATATTCTTTTGCCAAATGGATCAGGATTTGTGTTTCTGGAGAGGATTGCCAAAATCTTGACATCTGCACTGGCAGCCAAATACTTCTTCTTGCTGCTATAATCATCTCATTTTCATGCAACATAAATGCTTGGACAGAAGTGAATAGAGAGCAATTCTCACAATGAAAAGTTTGATTTCTTATTTGCATATGAACTTTAACAAACACATACAGATCTCTAGCACATATTTGCATATAGTGTTTATTGTTTCTATTTAAAAAGAAGTTATAGTTACTGGAATTTTCTATAAAAATTCATCCCAGTCATAGGAAGATTTTCCATAAATTTCTCTGACTAATGTTATATTTATCATTCCATGGAATTGGCACAAATCATCCTCTATGTATCAAACTCTGATATAACTTGCCTGTCCATATAGTCTCAGTTATCTCCAAGTTAGAGATAGGCCCCACATGTGCCACACCTCTTACAATTCCATATGAATCATTAATTATGATAACTGCTCAATCTATAACATAGCTGTCATCCATTCTAACTTTCTCTCCCACCTAATAGGCAAGTACCATTTGATTCCATAGAGTTAAAAGAGGGATATATGTATAGGTAATTATGGGAATCATTCTTGATCTTAAACCATGTAGTTCGATTACTTATTGTCACACATGGTAATTCATTGTCTATGCATATGGGGCTTTCTAAAAATGGAACAGTTAAATTTGACACCATTTTTCCATCTTCCTTAAGTAGTTTTGGAATCCATGAATCTACTGGACTGGGGAATCCTAAACTAGTATTCAGATACATTGGTAAAGTTACATCTGCCCATGTTAGGGCCTGCAGCAGAAGTGAGTTAGGAATATAAGCCCAATAAGTATAATTATGCCCCTGTCCTTCAGCAATCAAAGTTATATGAACTATAATGTAGATAATCCATTTAACTGTTTTCATCAGGGTTGACATGTCTGGGTTTTATTCTCTTCAAGAGAATCCAAACTGAGATTCCATCATCTGTAATGACAAGAGCAACTCCCATACCGACACCTTTATCATGCTTGGTTTCCATAAATCATCCTAAACATTTTCCCAAGAGATCATCTGCAGATGCAGTCCTCTTTGGGTTGTATCACTTTTCTTTTCCAAATTACTAAAATGTTGTTCTGTATGAGTCTGTGATTAATTATCATAAATTTTTTAAAAATTTAAAGTAAACAATGCTTTTGCTGTTTGATTTTTGCTGTTATTATTTTCACAACATCATCTTCCTGATCATCATCTCCCCCTTTTTTTTCATGAAAATAGACTGTAGCATCTGGTTTGCTCTTTCAATAGTTCCTTGCCCAGAGGAATTATGTGGAATTCCTGTGATATGAGTAATATGAAAAGTAGTACAAAATTTACAAAATTGCTTTACCGTATAATCAGGACCATTTTCTGTTTTAATAGATTAATGGCATCCCATAACAACAAAAGCATTAAGTAAATGTGATCAAACATGGCAGAAACATTCTATGGATTGTGTGGTGGTCCATATGAAATGAGAAAAGGTGTTTATGATAACATGCACATATTGCATTTTACCAAAATGTGAAATATGAATAACATCCGTTTGCCATAATTCATTTGCTTTTTGACCTCAAGAATTAACCCCTGATGCAAATGGGAGTGCATATAAAGGTCCACATGTTGGACAAGTCTGAACAATGTCCTGAGCTTGCTGTTTAGATAAAGATGGGAATTTCTTTCACAGCTCTTTGCTATTAATATGAGTCATTTTTGAAATGTTGTGGGATCCTGAATTACCCCCACAAAAGCGTCTGCTTGCTGATTTTGTAATGACAAAGGACCCGGAAGATTAGTATGAGCTCTTATATGCATGATAAAAAGGGATTAATTCAACTTCTGAACTAGTAAATGTGAAACATTTGGGACAATTCATCTCCTTCAAACAAAGAAGCTCTCACAATGTAAGTAACTGTTTGGTAGACATATTCAGAATCAGAAATAATATTAAGAGATTATGGAAATTTTTGCAATACTTGAATTGCAGCTACTAATTCAGTGTGATGGGTTGAAGTATGTGGCATTTTCCAACTTTTGTTTCCCCTGGGGTGTCATCTGCAGCCTATCCATTACTACTATCATCAGTAAAGATGGTAATGGCAATATCTAGTGGGAAGCCTGAATTATTTTTGGCAACATTCATTGCCTTCTTTTTAGAAATTGTAAAAGTTTTGATATAGGCAAACAATTATCAATTTTGTTCTTTAAAATTATTTAATGATATTTGTCATGAGGTATTGAAGATATAGACTTTGAATCTCTTCCTTTGTGAGATCAGACACTATGTGATTAGAATCATGACCTCTCAATTGATAATATCATTGGCAACCTTTGGCTATTAAAGAAATGATTTTTTATAGATATGTATTTAAAGGTTTTTGTCGATTGTTTGGTAAAGAAATCCATTCAAAAACACCATCTTGCCAAAATAGGTCTGTGGAAGTTTGCAAGGTAAAGAAAATAATAAAATCAACAGGCTTTTCTAGATCTATTTGAACAAGCTGTCTTTCTTGAATGCATTGTTCAATTAATTATAATTTTTGTTCAGCCACAGCTGTTAACTGCCTCTTGCATAATAAATCAGAATCTCCTTGTAAAATATCAAACAGGTTCTGTAACGTATAATTAGGAATCCCTAAAGTGGCAGGTCGCAAAAATGAAAGCAGAGTAAATGTCAGTAGCAACATGTATCCATAGTAAATGACCAGATTTTGTAAAATGGAGCCATTGGATTGATTGAAAAGGAATGCACAAATGAGGATTCTTTACAATTGGCTGTGCATTTTTGGTAATTTTTAATTTATTGCATGCAGTTTTTATGATATTTTCAACAATAGTGGCCAAATTCCAATTTGCTTACACGACTGGGCTCAGTTGGGTTCTCTGGGAACTGCTAGGGACTCAGAGGAGCTTCCTAGGATCTAGATATCTTTATTAAAGTACACCTCCTTGTGGGAGGATAGCCAGTCCTCCCAGCTAGGGTGCACATTTTAACTGTTTTCTTACCAAGGTCATGTGATAGCAACATCAGTTACATGTAATGGCAACCTCAGGTCAACAGAACAGACTCCACAGGTTTGTTTTTCCATTGCATTCAGCCCTCGAATCTGATCAGCTCCCAACATAAGCCATGTTTATTTTGGGATACATTTAGTTTATACATACATAATTTATATAAACACTGGACAAAGCATTAAAATATTTTGACTTAAAGGAATTTAGGTATTTATATGATTTGAATATTATTCAACCAGTAATAGATTCATTTACAGTAATGTTACTTAGATTAATAGATTAAGCCAGCTGGTTTAGGGTAAGAAAGGAAACAGTTTTTTGCAAGTATAATGATACCCAGGAGAAAAATCAGTATTTTTTATACAAATAATGACATGACAAAAGTTAACATAAGTTATTTCAGAGATCAAGTCAAAGTTCGAACACGATGCCTAGTATTCAATGGCAACTAATTTGAAATTGAGATTATATCGAAGTTTTGTAGGAAAAATGTCCTTAACAAATTGAGTGCTCAGTAATGACTGGAAGCATAAATAGAATAATAACCATAGAAAGAGACAAGGTTATGAGAGTCTCAGAATTAAAAATGCCAGGATCAGATACTTTAATAAGGCATACACTTAATGATTAGATAAGCCAATGCTACTTCCTCAGTTGGAGAGCACTGTATAGTCAACAAACTTCTCTATTCTTATTTTTGGCTGAATTTCCAGTACTGGCTGCTTTTGTCATCAATAAATATGAATTCAAATTAACCCTTTGGCTATATCTTCAAAAACTCTTGCTTTTACCCAGGTCTGCTATCATATATTTCTCAGTTCCCAAGTCAGGAATTAGAGCCCTAATAATGAACAACTCTTAAAACACACACACACATTCATTTACACACTTACACACAGATGCACATACTTATGCATGCTCAAGCACAGATACCATGTCACACATTCACCTATGTGAGTACATGTATATAATATATATACCTCAAACATGTCTCATTTATATATTCACATGCATATTTCTTCACACACACATTTCCTCACAAACATACACAAATCTACACACTAGCCACCTGTAATCTCACACATACATTTATATACTTTAACTCACACTTCCACAACCTCACACAGTCCTACTCTCATCAGTTTCACATTCACTGTCTGCATGTGGCATTAACATGTATAGAATAATACCATATTCATATGTGGGAGAATAGTGATATTTTCAGGTCTCTCTTATAAATTCAACCTTTAAACTCTTGCCCCCATCAAACAGTTCTCAAGGATGGTACTGTAATGTTTAAAATGTAAAAAAGTGCTGTGAGCATTAGTGCCAAGAGAAAAAGTTGTGGGGTTCAAATTGCAGTGCAAGAGTGATAAAGTTGGGTAAAATGAGGGCCAGAGAAGAGGGAGAATCTGAGAACCTTAAAATGTAGAAGCATAGTGAGTGATGATGTGGAAAGACAAACAGAGGGTTAGAAGTCAGGAGATAAGGTCCAGATAGGTTAAAGTGCTCTCTCTTAAGGGTAAGAGTGGGAAAAGTGCCCAAGGACTTTAAGGGAACACTCAAGTTTTTTATGTTGAAGACATTAGGTCATGGGGAAGCATGGGATCCTGCAGATGTTGAGATAATGAGCAAAGGCTGATGAAGAGCAGGGGTGGCTAAAAGGCATGAGAGACTTAATATCAACATGGAATTAAATATTAAGGGTAGAGGGGGAAAGGGTGGGCTAGGCAGGTACTGAGGGTTATTTGTGTCCCAAGGAACAGATAGAGGTTTGGAAGCTGAGATGGAATTGGGAATGTAATGGGACCTAGGAGGCAAAATGGGAGCAAGATGATCAAGTAAGGAAGCGGATTAGGAAACTGGATTGAGTGGGAAAAGAACCAAGGATAAGATGGCAGGGATGATAGAGTAAGAGTTTGGTTTTATGGCAAAAGTAGAAAGCAACCCCTGCTTTTTGATATTTAGCTTTAGTATATTGCCTTTGTTACATTCAATGGAAGTATATTACAAGATTACTCTTAACTATAGATTCTACTCGCATTCCTTGTGTTTTCCCTGCAAACCATCCCATTATCAACACCTTTCAATGTGAACATTTGTTCTAGTTTCCTAGCTGCCAAAATGCAATATACCAGAAATGGAATGGTTTTTTAAAAGTGGAATTTAATCAGTTGCTAGTTTCAGTTCTGTGGCCAAGAAAATGTCCCAATTAAATCAAGTATATAAAAATGTCCAGTCAAAGGAATCCAGGGAAAGATACCTTGGTTCAAGAAAGATGATGAAGTTCAGGGTTTCTCTCTCAAGTGAGAAGGCACATGGTGAACACAATCAGAGTTTCTCTCTCATCTGGAAGGGCATGTGGTGAACATAGCATCATCTGCTAGCTTCTTCCTGGCTTCCTGTTTCATGAAGCTCCCCAGGAGGCATTTTCCTTCATCATCTCCAAGGGTCACTGGCCTGGTTGGTGGACTCTACTTATCATGGCTAAGTCATTCTGCTCTGCTCTCTCTGAATCTCTCATTCTCCAAAATGTTTCCTCATTTATAGGACTTCAGAAACTAATCAAGACCACCCAAATGGGTAGAAACAGGTCATCACCTAATCCTGCTTAATAACATTCTTGATAAAATCACATCTCCAGGAAGATGATCTGATTACAGTTTCAAACATACACGATTGAATAGGGATTATTCTACCTTTATGAAATGGGATTTTGATTTAAGCATGTTTTTTCTAGGGCACATACATCCTTTCAAACCAGTACAATGGTGATGAGTTAGGTACCTTTCCCTTTTCTTCAATTTTCTTGAAGAGTTTGAGCAGGATTGGTTTTAATTCTTTTTAAATGTTTGAAATTATTTAAAATGTGATGCCATCTGGTCCTGGACTTTGCTTCTGGGATAGTGTATGAGTTAGGGTTCTCTAGAGAAACAGAATCAACAGGGAACACTTGCAAATATAAAATTTATGAAAGTGTCTCATGTTACCGTAGGAACGCAGAGTCCAAAATCCACAGGGCAGACTGTGAAGCTGATGACTCTGATGGATGGCCTGGATGAAGTCCACAAGAGAGGCTCACCAGTCAAAGCAGGAATGGATCCTGTCTCCTCTGAGTCCTCTTTAAAATGCTTCCCATGATTACATTTAGCATTACTAATTACAGAAGGCACTCCCCTTTGGCTGATTACAAATGGAATCAGCTGGGGATGTAGCTGATGTGATCATGACCTAATCCTGTGAAATGTCCTCATTGCAACAGGCAGACCAGCGCTTGCCCAAGCAGATAACAGGTACCACAACTTGGCCAAGTTGGCACCTGTCCCTAACCATGACAGATAGCTTTCCTTTCATGCTCTAGTTCTTCCAGACTGGCAGTTAATTCCCCAATTTTTTCCCTTTCATAATTTTTAAAACAATTGTTTAACACAGTAAATTTCCTTGTCAGCACTCTCTTTGCAAAAATCCCATAAATTTTGATATGTTGTGATCCAATTTTCATTTGAATCAACATATTTGCTGATTTATCTTGTAATTTCTATCTTGGCCACCTGTTGTTCAAGAGTGTGTGGTTTAACTTCCTAGTATTTGTGAATTTTACCACCTTCACCTGTTATTGATTTTCAGTTTCATTTATTTATGACATGAGAAAATTTTGGGAATGATTTTGATCTTCTGAAATTTTTTGAGTCCTGCTCGGTGCCTCAACATGTGTTCTATTCTGGAGAATGATCCATGAGTACTTGAGAAAATGTGTATTCTGGTTTTTGGAGAGTGCAATGCTCTATAAATATCTGTTAAGTCTTGCTCATTTATAGTATTATTCAAGATCTCTAATTCATTATTGATCATCTGACTAGATGTTTTATCTATTGATGAAAGTGGTGCAGTCTACAGTTCTCCAATGGGAGAAGTGCATACTCCCTTGATTTTGCCAGTGTTCACTGCATGTATGCACCCTGGCTCAGTGCATAGATATTTAAGACTGTCATGTCTTCTTGATGAGTTTTCCCATCTCTTTGTCTCTTTTACTTTTTTTACATTTGAAGTCTAATTTGTCAGATATTAACACAGTTAGTTCTTCTCTTTTCAGGTTATTAATTGCATGAAATTAATTTTTTTGTACACTTTCATTTTCAACCTGATTTTTCCCTTGTGTTTTAAGTGAGTATCTGGTAGACAGCATATAAATGGATCCTGTTTTTTTTGATACATTCTGCCAGTCTATGTCTTTTGATTGGGGAGTATAAGCCATTAACATTTAATGTTATTATCATGAAGGCTGTACATTCTTCAGTCATATTTTCTTTTGGATTTGATCTGTCATATTTTATTTTTCTATATCGTTTAGCCCTATTAGTTACCCTTCCTACTAATCTTCATTTCCACACTCTTCTCCAAACCTCTGTCTCCTGACATTTCCTATCTATCTACAGTGCTCCCTTTAACATTTCTCTTAGATCAGCTCTCTTCTTCATGAACTCTCTGTGTTTGTCTTTCAGCAAATATTTTCTAGTCTCTCTCATGTTTGAAAGACTGTCTTGCTGGATATAATTCTTGGTTGACAGTTTTTCTCTTTCAATATTTTAAATATGTCATTTCTCTGCCTTCTTACCTCCATGGTTTCTGCTGAGGGAACAATACTTAGTCTTATTTCACTTCCGTTTTTGTGATGGATTACTTTCCTGTTCCTGCTTTCAGAATTCCCTCCTTGTTTTTGTCTTTTGATAATATGATTAGTAAGTTTCTTACCATATTTCTATTTGAATCTATTCTGTTTGGGGTATGCTGTGATTCTTGGACCTATACTTTTATGTCTGGCATAAGAATTGGGGAATTTTAAGTGCTTACATCCTCCATTATTGTTTCTTCCCCTTTCCTTTTCTTTTCCTTCTGGGATAGCCATAATGTATATGTTTGTGTTTCATGTTGCCATTCACTTTGCCTGAGACCTGTTCAAATATCTGAATTCTTTTCCCTATCTGTTCTTTTATGTGAAGGATTTCAAATGTCCTGTCTTCTAGTTCACTGATACTTTCTTCTTATTAACCAAATCTGCAGTTGTATGTCTCCATGTTTTTAATGGCTTTTACCAGAGGAACTTCAATATCAATGTCTCCATTTTGTTTTGAACAATTCTATCATACCTTTCATTTCCATGAGTTCTCTGATTTGTTTTTCAAGCCTTCAAGTTCTTCTCTATGGGCATTCTGTGTCTTCCTTATATTCTTCATCACTTTTCCCATATTCTTCTTCAACTTGTTGAATTGATTTAAAAGATTTTTATGAACATCATTAATTAGTTGTTTCAAATCCTGCAGCTCAGTTGGGGTGTCCATTTGCTCCTTTGGTTGAGCCATATATTCATTCTTCATAGTATGAGTCATATTTTAACTGGTTTTTTTCCTCTGAAAAAAGCCCTTCAATTCCCTTACACTTTTTGTTCTGTATGTGGCACTGTAGGAAAACCTAATGATCCACAGTGCTCTGGTTACATCTCTTCAGGTCTTGCTGAAATTGAAATTTTCTTGTTCCATTCCTTTCCCAGTCAAAATGAGGTTCAATATGGATCTGTGTTCTCCACATTATTTGTGGTGGAGTACACCCCCAGTGCCAGTCTTTAGCCTTCCCCTATGTGAGTATTAGGTCTCCTACTGCCTTTTCTCACAGAGGTAGGATAGTACTTTCAGACTCAATGCTGGAAATACATCATCAGTCCTTGATTCATTAGACTGTCTCTCACTGACCTGGGCCTTGAAATGCTTTCTCCTGTTCCCTGGGTCCACAAAAGGTGATATTCTGTCCCAGTGCTGTAAGCTAATTCATTTTCTGTGACCCCATTGGTACAGTTTCCTGCCACTGTTGGTTTGCCTTCCCAGCTGGGTGTGATACCAAGTGAGGAGGAGGGGAAAGGACTAGCCATTTTGGGGAGAAATTTCCTACCTGATGTTCTATTTATTTAATTCAGCATTTGTAGGGCCCTTCTACATTCTAGATCATCCTCTAGATTAATGAGCAATTCAGAATTTTTTTCTTTTTGTTGAATTTCCCAGGAGACATTTTCCATAGTGTTTATGTTGTCATATCGATTATGTCTACTGGAACCTATTTTTACCAAACAGCCCCTTGTGAAAAACGACCAGACATGGGATCCATGTGAACTGTAGGGCTTTCCCTCCAAATATGTGAACTGGGCTTCATCTCATCTCATGAACAAAGTGACAGGAATTGAATATCCTTGCCTCTCCCAAGCCAGCATGCAATCACTCAAGTTAGCACCCTACAACTGATGCCAAGTAGGCCTGATGTGTGCTACTCAAATATTCCCCAGTCTGCTTCAACAATACTTTGATGGGCCATGAATAAACATTCAGACCCAAGGCAAGCATCAGGGTTTGAACTCAAAACCAGGATAAAGTTTAGCACATGTAGATGGGTCAGAACCCCAAATTCTATACCCAGGCCCCAGACAAGAGGACTTCCAAGATTCCCATCCAGACATGCAAGCATCTTCTAAAGAAAAGGAGACCTATTCCCTTCCAGACCCTGCACAGAACACTCACAAACAAGACCTGGGGCTAGTCACTTCTATCAGAAACTGCATGGGACATCCCAACCTGTAACTGAAAGGTCAGCCCAAGTGTCCCATAAGAAACCTTCCTCAGTGTCGATTGTTGATCTCAATCTTCCACCCAACACACATCCCCTGAATCCTTTCCAGGTCCGTACTGTACTTCAACCTCCACCATCTAGCTATCTTCCTGGACAGCATCTCATCATGGTAGCAGCAGCCTGGATAAAATATAGTAGAGCTTCAGATTTAAAGCATCTTCCTAATTATGTTTCCAGGGTATAGTTACAACTTCTTGTCAGAAAAGAGTCTGAAAAACACTGTCCCCATGTCCCAGTGAGTACATGATCATCTCCTGGTCCCCTTTACTGAGGATAATAACTGGGGTTGAGAACAACCTCCATGGCCTGGATGATTCAGATGCCAGCCTCTCCTTGGCATCTGGAACCAACTTAAGGACTTAGGACAGTAATAGTGGAGGGAACAGCTGTCTCTGCAAGATCAATGTTACCTCAGATGTGGTGGGTGTGCAGAACGTGAACTGCACTTAATACTGGGGTTTGACACACAGGTGGTGGAAGTGGCCACAATGTACTCTTATATTTTAAGGAAGGGAGCCACATCCCTGATAAATTAAATAATTTGATAAAAGTCTTACTCCTACTATTAGAGACAACTACAGTGGAGGCAAATATGTTGATGGGAAGACACGACAGAGTACCATTTTGCTTTGGACATATGAATGGATGAGAAGGTGGAAGTGAAAATGGAAAGGTTACTGTAGGTGCACAAGGGATTCAATGTGAGAAAGATGGGCCTGGGAAAAACTCACTGAGAAATAATATTTAAAGAATCACACACAATTGCTTTGGTCTTCTCTTCATTTCCAACAGTAAAAGAAATATATACCTCTTAATTATTGCAATATCTGCTTCACAGGTCTCCATCGTCCCTATTCTTTCACTGAAATCTTTTCCCCATAGTGAAAACAGAGTGAATTTTTCCTTCACATCTTTGCATCACCTATAATGTGAATTCCACAGTCCTCATCTTAGGATACAATGACATAACTGGTGTTATCTCTCTCCAGTTTTCCCCATCTTCAGGGAAGATGCCTCTTCACCCTGCATTAGCTCTTCCTTCTGGAATACTACTCATCATGGTATTCTTGCTGACTCCTTATTGATGTAGATATCAATAAGGAGATCACCCACCATGACTATTCAATTAAATGTTATACCATCCAGTAGCTTTCAGTCATATTATTTTTTACACAAAGCATTTATAGCAATAATATATTTAATTGCTATGTTTATTGCTTCAGTTAATTTATTTACTAACATCTGTCCATAACTATAAGACAAGTAGCATTGAACAATAATAAAACCTGTTGATACATTTTATATTGTTATTTTATATATAATAGTTCTCATTACACGTCTGAAATTCATATGAGTTCTTTATGTATTAGTTCATTACACCTTACAAAAACACTTGGAAAGAAGTGTCTCTTTAATAAATTTCCATATGAAGACAATGATGTACAGTGTAGTTAAATATTTTGCCTAAAGCCACACAGCCCCTGTGTGGTGAAGCTGTGCTCAAACCCAAGCCACCTGTTGCAGAGCTAATGCATGTCATCACTTTGCATTATGACCACAATAAGAAATAAGACAAGGACAGCATTGATGACATTCTGACTTTGTGTGTGGGGTCTTGCATATGTTTATTTAAACCTGAGTTGGCTCTAGGACATAGTATTATTCCTAGCCCCATATTGCTAATAACAATGCTTATCTGAGCAAAGATGAAAAGAAATAAGTGAAGCACTCAATTAAAAATCAGTGATTTGAATTTGTGTCTGTGCTTCTCATCATGCCATATTGCTTTGAATGAATTAATCTCATCTCTCTAATTCGGCCCTGTGTTCACTGCAATTTAAAATGCATCCTGGAACATGGGCACTTAATTAATATTTGTTGAAAAATAGAAAGATACTGCAAATATTCTTTGTTTTTATGTAAATTTGAATCAGTTATTCAGTCTGCATCTTTCTATTTTCACAGTACATATGGAGTCCTGCAACTGCTGCCAAATGGTTCTTTCCTGCAGAAATTGTTTATATATGTAGCTAAATCATCCACAAAATCATAGTGGTTAAATTTATGAGTCACATCTAAGATGCATATAACTTAATTATCAACAATGTGAAATTGCTGGCCCTTTTTAACTTCTGTTTGTGTGTAAATATCTTAATTAAATTATAGTTAATAAAATGAACAATAATTTTAAAGTTCCATCAATTCTTTCTTTTTAGCATTTTGTTTGACCTCAATATATATTAAGATCTGCTAAATAGATGTTTTAGTAACTAAAATATTATCCCTTGATTTTCATCTATCTTTATAAATATGCTAAATTATATCAATGGATTTCCTAAAATTGATTCACTATTTAATTCAGTTATAAACTGCACTTGCTCACCAGATTGAATGTTGTTTACAGTCTTTTTGCTACATTTTGTTTTAGATATTTCCATCATTAGGCAGATTGCCAGTCTTTCTGTAGTATTCTATTTACTTTTAAATCTGTTGAAAGTATTCTGTTTTATTTAAAATTCATTTCTAAGTTTTTA
This sequence comes from Tamandua tetradactyla, assembly GCF_023851605.1. NCBI lineage: Eukaryota > Metazoa > Chordata > Mammalia > Pilosa > Myrmecophagidae > Tamandua > Tamandua tetradactyla. The sequence continues at coordinate 7,345,322 of NC_135342.1, forward strand.
CTTCTATTCCAGACATTGAATTGAATGGTACTACTTATATTATATTTAAAGGGATTGCTGAGTCTTCCTAATAAACAATGTGAACCTGTTGCTTTTATCTGCAAGGTACTTGTAATCTTCTCATCTATTTATATCTCTACATCTTCTGAAGTCAATATCCATATAGTATCTTTCCCTATAAATGTTCCATTTCATCTTGATTAGACAAATGAGGCAAAAATTTTCTAATTTCTGTTTTTGCTATGTTCTGTTTTTTGCAATTACACATTAAAAATCCTTCCAAGATATTTTTATGTGATTCCATTTCCCTTCCCATAAATTAAAAGAAAATTTAGTTTCACACTCCAGGGTCTGAACAGTAGTGTTAGAATTTGGGTGGAAGATCTTATCTGGGAAGCAGAGAATCCAATGCTAGAGCTATCCCTACTTTTCTGCCAGTCTCTCCTGGCTCAAAAACTCAGCATTTCCTGCTCCCTGAATGTGAGACCGTGTCTGTCTCCAAGGATATTAAAAAAGAAAAAGTCTCTCCAGAAAATTCCAGATGTCTCTATGGAGAAGCTAAATACACACTTTATTATTAAAATGTAAGTCAGTGCATTGCAACAGTGGCTCAGTGGCAGAATTCTCACCTGCCAAGCCAGAGACCTGGATTTGATTCCCGGTGCCTGCCCATGCAAAAAGAAGAAATGTAGGTCAAAGATTTTAAGAAATTTTTTTAGCTCCCCAGGCATGGGCTGTCATTGTTGTTACAGGTGAAATGATGATTGTGGTTCTGAGGGGAGGGGAGGTAAGAGAATACCTGACCCAGATGTAGAGTCTGTATTCCTCCCTCCCACACATGCCTTGGCTGTTGTGACCATTGCTGGGGCCACTGATATGGTCATAGATAGCCGTCATATGAGTATTTTCTATCTTGACATGAAAGGCAAAGACCATAAGGGTAAGAGATTTATAAGGGGCTGGGTACCTGATAATGTCTGGAAAATGGATTCTTTTGGACTTGACATTTTTCAAATGCCAATTTCAAGCAATAAGGATGATAATTCCTGAGACATGTTTTGGGGAGACACCAGTGGTGTCAGAATCTCCCTACTCCAAGAGTACTTAATTACTTCTTTATGTTTCAGATCCCACCATTCAGTGCACAGCACCCTGTACCAACATTTGACTGCTCCTAATATAATTTCATGAAATCCTTATTAAAAATGTTCTTTGTGTTTGAACGAAGTGGTATTAAAATCTGAGTGTTAAGGTGCTTCACATTTTTAGTTTTGCAATTGATCCATTCTTCAATATGGTGTGCCAAAATTGCAGAGAACTCTTCAGTACTGTGTTTATTTCTATAAGCATGTTATGCTAATTTAATAAATAATGAATGATAATGAGTATGATAGAACTCATTAAATTACTTAGTTCCTGCAAAAATATTGCAACTAAGTGGCAATCAGAATATAATTACTTTTCTGTAATTTAAATGTGATGTGCTTACAGCCTGTTCCCATAGTAACTCCTATTCTGCTTGCTAAACTATAAACTCTTAAGACAAAGAATGCTTGGGTCTCAGACTTTGGACAGCAGTTCTCTGAGTCTTCCAGGGCAATAAAAGTTTTTTTCCACTTCTCCACTCTCAAAGGCTCAGGTGCTTTCTTTCTCAGTGTTCAGATTCTCCCTACTTCAAAAGTACTTAATTACTTCTTTATGTTTCAGGTTCCATGTTCAGTGCACAACAAAATTTTGTGCAATGACTTTCATGATGGATATTTTGTAGTTTAATTCCTGGCAAAAAAGGAAATGATTATATCTGTTTATATCCTAATATTTAATCACAGTAAAAATCCAATAGGGTCATGGAAAATTATTTGAGGCATCTACATTGTATTAAAAGTTTGGAATTTTCATTCATAGATGATATTGGTTTGCGAATACTTAGAAAAATGATCACAGCTAAGCTTTTAAAATAAAATAAATTAAAATATGACAAAGTTGCATGTATTTGGATATATTGAGGAATATTTTAGTATAGTTGTTAGCTTAGCAGAATATTAAACACCAGGATCATTGTAGACAGGACATGCAATTTCAAATCCTGATTCTACCCCTATTTAGATGAATAGTTTAGACTACTCATGGCTAAGTCCTACTTGAATATGAAAAGGAATGTTATATTAGTTTTTAACCTATAAAGTGGGAAATATAAAAGTGATCATTACACTGTATTTGCTATAAAAGGAAAACATAAAACTTCAGGAATCCTTTAACAAAAGCAAAATACACATTAGAAATTAAAGGTTTGGATTTCTTTTTTTGTGAAAATGTAGCTGACAACTCATGTTTCCATGAACTTGCAGACACTTCTGCTTATGAATTTGAATGGCAAGTCCTAGAATATGATTGAATGGCTGCCATAGATTTGAAAATAGGAACCATCTTTCTATTCCAGAGAGTCACTGGAGTCCTGGGAAACTTCTCACTCTTGTACAATTACATCTTCTTTTCCTTCAGTGAAAGTAGGTTAAAGGCCTGCTTTTTGATTATCATATTTGATATAACATATTTGATTATCAAGTCCCTGTAATTAGCCAACTCTTTGATCATTCTCTCTAGAGGAATACCAGACACAATAGCAGCTTTTGATATGAAACATTTCCTCAATTATTTTGGATGCAAACTTGTTTTATATGTACACAGAGTGACAAGAGTTGTGCTCCTTCAAAGAAGCTGCCTGTTGTGTAGCATGCAGGCCATCACAACCACCCTGTGAACTCAGAGTGGGCACAGCTTCAATTAAAAGCCCAAAAGCACACTGGCTCCACCAATATTCTCTGTTAGGTACTTCACACATATGTAAGTGGCAAATGGACTAATAAAAACATCACAGAGAAAAATTATTTGGGACCCTGTCCTACTCAAATTGGTAATAAACTTTCAAAATCACTGTATGCAGCATTATTCTTTCCATAATGGTTTATGCTTGGGACTCATGATCTTGGCCAGTCCAAAGTTTTTATCCTGTACAGGCACAAGCAACAAGTCCAACACATTCATAGGAAAAATATCTCCACAACATCTTTCCTTGAGAACAGAGTCACCCTGAGCACTCTACCCCTAGTAGACAGCTTTATATCATGGTATGCCCTCTCCTTCATCATTTATTTATGTGGTTTTTTTGGTAATTCCAATTTGTGGCTGGTGAACATCTCTGCAGTAGTTAATGGCTTTTCCACAACAATCAGCTCCTTTATTCTCAAGAGCCATGAATCCATTGCCTACAAGCTCTGCTGTCTGCTGTGGAAGGAATGCGCAATTCCTTCACTTCATCAGAAAAATATAAGTTGTCTATTTTGCTCCATGTTCAATCATTGATGAATTCATTTCTCACTGAATCTTAAGCACAATTATAAGGAAGTCTCATTGCAGAGACAAGTGAATAAGATAGACTGATATTTTACCCCAAAGACATATATTAAATAATAGAAGCAATGATAATTGAAGTGTGATATAATAATTATAAAACTATTTATTGTAATTATATTTATCAGTAATGGTAATGGAGAAATTCAGACTCCATGCAGTAATAAAATAGTTAATCCTGAAGTAATGTGGAAGCACTGGAATTGTATTTGAATATGTAAAATTTTATCCTACTGTTAAATTTTCCAAATAATCAATTCCTTATTGTATTTTTAGAACAGTTCAATAAAAACAGGAATAGCGTATGGGACAATCTTTTCAGAAACAGGGGGATAAGGAGGCATGGCTATGTATCAGAATATAAGTTATCAGGAGTAAAACTGGAGGAAATAGTAGGCTGATATTTTGAAAGAATTAGAGGCAAATATCAGAATTTCGTATATTACATACTAAGAAATATGGTGATCATTTGCAATATAATAATGCATGAAGTGGGCTGAATATGCTCCCCCACCAAGTTTGTGTCCACTTGGAATGTGTGAATGCAATGTTTTGTAGAAATAGGTTCTTGGCAGGCATAAGTAAGTTAAAATACATCATACCGGATGAGGGTAGGCCCTAATACAATGTGACTCTTTCCTTGTAGGGACAGGGCAATTCATTCAGAGACTCATGGGGGAATGCCATGTGACAATGGAGGCAGGGTTTGGAGTGATGCATGAAGGAGAGCCAACAGCTACCAGAAGCTGGGAAAAGGCAAATCTGCTTCCCTAGAGACTTCCAAGGAAGTATGGCCCTCCTCATAACTTAATAGCAGACTTCTCATCTCCAGACCTGTGAGGGAATACATTTCTATTGCTTAAGGCACCCAGTTTTGACCCTTTGTTATAGTAGCCTCAAGAAACAAACACAATGCTTATGCCAAAAGAGTAGCATATTCAAATATCATCCATTAAACAATGGAAAAAGTGCACTGAAAGAAAACATATAAGGATATAAGATGGGAAGCAACAAATAAATAGACATTTGGGATTTTAGAAGGCAGATTTCTTTGTTTTATGGCTTAAGGACAAATGGCTGTAATGAAAATAAAAGAGCTTCAGGGTGTTCTGATATGCTTCCAATCTGAAGAAACAAGTTTATGGAGGTGTCTTCATCAGACTTTAAGGAGTAGAGGACTAGTGAAAGACATGAATCAAGCTTTTTTAATGAAGAATTTTATTGCTTTTGAAAATGACAAGGGAATAAAAATGGATACCCTTAAAAACAAAACCTGGATATAAATGCAAACATAGAAAATACTTTTAGTAAAACTCCCTGTGCAGTACTTAAATTATTGAACATTCTAACTTTAAGGTAAACTTATTATTTTGGAATAATTCTAGATTTGCAGAAAATTTACAAAGTGAATACATTTACTCCTAACTCTATTGACTATGATATCATTACCCTGGTATATCTGGCAAAATTAGGAAACCAATATTTGTACATTACTATTTAATAAACTTCTGGCTTTATTTGGATTTCACCAGTTTTAACACACAAGTCCTTTTTCTTGTCATCCCAGGATCCGATTTAGGATACCATATTTTATTTTGCCATTACGCAGCCCAAATGTCCTATGCACCATGACAGTTTCTCTGTCTTTCCCTGCTTTACTTGACTTTCACAGATTGATCAAATACTTGCAGGAACTTTTAGAAAATCCTTGAATTTGGGCTTGGCTCATGTTTTCTCATGATTAGACTGAATTTCTTGTTTTTCTGAGGGAGAATATTTCATCTCATCACATCATATCTATATTATTTTCCTGGCTACAAAATAAATACCGTAAAATTGTTGGTTTAACAACAGTAATGTATTGGCTTATGGTTTCAGAGGGTGAAATACTTGCTTCCAACTGGGGTTCAAAATCTTTGGCTGGCCATCAATCTTCTGGTTCCCTTGGCTTTTCCATCACATGATAATGCACATGGAAATGTCTTATTTTTCTTCCAGATTCCATTGGCTGCTCCTCTTGGCCCTTCTTTCATTATCCAATTTTCTGTGCTTATTAGGATGTCAGCCCTGTTGGATTAAGACCCACATTTGAGCATGCTTTAATTCATGAAGTCTTGAAAGGCCTTATTTACAAATGGATTTAAATCCACTGGATCAAAGATTAGGACCTGAACATGCCTTTGTGTGGGGACATGATTCATTCTCCAGCAATATCTTACCTGGGATTTCATGCATTTAGTATAATTCTTAACTAGTGATGAAAACCCCACCAATTTGTTGACATAAGGTTTGCCAGGCTTCTCTATTGTAAATTTAATGTTTCCCTTTCCTTATTCTATTTTTAGAAAGAATTCACTCTGATCAGCCCAAACTCAGCCAGGGAGAAGAGAGTCTAGGAAGACAAGGGTTGATGGTCATTGATTTAAGAACACTTCCTATTGGGTAAGTAATATACACATGTATTACTTGATTTCCTATGTGGACATAATCTCCATTGCTCATTTATTAAATTATTTATTGACCTTAGGTGGGACTTATCTACATTTGCTTTATCCTTTGAGTTATAATATAATACCATATTTTATTTTACAAAAATTTTCTGCTTTATCCATTGGGAATCTTTGACAATAGAACCTGGATCCTTTGATATAACCTCAATGCTTTGGTTTTTGAGTACTTCCTTTATTTTTGAGAATACAATATATTTCAGGCTGATTTTTATTTTTCCTGTTCCAGAAGTGTAATCATCCTTTTCTCTAGGAAACCTTTGATTAAAAAATGGTATTAGAAATAAATTACTAGTTCTAAATGTATTCACTGTTAGTGGCTGTCACTGGTATTATGCCCTCTAAGCCAACAGAGCTTTGAAATGTGTATATACATTAATTGTATAATTATTTCTGGATCTAAGCATTTGTGGTTTTATATGCCTTCATCCTGATGTCTCTGATTCTAATCCAGTACCATAAGTTTCATTCTATTCTTTCATTCATTCCTTATTTGCATGTATCAATATTTATCAAGTATAATGACTTTGCATGCTTTCAAGGATATCCTTATGCTGGATAAGGCAAATGTAGAGTTACATTGGGAAAATATTAATTGTATACCTTTGCCCTTTAAAATTCCACTTTAACTTGAAGTGGGATAAAAATATCCAAATGGTATCATGAATTATCTCTTCCAGTAAGCAACACAGATACTTATTAATATGTCTATGCCATGTATTTCCATTACCCCTTACACCAATTTGAGTTCTGCTGCTGGGGTATTTATAAAGGCCATCCCATTATTTTTCTCCTCCTAATTAAACCAAGGTGTTTTTCTATCAAAAAAATCACTGAGCTAAAAACATGTAAGAGACAACCCAGCAAGTTCCTATGTATAAAATACATGAACTTTTATAGTATCCCCCAGCCCATCCCTTTCCCACAGGCCCTAGAGATGTTCCCCTACCAGTAAAACAGTAAGTTTTACACCGAGGAAAACAGCAGTGTTTTCAGAAGTTATGCCCAGTGAGATAAACAGCCCCATCATTATAAGTTACGCCCATGAGGAAAACATATAGTGTTTAGAGGCTTGGTAGGCCAACTTGTCATCCTTAATTGAATGCATGCACAGTGAGCCACGCTGAGCTGTGTCTCAACCCCATGTCACTTTGTTCAAATTTCACAAAGCAGGCAATCACATGATTGCAGGCAATCTGATGATTGCCCTGTCCTCTGGTCAGTGTGGAGATTCATACCAAGGAACTACTGTCTCTCCTTCTGACACTGAGGATGGGAACCCCATACAATCCTTAATAACTCTCTATCTTACTCTCCAATCTGGGACTTGTCTGTGTCTGCTAACATCACAGAGGCATTCTTCTTACTCAGAAAAACATGGGACTACTTCTCCAACAGCACCACTATCCTCTCAACTTGGCAGGGGTTTAAAGCTACACGTTTTTCACGGCAGAAAGTGTATTATTTTCGTTATATATCAGTATGCCTCAAATGTTTTGTTTCTGTATCCAAAGAATTTTTAAAATACTGTGACCTGATTTAGATGGAATCTGAAATTCTAATCTATTTTGTAAATACTTGCAGGCAATTTTTAGTGTACATTAAATGTTTATACCTAATAAAATTTTTAAAAAATTACCTAACCCAGAAAAGGCCTATATGGAAATCTTATAACACTAAAGTGAAGTTTACAAAGGTGAAAATAACTGAAAACATCTAAGTGACTGATGATGTATTAGTCAGCATAGTCAGGATTCCCAGAGAGATATAGAGATACACGCCTGTGAAAATGATGAGAGATAGTTGTAGAAACAAAGCAACACCACCATGAGGATTGATAATTTTGCATTCTGTAGTGCAGTCTGCAAATTAGAAACTTGATGAAAGTGATGTTGAATTCCCCAGGAGATGCTGGATGCTTGAAGCAGACATAATAATTCCTCTTTCTGACTGCTGCAATCATCAGTTCTCATTTTTAGCTTTCCAACTGATTGTATAAGGTGACTCATGTCTGATTGTAGACATAGTCAGTGGTAGGTGCAATTAACAGAATAATGGTTTAATCTGTCTGAAATATCACAATAACAATAAAGGTGTTTGCTTGACTGAAGAATTGGACATCATAATATAGCCAAGTTGATGTGTGAATTTAACCATCATAGATAAATAAACTAATCTATATCCATACAAAGGGTCCATTACTCAGCAATAAAAAGAATGAAAATAATGATATATGTAACACCATGGGTGAATATAAAAGTATTTTTTGCTGAGTAAAAGAAATAAGTTTCAACTTATCATATACTATATGATTGTATTTATATGACTTTCTGAAAAAACTAAAGACATGAAGAAAAAAAATCTTATCAAAGTTTTCCAGACTGTGATATAAGGGGAGGGTATTGATTTCAGAGAGAACAGAAATCTTTGGAGTACTGAAAAAGCTCTAGCTAGCTACTGGTTGTGGTTACATGACTATATACATTTGTCAAAACTAATAGAAAGGTAAAAAATGCTCTGGGTGAATTTCCATGATATAAATTATGTCTCAGTAAACCATACTTCTATAAAGATTGTTACATAATTGAATCAAATTGTTTAGAAATAGCATATATAGCATAAGGCATAACAAAATAAACAGACTTCTGTTTACCAGAATTTTTACATATGCTAATTCATTAAATTTAATGTGCCATTATTTATGAGACACTAATTTTATGTCATTTTTTTGTTCATTAAGGCCCAGTGGGGGAAGAGAATCCACTCTGAGGTTTTACTCACAGGAAATTTTGCGATAATTAGCCCAGCTGGAAGCTACTCTCCACACACACAGAGACACCTTCCCTGGGGTTAAAAGGATGACATGGGAGAGTTTGAGTTACCTGAGCCAGTATCCATGACCATTTGCAAGGGAGGGTCTCCCACCTTGATATCTCTTCCCCCTCCAGTTACTGTCAGTGCCTCCTTGTGCATTAATTGATGAAGGGCTGTGGGGGTCTGTGGAATACCTGACCATGTGTTCTAGTTTGCTAGCTGCCAATATGCAATATACCAGAAATGGAACAGCTTTAAAAATGGGGAATTTAACAAGTTGTTTGTTTACAGTTCTAAGATTAGAAAAAGTTCCAATTAAAACCTCTAATCGAAGGTATCCAGGGATAGATACCATGGTTCAAGAAGGCCAGTGAAGTTCAGGGTTTCTCTCTCAAGTGAGAATGCACATGGCGAGCCCAGTCAGGGATTCAGTCTCATCTGGAAAGGCACGTGGGGAACATGGCATCATCTGCTAGCTTTCTCTCCTGGCTTTCTGTTTTATGAGCCTCCATGGGAGGCTTCTTCATCTCCAATGGTCACTGGCTGCTGTACTCTCCTTCTTGTGGCTACATCATTATTCTCTCTCAGAATCTCTCCCATTCTCCAGAATGCTTTCTCTTCTATAGGATTCCAGTAAACTAATCAAGACCCACCCAAATGAGTGCAGACATGTCATCACCTAAACCAGCTTAACAACCACTCTTGATTATATCACGTCTCCAGGTAGATGATCTGATTACAGTTTCAAACATACAGTATTGAATAGGGATTATTCTACCTTTATGAAATGGGATTTTAATTATAACGTGGCTTTTCTAGGGTACATACATCCTTTCAAACCAGCACACCATGTTTCTACAGCAAACCAGGTAACAGGTGGTCTGAAAGTCTGATAGCTTACAGGCAAAGCATGTGCAGATCTTTTAAAAGAGGAAAACAATCAAAGAAAGTCCCCAGGTGGGCAAGTTAGGCAAGATCTAAGAACAAACCATTGAGCATTGTCTCACATGAGGTCCATGACTGTCCCATGGGGAAGTGTCACACATTCTCTGTCCCGGCAAATCCTGGAACTGCAGTTCCTTCCTACAATTCTGCACGCAGGGAACACAAGGCATGTGCAGTGATCATGATTTTGCCTTGAACTACAGAAGAGCAGTACGTTAAGTCTTTTCTCTTTTTGATGGTATTAGTTCTCCAATTGCTGGTCACATACACAGGAAAAACTATATTTACCAGCATGAAGAAGAGCAAACACATGGATATAGAGAGGCAAATGTACCTGACCCTGTCATTTATATTTTCAGAGTCAGAAGACACTGCACAGGAATAGGAGACATGGGCTATGCCTTCTCAGGTGGGAAGAGCTTAATCTGAAAGTTCCTAAGTACATTTGCTGGCTCCATTTTCCATTAGTGCCCAGAAAGAAAGAATTACTTAAAGTTTGTCTTTAATTACCAGCTTTGTGATCATTGAATGTTTAACATCTAAGGATTATTTTTTTTTGGCATGGGCCAGCACTGGGAATTGAACTAAAGAGTATTTTTAATGAATGAATCACTGCTATGAAGACTGTACATGTAATAATGCCCTTATTCTTCAGGAATCCTTGTGGTAGTCACTACTATTGTTTTTGGAAAGCATTGTATCACTTAACTATCCATTCACCCTAGTCCTTACTGTTGTTTTATTATAAAGATGATGAGAACTTAGGCACAGGGAGGTTTGTCTGCGTTCACATGCTGGCTAAGGGGAAAGTGGAGACCTGAACCTGTCATGGGAGTTAGTCCCCATGCTGTATTAACAAAACTAGTTAACCATGTTCTTGCAGTAATACAGATATAGGTTGAGTTCTATTTGTATGCCTTCTAATTTGACTTTACACTGGTGACATCATACTTCACCATTTTGGTGGTAGCAAACTTCCAGTACTGTATATAAATGCAACCCAGAGGCCAAATTAATTATAGATAAAGCTTTAAAGATCCTAGTAAACTGTAGAAGCCCTGCTTACAGTATAAAGTACTACAGGAACCTGTCCCATAAACAAAGTAGATTTCAGAAAGCAAGATTATGTCAATATTAGGATGGCATCAGAAAGACTCACTAGCTTTTATGCCAAGAGCAAAGATATGACAGTTTCTATCTCAGAATTGTTCAACAATCTAATATCGTGCCCTAAACTATAGGACCTGAAACTCTAAAATGTAAAAAAGAAAAATGCAAAAAAAGAAAAAATGTAGCAGCATAGGCAAGAAACCAAACGTGACACTTTGCAATTCACATATTAATCAGTTTACTAATAAGTGAGTTGAAATTACTTGCAATGAGATGAGAATACTATTAAAACCTTAAGACAACATATGAAAAGTTGAATATACAAGTCATGGAATTTGTGCATTTTAACATTGAAATGATGTATTTAAGGTTGATATTAGAATATTTTAAAACAGAGAGCATGTTACAAGGAAGATTTGAGCATGACAACTGCTTTATGAAGCCCATATTTATTAACTTTCCTTTTTCGTAAATACTTCTTCCCTAATTCAATAGGGAAAACAGTCTCCCCATAATTCACAGACTACATTTGCTTTCAGTGAAGACACAATTACTGTCTTCAAAAAGTACTTTGTACACTCAGAGAAAACATTTCCATCCCAGCAGTTGCCATTCACCTAAACTGTTTCTACCCTGGATTAAATGATGCTTGGAGATTCATCTGAAATTGTATTGTATGCATGAATATGCTATATGCTCTTCTCTAGTGATCATGAATATTTTGTCTCTGTTAGTGATAATGGTGTGATAATGGTGGCACAATAGTAGATATATTTCAGAATTGCCACATTTAAGAATCTACAAGGTCGAGTTCTCTTATTCTTGTATTACACACCAAGAATCACTGTTACTGAGGATGACACCAAATCTGATTAGGAGCCCTCAGAGGTTGGTGCTGGTCTGGGACCCCCATCTCTCTATACCTTCTCAGCCCAGGCCTCAGGAATGATTCTTCTGTCCCTGTGACTTTGGCACTGATCAGTTCCAACCCCAGTAGATTTCCTTTGTCTCCAATATGGTTTGCTTTCAAAGACTCCTCATATGTCTTCTTTCTTTACAGAGGCTCGTTGGACTGATGTACAAAATATTCACCCTACTCCTTTCTGGGCCCAAGCCAGTGGGCTCAGGGTGACAGCCAATTGAGCCAGGCAAGTGTCAGAAGGGCAGTATGATGATGACATAAGTGCTCATGGCTCTGTGATCTCACCTACCCACATAACTGTAATTAACATTTCACCTGTAGCAGCAATGAGACTGCAGGATTGTGGAGATGAAGATATTTCTGAAAAAAAATTTTCCCAGTTGCTAATTAATAGAAAAATATTACAAACTCCTACATAACATCTCCAAAGACAATTCGGAGGGTTTGGGAGGGGGTCTTTCTTACATGCATGCCCTGGAGGCTGACAGAGTCTCACATGGAGGTTGCAAGTAATGCTGAGGTCTGGGTGTGAGGAACAGGCAGTAAGGTAGGTGCATCTCACTGGAGGCCCTGCTTCCCTGAGAAGTCCTTCCATGCAGCATAGAGCTCTTTCCAAATCCTCAGTACACTCAACTTCATCATATTTTATGACCTGAGAAATGGAATCAGACCACATACCTAAGAAATATTTGTAAAGTGATACAAGTAAAAGGAAGAAAATGGTGCCCGTTATTTGTATTAAAAAGTAAGGAACTCATCTGAAAAGTTCAATGCCAACTAATTTTTATTCATTCACACGAATTTATTTGAAAATGTAGTTTCCCATTTTCTCTGCCCCTTTCAGGATCTTACTGGCAACCCCACTGTAATCTATGGATTTGTTCAATTTCCATAATCTCAGTTTCTGAAGACAGGTGTGGATAACATTTTCTCCTTCCCTTAACTTCCACAGTTCATTGCTCAGGAATTAAGTAAATGGCAGATAGCTATTTTGGGAAGGTTTTTAGCATTACTTAAGATGTTAATTGTTTAATACTATATCTCAGGATAGAATCAGATTAAAAATTTGCAAGGAATTTTCACCGATGAAATGAGAAGTGTGGACCAACAGAAGACTTCTGCTACTGGTTTGGGTTTTTCAATACAATCATGCCTGTACTTAAATTGAGGACCAATGGCCCAGAGGATGAGATCAGTGACAGGAGGAAACATGAGAAGGTAGCTCAACTTGTAGTTATGGGAATGCTTCAGATTAGAAAGCCCAAGCCTGTGGCCTGCGAGCAGGAATAGGTTGTTCCTGCTCCTCACATTGTGAGGTTACTGGTCTACAAATTGCCTGCCCATTTTCCTTTTATTACTTTATTTGTGGGACATTCCTTCATTCATGATGGGTAGAAATTCATTTTTATCTCTATGGAATTTCCTGTCTGGGAGACAGACATTGGAAATATATTTTTTCCTTTTCTTGTATCCTTAAAGTATATTTTCAGACAGCATTTCCTAGTGCTCATGTTATCAGAGCTCCAAGATTTGTTTTCATCTGTGGATTTTGTTTTTGGTATGGGCAGGCTCTGGGAATCACACCCAGGCATCCAGCATGGCAGGGAAGAAATCTGCCACCGAGTCCCCATTGCACCATCCCTCCTCCTTGACATTTCTATATTCTTAAAGAAATATGCATCTTTGACTTAATATAAAGTTCTAAACTTCGACGGCCTGTTCTCATCTCTGCCAGTTTCATTCTTGCCTCTTGATATATGTGAAATTGCTGTATATAAATGATATGATGTAGAATATAATTGAAATTCTCTGTATCCATGTTTAATGAACAATTCAATATTACCTTACAGACATGTCAAGCTACCTCGGACATTTCCATATTTATCATGTAAAAACATCACTCTAAGGGCTATTTTTCCTTTTGCATTCATCATTATGCCATTCCCATTTTCTTCTTTGAAGTTTATTAGAATAGAGTGTTGTATCTGGTAGTATTCATTCATGCAATTTTTCCCCAATTTCTCTTTGCTATTTTACATGCATCTTTTTGAAAATTTTACAACTGCATTGTCATATTTATAAAAATAATTTGATTGGATATGACTGAATTATGCATTACTTTGAGAAGACAGACATTTTTGTTCCAACTAGATAAACATGTCACTCTCAAGTTATTTAAATGTTCCATCATGTCAGTGTGGAATAGTTTATAATTCTCTTCCTAAACCTCTTCTGAGCTTAAAAATAGAGCCAGACTAAAGTTGCTTAAGTTTTGGGAATGCTTTCCTTGATATTCCATCCAGTTAAGTGTATATTATTTGTTTTGAAATAAATGTATATGTCTTTGATTTTGGTGCATTGTTTTTTGTAGTCAGCAGTTGTGTGGAATTCTATTCTTAAAAATACTGGGTTTGATTAGTTTTGCTTACTTTTACATGTAGATAATTACATCATCAGACACTAATGATAAGCTCCAATAATTATTTTATTCCTCAGAAGACTGGCTATAGTGACAATGAGAAAAGGGATTGTAGGTCTCCTTCTGGGTTGACCTGTCTTTAAAGTTATGAATGTATTACTATGACTCATAAGGTGTGCTTAAGATTTGAATACCATAATCCTTTTGTGCGGCATTTGAAATTTATGGTTCTTTCTCTGTGTCCATTTTAAAATCTGCATCTATTAAATGAGAATTGACCAATTAAATTGATGATGACAGTAATCACTATGCCAAACCTAAAACTTTACTAAATAATAATGATAATGTAGGAAAATTTTTAGGTCTTGGGCCAAGGAAACAACAGAATAAAATTTATAGCTTTATCTGTTTTAATACTGTATTGGGAATTGTTTCGACTTTCAAGTCTATGATTTTTAATAAGGGATCAACTGAGAGCCAAAACATTCATGAGATAAGAAGTACTTGTGAGTGAAATGACATAAATCAAGGATTTGATGAAATTATCTCAGCTCCATTACCCCTGGCCAATGAGCATGTCAGGAATGGCTTATACAAGACTGGCCAATGCTGTCAGAGTTTCTCTCCTATTTCTTTAATTTTGTGAATGGTTAGGATTCCATTTTTAAAGTTTGAAAATAAACAAACATATCTCAACAACAAATATGTTTCCAAGAATTATTTATACTTCATTGCTAGTGTTGTTTCTTGACAATGTGTGGTATTTTTGAAATATGTTCATTTACACCATTGATGGTTAATTCTCCTTATGTGATAACCAGTATTTCTGGACTTTGAGTTGACTCTCCTCTTATTCCAAGCCTTAGAGTAGACATTAAATCACACCCAACTTTTGGGGTTTTGATCTACACTTACATTTTGAGGATTGGTTTTCCTGTACCTTATATAGCCTGAAATTATGGGAGACTAGAGGATTACAAATAGATGCACAGTACTCCACTAAGATAGAGGAAATGTTTGAGATTTGCATCTTTGCTTTATGACATGCTGATGACCCTCAATTCTCATTTCATGATGGAGGAAGTTACAGAAAAGCTGTAGGCTTTGGACTGTAGATGAAATTGGGTTGAGAATTTGTCATTTTGCCTCTCTTGCCCACTGGCTCTGTTCTCCAGGTTTTTGATATTATTACCACACCCTTTATATCTCTGACTTTGTTTGCATCTGGTGTCCACTATGAGCAAAAAAAAAATGTTCCAATCACAAAGCAGCTGGGGCATTAATGAGTGGGGGTTAGGGAGGACATGGGCAGAGGAATTTAAAAACCAATCAGAACAAGCCACACCCAGTTGTCTGAGAAGATAATAAAAGGTAGGTACTTCAGGCCACCCTTCACTCTGATCCTGGACCAGGAAGAGAGAGGATCTTGCCATTGGGGCAAAGATCAGCTTGGAAACTGGAAGGTGAAACCTCATTGACCCTCCACCAAAGGGCTACAGAGCAGCCATCTTCCCAACATAGCTCTGCTAAGGAAAAGAGCTTAGATATGGGGGGAAAATTACCCAATAGAGAAGATAAGACAGTCTAATGCTGGCCAAGGGAGCGCCCCATCCAAAGACAAGGTAAGGCTTTGGGGCATTTTTACAAAGTTGGAAGGAGGGAGGCAGGCAAATATGCAGACTCCCACATGTTTGCTTGGGTTTATTTTGGGGGAGGAGGATGGGACAATGATGTTAGGGTCTTCAGGGTGCTTTGAGGAAGGTGGGCATCCTCACATGGAATGTTATGCTCCCATTTCAACTACCAGGAATTATGAACAGTCTCCTTGAGAGAAAGACCCAAAAATCTGGAACAGGAATTAGCTTGGATCCTTGGTTCCCTGGAAGTCATTAAGAAATTGTTTTAAGAAAAGGAGGTTCAAAATGAGAAATGACTGCATAGGGGTTTCAGCTAGGATATTATTCTTCTCCCACAAGGAGGTACATGGCCTGAGGTAACTTGGAATCCTTGGGCAGTGAGCTGGGAGCTCACTGACAGCCAGTGGTTTGCTGACCCCAGACTCTGGATAACAAGTGGTTACTCATGTTCATTTTCAATGACAGTGACTTGTCTGTCCCAGATGAAACAGGTTTTTAGAGTATTCACTTACAGTCATTCATCTACTCTCTCTTTACCCACAGAATCAGAGGGCAGCTCTCGTGGAGCAAAATTCAGGAAAAGGAGAGCCCCTACCAGGGACATCAAGCCTGGGCAACCAGGTGGGAACTTACTTTAAGTTGGCAAGGAGCACAGGCAGGCAAGCAGATATGTCTACCTAGGGCAATGGTGGCTTCAGTGAGTTTTTGAAGATGCCAGAATCCAGGGATTTTGGGGACCAAGAATGGGTCTTGCCTCTTTCCCGAAGCACTTGTACCTGGAAAGGGGTAGTGTTCCTGGGGTTTTGGATAAATCCTTGCTCAGGGTGAGATAACTGAAAGTGGAGTCAGACCATTAACACACATATGCTTTTCTCATAGTGTCCTCTCTGGACACTGAACACAGCATGACTTATGGAAGTAAGAAAAGAAAGGCCCTCAATTCTGGTGACTGCAGCAAGATCCAGAACAACAAAGGTGCATACCTGGCTGGACACTCAAGGTCATCCACTGGGCACAGGACAGCACCTGAATCCCAGTCCCCAGGAGATCAACCACCACCTCTTAGGAAGAGCCTGGTATCCCACGTGTGGTCCCTGAATGAGGGCACTTATCAGGACATGGTAGAGTTGTGGGCCCAGCCGGTACATTCCCCGCTGACCTGGGAGCAGCTCTCTGCACTCATCTATTTCCAGGAATCTCTGTGCTTCGCAGCACAGAAATTCAATGCCATGGCTACCCAGTCTATGGTTTCCCTGCCGAAGTCTGGTTCATCTCAGCCCAACTGCCAGATACTCGGTATCTAAGCACCATGGAAATGTAGTTGAGGCCTCTTCTGTGGGACAAAGGGCCCATTTGTCCATGGAGAATCAGGAGCCAGCAACATCAGTGGATCTGACTAGGAATCAGCACAGATGCATACAACCCTCATTCCCAGTCGACACAGTTCTTGCAGTAAGAACAACACTCTGCACTTGCTCAAAAATATACAGATGTCCCAGGGAAAACTTTAGACACAGTGTCTTAATAAATTACATAAACCTAACAAAGAGATTCTTTAATTGAATACTGTTAATGTTCATTTTTCTGGGTTTCAAAATTTTATGTTCACCAGAAAAGCCCTGTTCTTTACTTCTGATTGTTGTGATGGGACATTTATGTCAGATCATTTCCACAGAGAGGTGCAAAAGGGTGTTAACTTTGATTAAATGGAGATGTGACTCCATCTATTCAGGGTGGGTCTCGATTAGTTTACTGGAGTCCTTCAGAGTACTCATGGAGAAAGAGACAGGTCAGAGCTGAAATGCAGAAATGCAGACATTTGGAGTGGTTGTAGACTAAGAGGTGGTCAAAGGTGAGGACACTGGGACCACTAGGGAGCTAAAGGGCAGCAGACATAGCCATGTTCCCATGAGATGCTCAGAATGCTGGAAACCAGAGTTTGGCCTGTTGGAGTGAAGTAATCACCTCAATGCCAGCCACATGCCTTTGCAACTGGCAGAGAAATTCCAGAGGCCATTCAGCCTTCCTTTGAAGTCAAGATGTCCTTTTCTGTGTGACTCAGTTCGGACATTTTTAAGCCCTTACATCTGTAAACTTGTAATTGGATAAAGACCTTTAATAAAAGGTGTTCCATTTCTTATAAGTTGCATTCTAGCATCATTAACAAACTAAAAGTCATGTACCTATTTCTATGCTTATCCTTATGGCACAAGAGCCCTTTAAGACCAGTTAGAGGTTTCATAGTATATTAAAGACAAATTGAAGAAAATGATAGAAGCTCAGCATAATCAAGATAATTTCAAAGCCATGTGCTTCCAGAACAACTTGTATTTTATGACATAGCTGCTTCCTAAGTTTATTTCCAAATTATTTGATGCATTAGTTCATCTAATCTGCCTGTTTTACCCTCACCCCAATGTGAGAACTGTTTATGGACAGGTGACAATGGATAGTCCATATTCTTCTTCTTCTTAATCTAAGATTTCCATCTTTACCAGGATCACTAGCTCAGGAGTGAGAACAAGGAAAGTGTCCAGATGGTCCATTAGAGACCACTTTAGCAGTGTCATTATTCCCTGTAAATGTAGGGCTTAAAGTTGCATATTCTGTAATAAGAGAATTGTGGGATTATGTGATAGATCCTTGGTCATCAAATGTTTTATATTTTACACCTTTAAAAGAGGGTGTAAGACTCTAAGACCTCATTTAAAATGGTGTGTAAAAGTTAACTTCAGGAATGTATTATTGCAATACATGTTTTTAACAATGTCTCAAATGATTAAAAGAATCATGAAAATTTTTCACCTCCAAATCAGGATGTGTCTGAATCCTACTTTGATGATGGTGGTGACACAATATACGATAATCTCCAAACCATTAAATGACACAGTCTAACAACAAGGCATGTTTAAACAAACTTTAAGTTTGTAAGCTGCCAGAACACAATACACCAGAAGTGGGATGGCTTTGGAAACGGAGATGTTAATAAGTTACAAGGTGACAGTTCGAAGCCAGTGGAAATGTCCAAACTAAGGCATCCAAGGACAGAGATCTTAATTCAAGCAAGGCTGAAGCATCGATAACATGTCTGTCAGCTCAGAAGTCACTCTAGACCCTTCCTCCTGGGCCCCATGACTCTCAGGCTCTGTTCCCCTGCAAGTTCCTCACTTTGCTTCTCCGGGGATGGCTTTCATCTCCTGGCTTCTCTTGCCTCTCTCCAGGCTCTGGCTTGCTTATCATCTCATGGCACTTTATGCTGGGCTCCAAACACCTCCAAATATCCATGTCTCATTTCTCTGAGCATTCACACCTTGAAGCCCCCCCTGTGAAGTGCCTCTCAGGTCTGAGTCTTCTTTCATTTCTGTATGCTGGGTCATATCTGAGGTTTCCCCCAAATGTTTTCACTTTAGAAGGATTCTAATAAACTAATCACAAAACACCTGAATGGGGTCTAATCTCATCTCATTTGATCAAAAGTTGATTCCCACAAGTGAGCGTGCCTCATCTTTGTTGAGATAATCTAATCAATTGGCAACCTATAATGTGACAAAGGGTTTAAAAGGAGGGCATCTCCCACAAGGTTGGATCCATACTAAAACATGGATTTTTCAGGATATATATACAAAAACTATGCTACATGCTTTCCATGAAATACCACTAAGATATAAAAAATTACCCTGTGGTCTTTCTAAGCACATGAGTATATATCATAGGCAACATTTGTAGTGAAATGAACTAGTATCAATAGGTCCATCCTGCACAATTAATTAAATTAATATGATATTCTGAAAAACAGAAACCTATGATGTCCAAAATCAGATCAGTTTCCTTGGACATGAGGTTGGGAAGAGATCGTGATTTCAAAGACACAGGAGGAAAACTTTGGGGTCATGAAAAATCTTTATACCTAAGTTCTGATGATGGTTGGAGCACTATACATATTTCTCAAACTCTTCCACTTGAACAAAAAAACAATGATGAAATCTATACTATGCAAATTAAGCCGATATGTCATAGTTTGATATGGATGTTACATAGTCAGAAATGCCATAAGATTAGCATAGAAATAAGACCATGACTTTTAGTTTGTTAAAGATGCTAGAACACAATTTGTAAGAAATGGAACAGCTTTTATTAAAGGACTTTATCCAGTTTCACATTTACAGAGTTAAGGGCCTATAATTGTCCAAACTGAGTCACCCAGAAAAGGACAGTTTGACCTCAAAGGAAGGCTGAATGTTCTCTGGAATGTCCCTATCAGCTGAGAAGCCATGTGGCTGGCATCTGAGGTCCTTACTTCATTATGCCAGGCAAAACTCTGGGTTCCAGCTTTTCAAGCATCTCATGGGAACATGGCCATGCCTGCTTCCTTATGGCTCCTGGTTTTTTTGCGGCAAGGTAATGGTCCCAGTGGCCTCCCCTCTAACGATCTCTTTTTCTCCAATCCAATCCAAATATCTGCATTTCTGTCAGCTCTGACTTGTCTCTTTCTCCATGTGTGCTCTGAAGGACTCCACTAAACTAATCAAGACCACACTGAATGGGTGGAGTCACATCCAGATTTAATTAAAACTTAGCAACCTTTCAGCACCTCTCTGTGGAAATGATCTGATCAAAATGTCCCATCCCTACAATCAGGACTAACGAACATGGCTTTTCTGGTGTACATAAAATTTTGAAACCTAGACAAATGACCACTATTGGTATTAAATTAAAGAGACCCTTTTCTAGAGTTCTGTAATTTATTAAGGCAATTTGTCTAAACTCTTCCCTGGGACATCTGTGTATTTTTGAGCAAGCACAGAGTGTTTTCTCACTGCAGGAGCTGTGTTGACTGGGGATGAGGGTTGCATGCATCTCTGCTGAAGCCTAGTCAGATCCACTGGTGTTGCTGGCTCCTGATTCTCTATGGAAGAAATGGACCCCCTGTCCCACAGAAGAGACCTCAATGACATCTCTATCCTTCACTGGAACCTGAGTATCGAACAATTGGCCTGGGATGAGTCAGGCTTCGGCTGGGAAACCATACGCTGCCTGGGTGGCAATGGCATTGAACTTTTGTGCTGCAAAGCACAGAGAACCCCAGGAATATGTGAGTGAAGAGAGCTACTCCCAGGTCAGTGTGGAATGTACTGGCTGGGCCCATAAATCTACAATTTCCTGATAAATGCCCTCAGACAGGGCCCACAGGAAGGATACCAGCCTCTTCCTAAGAGGTGGCAGCTGATTTCCTAGGGTCTGGGATTCAGGCACTGTGCTGTGCCCAGTAGATGACCTTGAATGTTGAGTCTGGCATGCATCCTGCCTCTTCTGGATCATGCTGTAGTATCCATAATTGGAGGCCTTTCTTTTCTTCCTTCCAAAAGTCATGCTGTGTTGAGTGACCAGACCAAGACCCTGCAGGAAAAGCATATGTGTCAATGGCCTGACTCCATTTTCAGTTATCTTGCCATAAGCTAGTTTTCTGCAAAATTCCAGAAACATCCCCTGCCTTTCCTGGTACCAGAGACTCTGGAAAGTGACAAGACCCATTCTCAGTCCCCCATGCTCCCTGGATTCTGACATCTTTAAAACCTCACTGAAGCCACCATTGCCCTGGATAGATACATCTGCTTGCCTGCCTGTAGTCCTTACCACCTAAAAGTAAGCTCCTACCTGGCTAACCAGGCTTGATATATCTCATTGGAGCCTTCCTCTTCCTGGATTTAACTCCATGAGAGCCCCTTCAGATTCTGTGGGTAAAGGAAAGAGTAGGTGAATGCCTGTAAGTGAACACTGCAGAAAAACCTGTTTCATCTGGTACAGCCAAGTCACTATAGTTGCACATGAACCTCAGTAACCACCTTCTTTCCAGAGTCCAGGTTCAGCAAACCCCTGGCTGTCAGTGAGCTCCAAGCTAAATGCCTAAGGACTCTGAGTCACCTCAGGCCATGGACCTTCTTGTGGGAGAAGAATAATATTCTAACTGAAACCCCTATGAATCCATTTCTCATTTTGAGGCTGCTTTTCTTAAAATAATTCCTTAATGGACTCTCCAGGGAACCAAGGCTCTGAGCCAATTCCTGTTCCAGATCTCTGGGTCATTCTCTCAAGGAGGCTGTTCATTCTTCCTGATAGTTGAAGCAGGAACATAGCATTCCACAGGATTTTTACCTTTCTTAAAGCACCCTGAAGCCCATAACATCATTGTCCCATCCCTCCCCCCCCAAAATAAACCCAAGCAAACATGTGCAAGTCTGCATATTTGCCTACATCCCTCCTTCCAACTTTGTAAGAGCACTCCAAGGCCCTACCTTGTCTTTGAATGGAACACTCCCTTGCCCTGCATGAGACTCTCTTGTCTTCTCTATCAGAAAATTTTTCCTCCATATCTCAGTGCTTTTCCTAAAGGAGCTAAGATGGAAAGGTTGCTGTTCAGTGGAGGGTCAAGGAGGGTTCACTCTCCAGTTTCAATGCCGATCTTTGAGACCACCAGAAAGGTCCTCTCTCTTCCTGGTCCAGGATTAGAATGAAGAGTGGCCTGAAGGACCTGCTTTTTATTAGGTTCTCAGACAACTTTGTGTGGCTTGTTCTGATTGGTTGTAAATATTCCTCTGCCCACGTCTTCCCTGCTGCCCACACTTCAGAGTCTCAACTGATCTGTGATTGTAAAGTTTTTCATTTTGCTCATAGTGGATGCCAGATACAGACAAAGTGAGAGATATGCAGGGTCCAGTCATGATATCAAAAGGCAGGAGAACAGAGCCAGTGGGCAGGAGAGGCAATATGTCAGAGTTTCATCCCAATCTCATCTACAGTCCAAAGCCTCCAGCTCTTCTGCAATATCCTCCACCATGAAATGAGAATGAGGGCCATTAGCATGTCAGATAGTAAACACAAATCTGAAACATTCCCTTTATATGTGAGGGGTACTGCCCATCTATTTTTAATCATCTTGTTTCCCATAATTTCAGCCAATATAAGGTAAAGGAAACCTTACCCTCAAAATGTAAGTGTAGATCAAAACCCCAATCATAGGGTGTGATTTTAGGTCAACTCCAAGGCTTGCATTAAGAGGAGAGTCAACTCAAAGTCTGAAAACACTGGTTATCACATGAGGAAAATTTATCATCAGTGGTGTCAGTGAAGATATTTAAAAAATACCACACATTGTCAAGAAAACAACACTAACAATGACATATAAATAATTGTTGGAAACGTATTCATGGAAGATATGTTTATTTATTTTCAAGCTTTAA
The DNA here is from genome assembly GCF_023851605.1 of Tamandua tetradactyla. Taxonomy (NCBI): domain Eukaryota; kingdom Metazoa; phylum Chordata; class Mammalia; order Pilosa; family Myrmecophagidae; genus Tamandua; species Tamandua tetradactyla. Next base: position 7,368,325 of record NC_135342.1, read on the forward strand.
AAATGGAATTCTATCCATTCACAAAATTAAATAAATAGGAGAGAAACTCTGACAGCATTTGGCCTATCTTGTATCATTCTTTCCTTTCATCTCCATTGACCAGGGGGGAAGGAGGTGGGATAATCTAAACAAATATTTGATTTACAGCATTTCACTCATAAGTACTTCTTATTTCATGAATGTTTTGGCTCTCAATTAATCCTTCATTAAAAGTCACGGATTTAAAAGTCAAAGCAATTCCCAATACACTATTAAAACAGAAACAACCATAAATTTATTCTGTTGCTTTATTGGCCCAAGACCTAAAAATTTTCCTACATTACAATTATTCAGTAAAGTTTTAGGTTTGGCATAGTGATTACTGTCATAATCAATTTAATGAGTCAATTCTCATTTAATATATGCAGATTTTAAAACTTACATATAGAGAAAGAACCATAAATTTCATAAGGAAAATCAAAGGGTAATTGTGCTCAAGTCTTAGGCACATCTTATGAGTAATGGTAATACATTCATAACTTTAAAAGCAGGTCAACCCAGAAGGAGGCATAAAATCCTTATTCTCATTGTCACTGTACTGGCAGACACAGCCAGTCTTTTGAGCAATAAAATAATTATTAGAGGTTTTCATTAGTGTTCAATTGATAAAATTATCTACTTGTAAATCTAAGCAAAACTAATCGAAGTGTGAGACTCTGAAGAACAGAATTTCACACAACTCCTGACTATAAAAACAATTCACCAAAATCAAAGACATTTACATTTATTTGAAAACAACAATATACACTTAAGAGCATGGACTATCAGGGAAAGCAGTCCCAAAATTTAACAGTTCAGAGTCTGACTCTAGTCTTAAGCTCAGAAGAGGTTTAGGAAGAGAATTATAAACTATTCCACATTGACATGATGGAACAATAAAATATGAGAGTGATATGTATCTCTAGTTGGAACAAGCATGTCTGTCTTCCCAAAGTAACACATAATTCAGTTGTAAGGCCTGGCCTCTGGTAGCCTCTGGCTGGAAGACCCCCACCTGAACTAAAACTAGTGCACATCCGGTCATACAGCTGTTCAAACTCAGCCAATCAGGACCTAGCCTGACAAACAGAGGACCCTCACTGCACACAGCCCATACCTATGCCCACTGGCATGGCCCATAGTTATGCCCCCCTTCCAAGGTCTGTAGCTATGCCCCCAGACCTAAAGTGTGTGAAATTCCTAACCTACCACGGGAGGCCCCGTAGGCATCATCAGCACCCCACTAACTAGCCTATATCTAGCCCCACCACACCCAGGGAGGCACAACTTCCCCAGCCCACACCCTGAGCACCTGGACCCGGGAACCTCGCCCCAGGACAATAAACTTTTTTTAAACTCGGACTCAGTTCCTCTGATTTTTCAGTCAGCTACCATTTAAAAACAACATTTTGGTGCTGAAAATCTGGGAGGAGTTTCAAATCCACTCCGGGGGAACTGACACCTCCGTGCCAGATGGACCTGGGACCCCTCCACCGCCCATTGGCTGGCCTGTTCTCTGAGCAGACTTTACTGTCCTGTACCTTCCAAGTGGATTTGTACTGTCCTGTGCCTTCCAAGTCAGTGAGTCATCCCTTCCCCATACCTTGGTCTTGTCCCTGCCTTCTGGAGGGACCTGTCCGTAATTGCGGCCATGTCAGGAGCCCCTCTCTGACCAAGTCATCCTCCAGGTACACCTGGAAGGCCTCTCAGTCTCCTGCCATTTCCAGGGACGTGGGGTGTGGAGACGTCCTCACTCTCACTCCTCCCTGCCAGTTCCCCAGGGGGACCCTGTTCCAATAGTCCGGTCGATGCTGTGACTTGGTCTGACTATTTCCGGACTTGACTTAAACTATGGACAACCAGGAGTCTTGCACAGACCCAAAAACCCCACTCAGATGTTTAATTCTCAATCGGGCTAAATTGAACATATCCATAAAAACAAAACCACTTATCTTCCTGTCTACTGCAGCCTGGCCCCAGTATCCCCTCCCAAACAGGTCAGCTTAGCCGCCCAAAGGTGCCTTAGATTTCAAAGTCCTCTCTGATCTGGACACTTTCTGCCAACAGACCCGCAAACAGTCGGAGGTCCCATATGTCCAGGCTTTCTGGCATCTGAGATCCCGGCCCAATTTATGTGCTACTTGCCATACTGCTCAAGTTCTCCTTGTAGCGAAACAACCCTCACCCGCTCCTTCCCCTACTCCTCCCCCTCCCTTGGCTTCTGCTTTCTCCAAAGAGCCAGAAGAGCTGGCCTCTCTGCCAGCCCCTCCTGCTCAACCCCCTCCCCCTCCCTACACCCCGAACTCTCTGGCCTCTCCAGTCAGTTCACATACCTGGTCACATGACCCTCCAGTGCCACCTTCTGCTCAGGTGCCACCCTCCGTGCCCCTTAATTCCTTATGCAAAGTCGTGGAAGCTGAAAGCACAGTCCGGGCACCTCCCCAATCACATGACCCTCCAAAGCCCTGCTGTTCTCTATCACATGACCCTCTGGCGCCATCTTCAACATCCCTTGTTCTCTGTCACATAGCCCTGCAGCACCACCTTTTGCCCCAACGTCATCATCTGCACTTCTCTGTCCCCTTTGTGAAGTATCGAGAACTGAGGGCATGGTCCGCATTCACGTTCCCTTCCCTCTCTGATCTGGCGACTATCGAAAAACGCCTGGGATCTTACTCTGCAAATCCTACAGCATATATTAAAGAATTCCACCAACTAACCCAGGCCTACGACCTTACTTGGCATGATGTTTATGTAGTCTTGTTCTCTACTCTCACCCCCGATGAGTGCAATTGTATTGTAGCTGCCTCCCATGAGCATGCAGATCAATTACACCTGTCCAATCCTGACATACTGGTTGGTAAGACTGAAGTTCCCATGGAGGAACCAAACTGGGATTATCAGTTGGGAGGGGCCGGTTACAAGTGCCAGGACCGAATGATTGAATGTATATTAGTAGGATTAGAAAAGGCAGTCCAAAAAGTTGTTAATTATAATAAACTCCAGGAAGTTACCCAAGAACCCTCAGAAAACCCTGCAGTTTTTCTAAATTGTCTTACTGAAGCTCTGATTCAGCACGCTAGGCTAGACCCTGAATCTCGAATCGGAACCTCAGTCCTAGCCACTCGCTTTATAACCCAGTCTGCCCCAGACATTAAAAAGAAATTTTAAAAGGCTGAGAATGCCCCTTAAACACCCATCACTGACCTGGTCACCATGGCCTTTAAAGTCTTTAATAGCCTGGAAGACATGGCTGAAGCCACCCGGCAGGCCTACCTCCACCAAGAAGTAAATTTACAAGCCCAGGCTCTAGTAGCAGCCCGGAGGGCAGCAAAGCTTCAACAACCAGGAGGAAGGGGTCCACCAAAAATGGCAAGGAGCACTCCGCTGGGACCATGTTTTAAATATGACCAGGGGGGTCCTGCCAGTGTCCACACCCCGGACCACCCACCAAGCCATGCCCAGAATGCAAGTGGCACGGGCACTGGTGCAGTAACTGCCCAAACCAGCAAACTGGCTCACCCTTGGGACCTCAATGCAGAGTGTCAGCTAGCCAACTGGCGAGGCACCAGCGCTGGAACTCCTCAGCCTGGTTGATGACTGATGCAGCCCAGACCCAGTGACCCCTATCACCCTTGCCAAGCCCAGGGCAATGCTACAGGTGGTGGGTAAGTCCATTTTCTTTTTGGCGGACACGGGGGCCACTTACTCAGTTTTGCCTTATTCTGGTTTTAGCAGCCCCTCCCAGGTCTCGGTGATTGGCATTGATGGCAAAACCTGCCGACCGTGGCAAATGCTGCTGCAGTCATGCAGCCTTGACCAAACCCCCTTTTCTCACTACTTCCTCCTTTTGCCCTCATGCCCAACTCCATTATTAAGGTGAGACATTCTCCAAAAATTGGGAGCCTCTGTCCAATTTAGCCCTCCTTCCCCCTCCCCGGGGGCAGGACTTTTTTTAGCAGCCCTCATCCTGGAAAAGGCTCTCTCTCTGCCGCTCCCATCAGACATAGTTGACACCAAGGTCTGAGACACTTCAAAACCTATAGTAACCACACATCATGCTCCAGTTATTATTAAACTCAAACAGTCTTCCTGTTTTACATCATGGCCCCAGTTCACAATCTCCGAAACTCACTGGTTGGGACTAAAACCTATCATTGACTGCCTATTGGAGCGCAAACTTCTTATTCCATTCAACTCTCCATGCAACACCCCCGTTTTACCAGTAAAGAAACCAAATGGGGACTACCATCTAGTCCAAGACCTCTGCCTCATTAACAAAGCTGTGGTCCCCCTCCACCCCATTGTTCCCAATCCCTACACTCTACTATCACAGATTCCCCCCAAACTACTCACTTCACTGTCCTAGACCTCAAAGATGCCTTCTTCACTATACCGTTACACCCAGACTCATTTTTGCTATTTGCATTTACTTGGACAGATCCCCACACCAACATGTCCCAGAAACTCACTTGGACAGTCCTCCCCCAAGGATTCAGGGACAGCCCCCATATTTTTTTTGGACAGGCTCTTGCATCTGATTTACTCAGCTGCAAACTCCAACCAAGTGCTCTTTTACAATATGTGGATGACCTCCTTCTCTGTAGCTCCTCCCTATCCCACTCTCAGCAACAAATGGCTACCTTTCTAAACTTTTTAGGCAAAAAAGGGTATTGGGTTTCTCTTGCCAAAGTCCAAATAAGCCAAGCCTCAGTCTCTTACCTAAGACTAACAATAACGTCTACCACCAAGCAAATCACTGTCAACTGCTGCGAAGCCATTATGGCTCCACAACCACCCACCATGGCTAATGAAATCCTATCCTTCCTCGGATTTGTGGGATTCTTCCACCAATGGGTCCCCAACTTTGTGCTCTAGGCCAAGCCCCTTTATGCCACAGCAAGGGAAATGCCGACCGGGCCACTTTCTCAACCAACCATTGTCCGGAAAGCATTCAGCTCTCTGATTGCGGCATTAACAGCAGCTCCACCATTGTCTCTGCCGAACCCCCAATGCCCCTTTCACCTCTTTACAACCAAAAAACAGGGAATAGCTATTGGGGTCTTAGCACAGCCCCTAGGACCAAAGCACCAACCTGTAACCTACTTGTCCAAACAACTAGATGCCACGGTTAGGGGATGACAACTTTGTCTATGCACACTTACAGCGGCTGCAGACCTTATCAAAGAGGCACTTAAACTCACCCTTGGCCAACCCATCTCTGTCTTCTCACCTCATCAGCTAGCTGACCTACTTGCACACAAATTCTTAGACCACCTAGGACCCTCACACATCCAAACATTTCACCTCCTCTTCATAGAACACCCAGCCATAAGCCTTTTAACCTCACCATGACTTAATTCAGCCCTCTTCCTGGGCCTGCCTATGGCATCCTCCCCTACTCACTCCTGCATAGAAGTGTTAGATAGTCTAGCCAAACCATACACATGTATTTCAGATCAGCCTCTGCCCCATCCAGACCTTACCTTGTATATAGACGGCAGTGCCAACATCACAGCCAAGGGACAGCAAATAGCTGCCTATGCTACTGTTACCGACTCTGCAATAATAGAGGCCAAGAGAATCCCCATAGGATATACCTCACAGAAAGCAGAATCGACTGCACTCATCCATGCCATGACCCTCTCAAAAGAGAAAAAGGTAAACATTTACACAGACTCAAAATATGCCTTCCTTATTGCACACTGTCACTCAGCTATATGGAAAGAATGAGGCCTTATCACCACAAGAGGATCTCCCATAATAAATTCTAGCCAAATCTCAGATTTGCTCACAGTGCTGCAACTCCCAGCAGCAGCAGCAATTATTCATTGCTGAGGACATCAGACACAAACTTCCCCAGTATCAAGGGGTAATGCTAAAGCTGATGCAGTAGCCAAGTCTCTTACTACCTCACCCTCCCAACCTTCTACTATAATCTTCCTACAAACAAAAACACAGCCACACTACACTGAATCTGAAAAAGAAAACCTATTAAAAAGGGGAGGCACTATATCACAGGAAGGGTGGGTCCTCCTCCAGGGAAAAATTGCTATCCCTCAGTTCCAACTACTACCTCTCATTACTGAAATCCACCAGTCCCTGCACAATGGGCCAAAGACGCATCACCGCTTTCTCTATCCACTCTTCTCCTCCCCCCTTCTACTACAGGTTATCAGGAGAGCACACAAGACCTGTCTTACCTGCTCTAAAACTACACTCCAAGGTGCCCTTCGACCAGGGCTACCCACTCACCAGTTATGGGGCCACCTCCCTGGACAAGACTGGCAGCTAGACTTCACCCACATGCCCACTCACAAAAAATTCCACTACCTCTTAACCTTTGTGGATACCTTCTCAGGTTGGATCAAAGCCTTCCCCACTGCCAAGGAGACTGCAGAAACAGCTGCTTCCCTTCTACTCCAAGGAATTATTCCACAGTTTGGTCTACCCAACACCATCCAGTCTGACAGTAGGCCAGTTTTCATCTCTTGCATCATTCAGCATGTAACACAGTCGCTGGGAATCGTGTGGAAGCTCGACATCCCCTACCACCCATAATCATTGGGAAAGGTAGAGCAGACACATGAGATCATCAAAACCCACCTGACCAAAGTAGCGGTTGAGATAAAACTTTCCTGGCCTGAGCTTCTTCCCTTGGCACTAACTCACATTCATGCTGCCCTGTAGGAGCCCACAGGCCTCAGCCCATTCGAAATCCTGTACAGTAGGCCATTTCTTCTCCCCAGCCTTCCTACTAATCCACCTCCCCTAGCAACGCACCTACCTTATCTCTCCCTACTAAGGGAATTGCTCAGGGAGCATGCGGACCGAGCCCTACCAGTTATAACAGGTAATTCTACACATCTGACCAGCAAAACTTTATGGCCAGGTGACAGTGTCCTACTCTGGGAATTAAAGTCCGAATCTTTACAACCTAGGTGGTCAGGCCCATATATAGTCATACTAACCACCCCTACAGCAGCAAAACTCTTGGGACATAGCACATGGATCCATCTGTCTCGTCTTAAGCTTTGCCCACCAACCTCATCAGAACAGTGGAGGGCCACCACGCTATCCCCTACCCGAATTCGCCTCACATGCCATCATGGGCTCCCATGCAATTCTCCTCACTCTTCTCCTCTTCACCATTCCTATGCCCCTCTGACCTGACATGCTGGTGTATGCCTGGAAATTCACCATAAAAGAAATTTGGGTCACAGGATCTGCAGAACACTCTCAAATTATTGCCCAAGCTACTTGTCCAGTAGAAGGGTGTCAAAAACCTATTTACATTATCATTAATCAGGGTAAAAGCCACCTTGATCCGGGAACAAAAGATGCACCTGCACTATGCTTCCTTTATAGGCAGCATCAGGGCCACTTCCACAGGTGGCCAGAAACATATGGAGGGTGTCCTTACTATTCCTGCAAAATAACCTTACCCTGGACAGGTGGCAGATGCTACCAGAATAACCAGTACAGGGGGCCCGTGCTGCTGCAAGACCCAGATTGCTCACTAAACTGCTATCCCAACTGATCCCTGGAATTAAGAATAGCACACCCATGGGATCCTAGATGGGAAAAGGGCAAAGCAGCAGCGGTCTATACAAATCTCAGATGGTCCCACCCATAGGGAAAATGGCTCATAGTCCGAAGCTATTACCCTATAATGGCCAAGCCAGTAGACACTCTGCTGGAAATCAAAGATATAATCCAGCAAGGTGAAACCCAGATCCAACAAATATTGCAATCTGCAAAACCCTGAAACCCCTTTACCTGGAAAAATTTTTTCACTTAATTACAAGCACACTCAATACCACTTACATTTTTAATGCCTCTACCTGCTTTATGTGCACCTCCCTTGAAAGCCTCTCTGGGCGGCTGCCCCATTACCAGACGCCCTCAATACCAGCATGCAAAATGGGCATGACCAGCAATTTCACTCCTTTCAAGTCCCTTTGCTCAAAAGCCACTCTTCTAGCTTCAGCATTTGTTATATTGCAGCACAATCAAACTTCACATGTAACACAACTATCACAGTGGAAAAAACACTCCATGTGGAAACACACTTCTTCTGGTGCAACGGGACCCTTACAAAAACCATAAACTCCTCCTCTCCCCTACCCAGCACCCCAGCAACTCTAGTTCCCCAGTTAAACCTCTATGGGGAAGCTGAGCTATTGTCTCTTCTCCCTGATCCTCATGGCAGGCGGGCATTTTTTAAACCTGTACTTGTAGGATTGTCTCTTGCTTCTTCAGCTGCTGCCACAGGTGTATTAGGGAGTGCATAAGGGCATAGCTTGACAGCCATAGCGGACCTTGAGGATAAACTGAGTGCAGCCATTGGTGCCTCACAGGCATCCCTTGCCTCCCTTCAAAGGCAAGTCACCTCCTTGGCACAGGTAACCTTACAAAACCGAAGAGCACTTGACCTTTTAACAGCTGGAAAAGGTGGCACTTGTTTATTTCTGCAGGAACAATGCTATTACTACATCAATGAAAGTGGCTAGTAGAAGAAAACCTCAACGTCCTGACAAAAATGCAAAAAGACCTTAAAGGAAAGCAGGCTGTGGTCCAGTCATCCTCCTGGTGGAACCCCCCTGTTCTGACATGGCTAGCCCAATACTCACCCCATTTTTAGTTATCTGCCTACTGTTAATGCTTGCTCCTTTTGGTTTAAGATTCCTACAAGAGCATCTCAAGGAACTCTCTTGGGTGACAGTCAATCAGATGCTACTACACCCCTATGCCCCCTTTCCAGTCGAAGCACCAGTCAGCTAAAACCCCTTACTTAACAATGCCCCCACTCCACAGGAAGTAGCCAGAGAGAATATGACGTCCTGTTGTATCAAAAAGGCTGGAATGTAAGGCCTGGCCCGGTAACCTCTGGCTGGAAGGCCCCCACCTGAACTAAAACTAGTGCACACCCGGGCATACATCTGTTCAAACTCAGCCAATCAGGACCTGGCCTGACAAACAAAGGACCCTCACTGCACACAGCCCATACCTATGCGACTGCACATGGCCCATAGTTATGCCCCCTGGCCAAGGGGCCCTCAGCCCTAAAGCATACAAAACTCCTAACCTACCATAGGAGGCCCCATAGGCATTGTCAGCACCCCCACTAACTAGGCTATATCTAGCCCCACTGTGCCCAGGGGGGTGCGACTTCCCCGGCCTGCACCTTGAGCACCTGGACCTGGGAACCTCACCCTGGGACAATAAACTTTTTTTAAAATCAGACTCAGTTCCTCTGATTTTTCAGTCGGCTACAATTTGGAAACATAATATCAGTCATATCCAATCAAATTATTTTTATAAATATGACAAAGCAACTGTAAATTTTCAAAAACATGCATGTAAAATAGCAAAGAGAAATTGAGGAAAAATTACATGAAAGAATATCCCTACCAGATACCATACTCTATTCTAATAAATGTCAAAGAAGAAGGTGGGGGTGGAAAATTATGAATGAAACAGGAGAAATAGCCCTGAGAGTGATATTTTTACATAATAAATACTGAAATGTCCGAGGTGGCTTGGCATGTTTGTGAAGAAATATTGGATTGCTCAATAAACATAGATATAAAGAAGTTTAACTATATTCTTTTCATATCATTTACATACAGCAGTTCCACATATATCAAGGCCACGAATGAAACTGGGGAAAATGAGAACAGTCAGTCAAGCTTAAGAATTTTAGATGATGGCATAGATGGCTATTTCTTTAAGAAGATAGAAATTTCAAGGAAGAGAGATGGTGCAATGGTGATTCAGTAAAGGAGTTCCTTCTTGACATACTGGAGTCCTGGGTTCCATTCCTGGAGCCTGCCCATGCCAAAAAGAAAATCCAGGGATGAAATCAAACTTTGGAGCTCTGATAAAATAAGCACTAGGAAATGCTGTCTGAAAATATATTTTAAGTATATGAGGGAAGGAAAAAGTTATTTCTAATGTCAGTCTCCCAGACAGGAAATTCCAGTAGAGATAAAAATGAATTTCTACCCATCATGAATGAAAGAATGACCCACAAGTAAAGTAAAAAAGAGAAAGTGGGTGGGCAATTTGTCGACCAATAACCTCATGCAGTGAATAATGCACTACATTATACACAGTGTTGTTCACAATAATATAGATGCCAATTCAGTTGTCACAATGTCACTTACTTTAAAATCATTAAAAACACTGACCACACACTTGTTCTGTGATGTGGGAAACTGAAATCCTCATCTCCAGGCTTCATGATGTGTACTTGTTTAAACCTCTTCAGAGGAAACTATGCCCCCAAGTCCTCCATTTAAAGATGTGAGAACTACACACATAAAGTGTTAAGTCCTCATTTCATGAAAAGTCCTCTCTTCATAAAAAGGGCATTACCTGAATGTATTCATGGCAGCATTGACAGTGGACAAAAATAACTGGAAAGATTAATCATTGTCATCACATCAAACATTAAATGCAAGCTGTCAAAAATCCAGTGTATCTATGTAAGCAAAAATTTGATGAAGTTGAATTAACTCAAAGTGCATGTATGAAGGAGACTTTCCAGAAAGCTGTTTGGTTGGAGAACACTATGTCCCTGCATAGAAGTACATTAATTGGGCACAGAATAATATCTAATGCTGAAAGTCAATGCAGATATGTTTCCATAAGAAAACTGCTTGGGAATGGAAAACAACAAAGTGTAGATGATTTTATCAGCTGTGCACACTCATTATAAAATAGCAGTGCAGAGGAAAATTAAACACCAAAAAATTGTCACAGCAAACCTTGGGCTAGCAGAAGATGATTTGCTCCCATGCAATAGCATTTTCTTGATCACATTAGCATGAATGCAAGAATGTCCTTAGGCTGCAAAAATCTACCTGGAGAGGGAGTTTCCCATCCACCTCACCCTTTCTGGATCTTACTGGCAACCCCACTGTGATGTATGGATTTGCCCAGTTTCCACAATCTCAGCTTCTGAAGACAGGTGGGGAGAATATTTTCTCTTTCCCTTGAGTTCCAGACGTCATTGCCCAGAAGTCAAGCACATGGCAGATAGATATTTTGGGAAGGTTTTTAGCAATACCTAAATTGTTAATTGTTTAATACTGTATCTCAGGATAGAATCATATTCAAAAAAATGTGAGGTTAAATTAAGCCTAAAAGTCACCCCTAAGAGAACCCCTTTTGTTGTTCAGATGTGGCCTCTTTCTCTCAGTCAATGTGACAAGCAAACTCACTGCCCTCCCCCTCTGTACATGGGACATGAGTCCCATGGGTGTTGGCCTTCCTGGAAATGTGGGACAGAAATTCTAGAATGAGCTGGTACTTAGCACCAAGGGATTGAGAAAGCCTTCTCAACTGAAAGGGGGAAGAGAGGAATGAGATAAAATAAAATGTCAATGGCTAAGAGATTCCAAGCAGAGTTGAGAGATTATCCTGTAGGTTGTTCTTACACATTAAATAGATTTCACCTCTTAGTTAAGTAATAACAGAGAGGCTGGAGGGATCTCCCTGTAAAAGTAGAGTTATGTTCCAGTAGCCATGTTTCTTGAAGACAATTCTATAATGGTATAGCCTTCCCTATGTGACTGTGTGATTGTGAAAACCTTGTGTCTGATGCTTCTTTTTTCTACCTTATGGACAGATGAGTAAATCATATGGATTAAAAATAAATAAATAATAGGGCAAACAAATGCTAAAATAAATTTAATAGATTGCAATGGTAGTGATCAATGAAAGGGATGGGTAAGGGATATGGTATGTAGGAATTTTTTTCTGTTTTCTTTTTCTTTCTTTTTTTGAATTGGTGCAAATGTTCAAAGAAATGCTCATGATGATGAATATATAGCTATATGATGAAAAAAGAATGTTCATATTGTACATTAATTGGTTTTATTAATAAGAAATTAAAAAAAAATAAGGTGTGTGGTTGTACATTGTTTTATCAATAAAACCTTTTTAAAAAATTTGACACCTTTTTGGCTCCTCTGTCTGGAAATGATCTGATCAAAATGGCCCATCCCTGCAATATTGAATTAGGACTAAATAAGACTTTTCTGCTTGAACATAAAATTTTGAAACTTAGAAAAATGACAAATATTGGTATTAAATTAAATAGTCACTTCATTAGATTTCTATAATTTATTAAGGCACTGTGTCTAAAGTCTTCCCTGGGACATCTGCATATTTTTGAGCAAGCACAGGGTGTTGTTCTTGATGACAAAGCTGTGTCAAATAGTGATGAGGGTTGCATGCATCTCTGTTCAAGCCTAGTCAGATGCACTGATGTTGCTGGCTCCTGACACTGCATGGAAGGAATGGACCCTTTGTCTCACAGAAGGGGCCTGAACTATATCTTCATACTGCATTGGATCCTGAGAGTCATACTGTTGGGCTGGGATGAGACTATCTTCACCAGGGAAGCCATAGGCAGCCTGGCTGGCAGCCTAATAGTAAAATGATGTTAAAATTTGATGCAGATGTTTTCATAAGAAAAATGCTTGGGAGTGGAAAACAACAAGGTGTAGATGATTTTATCAGCTGTGCACACTGATGATAAAGTAGCAGTGCACAGGAAAATTGAACCCCCCAAAATTACAGCAGCAAACATTGGGTTAGCAGAAGATGATTTGATCACACACAGTAGTGCTTTCTTGATTATGTTAGCATGAATGCAAGAAGGTTATTAAGCATCAAAAAGTCACCTGGAGAGGGAATTTCCCATCCACCTCACCCTTTCTGGATTTTACTGGGAACCACACTTTGATTTGTTGATTTGCCCAGTTTCCACAATCCCAGCTTAAGAAGACAGGTAGTGAGAATATTTTCACTTTCACTTGTGTTCCAGACTTCATTGTCCAGTGCGTTCATTAGGTTCAGGTGTCAACCTAGCAAAGTGAGGATGCCTACTTTTGTTGCTGTGGATATGAGCCAATGGCTTGTGAAGCTCATCTGTTGCTGATTACATCAGCAGTAGACTAGGAGCTGTGCCTGCTGCAATGAATGGTGTTTAATTTGATTGGCTGGAAGCTTAAATGAGAAAGCTCAACATAGTCCAGCCCAAGCAGCTCAGTGTACCTCACCTCAGCACTTTCAGCTCAGGCCAGGCCTTTGGTGATGCAGAAAGGAATCACCCCAGGGAAAGTTGTTGGAACCTAGAGACTGGAGAGAAGGCCAACAGAGATCACCCTGTGCCTTTCTGTGTAAGAAAGAACCTCAGTTGAAAGTTAGCTCTCTCTTCTCTGAAGAACTATACATTTTTTACTAAATAAATACCCTTTTATTAAAGGACAATCCATCTCTGGTGTGTTGCATTGTGGCAGCTTTAGGGGACTAAAACAGATTTGGTACCAAGAGTGGGTTGCTGCTGCAGTTTGCAAATACCTGATATGTTGGAATGTTTTGGTTTTTTTTGATGGATAACAGGAAGATTTTCCAGGAATGGAGTAGGGAATGATGGAAAAGTTCTGGAGTGCTTGAAGAGTCTGCTGGTATAAATGGAATCTCTGCCATTCTGGACAAAGGGAGACACAAAAGGGACAAATTGGAGTTTGCTGAGTGAGAACCCTGGAAGCCTGGGTCTGAAGCCAGGAAGCCTTGAGCTGGGAGAGTGGACTCAAAAATATACACGGAAAGGGTGAGTTTGCCCCAAGCGCAGAGGCTGATTTTCTCACCTCTTTACAGTGGAAGAATTGTGCTGCCTCACACCTTGGGGAAGGTAGAGCATGCTACTTGGGGACTGTGGAGAGCCTGGCTGCCGCCACATGGAGTGGTTGACTTTGTGCCCCAGAAATCTCAGAGAGCCCAGGTGTGGCCCCAAAGCTTGGAGAGGGTGGAGCCAAGAATAAGATGATTTCCTCAATTTTCCCTGAGGTTGATTCGGAAAGAAGTGGGCTACTCCATAGGCCCTTGGAAAAGGTGGGATTGCCACTTTCTAAAGCCTAAGGATAGATGACTTTCAGACTTTGACATCCAATGAAGTTTGCCCTGCAGGTTTTCAGAACTGTTTGGGTCTTGTTGCATCTGTGTTCCTTCCAGTTTCTCCCTTTGGAAATTAAAACTTGTATACCGTGACTGTCCTGTCTTTGCATATTGGCACCAGATAACTTATTTTGAGGTTCATAGGTCCACAGCTGGAAGAGAATTCTTGCATTTTAACACTGTTTAAGGTGATGTGTATAGTTGCCAAGTTGACAAGGGGTGGACATGTGGTATTTAGGTTCAGGTGTCAGCTTGGCCAGCTGAAGATGCTTAATTCCATTGCTGTGGACTTGAGCCAATGGCATGTGAAGCTCATCTGTCAGTGATTACATCTGCTTTTGGCTAAGAGGCACACCTACTGCAATGAATGATGTTGGATTTAATTGGCTCGAAGCTTAAATGAGAGAGCTCAACATAGCACAGCCCAAGCAGCTCAGCACACCTCATCTCAGCACTCACAGTTCATCCCAGGCCTTTGGAGATGCAGAAAGAAAATATCCCAGGGATAGTTGTTGGAACCCAGAGGCACAGAGAGAAGGCCAGCAGAGATCACCCTGTGCCTTTCCATGCAAGAAAGAACCTCAGTTGAAAGTTAGCTTCCTCTCCTCTGAAGAAATATATGTTTTTAAATAAAGAAATCCCCTCTTATTGAAAGTCAATCCATCTCTGGTGTGTTGCATTCTGGCAGATTTGGCAGACTAAAACACCCAGGAAATGTAGGTAGCTATACTGGAAAGGTTTTTAGCACTATTAAGTTGTTAATTGTCTAATACTATATGTCAGGAGAGACTCAGATTCCAAATTTGCAAGGAATTTTTGCCAATGAAATTAGAAGTGGGAGCAACATGAGACTTCTGGTATTGGTTTGCTTTTTTCAATACAATCTTGTATACACTTATCTGCTTGCCTGCCTGTAGTCCCCACCATGTAATTTTAAGATCCTACCCAGGTGACACTGGATTTCAATGGGAAAAATTTACACACAAAAACTGCCAATGTATATATTTCAAAGATGCCAAAAATTTTACTGAAAACAACACTGGTAATGAAGTACAAATAATTGTTGGAAACATATTTGTCAAAGTGATACATTATTTATTTTCAAAATTTAAAAATGTAATTTTAACCATTCACAAAATTAAAGAATATGAAAGAAGCACTGATAGTATTTGACCAGTTTTGTTTCATTCATTCCAAACATCTCCATTGGCTAGGGTGAATGGAGCTTAGATCATTTAATATAAATCTTTGCTTTATTTCATTTCTCTTAGAAGTAATTCTTATCTTGTGAATGTTTTTGTTGTCAGTTAATCTCTCGTTAAAAATCATGGACCTAAAAGTCAATACATTTCCCACTACACTGTTAAAACAGAAAAGACTATATGTATTTTTCCTATTGTATTTTGGAACCAAGTCCATAAAGTATCCAACATTACAATTATTTAGTAAACTTGTTAGTTTAGTATAGACAGTAATGTCATCATCAAGTTAATGGTTAAGTTCTCACTTTATATGTGAGATTTTGAAACTTTGATAAGCAGAAATAACCATAAATTTTGTAAGTAACACATCAGCATCTTCGTACTAAAACCTTAGAGCATACCTAATGATTCAGGTTAATAGATTCATGATGTTAAAGGCAAGTAAACATAAAAGGCAAAGATGGGAAAACATTATTATATCAGCAAAAAATAATTACTGGGGCTTTTCAATAGTGACTGATGATGTAATTAACCTACTTGTAAATGTAATCAAGAATATAAAACTCTGGTATTATTAAGCCTCGAGTTTGGCACAAAAACTGCTTGCAAAAAAAAGTACAAAAATCAAAGACAGTTAAAATATTTCCAAACCATTAAAATACCATTTAGAGAATGTAATGTTAAAGACAGCAGTCTCAGTTCAATGGTTCAGAGTCTAGCTCTAGTCTTAAGTTCAGAAGAGTTTAGGAAGAGAATTATAAGCTGTTCCATGTTAGCATGATGGAATATTTCAATAATTTTGAGTGTTGTGTGTTTCTGTAGTTAAAACCAAAATGTTTTTTTCATAAACTAATGTATAATTCAGTCAATTACAATTAAAATTTTTTCTGAGAATGGGACAAGGCAGTTGTAAAATGTTTCAAAAAGATGTATGTAAAATAGCAAAGACAAATTGAAGAAATATAGTGTGAAGGAATTTCCTTAAGATACCACACACTATTTTAATAAATTTTTTTTTGCATGGACAGGCACCAGGAAATGAACCTGGGTATACATCATGGCAGGCAAGAACTCTGCCACTGCAACACCATCACTCTCCCTCTAATAAACTTTTAAGAGGGTTTTGATGTGTAAGTATAAATGCAATGAGTATAGTAGCCCTGAGATGGATATTCTTACATAATGAGTATTGAAATGTCAGAGCTGGATTTCATGCCTGTAAGGAAATAATGAATTGTGCAATAATCAAAGATAAAAAAGTTTAATTATATCCTCCCTCATATCATTTATATACAGATGTTTCACATGTGTCAAGGGCCATGTATGACATTGTAAAATATGAAAACAGTCCATCGATAGTTTAAAACTTTGGATTATGTCATGGAGGGATACTTCTTTAAGAAGATATAAAATCCAAGGTTGAAATCAGAGTGAAGCTCTGATATCATGAATGCTAGGGAATGTTGTTGGAAAACATACTTAAAGGACTCCAGAATATGGAAGAATATATTTCCAGTCTGTCCCCCAGAAATGAATTCTCTCCAGTATATATAAAAATGAATGTCTACCCATCATGAATGAAATGAATGAAAGAAAGACCCACAAGAAATATTATAAAAGGAAAATGGGCAGGCAATTCATACACCAGTAAACTCATATGGTGGATAATGTCTTATGTTATATGCAGTGTTGTTAATAACAATGCAGATGCAAATTCAGGTGACACCATTTCACTTGCAGTTACTAATAATCCTGACAACACTGGGTCCATTATGTGGGAACTGGACTCCCTTCTAGGCTTGTGAATTGTATTTGTTTAAAACTCTTCACAGGAAAATATGCTCGCATCCTAAGCTTGAGAAGGTGGAAACTATGCACAGAAATTCAAGTCCCTAATTTCCACTCTTAAAAAGGAAACTACCTGAGTATATTCATGGCAGCATTTCACAGTGGATTAAAATGACTGGAAATAACAAAACATTGTCACAAGGTCGGACATTAAAAACAAACAATAATCCAGTGTATCTATAAGAGCAAAAATTTCATTAAATTAAATTACCTGAAGGCAAATGTATTATTAAGAAGACTTTCCACAGCTATTTGCTTGGGAAAGCACTATGTACAATAAGTCACTATATTTACCTGCATATATATACTTTAATCAGGTGCAACATAATATATAGTATTAAAAGTATAGCAGATCTATTTCCATATGTAAGATGCTTGAGAATGGGAATAAAAACAAATCACCGGTGATTGCAATAGCTGTACACATAGATGATAAAATAACAGTGCACAGGAAAATTAATCTCCAATGAAACAATTGCAGCAAATCTTGGGATGACAGAAGATGATTACATTAAACATGATTGTGTGGTCCTGATTAGGTTAGCAAGAATGCAAGAATGTTTGAAGCAACAAAAAGTCTGGCTGGATAGTGAGAAAATTCCCCTGTGCCTCACCCTTCCTCAGTCTTCCTGGGAGCCCCACTGTGTCCTGTGTATTTGTCCAACCTCCACAATCACAAATTCTTAAGAGAGGCAGGGAGAATGTTTTCCCTTACAATTTGGTTGCAGGATTTATCACCCAGCAAATAGACAAATGGGAGATATCTATATTGGAAAGGTTTTTAACATTATTAAATCATTAATTGTTTAAAATCTATCTCAGAATAGAACTGGATTCAAAATTGCCGAGGAATTTTCACCAAAATAATGAGAAATGAGGACCAACAGGTGACTTCGACTAATTTTAGAATTTAAAAATCATCTTGTATCCACTTAATTAATATCAGATGGAGAAGGGCCAGTGGACCAGAGGATGAAATCAGGGACAGGAGGAAATAGGAGAAGATGGCTTGGAATCTCAGTTGTTATGTGACTGATACAGAAGCTGAAGCACAAACCAGTAGCCTGTGATCTGGAATAGGTTATTAGATAAATCTCAAAATTGGGATATGTTCATCCCATGCACACACGATTTAAATATTGGAGTGTTTAGTTTAAGAAGTGGGTCTTGAGAGCAATTAGAACCTATATATGTTATTTATGAGAAACCAAAGAAAATTATTGACATTCAGTATGATGGAGATACGCTCAATACCCTTTTCTAATAAAACTCCTCCTAAGCTATGACATACCTGCTATCTAACTTTATCTCCCAAGTATTTCCATAAATTATTTTGTTCTATGTTGGAAGTCCAACTTAATTCAAACTGTAAGTTGGGCTTAGCAAAATGAGGATTTGTCATGGCCAGGTTCGAGTGTCAACTTGGCCAAGTGGTGGTACCTGTTTGTCTGGTTGGGCAAGTGCTGGCCTGTCTGTTGCGATGAGGACATTTCATAGAATTACATCATGATCATATCAGCTGCATCCACAGCTGATTCCATTAGTACTCCACCAAAGGGGAGTAAATTCTGCAATGAGTAATGCTTAATCTGATCACTGGAAGCCTTTTAAGCTGTATTTAGAAGAAACAGACTCTTCCTGCTGCTGAGCCTCTCCTGTGGAGTTCATCCAGACCCTCCGTCAGAGTCATTGGCTTCACAGCCTGCCCTGTGGATTTTGGACTCTGCCTTCCCATGGTCATATGAGACACTTTCGTACATTTTATATTTGCAAGTGTTTCCTGTTGATTCTGTTTCTCTAGAGAACCCTAATTAATACAGGATTCATATTATGTATTTTGGTGGTCATTGCAGGAAGCTTATAAAGGGCACTGAAGAAAGTAAGAGGGACCAAAGAAGGAAAACATTAGAGTAGTTGTTATGAGTTAGATTATTTTTATTTAAGGAAGAAAACAATAGAGTAGTTGTTATAGGTTAGATTATTTTTATTTATGAAAATATTTTGGGGTTTTCAGAGTCAAAGAATTGACATCACCTCATACATACCATTCATTCGCAGTGTATTTTTTTCTCATGGTATTTCAGGATGAGTTACAATTTAATATAAAGGCTCTCAAATGTAGATTGTATGAGATTCATCTGTATGCTTATAAAAGAGTGGATCAAAAGTTCCATCAACAGTATTTCTGATTGTGTAAGTCTGGACCAGGCAAGAAGAATCCTTATTTCTTTGAGTTTTCCACTGATGCCAGAGCTTCCAATCCAGTGTCACACATTGAGAACCAGTGTCTTTTGGCAGATGTATTGGCTCTTCTCCAATATGAATGTGGGTCCTACAGGGAAAATGAAGTCAGGCAGGTGACTGTCATTATTTGTAACAAATTTCCAGATATAATGCAACCATGACCAGTTGGGTCAGGCAAAGAAAAGGCTGGACATCTCCCATGTCCCTGTTGTGAAGGTTGTGTTCACACTCTGGGCCACGGTGGTCAGAGAAGTATCCACCCAGGGACTGGGAATACAACCTGGGATGGGACCATCAGTACTCTCTTCTCAGACCATCCCTGTCTTCAAGTGTTTTCTGATCTTTTGTCAGTTTGAAGTGAACAGTCACCACGAGGGCTTCATGTGAGAGAGAGATGGAAGGTGGTAGCTCTGAGGATATGGGGGGTGTTGCTTGGCCATGCCAGACTGGCCAGATTCTCATGTTTCTCATGAACCTCTCTTCTGTTCCTAAACCTCTGTATTTACAACGAACTATAAGCCCAAAGACTCAACTGGTATTGAGTATACTCAAAATGGTATTTTCTCTCACGTAAATTTTAATGAATAAAAAGTCTCTAAAAATTGAACTGCAAATTTTAGGAGTCAAAATACATATACAGGGCCTGCATGAGTGGTTCAGTGGTAGAATTTTCACCTTCCATGCATGAGCCATGGGTTTGATTCCCAGACCATGCATCACTCCCCCCCAAAAAAATCTTTAAAAATACATATGCAGGGCATTGGAAGGGTAGCTAAGGGAAGAATGCTCACCTGACCTGTGGGAGCCCCAGGTTCAACTGCCAGAACCTGCACATGCCAAAATAAAAATACATATACAATGTGTCATATTTGTAGTAAGTTTATTTTCTTTGAATACAACTAAAAGATGTAAGTTTACAATGACTTTTAATAATGCAAATAGTCAAAACAGATCAGGCCAAGAGATTATTGCCTTAAGAGATTCCACTGAAACATTTCTGTATAGTCAAACACTCTCCTCAGACAGGAACTGCTCATAAGATACAGATAATTGGTGAGTTCTTTATCCATGTTTTATTAAACTTCATAAATGCAACCCCCTTAATCATGATATGATTCCAGCATTTCAAATAGAGTATAAGACGTTCTAAGCACTTAATGAATATTTGCTGCAAGGAAGAAAGCTATTGCTAATATTCCTTCCTTTATACCTAAATGTTGAAGCTGTCATCTGCTCTCTTACTGTCCATTTCCTTGATCACTATGAAGTCATCACCTTCTGTAATAGGCTTCTACCTACAGGACTTCACTGAGAGGAATTTGGCCAGCATCAATGACACATCCCAGTGTCTAACTCCAAGAGTCATAGATTTTAAGGTGTCTATTAATATTACTCTCAACCTATCCACAATCCTCTATTCTATATATAGGTTGAGGAGATTTTTATGAGTGTTTTATTTAAGCAAGTTTTTTGCTTCATAAACTGAATCTGGAGTGAACCATGAGACAGTCATTATTTCACCATCCATCATGCACTTCCATGCTTCCTTTATCTCTCCCAGTGACCTCCACCATCCCCCCCACCAGCCCAGTGACCTTGAGAATTTTCATAGATTTCTACCACCAGGCTCCACATTCATCTAAGACTTCTTGATTTCTATCATAGGACTCCACTTTAATACAGAAGACTTTATGACTTCCATCCCTCCCTGGTCTCTATTGACCCATTCCTCTGATGGTAAACCATTTCTCACACATCTCTGCCTCTTACCCTCAAGTTCCCTAGAACCCAACCATCAAGCATCTACAGCTTCATAATGGTCCCCATGCATCACCCCAGCCCTAAAATCTCTGTTTTTTTTTCCCCTGGCCATTTAACTCATTTGCACTGCTTCCTAACCAACTCCCTTCATCAACTTGTTCTCATTTTCCCTCCCAGGGCCCATTACTTTTCCCAATTCCATCTTCCCTTCCCACACTCCACCTGTGCCTTACACCAGTAATAATCCTCATGTCCTGGCTACCCTGCTGTTTTTCCCCTTACCCCTCATTTTATTTAATTTCTCACAGATATTATATGCATTTTAGCCACTCCTACACTTTACCAACCTTTGCCTATTATCTCAGCACCTGCTTTCCAATGACCTATTATCTTCAGCATTCAACATTTGCAGTTCCCTCAAATTCCTGGACACTGGCCCATTCTTACCCTGAAACATGACAGTGTACTTTAACCCAAAGGGACTTTACCTGCTGAGTTTTAACCTTTGACTTACTCTCCCCACCTTCATTCTCTATCCTTTACATACTCAGGCTCCTGGCTTTTCCCTCTTCTCCCTATTCTTCCACCCCCTCCCATTGCCCTCATTTTGACCAATCTTTATCACACACTCTTGTATCAACACAACTTTTTCTTAGTACTTAATGCTCATTGTACTTTTTACATTTTATGCATTGCAATATCATCCACGTGAGTTGTTGGACCGTTGGAAGGAGTATAAAGGTTAGATTTGTAAAATAGGCAAAGAGATACCACTATTATTCCACATATGAACATGTGATTAATATATACATAAACACACTGACAGAGTGAGTGTGATTTGATGCATGTGAGTAGGACCTGTGAGTTTGTGGGAGTGTGCATTGTTCTATGTATACATGAGTGTGCTTTTATATGTTGTATGTGGAAGACTGCAGGTTGTGAGGAAATGTGCTGTGAGGTTTATGTTTGTAATTATGTGAAAATATGTGTGTATCTGCCAGTGTGCATGCATTAGTGTCTGCTGTGCATGTAATCATGGAAATGTGAGTATCTGCGATGGGGGTTGTTCTTTTTGAAGGCTCTTGGAAATTTACAGACTTTTGAGAGTGGACCTGTATAAAACATGAGTTTATTTGTACATAAAACTAAAGGAATAATTTAAACTCATGTTAATTGGTTACAAAAAGAATGATGCTCATTGCTGAAAATTTGGCCAAAAGTAAGGTTTGAAGACTTAGATGACTATTCAGTGCTCTCAGATTGAGGAACTAGCACCATTTATCTGGTAGTTAAATGAATAGCCTTAAACTATCTGATTGTTGTGCTTTTTTTTTACTTGGATTTCTTAAAATGTTTCTCAAATGCTTTGATTCCATATCTCATGTAATTACTTAAGTTATTGTGTGCCCCAGTGGTTTAAAGACTAGTAAAGCACTCACTTTGAGGTAGTAGATTGTCTTAGGGAGATGGACCACACTCAGAAATAAACCCCCTCTGCTGCAATCCCTCACATCTCAGATCTTTTCTCCATCTGCCCCCTGCAGGGAAGACACTGCCTGCCCCCAGGAGCCTGGAAATAAAGGAGTCTGGACAATACCTTTCTAATGATCTCTTTGGTGGTGCTAATTAGAAAGTTGTTATTAGTTTTGATAAGTAACAATTGAGAAAATTTTTTTCAGACAGATTCTCAGCTCCCAGGTCTGCACTTTCAAGACCAATCTAGGTGAAATGAAAATTGCAGTTCTGTGTGGAGGTGAGGTCACAGAATCTCAAACACATAACTCAGGATCTGGCTGCCTCCCTCCCCTAGACACACTGGCAGTCATGACCATCATATGGAGCCCACTGTATTCAGAGGTGGCCACAATTGGTAAATGTTTACTATTTCATTCTGAGTGGCAGAGTGTGTGGCAGAGGGAGGCGTGTTGGCAGGATGGAGAAGTGACTATATCAGACAAGGGGTCCTTCAGAGTTTGAATTGGGTCCAGTCCCAAAGTCACAGAGGAAGGGCAAACCATCTCTGTGAGGTGTACTGAGCTAGTTAAGAGAGATGGGGTCCCAGACCAGACATCAGTCCCTCATGGCTCCAAATGGGACTTAATGTAATCCTCACTGATAAGGCTTGCAGGTGATAAATCTAGGTGAATAGAAAATATTTTTAAATACAATGTGCTCAAATCCTATATTTCTAAAATCACTGCCCAAACATCCTTATAGGAATCATGGAAACATTTCTCAGGAATAAAAAAGTGTGCCTCTAATAACTCTAGTCATGTAATAAACAGGATAAATCTATAGGAATCATCTCATCCTGAGCAGAAACAGTGGATGTGAATGGAAACTGCTGGGATGCAAATGCTTCTCTATCTCTGGGAGTATGTTGTGCATAATAGAGACAGTAATTGTGTCTCTACTGCAAATATCCAGAGTCTGCTGATGAAATTTAATCTGTTTTCCCTCTTGAAGTCATGGAAACAGAATTAATGAAAGTAGAACAGCAGCATCAGACTCATATATATCTTCTGATAAATCTCTGGTTTAAAAATATTCTAATAGCAATCCAAAAAATCTACTCTCTTGATTTATGATATGCACAATATTTTAAAATTTACAGATTCTAATTTGCATATACCTTCATTTAAAAACCTCAGAAATCTCTCTGCACAGCTAATAGTTTTAATTGCCAGGCATTAAAATATACCTAAGGCAGTAAATTAGTTTATATCTTCCAATATTTTATCTCATATTAGTGTTTCATGACACTCAGTATAGGAAAAGACATGAGATTGTTCCATGATTCCTTTGATAGGTGACATTATACTTTTCTTCCTGACATAAATGCAAACGAGCCTATCTGCTACTATCATAACATGGAGACATTGTTTCATTCATAAAGTCCTACTGGCTCATCGGGTTTGTTCCTACACTACCTTTCTACAGACTACATTTCATTAGGATCTCATTTTATTGAGCTCTCTACATCTGTATTCATGGACAATAACTTTACATGTAAATGGAAAATTGCTATAACAAAAATTGTAAAACAACATACCACCAAGATAAAACCCAAACAAGTTATAAAAATAAAGCTTAATTAGGTCTGCGTTATTGGAAGAACACACCTAACTAGCTTTGTTTCTATAGCATTGTCATTAAAGGTGCTGTTTTTGCAACAAATCAACCAGGTTCAAGTTATCACTTTATGTCTAATCAGCATGGGAATTTTGACAAATACTTAAACTTTCTGTATATGCTTTCCTCGTCTATCTAATGAAACTCCTAGTAATGCTCAGATCATGGATTTTTGAGGAATAAAGAAGTTATCTAATGTATGGGTTTTTTTTAGCACTGATTCCTACATTTTAATTGCTTTTAAATATCATACACTGAACTCTTAAAAGCCTCTTAATAAGAGAGCAAATTTAAATAGTCTAAGGGAGAATTAATGTAAGCAGAGAATACTGGATTTTAAGAGATACTAATTATAGCATATACCTCCTACTTTCTTGCAGGTTCATCTTATTCTGAAATTAAGCATTAGTCACTGTGAAAATGCAGCATGCCCTCCAGGGATTTGGCAATAGGATTGGTCTTCTTATTCCAGACTATATTTGGAGTCCTTGGAAATTTCTCTCTTCTCTATCATTATCTCTTCCTTCATTTCAGCGGGTGCAGGTTAAGGAACACAGACTTGATTCTGAAGCACCTGATTGTAACCAATTTCTTAGTTCTAATTTCCAGAAGAATCCCCCAGACAATGGTTGCTTTCAGGTGGAAACAATTCCACAGTGATTATGAATGCAAACTTCTTTTCTATGTTTACAGAGTGGGCAGGGGCTTGTCCATTGGCAGCATCTGCCCCTTGAGTATCGTCCAGGCTATCACCATCAGCCCCAGGAACTCCAGGTGGGCAGAGCTTAAAGCAAAAGCTCCCAAGTATATCCACCTCTCCATAGCCCTGTGCTGGCTCCTCTACATGCTGGTAAACATCGTTGTTCCATGCATATGACCAACAATTGAGAAATTTTACCATCAAAGGATAAAAGATTTGAGGTACTCTTCTGCAAATGTTAGTGATAAAATCACATTCTCAATCTCTGCAGCATTGCTGTCATTCCCTGATGCTGCATGTTTGGGGTTCATGCTCTGGTCCAACAGCTCCATGGTTTCCATCCTGCACAGGTACAAGCAGCAGGTCCAACACATTCACAGGACCAACCTCTCCACCAGGTGCTCCCCTGAGTACAGAGCTATGCAAACCATCCTCTTCCTGGTGAGCACATTTGTACCCTTTTACACCCTCTCTTCGATCTTTCAGGTCTGTCTTTCTATATTTTCTAATCCCAGCTGATTGCTAGTGAACATGGGGGAACTGTCTGCTATGTGTTTCCCAACTGTCAGCCCCTTTGTTCTCCTGTGCTGAGACTCCAGTGTCTCCAGACTCTGCTTTGCCTGGGTAAGGAACACAAACCCCTTAATCTTATGATTAATACATAATGCATATGTTTTTGGGCAATGGTCACTTTTTTATTCAGCCATCACCAAGACTTGGAAGCAGAATTATAAAACTATCAGAGTACAATATAGGGGTGAGCAGCATTGTGATCTTATGTCCCCAAATATAACAATAAATAGGAATAGAAGAAGCAAATGAAATGCTAAGTAATTATTATGGAATTACTTATAGAATTGAAAATTTAATATTACTTGCAATGGAGTTATTCAGAATCTAAAAAATAAAAAACCAGTTTCTAAAACATTCTAAAGATTATGAGTGAAATCTTTGAATGTGCACCTTTCAATCTGATACTGAACTTCTCATGAAATTAATTAAGTAGAAACTCCAGAGCGGTTGACAGAGTTCCTTGAGAAAAGCTCATGTGAAAGAGTCATTTAGAAATCTGAAGAAAATCATGTTCTCAGTTCACATTAAGTTAGCTAGGGGTGGTACTGGACAACAACTTCAGTTTCTGTACAAGCACCAAAGACAAAATTACGAAATTCATATCTTGAATCATTAGAGAACTGGCAGTCATTTGAGATAAAGTTATAAGGAGTGGCATTATCATATTTAAAACATTCTCATGAAGAAATGGATAAATGAACTGTAATGGGTTCAAGGACAACCAACAATATATTTACACTGATTAAAAATAAGCAGTAAATGTTGAGAATTAAAAAACAAATGCTGTCTGAAATAAAATTGCATGGATTTTGGGGATGTGGAGTAGGCAGATATTTCTGTATAATATCAGGATGTCAAACGGGCACATCAGAAATAAATAATTTGGGGTTGCACTCACGCATCTCTAATGTGAGAAATTAATTGTAGAATTTCTTGAAACTTGAAGCAAGGGGGAATAGCCATTTGGATGGGGTAATGCTGTGAATCCATTTTATATTGAATTTGTAACTTCTGGATTTCCAAAGGAACAAAACAGATATTTATCATGTGTAGGAATGTTTTAGTACAGCTACCTCTGTATTTACATTAAAATGATTATATGAGTAATGAATGATTCATGTAGAGTTTGTCTGATCTAATGCATATGTATTGAATCTTGTAGTACCAAAAAAGAGAAACACAATTTTTCTTTCACATGAGATGGATAGAATTATTTTCACCTGTTAGAGCACACAGAAAAGTGCATAAAATGGAGCAACTGTATATCCACACACACAATTGCACATGTATATATGTACAATTTGTCGATGTGTACATGTGTGTATGTGGGTTTATTTAGACATGTGCATGTATATGTGTGTTTTATATGTATAGATGCTTGTGCATAACCAGTGAGATAATAACTTTTCCCATCAAGTAGTTGTATTGGAAATATTCTATTAAAAACTGTAATGATTCAAATTACTTTAACAAGTTACTTTAAATTTAAATTTAATGTCTTCTTTATCTGATGTTTAGACAGTCATCATGGTTTTACCTACCTTAATGATGGATGAGTAAACCATACGGAATAAAAATATATAATAGGGTGGACAGATGTTAAAATAAATTTAGTAGATTGAAATTCTAGTGATCAATGAAAGGGAGGTTTAAGGGGCACAATATGTATAATTTTTTTTCTGTCTTCTTTTTACTTCCTTTTCTGAATTGATGCAAATGTTCTAAGAAATGATCATGATGATGAATATGCAACTATGTGATGATATTCTGAATTAGAGATTCCATATATAGAACAGAATGGCCATATGTTAAGAATGTTTGCATCTGTTTCTTGTTATATTTCCTAAAAACTTAAAAATTAATTTAAGGAACCAAATAAATAAATAATAGCTGGAAAATATTAAAATATATTTAGTAGATTGGAATATTGGTGATCAATGAAAGGGAGGGTTAACAGGTATGGTATGTATGAATTTTTTCTGTGTTCTTTTTATTTCTTTCTCCATACCTTTTAATTCATTTTGTGAATTTATCTTATGCCCCTGGCTCCTATCATGTGAAATATGTGAAGGCCACATGAATCAAATCATTGTTTTCAGACTTGTGTGGCACCAATAAACCCCAGGGTAGAGTAGATAGCCAGTAAGTGATGTATAAATGGAAAAAACATGAACTCTTTAAGTTTGAATTCTATGTAAAGGAATGGGATTATACAAGATGATTAACTTAAGTCTACCCAACATGTAGAGGCAAGAAATCTATTCCTATCCTACAAATAATATCCTGCAATTTTAGGAACATAATATGTTTATTTCACCTTTAAATCATATAAATTTCTCCCCTTCTTTACATTGTCATCATCATTTTCTTTTACCTCCATTAATCCAAAGATCACTAGATTCTGTGTCTTCACATTTTTAGAGTAGGTAATTTAGAATTTTTTCATGGCTCAATGGAAAGTGATTAGATGTTTTACTTCATGATGTTTTTAAATCAGCAGATAAACTTTATTACATTTATGCTTTAAAAGTATCTTTAAAATCAGTTTTGTTAGCATCAAGTAGTAAGAGGACAAGGGGACCATGGGAAAAATCTTAACTGGTGAGATGATTAGTTTTCAAAACATGGAATTAAAGTGTTTTTAATGGATTGTATTGGTCTGGTCAAAATGCACATACTTATATCTTTTGGATTAAGGGAATTATTACCACTTGCCAGAAGGAGGAACACCTAAAAAGATGTCAACCCACACAAAAACAGGTGTCACAATGACTTTATTCATTTGTTAGATGCCATTTGCAATATACTAGAAATGGAGCAGCTTTAGTAAAGAGACTTTTTTCAGGTGAAAGTGCTCAGTTCTATGCCCACAAAAATGTCTGAACTAAACATCCAGGGAAACTTAAATTAATTAAAAAAGGCTAATTTGTCTGGAACACCTCTGTCAGCTGGGATTCATGTGATCTTTCTCCTTGTTCCTGGTTTACTTGTTACCAGTTTCTGATGCCAGTAGTTTCCTCTCTAAGCATCTGTTGGCATTTATTTATTTAGCTGCTTCAGGACTAAGTTCTGAGTTTCATCTCTTAGTTTGTTATCTGCAGTGCTGGAGATTTCTTCTCTTCAGATTTTGGCTATTTCTGTGAGTCCTTGTTTTGTACCAAGGATACTTCTGTCTCAATTTCCAAATGTCTACCTCTATCTATTGTTACAATACCAACAACTGAGGTTTCTTCAAAGTGTTTCCCCTTTTAAAGAAGTCCAGTAAACTAATGAAGACCCAACTGGAATGGGTGGAATCACATCTCCACCTAGTCCAAAGGCCACACTCACAATTGGAGAAGCCACATCTCCAGTGATATAATCTAAAGTTTCTTCCCTACATTATTGAATCAGATTAAAAGAAATAACTGCTGCCACAAGATTGGATAAGGATTAAGACATATCTTTTTGGGGTACATAACACATTCAAACTGGCACAGTCACAGCAAATGTACCACCCATAGAGACTCTGCTGGAAAGATAATTTACTCAAATTGAGAAGAGACAGAGCAAAGTCAACTTCACTAGTGGACATCTGCTTGCCATAGCCAGCAGGTCTCAAGCCATGAGTGTTGGAGGAGGTGTCTCTTGTGTTCATGTGCTGAAGTAGTGAAGAAGCCGTGATACTTCCCCACAGGGGAGGAAGGGAGCCCTGATAGTTTCTGCACCACTGGGCTATGAGCTGGATGTCATAAAACAGGCCCTCCAGAGTAACAGTGCCCACAGTGAATGTTTCCATATACTAGGGACCAAAGGGGAAGGAATGGACTGGCAGCCCCTCTATTTACTGGGGGATTGCCCTTTATATCAGGAAGCTGACACACATGGCCCTGAGACACATTGTACTTGAGGGTTCCAGGGTAAACTAACAGGCTATACTAGGACTGCCTACAACTAAAATTACATAATTAAAGGTTGTCTCAATTTGAAACAGGTTGATCAGTGAAGGACAGGAAGTCCATAACTGGAGGATCAGAGAAGTAATCTTAATGGCAACATCATCCTTGTAGTCCATGGAGTGGGATGGAGAAGTCATTGCTTCTGGCTGCCATCACTGGAGTTGGGGGTAGGGCCTGACGTGGAGGTTTGTGTATTTTTGTATCTGGTCTCTAGATTTTCCTGGCAATTAAAAGTGTTTGTTTCACTATCAGGTTCCAGAATCTATACAAATTTTTGTACTTGGCAAACTATAATTAGATTCATGCTTGGAAGGCTTTTCTGGAAAATTTAGTTCTCTGAACTACCATAGAATGGTGGTTAGTAGTGAGTGGACAAAAGGCAATGTGGCTCTCATCTTTTTTGAAATGATGAGAGCAAATAAGACCTGGAATCCAATTGCTTTATTCAGTTACCTAGGTCAAATGCAGCTGTCATTAGAGTTTTTCCACACCAGATGTGATTGAAAGAAAAAAAACAATTATTGCCTTCCCTCAGGCAGAAAACATTGTATTTCCAAATGTACACATGGCTAGAATGTGATCCGCATATGAAAAAAATTTAATTGAGGAAGCCATATCCTAAATAATCTATATATTTAGACCAAAATCTCAATATTAATATTAGGGAGAAAAAGCCTGGAGGCATATCTCTTCATGGGAAGACAGAGCAGAATGTGATTTTGGTTTGCACTTAAGACAAGGAGGTGAAAATGGGAAGGGAGTTGGGGAATGTGGGTAACAGCTGCAGGTTTGGACATATGATCCTGGGAAGAATGCACTGAAAAGGTAACTTTTTTATTTTAAACATTTTTTATTGTGACATATAACATACATACAAAAAGATCAATAAATTTCAAAGTACATTTTAACTAATTATAGAACAGATTTCAGAGTTTGGTATGGATTACAGTTCCACAATTACAGACTTTTCCTTCTAGCTGCTCCAAAACACTGGAGACTAAAACTAGTATCAATATAATGATTCAGCCGTCATGTTCATTCAGGCTGTGTGGTAGTTAGATTCACTTGTCAACTAGGCCAGTTGAAGGCACCTAGTTCTGTTGCTGTGGACATGAGCCAATGGTAGGTGAATCTCATCTGTTGCTAATTACATCTGCAGTCAGCTAGGAGGCATGTCTGCTGCAATGAGTGACGTTTTGACTTAATTGGCTGGTGCTTAAATGAGAGAACACAATATAGCACAGCCTAGCAGCACGGCATTCCTCATCTCAGCACTTGCAGCTCAGCCCAGGCCTTTGGAGATGGAGAAAGAAGTCTCCCTGGGGAAAGTTGTTGGAACCCAGGGGCCTGGAGAGAAGACCAGCAGAGACCATCCTGCGCCTTCCACATAAGAAAAAACCTCAGTGGAAAGTTAGCTGCCTTTCCTCTGAAGAACTAACAAAATAAATCCCTTTCTATTAAAAGCCAATCTGTCTCTGGTGTGTTGCGTTCCAGCAGCTAGTAAACTAGAACAGTCCAATTTTCTCTGTCAGGACTCCTCCTTCTCCTTTCATCCTTCTCCCAATGTTTTGGAGTATTTTCTGTATGCCCCTTCTAACTTTTTCATGCTGTTTAGGGACCATGTGGATGTTGTAGGTTTCTGGAAAGTAATCATAGCACATGGAAACTTTGTAAAATCTCAGATAGTGCCTTGGGTGTTCTTTAGGGTTGCCGGGAATGATTTTGCTTCGGATGGAAAACCATGATAAGTAGTAATATCTAGCTAAAGCCTGCGTAAGAATAGCCTACAGAGTAGCCTCTCAACTCCATTTGAACTTTCTCAACTACTGGTACCCGATTTGTTTCAATTTCTCCCTTTTTTTTTCAGGAAGACATAGTCAATACCATGATAACAGAACCAGGCTTATCCCTGGGAGTCATATCTCACATTGTCAGGGAGATTTTCACCCCTGGATGTCATGTGTCACATAGAGGGGAAGATAATGATTTCACTTGCAGGATCGGACCTTGAATTTTAGACAGATGTTCCTTGGAAGAATTCACTGAGAAGGTAACTTTTCAATAATCACCTGATGGAGAAAATCTGAGAAGTTCTGCAAAGAATAGAAATGAAGAGTAAAATTTAAGCTGAAGTATGGACTGTCCACTCCATAAACTATAAATTTCAATCATTCCACTAACTCAACATCTCATTTTTTCATTACAGTTCTCCCATTTAATACCCCTGGTAAATAATGAACTTGTTTCAACCTCCAGTTCAGTACATCATTCATGTCTCAATTTATCAGCCTCCATACATCAACTGGATCAATTCTCTTAATCTCAACTGAGATTAATCTCCTAATCTCCTCTATCTAGTCACCCATATTTCTGCTCACCTTTTAACTGTAATTCTCAATGCCTTGTTTATTTACCATTTTCAGTCCCACTTGACACTGTAATCCCAGTTCACTTAGGTCAGGCTTTTATGCTGCTGTTCCAGGGAGCATAGGCTAGTCAGAAGAAACATTGACATGATATTCCCACATCCAATGAACACTTTCTTACTGTCTGCTCTTATGATTCTCAGCAGTTTTCAGCAAAGAGAAACACACTTTTTACATACATTCTGGGTTATTTTCATTTCTGTGGAATGACACAATCTTGGTTTCCTACTACATCATTGGTGACCATTGCTCATTCTCCTGTTTTGATTTTCCTCTTTGGCTTGACTCTTAAATGGTTTCTGGACCCATCAACACCACTCTACAAGTCAGTGGATTTATACACCATCTTTAATCAATGACTCTCTGATCTCTATCTTTAGCCTGACTCCTCTGTGAAACTAAAATCCATTTCTCCAACTGGTCACATTACATCTTTACATGGAGGCCCAGGGTCACCCCAAAATTATCATATCCATTGCAGAATATTTCAATGACTGAGTAAATTCCATACTATTGAACCAAAAAATGTGACACCATTGCCCATAATTCTTATTTTCTCATATACTTCACATTTACAATCTGCTTTACTCCTTCCTTCCTTCTGATGTTCCAGCAGGTAGATAGTCTACCTCTAAGTCTTGTCGAGTTGGCCTTCTCCTGATTTCCAGCAGAGAAGCAATATATACCTTTCATCTGAATTACTGTAATAGTTACTTCAAAGATGTCTGCCTTTTCTACTCCTTTCTTAAAATCTATTCCCTCAGAGAAAACATAGTAATTTTTCAGTTCCTTGCATCACACAGAAAATGAATTATCCAGTCCTCATATCTGAGAGATATGACTAGGTTTGTTATTTCTCCATCTTTCCTCTTGTTTACCAAACTCCAGACTTGTGCTCTGCATTCTGTTCTTCCAACTATCTGGGAAGATGCCTCTTTATGCTGCATTAGCTCTTCCTTTAAGAACACTATACAACTTAGACTTCTTGCTGACTCTTATTGATATATACAGATAACAGTTCACCTTATATAATCATTCAGTAGCTTTGAATTATGTTGTTTTATTTTACACATAGCATTTATAGCAATCTTGATTTTACTTGGTTGGTTTATTTCCTCAATTAATTTAGTTAAAATCATCTGTCTCTGACTAAAAGAATTATATTAATGAATAAAGTTATTTTATGTGTGTAATGATATTATATGTCCCAAAGTTGACTTTTGGAAAGAAGTATCTCATTAATAAGTTTCCATCTGAAGACACTGATGTACACTGAAGTTAAGTAACTTGCCTAAAGCCACACAGCTCCTGTGTGTGAGTCTGGACTCAAACTCAGCTCCCTGTTGCAGAGTTCATGCTCTTGATCAATGGGCATTGTGACCACAATAATTGATAAGACATAGAGCATTTATCATGTCCATATATAGTGCATGGTGCCTTGGATATGTACATTTAAACCTGAGATGACTCCTAATATAACTTATGTAGACAGCTTAATTGAACACCATAAGTACATGAACCTTGAGTACAGGATGAGACTTTGTTGGTTTGTCCAGAATGATGCCCCAATAAATCTCAGAACGATTTGAACAGTGAAAAAAAATTATTTGCAAAGCCCCCTTCAGGGAATGGTGAGAAAGGGGGAAACTTCAACTTCCCCAAGTTACATTCTTGATATTCTCACAAGCAGTGCAGACAACCAAAGCAATAGTCTGAGCACCCAGTCTTGGGGTTTGCTCATGTGAAACTTAACACCACAAAGGATAGGTCAAGCCTACTTGAAATTAGGCTTAAGTGTCACCCCTAAGAGAACCTCTTTTGTTGCCCAGATGTGGCCTCTATCTCCAGCCAACACAATAAGCAAACTCGCTGCCCTCCCCTGTGTCTATGGGACATGACTCCCAAGGATATGGACTTTCCTGACAACGTGGGACAGAAATCCTAGAATGAGCTGTGATTCAGCATGAAAGGATTGAGAAAAACCCTAGAATGAGCTGAGACTCAGCATCAGGGGATTGAGAAAACCTTCTTGACCAAAAGGGGAAAGAGAAAAATGAGGCAAAGTGTCAATGGCTGAGAGATTCCAGAGTTGAGAGGTTATCTTGGATGTTATTCTTATGCACTAAAGAGATATCATCTTGCTAGTCAAGATGTAATGAAGAGGCTGGAGGGAACTGCTTGAAAATGTATAGCTGTGTTCCAGTAGCCATGTTTCTTGAAGATGATTGCATAATGATGTAGCTTTCACAATGTGACTGTGTGATTGTGAAAACCTTGTGTATGATGCTCCTTTTATCTACCTTATCAACAGATGAGTAAAACATATGGAATAAAAATAAATAACGGGGGAACAAATGTTAAAATAAACTTAGATTGAAATGTTACTGATCAATGAAAGGGAGGGCTAAGGGGTATGGTATGTATGAATTTTTTTCTGCTGTCTTTTTATTTATTTTTCTGAATTGATGCAAATGTTCTATGAAATGATCATGATAATGAATGTGCAACTATTCATATAGTATCACAATATCATCTTGTGAATTACTGATTATGTGTGTAGAATGGAAATAAAAAAGAGAGAGAAGGCTAAATGGATATCCAAGGAAAAGCACACAGGCAGAGGGAACAGGCAGAGCAAAGGATTTTAAGTGCTTAGTGGATATCAGGAATAGCAAAGTTGTGAGGGTGCCTAGCACGAGCAAGAAGGACAATAGATTAGCAGTAGGAATTGTGAGGGTAGAACACAAAGAGTCTTTAGACCATTGTAAACATGTGACCTTAATCTGGTGAAATATGAGCCACTGTAGAGTTTTGAGCCTAGGTGAGACAGTGTCTTACACATTAGAGATCTCACTGTCAACTATAAGAAGAATAAAATTTAGGGGTACAAGAATAGAAGCTGATAGACCAGATAGACATCTACTTCAGCGAGACATGATGGAGGGTTGAACAGGGTGGAAGCAATAAAGCTGTGGGGCTTTACTATGTTTTGAAAGTAGAACCAGCATGATTTCCTAATAATGTGATATGAGATGAGAGAAAGAAGGGGCATACGGACAACTCCAAGTTTTGACCTTGCAATTGGAAGGAATCTTTAAAAACAGTTTTAACATTTCATTCGTACTGAATTTAAAAGTTGATTATTTTTCACTTACTTGTAGCAAATATGTTTGATTTTACTAAAAGTTTACAGCTTTTAAATATAACAAAACCTATCATAGATGCAGCCTCATAAGGCAAAATATCTCGAACAAACAGAAGTCTGGTAATAGGTCAACAATGTGTTGTACTTAGAATAGGGCATATAAGTTACATTGATTATTCTTGAGTAAGCATTTTGAGAATGGTAGCCTTTTGATTTTATCATAAGAAATAAGCTCCTATGGTCAAAATTAATGCCATAATATCAATAGGTATTGCTTAGTTTTATGCCAGTGGCTTCCTACTGTCCATACTGATTGAATAAAAGCCAAACTCTCTGACTTTACAAAGAAATCAATTTCTGTTGATAAGGAATTAAAATAATGGTCCCTCATAACCTTATGGCTATCTGTTCTTTCCCATTGGGAAGCTCATCAAGTGGTTTTCTACTCCAGAGATACTTTGCTTTTTTAACTGGATCATTCAACATTGACCTTGGTTCAATCTGTGATGTAGGGACTTCCCCAAGTCTCTCTTCTCACACATCACCTCATCTCCTTTCCATATCACCAACAGATTTATTGTCATACTATGGCCTTAACTCTTCAATAGTAGCCTATTATCTGTTTTGAAAATTAGAAGAATTTTGTGTAAAAATATCTTACAGGAAGCAAATCACCATAGAGATGTAGGTATAATTTTATCATCTATAAGATACAATTATACTCCTTATCCTGAATGACTGCATAGTGGTTAAGATATGGACTTCTGAGAATATCAGGTTGAATTAAGTTCTACTATTAATTATAAGTATGCTTTTGGCAAGTTACCTAACCTCTTTAGGTCTCACTTCCATATCTTATAAAAAGGCAACAATTAGCACCCAGCAGAAAAGATTGTGGTGAAAAACAGTGAAATAGTAAACATGAAGTGTTAAGAGGTTACCTGGCATGCAGAAAACATCAATAAATTATAATTAGAAAAAAAATCTGAGATGGCCCTTGGGTGTAGGGTTATTACTACCCCATTATTGTTGATGAGTATGCTCATTTGTTGAGTAGTTCAAAAGAAGTAAATGGAAGAGCTCAATTCAAAATCAGAGATTCATCTCTCTTATGTGTGTTATGTTCCTTGCATTTTAGAATAGAAACTTGGCCAAGAACAATGAATTAATATTTGTTGAAAGATAGATACTGCAGAAAAATCTTTCCTTTTATGTGAATTTGAATCAGGTACTCATTTTCTATTTCATCAGCCACTGTGGAGTCCTCTACTACCTGCCATCTGCCTTTGTTCTTGCAGAACATCATCCACAACATCCTAAGATTTGAGTGCATGAGTCATATGTAAGCAATGTATAGCTTTAATTTCACCATCAGTTCTCTGGTCAGGATTTGATGAATGATATTGGTTTTAACATTCTCCTGGTAGGCCAATGTGTAATCTGTGCAACCACTAATACATCCTTTTATACATAAATTAGTGCCTATGGCCAGAAGAAACATCAGTACAGAAATGTGCAGAAAGCCACCTGACTATATAACACAGACCCTGATGATTGATGGACTTATTTAATCAGATTGTGTCCAAAACCTAAGAGGCAATACTGTGGTCTATATTACCTGTTGACCTCATTCTGTTGCTTGGAAACCTGCTGATTATGGTCTCAATCAAATGGAGCATGAGGTAAGTATTATGGAGTTGTTCCCAGTCCCTCAGATGTCTTAATCAATTATGCATTTTTGGGTAAATTTTCTAGAAGGCAGTTAGTGTAGAAATGGTTGGTATCAATGGGAGAACATATCTTCTGGGACAGGCATTGGCATATTTTATTCTGCACAAACACTGGCATGTTTGTTTAAAGGATGTTGTACAGAAAATAGAATTGGAAGACAGAGATATAGTTTCACTATGGGACAGAGTACAGACTTGGTTATCTATTAATAAATGTACTGTCTTTGGCAAGGGCAAAGGGTAAGGCAGGTGTGCTAACAGTCCACTTGAGAAGACTAGAGTTTCCTAGGTTCAGAGTAAGTTCACAGAGTTATTGCACTGTATCTATGTGTAATTCTGTGTCTTTCTCTTTGGACTTGGAGGACAAAGGAAATTAAGCATTTGTTAACTTCATGCTGTCTGTTGTACCATGTCTAATATAGACATTTTGCTCTGACATAGGAGTCTTGTGTCTTCAACCAACATCGATAAAGTATTGTAGGTTAGCTTTTTTGCTTTTAGATACTAAATTCTCTATTCTTTAAAATTCCAGTGGGTAACCATATTCATGATTTGAAACAACATGATATTAATTTGGGCTTGACATATGTTTATGTCAAGTAACCAGTAACTTTAAGACTTTTATTACATTAAAGAGAATAGGATTCTCACCCATTCAACACATTTAGATCAGTGTAATGTGTAGTTTGGAGAAGGAGCTTAATAGAGAGAACTGCTCTATAATAATATTAAAAAATGTAAAATATTGAGGTAGGGATCACTAACACAGAGGGTAGGATCAACAGAGCTTGGCATAGGAGGGAGATGTACCAACAGCACTCATGATGAGAGCAACTCAGAAGGAACATGGAAGAAAATCACTTAATATGAGACTATTACATCATTTGCCATAGGGGAAGCTTGCATTTTGCATTCTCTCTCTCTCTCTCTCTCTCTGTCTCTCCTTCTCTCTCCCTCTCTGATTTATATGCCTGCCCTATTAATAATAGCTACAAACCAAAAACTATTCACATGTGCATGTAATGGAATGATTAAATAAATTGTTAGATTGTCACATAATGAAGTCCTACACATTCATATCAATAGATGAGCTAAAAAATGTGCCTTCATACAGATAAATTCTCAAACAACTTGTGGAATGAAAAAAGCCAAATCAAGACTCATCAATCTCTGTGATTCTATTCATAAAAGGTATAAATGAGTAAAAGTGATCTGTGCTATTAGATGCCCTTATAGTCATTTCCCTTGGAGGTTCAAGAGGGACACCATGAGTAGTTTTTCATCTGACAATATTCTGTTTTATGAACAAAGTGCTATATCCATGGTTGATTTTCTTAAATTGCATTAGGCTATGCATTAACTTCTGTGAATTTGTTTTAGAATGTTTTTTTAGAATATTTGTCTCCAATTTTTTTTTTAACATGGGAAGGGACTGAGAATCGAACCTGGGTCCTCTGGCATGGCAGGCAAGCAGTCTTGCCTGCTGAGCCACCGTGGCCCTCCCTGTCTCCAAATTTTAAAAGTCATGGAAGTTAAGTATGTTACTATTGATGCTTTCTTCTATAGTAAAAATGGAACTTAAAACTATTTAAAAATTGCATGGTAATTAATTAATTAATTAATTATGGTGAGATAATCCATTTTTCTGAATTGATGCAAATGTTCCAAGAAATGATCAGGATGGTGCATATGCAACTGTGTGATGATACTGTGAATTACTGATTATACATGTAGAATAGAATGATCAAAAGTTAAGAATGTTGTGTCTGTTTGGTGTTTTTTGGTATTTTTAAAAATTTTAAATAAATAAAAATAAAAAGATCAAGGGCATGCCCTATTGATTTAGGTGTCTCTAAATTTTGACATAGTACCATAGGATTTCCTGAGGTGAAGCTTAGTAGTATCATATTTTCTCTCCCACCCCTCAAAGGACGTTGCCAATAATTTTTGATTATCTGCTTAATATGCTCTAGGATGTATCCAGACATTACATTATGCTATACAGGATAAAATGACTTCTTTCTTGTTTTGGGCTCCCAGTTTTTTCATTCTTCAAATGAGCACACAGAGAGGTTGAATTAAATTATGTGTGACAGGAAATTTTGGTTCCAGACCAGTTAAACCTTTCTTCCTTTCACCTCAAAAAGCACATGTATTTCTAAAATATAAACATTGTCTTCCTTACCCCTGTGTTCTGAGTTACTTTAAGCCCAACCTGATCAGCTTCATTCTTATCTCTAAATATCAGGTTATCTATATAAATATCAGGCCATGTACATATAGTTACAATCTAGACCCCTGTCTTCTTGCAAGCATTTTCTAAAGGACACCATACAAATGTTGTTTTTCTGTTTCTAGCTTATTTGCCTCACCAAATGTCCCACATGTTCATTCACATTGTTACTAGACTTATGACCTTGTTTCTTTTCTGTAGCAGCACAGTGTTCACTCATAAGTATACACAATTGTTCACCAGCCTATTTCTCAGTCAGTGCATTCTTCAGCCACTTACATTCATCAGACATCATATATAGTGCCCAAAGCCCACAGCCCATCAACAGTCTCAAATTTAGATAATTTCATTGTTCCCAAGAGAAAGAAAACCAAAAAATACAACATCACCAAATAAGAAACCTAAACCTCTTAAGTCTTAACCCTTCCCCATCATTTACCTCTACTCTTGCTTAAAAGTATAAAGTAAATTACAGTATAGTTAATTAATTGATTAATTATGGTGACAGAATACATTCATTATTAATAAAAACCATCAGGAAGAGTTTCTAGACAAGAAGAAATTCCCCTCCTCATAACTACAGCAGCAACAGAGACACATTTCTGTACCATAACCGGCTCAAAGCATCTGATTTGGTCAAGGGTGACATCAATGATTTTAATAAGATGCTGAATCCCAAAAAATAGATTCTCAGCTTGGCCAAGGTGGCAGATTAGCAAGGTGTGGGATTTAGTTTCATCATCCAGAGCAGCTAAGAAATAGCCAGGAACAGTATGGAACAATGGCTGGTGCCACGTCAGTGACCACCACACAGCCTACCTCAGTCTGGACTGGGCTCCCCAGTTTTGGCTATGAGCCCCCCAAAAGCATGAGTTCCCCGAGTCATGGTCCCAGTGCCACTCCCGCACAGACTGCTTCCAAGAGGGTAAAGGAAAGGGGAATTACCAGCAACAGGGCCTGACTATAACAAAACTCCAACTGTGAAATAAATTAACAAATTCTGACTACTAAAAGTAGTCCCCCAGGTCAGCTGAACATCAAGTAAAAACGGAGGTCACTGGGTTTTTCCTTGGCACAGAGGAGGCAGAGCAGACAGGAAAAGAAACAAAATATGCAGGAATTTTTGGATTTGAAAAGGCCTGGTCCCTGAAAGAAAGAAGGGGGCATGTAGGACCTGAAGATATGCAGAGCAATGTACCAACTTAAGCTCTTGATTGGCAAACCTAAGGAATGGGGATCCTGCTCAGAAAAGGATTCTTCCCTTTAGTTTTGATGGCTGTGTTTCTATGGCTTGCTGGTTTTTGGATATAGCTATAAGGCTTTTTGGGTTCCATTGCCCAGGGCATAGGCAGAATTAAGCATGTTTGAGTATTTGTCTGGAGTATGTGCCCTCCTCAGGAGAGAGGTGGGGCCCATCCCAAGTGGAATTCCTCCCTCAAAGTCTTCAGACCCCAGGATTTGGGAAAGTGAAGCAATCAAAACCAGATTACAACGTCTCCTCTAAATGCACCATGCTCCTAGCAAGGATAGTCTGATGAAGTTAAAGGTACTGCATCACCTTATACTGGTGGGACTTGCAGGCAGACAAGTGCTGCATACTGAACAGGATTGGAAAAATACAGAACCCAGAGGCTTCATATGAAAGCCTTTCAATCTGCTGGGTTTCACCCTCAGGGAAAACTGATGCAGGTGACACTTTCCTCCTGAAAGGAGGCCAATTTGGTGTGGGAAAATCTGGTTAGGGTCTACAATAATTAAGTAGACCCTCATAAGGTGGGAGAAAAGGCACCATACAGGCAGAGATGGAAACAAGAACTGAAAACTTCTGATCTGTTAAAATGAAAACTAGAGGTCCAGAATAAGCTGAACTGAATGTCAAAGAACAGATAGACAACAAAGTCATTCAGCAAGAAAATCTTAGGTAAAAAAAGTGGAAACAATCTCCAGAATAAACTAATTAAGGTAATTAAATGCTTAGACACCAGCTAAAAATAATGAATCAACTAGGAAAATTGAAGATATGGCCCAGTCAAAGGAACAAGCCAACAATTCAAATGAGATACAGGATTTGAAACAATTAATTCAGAATGTTTGAACAGACATGGAAAGCCTCATCAAAAATTAAATCAATGAATTGAGGGAGGATATAAGAAGGCAAGGAATGAACAAAAAGAAGAAATCAAAAGTCTGATAAAACAAATCACAGAACTTATGAGAATGAAAAACACAGTAGAAGAGATTTAAAAAAGTAATGGAAGCCTACAATGTCAGATTACAAGAGGCAGAAGATAGGATTAGTGAACTGTAGGACAGGACATTCAAAATCTGACAACCAAAGAAAATATAGGGAAAGAATGGAAAAATATGAGCAGGGATTCAGGGAATTAAATGACAACATGAATGCATGAATACATGTGTTGTGGGTGTCCCAGAAGGAGAAGATAAGGGGAAAGGAGGAGAAAAACTAATGGAGGAAATTACCACTGAAAATTTCCCAACTCTTATGAAAGATTTAAAATTAAAGATCCAAGAAATGCAGTGTACTCCAAACAAAACTGATCCAGATAGATGTACTCCAGACCCTTACTTATCAGAATGTCAGATATCAAAGAAAAAGAGAGAAACTTGAAAGCATCGAGAGAAAAGTAACCATCACAAACCAGGGAAGCCCAATAAGACTATGGATAGATTTCTCAGCAGAAACCATGGAGGCAAGAAGACAGTGGGATAATACATTTAAATTACTAAAAGAGAAAACTGCCAACCAAGAATTCTATACCCTGCAATGTGTCTTTCAAAAATGAGGGAGAAATTAAACATTTTCAGACAAAAAATCACTAAGAGAATTTGTGACCAAGAGACAAACTCTGCAAGAAATACTAAAGGGAACACTAGAGACAGAAATGAAAAGGCAGAAGAGAGAGGTGTGGAGAAGAGTATAGAAATGAAGACAATCAGTAAAGGTAAAAAGAAGGAAAATTACACATGACATATAAAATCCAAAAGGCAAAATGTTAGAAGAAAGTACTGCCTGTACAGTAAAAACACTAATTTTTAATGGATTAAACTCCCCAATCAAAAGACATAGACTGGCAGAATGGATTAAAAAACAGGACCCATCCATATGCTGTCTACAGGAAATACTTCTCAGACCCAAGGATAAACATAAGTTGAAAGTGAAAGGTTGGGAAAAGATATTCCATGCAAATAACAATCAGAAAAGAGCAGGG
The DNA here is from genome assembly GCF_023851605.1 of Tamandua tetradactyla. NCBI lineage: Eukaryota > Metazoa > Chordata > Mammalia > Pilosa > Myrmecophagidae > Tamandua > Tamandua tetradactyla. The sequence goes on from NC_135342.1 coordinate 7,410,476, forward strand.
GTAGTGTTCTAGTTTGCTAGTTGCCAGAATGCAACACAGCAGAGATGGATTGGCTTTTAATAAAAGGGGATTTATTTTGTTAGTTCTTCAGAGGAAAGTCAGCTACCCTTCATCAGAGGTTCTTTCTTACGTGGGAAGGATCAGGGTAATCTCTGTTGCCCTTCTCTCCAGGGCTCTGGGTTCCAACAACTTTCCCCCAGGATGATTCCTTTCTGCATCTCCAAAGGCCTGCACAGAGCTGTGAGTGCTGAGATGAGGTATGCCGAGCTGCTTGGGCTGTGCTGTGTTGACCTCTGTCATTTAAGCACCAGCCAATTAAGTCAAACATCATTCATTGCAGCAGGCATGCCTCCTAGCCAATGGCAGATGTAATCAGCAACTGATGCGCTTCACATACCTTTGGCTCATGTTCACAGCAACAGAACTAGCTGCCTTCACCTGGCCAAGTTGACAGCTGAATCTAACTACCACAAGTAGCTATACTAATATCCAACAAAGTAGACTTCAAATGTAAAACATTTAAAAGAGACAAAGAAAGACGCCATGTAGTAATAAAAGGAACAATTCAACAAGACATAACAATCATAAAAATTTATGCACCAAGCCCAAATGCTCCAAAATACATGAGGCAAACACTGAAAAGAGAAATAGACACATCTACCATAATATTTGGAGACTTCAATTTCCAACTCTCTTCAAATGACAGAACTTCTACACAGAGGATCAATAAAGAAACAGAGTACTGGAATAATACAACAAATGGGCTAGGCATAACAGACATTTATAGAACATTACATCCCACAACAGCAGGATATACCTTTTTCTCAAGTGCTCATGGATAATTCTCAAGGATAAACCATATGCTGTGTAACAAAGCAAGCCTCAATAAATTTTGAAAGATGAAATCATAAAAACACTTTCTCAGATCATAGAGGAACAAAGTTGGAAATCAATAATAGGCAGAGGGTAAGAAAATTCACAAATATATGGAGTCTCCACAATACACTCTTAGACAACCAGTGGGTCAATGAAGAAATTGCAAGAGAAATCAATAAATATTTCAAGGCAAATGAAAATGAAAATAAGACACATCAAAATTTATGGGATGCATCAAAGGCTGTGATAAGAAGGAAATTTATTACCTTAAATGCCTATATCAAAAAAGAAGACAGCAAAAACTGAGGATATAAATCTCCACTTGGAAGAACTAGAGAAAGAATATCAAACTAACCCAAAGCAAGCAAAAGGAAATAAATAATGAAGATTAGAGCAGAAATAAATGAAATTGAGAACATGAAAACAATCAAGAAAATCAATAAAACCAGAAGTAGGTTCTCCAAGGAAATCAACAAGATTAATGGATCCTTAGCGAAGGTGACAAAAAAAAGAGAGGATGGATATAAATAAAATTAGAAATGGAAGAGAAGACATAGCCACTGATCCCACAGAAATAAAGGAAGTAATGAGAGAGTACTGTGAAAAAATTATACTAATAGAATTGGCATGTAGATGAAATGGACAAATTTCTAGAAAGACATGAACAACCAACATTGACTCGAGAAGAAATAGACGACCTCAACAAACCAATCACAAGTAAAGAAATTGAATCAGTTATTAAGAAGCTTCCCAAAAAGAAAAGTCCAGGACCAGATGGCTTCACATGTGAATTCTACCAAACATCCCAGAAAGAATTAGTACCAATCCTGCTCAAGCTCTTCAAAAAAAATTGAAGAGGAGGGAAATCTACCTAACTCATTCTACAAAGCCAACATCACCCTCATACCAAAGCATGACAAAGATTTTACAAAATGAGAGCTACAGACATATCTCTGTTATGTGTATAGACATAAAAAATCCTTAACAAAATTCTTGCAAATCATATCCAGAAGCATATTAAAAGAATTATACACCATGACCAAGTACATTCATCCCAGGTATGCAAGGATGGTTCAACATAAGAAAAGTAGTCAATGTAATTCACCATATCAACAAATCAAAGCAGAAAACCCCATGATCATTTTGATTGATGCAGAAAAGGCATTTGACAAAATTCAACACACTTTCCTGTTGAAAACATCTCAAAGGATAGGAGTAGAACAGAACTTCCTCAACATGATAAAGGGAATATATGAAAAGCCCACAGCTAACATTATCCTTAATGGGGAAAAACAGAAAACTTTCCCCCTAAGATCAGGAACAAGACAAGGATGTCCACTATCACCACTGTCATTCAAATTGTGTTGGAAGTTCTAGCCAGAACAATTAGACAGAAAGAGAAATACAAGACATGAAAATTGGAAAGCAAGAAGAAAAACTCTCACTGTTTGCAGACATTATGATATTATATGTTGAAAAAAACCCCAAAATCCATAGCAAAACTCCTGAGTTAATAAACGGGTACAGCAAAGTAGCAGGCTACAAATTCAACACTCAAAAAATCTGTAGTGTTTCTACACACTAGTAATGAATAATCTGAGGGGGATATCATGAAAAAAATCAATTCACAATTGCAATCAAAAGAACAAAATACTTAGGAATAAATTTAACTAAACAGACAAAAGACCTATACGGAGAAAACTATAAGAAATTGTTAAAAGAAATCACAGAAGACCTAAACAAATGGCAAGGCATACCATGTGAATGGATTGGAAGATGAAATATAGTAAAGATGCCATTTCTACCTAAATTGATTTACAGATTAAATACAATATCAATTAAAATCCCAAAATCTTACTTTCCAGAAATAGATAAACCAATAATCAAATTTATCTGGAAAGGCAGGGTGCCCCAAATAGCTAAAAGTATCCTGTGGAGGAAGAATGAAGGCAGAGGTCTCACACTACCTGAAATGCAGAATACAAAGCTACAGTGGTCAAAACACCATGTTACTGGCATAAAGATATATATACTGACTAATGGAAGCAAATGGAGTGTTCAGATATAGACCCTCTCATCTATGGACAATTTTGATAAGACAGTCAAGCAAACTTATCTGGGACAGAACAATCTCTTCAACTAATGATGCCTAGAGAACTGGATATCCACATGCAAAAGAATGAAAGAGGATCCATGTCCACACCTTATAGAAAAATTAACTCAAAATGGATCAAAGACCTAAACATTAGATCTAAGACCATAAAACTGTTAATAGAAAATGTAGGGAAATATATTATAAATCTTATAAGAGGAGGTAGCTTCCTAGACCTTGCACCCAAAGCATGAGCATTGAAGAAAGAAAGAAATGGGAACTTCTAAAAATTAAACAATTTTGTGCATCAAAGAACTTCGTCAAGAAAGAAAAGGACAGCCTATATAATGGGAGACAATATTTGGAAAAAATATATCACATAAAGGTCTAGTATACAGAATATATAGAGATTCTTCATCTGAACAACAGAAAGACAGACAACTCAATTACAAAATGGGCAAAAGACTTGAACAAACACTTCTCAGAAGAAGAAATACAAATGGCCAAAAAACACATGAAAAGATGTTTAACTTTTCTGGCTATTAGGGAAATGAAAATCAAAACTACAATGAGCTATCACCTCACATCCACCAGAATGGCCATTATCAACAAAACAAAAAATGCAGCTGCTGGAGAGGATGTGGAGAAAGAAGCACACTTATCCATGGTTGGTGAGAATGCCAAATGGTACAACTGCTGTGGAAGACAGTGTAGCGATTTCTCAGGAAGCTAAGTAAAGAATTGCTGTATGGCCCATCAATACCATAGCAAGTTATCTAATCAGAGGACATGAGGGCAAAAGCATAAATGGACATTTGCACACCAATGGTAATGGTAACATTATTTACAATTGCCAAGAGATGGAAACAGCCAAAATAACCATCAACAGAGGAGAAGCTAAGCAAGCTGTGGTATATACATACAATGGAATATCATGCAGCTGTAATACAAAATAAAGTCATGAAGCATGTAACAACATGGATGGCCCTTAAGAACATTATGCTGAGTGAGATTAACCAGAAACAAAAGGACAAATAATGTATGGACTCACTGATATGAACTGACTTTCGTGAATGAAATTGGTGAATTTCAGTTGGTAACAGAGACCATCAGGAGACAGAAATACGGTATATATTGAGTAATTGGAGCTGAAGGGATATAGATTGCACAACAGGGCTGATTGTAAAAATTCAGAAATGGATAGCACAATGCTACCTAATAGTAATACAATAATGTTAGAACACAGAATGAAGCTGAATGTGAGAATGGTAGAAGGAGGAGGCCAGGGGAAAATCATTTGTGATTTCACAAATGAAATCAGAAGGAAAGATAGACAATAAAGTCTGGGATGCTATAATCTAGGAATGCCTAGAGTGTATAATGATAGTGACTAAATGTGCAAATTTTAAATTTTTCTGCATAAGGAAGAACAAAGGAATGTCAATAATGCATTGTGTTGAAATAGATGGTAATTAATATTTTAAAACTTTTTTACTTTTTATTTATTAATTAAAAAAATGACAACAAACAAAAATATTAACATATATTCCATTCTACATATACAATCAGCAATCCTCAATATCATCACATAGTTGCATATTCATCATTTCTTAGAACATTTGCATCAATTCAGAAAAAGAAATAAATAGACAACAGAAAAAGAAATAAAACGTTAACAGAAAAAAAATTTTATACATACCATACCCCTTACCCCTCCCATCCATTGATTGCTAGCATTTCAAACTAAATTTATTTTAACATTTGTTCCCCCTATTATCTATTTTTAGTCCAAATGTTCTACTCATCTGTTGATATGGTAGGTAAAAGGAGCATCAGACACAAGGTTTTCACAATCACAGAGTCACATTGTGAAAGCTATATCATTGTTCAATCTTCATCAAGAAACATGGCTACTGAAACACTGCTCTACATTTTCAAGCAGTTCCCTCCAGCCTCTCCACTACATCTTGAACAACAAGGTGATATCTACTTAATGCATAAGAATAACCTCCAGGATAGCCTCGCGACTCTGTTTGGAATCTCTCAGCCATTGATACTTTGTCTCATTTCACTCTTCTCCCTTTTGGTCAAAAAGGATCTCTCAATCCCTTGATGCTGAGTCTCAGCCCATTCTAGCATTTTTCTCAATCCCTTGATGCTGCATCTCAGCTCACTCCAGGATCTGTGTCCCACGTTTCCTGGAAGATCCACAACTCTGGGAGTCATGTCCCATGCAGAGAGGGGGAGGGTGGTGAGATTGCTCATCATGTTGGCTGGAGAGAGAGGCCACATCCGAGTAACAAAAGAGGCTCTCTTGGGGGTGAATCTTAGGCCTAGATTTTAAGTAGACTTGACCTATTCTTTGTGGGGTTAAGTTTCATATGAACAAACCCCAAGACTGGCGGCTCAGCCTATAGGTTTCGTTGTCCACACTGCTTGTGAGAATATCAATAATTCAACTTGCAGAAGTTGAATTTCCCCCCGTTCCCACCATTCCCCGAAGGGGACTTTGCAAATACTTTTCCACTCACTGATTAAATCAATCTGGGATTCATCGGGGCATCACTCTGGACAAACCAACAAAATCTCATGTCCTACCTGAGATTCCAAGTACTTTAGGCGTTCAATCAGACTATCTACATAAGTTATATTAGGAAATGCACTAGGCAAATAAAATTTTTTTGCTTTAGTCTCACACATGAGGTGACATTTTAAAATATTACCATCTATTTTCAGCACCCTGCAATAATGACATTCCTTTGTTCTTCCTCATGCAAAAACATTTTTAAATTTTGTACATTGTACATTTCACTATTATTGTACACTCTAGGCATTCCTAGATTATACCATCTCAATCTTTAACATCTATGTTTCTTTCTGATTTCATTTGTGCCCTCAGCCCTCCTCCCTCTATCATTCTCACATGCAGCTTCATTTAGTGTTTTAACATAATCATATTACAGTTAGGTATTATTGTGCTGTCCATTTCTGAGTTTTTGTATCCAGTCCTATTGCGCAGTCTTTATCCCTTCAGCTCCAATTACCCAATATCTTACCCTATTTTTTTTTTTACCAAATAAACGTTTTCTGCTTGTCTCACACATACATTAAACAGATCAAAGCAGAAAAATCACATGATCATCTCAATTGATGCAGAGAAGGCCTTTGACAAAATTCAACATCCTTTCCTGTTGAAAACACTTCAAAAGATAGGAATACAAGGGAACTTCCTTAAAATGATAAAGGGAATATATGAAAAACCTGCAGCTAATATCATCCTCAGTGGGGAAAAACTGAAAACTTTCCCCCTAAGATCAGGAACAAGACAAGGATGTCCGCTATCACCACTGTTATTCAACATTGTGTTGGAAGTTCTAGCCAGAGCGATTAGACAAGGAAAAGAAATACAAGGCATCAAAATTGGAAAGGAAGAAGTAAAACTATCACTGTCTGCAGATGATATGATATTATATGTAGAAAATTCTGAAAAATCCACAGCAAAACTACTAGAGCTAATAAACAAGTACAGCAAAGTGGCAGGTTACAAGATCAACATTAAAAAATCTGTAGTGTCTCTATACACTAGTAATGAACAATCTGAGGGGGAAATCAAAGAACTAATTCCATTTACAATTGCAACTAAAAGAATAAAATACTTAGGAATAAATTTAACTAAAGAGACAAAAGACCTATACAAATAAAAATATGAGAAACTGTTAAAAGAAATTACTGAAGACCTAAATAGATGGAAGGGCATACCGTGTTCATGCATTGGAATATCAAAGGCCTTCTCTGCATCAATTGAGATGATCATGTGATTTTTCTGCTTTGATCTGTTTAATGTATGTGTGAGACAAGCAAAAAACATTTATTTGGTAAAAAAAAAAAATTATATTTTGACTAGTGCATTTCCTAATATAACTTATTGTACAGCTTAATCGAACACCATAGTACTTAGAATCTTGCATAGAGCATGAGATAGTGTAAGTTTATCAAGAGTGATGCCCAAATAAATCCCAGAGTGATTTGAACAGTGAATAGGGAAGTATTTGCAGATTTCCTGGGAGGAATTGTGAGAAAGGGGGAAAATTCGACTTCCCCAAATATAAAATTCTTGATATTCTCACAGACAGTGGGGACAGCCAAATCAATAGGCCAGGCATCCAATCTTGGGGATTGTTCATATGAAACTTAACCCTGCAATGGATAGGTTAAGCCTACTTAAAATTAGGCCTAAGAGTCACCTCCAAGAGAATTCTTTTGTTGCTCAGATGTGGTCTCTCTTTCTTTGACAACAGAACAAGCAAATCCAGTGTCCTCTCCCTCTCTACATGAGACATGATTCCCAGGGATGTGGACCTTCGTGGCAATGTGGTACAGAAATCCTAGAATGAGCTAGGACTCAGTACCAAGGGATTGGGTAAACCGTCTCGACCAAAATGGATAGAGAGAAATGAGACAAAATAAATTGTCAATGGCTGAAAGATTCCAAACAGATTCGACAGGTTATCTTGGAGGTTATTCTTATGCATTAAATATATATCACCTTTTTAGTTAAGGTGTAACAGAGAGGCTGGAGGGAACTGCCTGAAAATGTACAGGTGTGTTCCAGTAGCTGTGTTTCTTGAAGATGAATGTATAATGATATAGCTTTCAAAACGTGACTGTGTGATTGGGAAAACCTTGTGTCTGATGCTTCTTTTATCTATATCATGGAAAGATGAGTAAAATACATTGATTAAAAATAAATAAATAGTAAGGTGAACAAATGTTAGATTGAATTTAATAAAAATTGAAATGATACTGATCAATGAAAGGGAGGGAAAAGGGCTATCGTATGTATGAAATATTTTCTCCTTACTTTTTATTGCTTTTTCTGAATTGCTGCAAATATTCTAAGAAATTATGATGAATATACAACTATGTGATGAAGAAAAAGAATGTTCATATTGTATGGTGATTGGTTTTATTAATAAAATTTAAAGAAAAGTATTCCCAGGGGCGTGTTTTACTTCTGCATCTCCAAAGGTCTCTGGCTATATGAGCTGTTAGCTCTGAGCTTTTCCCAAAATTTGTCTCTTTCAAAGGCCTCCAGTAAGCAACCCCACCTTGAATGGGTGGATGCATCTCCATGGAAACCAGCAAATCAGAAGTTACTACCCACAATTGTGGGTCACATTTCCAAAGAAATAATAAAAAAGATCCCACCCAGGATTAAAGAGCATGGCTTTTCTGGGGCAAACAACAGTTTCAAACTGGTACAGCTTCCATGTATTATGACTACTTTCCAGAAACCTACAACCTCCAGATCAATTCTTAGGTTGGATAAGTCCTAAACACAGAGGGGCCAGACTCTTCAGAACATCAACTAGTTCATCCCCATATTCAATATTATTGACAGTCCCTTCCAACATGAAAAGTTAGAATGGTCATAGTTTGGGCATAGTCCAGATATCCCCAAAGATTGGGATAATGATCAAAGATGATGATGGAATTATATAGATAAGGTAGGGTTTAATAAATGAGTATAATTAGGGAATCATCATATTGATAGTTCTTGTAGTCTCCAGTATCTTGGAGCAGCTAGAAGTAAAAGCCTAAAATTGTGGAATTGTAACCCATACTAAACTCTGTAATCTGTTCTACAACTAATTGTTGCAGTGTGCTTTGAAATGTATTGCATTTTTGTATTTATGTTATTTTTCTGAATAAAAAAGAAAAAAGAAAGAAAGATGCTGAATCCATTTACTCTGTGAAATAAAAAAATGTGTATAAATATGCATATTAATTTCAAGTTTCCTTTCTTTTTATAGTACTTGGAATGTTATCTGGAAGATAAATAAATATAAGCCTTAATATAAAATTTTGTAAAATATCTTTAATCTCTTTTTAAAAACCTTATTCCAACACATGATATTATTTGCTATTAGGTGCATTGGTAACTAAATTGTCTATCAGAAAATCTGTAAATATCTGGAAGGTTTCAAACAAGGTGTTTTCATTTCCCTCTTGTACTCATCATACCCACAGATCTATAACAAAACTTAAACTCTTTTTGAAAAGCAAAGTTGTTTCCTAATTCTTATTTTCCATCACTGTGATTCTATTCAAGCAACCCATAAGAACCATTAGACTGTGTTTTTAAAGGATGTTGTAATTTTTAATTTACAAAAACCTGAGATAGAGTATAAAGTTCCAAATGAAAGAGTAAAATTTAGAATTAAAAAACTTATAAAGCACAGAACAGAAATAGGAATTATTTAATAGAAAATAATTGGACAGAAATAAAGAACACACAAATTGGTATGTCTAAGCCCCAAAACTATTAATTACCCCAATTAAATATACATAGAATATTTGTTTCTATTTGGGTAGCATCATTGGCTGACTAAATTTAATGACATTTTTCAACATACATAGCAAATATTTGGATTAAAATAGAAAAATGAACAATGTGTTATACATAATATTAACAATTAAACAACTATCATGAATGTCCAAATGTCAGATTAAAAAGACTTTATGTTCAAATTCAATTGTTACTGTAATAATTACCATTGCACTTCTTAATATAATATTTCCAATACAATTTTTTGATGGGAAAAATTATCTCACTGATTATGCACAAGCATATACACACACAAAATACACATGCACACGTACAAACTCACATACACACACCTATACATATTGATAAATATAGGTACGTGTGTGTATATAAGTCTGTGTGTATGTATATATATATATTTCCCATTTGTGCACTTTGCTGTGGAATCTAATAGGTGAAAAAATATTTCTATGTGTCTCAAGTGAAAGGCCACTGAGAAGTGGTAGAACAGTAGGGAGTAGAGGAATAAGCAGAGACCCTGAGTATGTGGAGGATAAAGGATGAACATGGACAGAGAAAATCAAAAGATTAAAAGTCAGCAGTTAAAGTCACAATTGACATAAAGTACACTATCATGATTAAGTGTAAGTATGGACCCATGTCCAAAGAATTTAAGGGAACTGCTGGTTTTTAATGCTGAAGATGTTAGGTCATGGGAAAGCAGGGCATATTGCAGATGTTGAGATAATGGGCAAAGGTTGGTAAAGAGCAGGAGTGCCTAAAATGCATAAAAGACTTAATATCTGTGAGTAATTAAATAAAATGGGGGGTAGAGGAGAGAAACAAAAGGTTTGGGGGGTCCTTGTTGCTTCCTATTGAAACGGAGCTCAAAGGATATTAAGGAATGATGAGAAAAAAAGAAAGGAAGAAAGAAAGAAAGACACAGATGGGCTCAGGGGGTCTGAAGTTGAGTTTACTTCAGACAGACTTCAGACAACTTTATTCTCAACCAGATCCTTGTTATATACCACAGGATGTCAATAGATATGCAGGCATTTCCTGAGGGAGCAAGATTCTTATCTCACAGTGTTCTTCATACTTAACATAACTGTTTTGGGTAAACATTCTCTTCCTCCCAGACTGCTCTACATAACAATCTCCACAGTTTACTGCTGCCATCCCGAGGCCAGCAGTTTGCAACAAATTCTGTAGGTCTTGCTTTAAACTCTTGGCTTCTACAGGTCCTGAGTATTATTAATGGCCCAAGGCAAAGGTGGAGTATTGGAAGTGATGATGGAATTGGGAAAAGTAGTACGCATGCCCTGGGATGCAAAATGAGAACAAGATGATGAAGGCCGCTGATTAGGAAACTGAGAATGAGTGAGACAAATGGACTGGGAGAAAATAACAAGGATTTTAGGGTTGAGTGATTACGGGGATCATTAGGAAGCTGTGGATACTCATGGTTGGGGACTAGGGAGCTTGAGGGTGAGAGGCAGAGAGGTCTGAAAAATGGTCTAACCTCAGTGGAATGGAGAAAATAGCAAAAGTGAAGGGATGGCAGTCATAAAGTTCACTAGATGAAGGTGGAGTCCAATGATAGGAGTTAAGAAGTCTCAGATGAATGTAAAGCAGGGCAGTAGAAGTCTAGGAAGTGTCTAATGGTCACTGGGGTAGTGGGGTGGTTGGTGGAGGTCACTGGGAGAGATCAAGGGAGTATGGAAGGTCAAGTTGGAGGGTGGAATGAGGATTGCCTCATAAATCACTCCAGATTCACCTTATGAGGCAAAAAATTGCTTAGATGAAAGACTCATGAAAACCTCCTCAAACTATACATAGAGTAGAGGAATGTGAGTAGGTTGAGAGTAATATTAATAGATGTCTTAGCTATGACTCTTGGGGTTAAACAATGGAATTGGTCATTGATGTTGACCACATTTATCAAAGAAAATAAAGTTACCAAAAATGGCACATAGTATATGTATTGTTTTTTGAGGTCGCACATGGTCCAGGAATCAAACCTGGTCTCATGCACGGAAGGCAAGCATTCTACCACTGAGCCACCCATGCACCCTATATATGTATTGTGACTTCTGGTCTTTGCAGTTCAAATTAAAAGAAAACGTTTTATTCATTGAAATTTATTTACCTGAGAGAAAAGACCAACTTGGTGCACACAGTTGAGTCTTCAGAATTGTAAGTTGCTTTAAATGTAGAGGCTTAGGGAAAGCCCAGCCATACAGTTCCCCTGTGTGTGAAGAGGAGTTCATGAGGAACATGAGAAACTAGACCAGCCTGGCATGTTTAAGCTTCACCCCACACCCCATATCCTCAGAGCTACCACCTTCCACCTCACTCTCATATGAAGTCCTCATGATGGCTATTCACCTGAAGTACTTTCTGATAAGGAGATAGGGAGGTTTGAGAAGAGAGAACTGACAGTTAATCCAGGCTGCATTCACAGCCACTGAGCAGAGGCTTCTCTGTCCACAGTGGCCCTGAGTGTGAACACAGCCATCAAAGCAGGGGTCTGAGAAAAATCAGCCCCATTCTTGCCTGATCCGACTGGACATGGGCCCACAACATCCACAAATCTATAAGAATTAATGTCAGCCACATACCTGACTTCATATTCCCCCCATGACCCACATTCACAAAGAGAAGAACCAATAAATCTATCAAAAGATGCTGGATCTCAATGTGTGACCCTGGATCTGGAGCTCTAGCATCATAAAGGAAAACTCAAAGGAATAAGGATTCTTCTTCCCTGGCCCAGACTTCCACAATCAGAACCCTGCTGAAGGACTTTTAAGTCCATTCTTTTACAAGGTCTCTAGGTGAATCCATACAAGCTTTATTTGAGAGCTTTACATTAAATTTTAACTCATCCTGAAATGTTATGAGAAAAAAAAAACACTAGGGAAGAACACTATGCATGAGGTAAAGTTAATTCATTTTCCTGAAAACCCCAAACTAGCTTTACAACTAAAAATAATCCAACTCATAACACACACTCTGTAAAATCCAAGGAAAAGGGTGGTGAAACTGTGGCTCAGTGGCAAAACTCATGCCTGCAATGCCAGAGACCTGGGTTCATTTCTCAAAGACTGATCATGTCACCACCAAAAAAAAAAAAATCCAAGGAAGAAATCAAAGTCTGAAGCTCTGATAACATGAATACTAAAAATGCTGTCTGAAAATATACTTTAAGGACACAAGAAAATGAAACAATATATTTCCAATGTTCACCTCCCAGACAGGAAAGATCCCCAGGAGAGATAAAAATGAATTTCTACCCATCATGAATGAAGGAAGGACCCACAAGTAAAGTAATAAAAGGAAAATAGGTAAACAATTTGGAGACAAATAAACTCATCCAGTGAGTACTGTCTTATGTTATATACAGCGTTTTTAATAATAATGTAGATGCCAATACAGTTGTCACCATTTCACTTACTTATAATTATTAAATACACTGACCACACACTTGGTCTGTGATGTTGGGATGTTAAAAGTAGATGTAGAAATGTTTCCATAAGAAAAATTCATGAGAATGGAAAACAACAAGGTATAGAGAATTTTATCAGCTGTCACACTGATGATAAAAATAGCAGTGCAGAAGAAAATTAAACCCCAAAGAAATTATCACAGAAAACCTTGGGCTAGCAGAAGATGATTTGCTCACACACAATAGTTCCATCTTGATTACATTAGCATGAATGCAAGAATGTCCTTAGGCAGGAAAAATTTACCTGGAGAGGGAGTTCCTCATCCACCTCATCCTTTCCAGATCTTACTGGTAAATCCACTGTGATTTATTGACTTGCCCAGTTTCCACAATCTCAGCTTCTGAAGATAGGTGGGGAGAATATTTTCTGTTTCCCTTGAGATCCAGTCTTCAGTGCCCAGGAATTAAGCAAATGGCATATAGCTATATTGAAAAGGTTTTTAGATTACTTAAGTTTTCAATCATTTAATAATATATTTCAGAATAGCATCGGATTCAAAATTTGAAAAGAAGTGGGAATCAACAGGAGACTTCTGGTACTGGTTTTATTTATTCAATACAATCATGCATCCACTTGAATTGAGGAACACAGTACCAGAGGATGAGATCAGTGACAAGTGGGCACATGATAAGGTGTCTTGACTGGCAATTTTTATGGGAATGCTTCAGATTAGGAAGCACAGGCCTATGGCCTGTGAACAGGAATAGGTTGTTTGAAATATCTCCACAAATTGAGAATGTACTTGTCCCAAGTGCACAAGAATTTAAATTGGAACATCTAATGTTTATAAGAACCCATTAAGAGCAGCTGGAGGCTGCATAGTATATTTAAGACAATTGAAGAAAATGATAAATTCTCAGTATGTTGAGGATATTTTCAAGCTTGTTTTCTCATAGAACATCTTCCATTCTATGACACAGCTGTTTCATAAGTTTATTCCCAAAGTATTCAATACATTAGTTCATCCAATTTGCCTGTATTACCCTCACTCCAATCTGAGATCTGCGTTGGACAGGTCAGAAGTGATATACTCCATGTTTATCCACCTTAATCCAAGATTTCCATCTTTATCAGGATCACTAGCTCAAGAGTGGGGACAAGAAATGGATCCAGATGGTTCATAAAAAAACCCAGTTAACATTGTCAATATTCCTTGTCATGTGGATACTTAAAGTTGCAATATTTTCTAATTGTAGAATTGTGGGATTACATGATATATCCTTAGTCATCAAGTGCTTATATTTTACACCTTTAAAGAAGGTGTATCCTAAGAGAACCTCTTCTGTTTCTCAGATGTGGTCTCTCTCTCTCGGGCAACACAGCAAGCAAACTTACTGCCCTTCTCCTGTCAACGTGGGACATGACCCCCAGGGCTGTGGACAGAAATCTTAGAATGAGCTGGACTCAGCATCAAGGGATTGAGAAAATCTTCTCAACAAAAAGGAGGAAGAGCTAAATGAGACAAAATAAAGTGTCAGTGGCTGAGAGATTCCAAACAGAGTTGAGAGGTTATCCTGGAGGTTATTCTTATGCATTAAACAGATATCACCTTGTTAGTCAAGAGGTAATGCAGAGGCTGGAGGAAACTGACTGAAAATGTGGAGCTGTGCATTTGTGGTCACATTTCTTTAAGATAATTCTATGATGATATGGCTCTCACAGTGTGACTGTGTGTTTGTGAGAGCCTTGTGTCTGATGCTCCTTTTGTCTACTTTGTTGATGGACAAGTAAAATATATGGATTAAAAATAAATAAATGACAGGGGGAACAGATGCCAAAATAAATTTAGTAGCTTAAAATACTGGTGAACACTGAAGGGGAGCAATAAGGGGAATGATATTTATGAATTTTTTTCTATCTTCTTTTTATTGCTTTTTCTGAATTGATGCAGATGATCTAGGAAATTATCATGATGATGAATATACAAAAAAGGTGTAAAATGCTAAGACCTCATTTAAGATGGTGTATAAAATTCAACTTAAGGAATGCATTATTGCAATATACAATTTTCACAATATCTCAATATTTAAAATAATCATAAACATTTTTCATCTTCATACCAGGATGTGTCTGAATCCTACTTTGATGGTTGTTTTAGTTTGTTAGCTGCCAGAATGCAATATACCAGAAACAGAACAGCTTTTTAAAAGGGAAATTTATCAAATTGCGAGTTTACAGTTCTAAGGCTGAGGAAATGTCCCCATTAAAACAAGTCTATAGAAATGTCCAATCTAAGACATCTAGGGAAAGTTACCTTGGTTCAAGAAGGCTGATGAAGTTCAGGTTTCTCTCTCAGCTGGAAAGGCATTTGCCAAACTCCACATCATCTGCTAGCTTTCTCACCTGGCTTCCTGTTTCATGAATCTCCCCAGGAGGCATTTCCTTTTTTTATCTCCAAAGATCGCTGCCTGGTACACTTTGTGCTTATCATGGCTATGTCATTCCACTCTGTAAGAATCTCCTGCATTTCCTCTTTTATAGGATTCCAGTAAAGTAATAAAGACCCAGCTGAATGGGTGGAGACACTTCTGCACCTAATCCATTTTAACAACCACTCTTGATTGAGATACACCTCCAGAGAGATGATCTAATTATGGTGTCAAAAATACACTACTGAATAAGGATAAGAACAAATAGCTGCCTTTACAAAATGGAATTGGACTTAAAACATGGCCTTTCTGTGGTACATGCATCCTTTCAAGCTGGCACAGTGGAAGGGTTCTCATAGAATAACTTCTATTCTATGACATAGCTGCTTCCTACTTTTATTTCCAAAGTATTCAATACATTAGTTCATGTCATTTGTCTGTTTTACCCTCACCCCAATCTGAGAACTGTTTATGGACAAGTCACAATGGATATTCCCTAATCTTCTCCTTCTTAATCTAACATTTCCGTCTTTACTGGGATCACTAGATCAGGAGTGAGACAAAGGAAAGGATCCAGATGGTTCATAAGAAACCACTTTAGCAGTGCCTGTATGCCTTTTCATGGGGAGGCTTTAAGTTGCAATATTCTGTAATAATAGAATTGTGCAATTATGTGATATATACTTCTTGCTCAAAAATTTTATATTTTACACCTTTAAAAGAGGGTGTAACTCTAGGCCTCATTTATGATGGTGTGCAAAAGTTAACTTCAAGAATGTATTATTGTAATACATGTTTTTCACAATATCTCAAATAATTAAACCAATCATGAACACTTTTCATCTCCAAACAAGGATGTGTCTGAATCCTACTTTGGTGGTGGTGGTGACACAATATACAATAATCTCCAAACTATTAAATGACACAGTCTAACAACAAGACATGTTTAAGCAAACTTTTTGTTTGGAAGCTTCCAGAAGTGGAATGGCTTTTGAAAGGGGGATGCTAATACATTACAAGGTGAAAGATCGAAGCCAGTCAAACATCCAAACTAAGGCATCCAGGGGAAGACCCCTTAATTCAAGCAAGCCAAAGCATCAATAACACCTCTGTCAGCCCAGAAGTCACTCTAGTCCTTTCCTCATGGGCCCCATGGCTCTCAGGCTCTGTTCCCCTGTGAGCTCCTCAATTTGCTTCTCCAAGGTTGATTCCATCTCCTGGCTTCTCTTGCCTCTCTCCAGGGTTTGGCTTGCTTAACATCTCATTGCAGTTTCTGCTGGGCTCCAAACACTTCCAAAGATCCATGCCTCCCTCCTCTATGCATCCACTTCTTCCAGCCCTTCTGTGAAGTGTCTGTCAGTTCTGAGTCTTCTGTCATTTCTTTATGCTGTGCCATTTCTGAGGTTTCCCCCAAATGTTTTCACTTTAGAAGGATTCCAATAAACTAATCACAAAACACCTGAATGGGTTCTAATCTCATATTATCTAATCAAAAGGTGATTCCCACAATTGGGCATGCCTCATCTCTATGGAGGTAATCTAATCTATTAGTGACCTATAGTGTAGCATTGAGTTTAATAGTAAGGGCAGCTCCCACAAGGTCTGTTCCATACTAAAACATGGCTTTTACAGAGTATGTATTTTCAAACCAGTACAAAAACTATGCTACATGCCTTCAATGAAATACCACTAAGTTATACAAAATAATCCAGTGGTCTATCTAAGCACATGAGCATATATCATAGGCAACACTTGGAGTGAAATGAACTAGTATCAGTAGGTCTATCCTGCACAATTAATTCAATTAATATGAAATTCTGAAAAACAGAAACTTATGTTGTCAGAAATCAGATCAGCTTCCCAGGATATGAGTTTGGGAGGAGATAGTGATTTCCAAGAGACAGGAGGAAAATCTTTGGGGTCCTGAAAAATCTCTATACCTAGATTCTGATGATGGTTAGAGCACTATACGTATTTCTCAAACTCTTAGAACTGAACACAAAAACAATGATGAAATCTACATTGTGGAAATTAAGCCAATATGTCATAGTTTGAAATGGTTGTTACATAGTCAGAAATGCCATAAGGATAATCATAGAAATAGGTCCATGACTTTTAGTTTATTAAAGATGCTAAAACTCAATTTGTAAGAAATGGAATGGCTTTTATTAAAGGTCTTTATCCAGTTTCAAGTTTACAGATGTAAGGGCTCAAAAGTGTCCAAACTGAGCCACCCAGAATGGACAGCTTGACTTCCAAGGAAGGCTGAATGGCCTCCGGAATTTCTCTACCAGATGGGAAGGCATGTGGCTGGCATCTAAGGTCCTTACTTCACTCCACCAGGCAAAACTCTGGGATCCAGCTTTCCAAGCATCTCATGGGAACAAGGCCATGTCTACTGTCCATTGACTCCTGGTTTGTTGCAGCAGGTAATGGTCCCAGTGGCCTCGCCTCTGACCATCTCTTGGTCTCAAATCCTCTGCAAATATTTGCATGTCTGTCAGCTCTGACCTGTCTGTCTTTCTCCATGAGCACTCTGAAGGACTCCAGTAAACTAATCAAGACCCACCCTGATTGGATGGAGACACATCCCCATTTAATGAAAAGTTAACACCCTTTTGGCACCTCTCTGTGAAAATTATCTGATCAAACCGTCCCATCGCTACAATCAGGACTAAAGAACATGGTTTTTCTGGTGAACAGAAAATATTGAAACCCAGAAAAAATGACCATTATCAGTATTAAGTTAAAGAGTCTCTTTGTTAGATTCCTGTAATTTATTAAGGCACAGTTGTCTGAAGTCTTCCCTGGGACATCTGTATATTTTTGAGCAAGAACAGAGTACTGTTCTAACTGCAAGAGCTGTGTCAACTAGGGATAAGGGTTGCATGTGTCTCTGCTGGAGCCTAGTCAGATCCACAGATGTTGCTGCCTCCTGATTCTCCATGGAAGGAATGGGCCCTTTGTCCCACAGAAGAGGCCTCAACTATGTCTCCATCATGCATTGGATCCTGAGTGTTGGAAAGTTGGGCTGGGATGAGCCAGGCTTCAGCAAGGAAACCATAGGCTGCCTGGGTGGCCATGGCTTTGAACTTCTGAGCTACAAAGCACAGACCTCCCCAGATATAGGTGATTGTGGAAAGCTGTTCCCAGGTCAGTGGGGAATGTACCTGCTGGGAACACTCCCCTATCATGTCCTGATAAATTCCTTAAGATGGGGCCTACAGGATACCAGGCTTTTCCTAAGAGGCAGTGGCTGATCTCCTGGGGATTGGGATTTGGGCCCTGTGCTG
The DNA here is from genome assembly GCF_023851605.1 of Tamandua tetradactyla. Lineage (NCBI taxonomy): Eukaryota > Metazoa > Chordata > Mammalia > Pilosa > Myrmecophagidae > Tamandua > Tamandua tetradactyla. The sequence goes on from NC_135342.1 coordinate 7,428,943, forward strand.
CACCCAGTGGATGACCTTGAAGGTCCAGTCAGGTATGCATCTTGGCTCTTCTGGATCTTGCTGTAGACACCAGAATTGGAGGCCTGTCTTTTCTTCTTTCCTTAGGTCATGTTGCGTTCAGTGACCAGAAAAGACCCTACAGAAAAACATATGTGTGTCAATGGCCTGACTCCCCTTTCAGTTATTTTGCCACGAGTGAGGTTTCTTCAAAATATCAGAAACACTCACTGTGTCCTGGTACCAGAGTCTCTGGAAAGAAGCAAGACCCATTCTCAGTCCCAAATGCTCCCTGGATTCTGGCACCTTCAAAAACACACTGAAGCTACCATTGCCCTGGACAAATATATCTGCTTGCCTGCCTGTGGTCCTTACCACCAAAAAGTAAGCTCCTATCTGGTTGCCCAGGCTTGATATCCCTGGTAGGGGTTTTCATGTTCCTGGATTTCTCTCCTTGAGAGCTGCCCTCAGATTCTTTGGGTAAAGAGAGAATAGATGAATGCCTGTAAGTGAACACTCCAAAAACCTGTTTCGTCTGGGACAGACAAGTCACTGTCATGGCAAATGAACCTCAGTAACTACCTGTTCCCCAGATTCTGGTGTCCTGGCTGCCAGTGAGCTCCCAGCTCACCGCCCAAGGACTCTGAGACACCTCAGGCCTTGGAACTCCTTGTGAGAGAAGAATAATATCCTAACTGAAACCCATATTCTGTCATTTCTCATTATGAGCCTGTTTTTCTTAAAATAATTCCTTAATGGACTCTCTAGGGAACCAAAGCTCTGAGCCAATTTCTATTCTAGATTTCTGGGTCATTCTCTCAAGGAGGCTGTTAATTCTTCCTGACAGTTGTAGCGGAGGCATAGCATTCCATGTGAGGATTTCCACCTTTCTCAAAGCACCCTGAAGGCTCTAACATCATTGTCCCATCCCTCTTCCCCAAATAAAGCCAAGAAAACATATGTGAGTCTGCATATTTGCCCGTATCCCTCCTTCCAACTTTGTAAAAATATCCCAAAGGCCTACCTTGTCTTTGAATGGGGCTCTCCCTTGACCTGCATGAGACTTACTCTCTTTCCTATCAGGGAATTTTTCCTCCATATTTAAGCTCTTTTCCTTAAAAGAGCTCTGTTGGAAAGATGGCTGTTCTGCAGCCCTTTGGTGGAGGGTCAATGGGACTTCACACTCCAGTTTCCATGCCAATCTCTGAGCCCAATGGCAAGGTCCTCTCTCTTCCTGGTCCAGGGTCAGAATGAAGGGTGGCCTGAAGGTCCTGCCTTTTATTAGCTTCTCAGACAACTGGGTGTGACTTATTCTGAGTGGTTGTAAACATTCCTCTTCCCACGACTTCCCCAGCCCCTACTCATTAGCCCCCCAGCTGCTTTGTGATTGGAACATTTTTCATTTGCTCATAGTGGACGCCAGATATAGACAAAGTCAGAGTTATGCAGGGTCTGGTCATCACATCAAAAGCCAGGAGAACAGATCCAGTGGGCAAGAGAGGCAAGATGACAGATTCTCATTTCAATTTCATCTACACTCGGAAGCCTACAGCTTTTCTGCAACTTCCTCCACCAAGAAATGAGAATTTAGGGCCATCAGTATGTCAAAAAGTAAACATGCAAATCTGAAACATTCCATCTATAGTAGTGGAGTACTGCCCACCTATTTGTAATCTTCTTGTCTTCCATAATTTCAGGCTACATAAGGTACAAGAAAACCGATCCTCAAAAGTCAAGTGTAGACCAAACCCCGATCATGGGGTGTGATTTAATTTCAACTCCAAGGCTTGGGATAAGAGGAGAGTCAACCCAAAGTCTGGAAACACAGGTTATTACATGAGGAAAAGTTACCATCAATGGTGTCAATGAACATATTTCAAAATTACCACACATTGTTGAGAAAGCAACACTAGCATTGAAGTATAAATACTTGTTGGAAACATATTTGTTGTAGAGATATGATTATTTATTTTCAAACTTTAAAAATTAAATTGTAACCATTCACAAAAGTAAAGAAATAGGAGAAACACTCTGACAGCATTTGGCCAGGCTTGTATCACCCATTCCTTACATCCCTATTGGCCAGGGGGAATGGAGCTGAGTTAATTTAATCAAATCCTTGATTTATGTCATTTCACTCAGAAGTACTTCTTATCTTATGAATGTTTTGGCTCTCAATTAATCCTTCATTTAAAATCATGGATTTAAAAGTCAAGATAATTCCCAATACACTGTTCAAACAAATAAAGCTATAAGATTTACTCTGGTGTTTTCTTGGCCCAAGACCTAAAAATTTTCCTACATTACAATTATTATTTAGTAAAGTTTTATGTTTGGTATAGTCAATTTAATGGGTCAATTCTCAATTAATGGATACAGATTTTAAAACCTACACACAGAGAAAGAACCATAAATTTCAAATGGAACACAGAAGGGTCATGGTGTTCAAATCATAGGGACACCTTATGAGTCAAGGTAATACATTCATAACTTTAAAGACAGGTCAACGCAGGAGGAGACCTACAGTCACTTTTCTCATTGTCACTGTATTGACAGACATCGCCAGTCTTCTGAGCATTAAAATAATTATTGTAGCTTTTCATTAGTGTCTGATGTTGTACTTATCTACTTGTAAATGTAAGCAAAACAAATCAAACCCAGTATTTGTAAAAATAGGTCTCCACACAACTTCTGACTACAAAAAACAATCACCAAAATCAAAGACATTTACATTTATTTCAAAACAAATAATATACACTTAAGCAGATAGAATATCAAGGAAAGCATTTCGAAAATAAAACAGATTATAGTCTGGCTCTAGTCTTAAGCTCAGAAGAGGTTTCGTAAGAGAATTATAAAGTATTTCGCATTGGCATGGTAGAATATTTAAATAATTTGAGAGTGGCATGTTTCTCTAGGTGGAACAGAAATGTTTGTCTCCTGTAAGTAATGTCTACTTCAGTCAATACCAATCAAACGTTTTTTTATGGCTATGGCAATGCAATAATAAAATTTCTCAAAATGATGCATGTAAAATAGTAAAGACAAATTGATGAAAAATTGTATGAAAGAATACTACCAGATACAATACTCTATTATAATAAACTTCAAAGAAGAAAGTGGGGATGGCATAGTGATGAATGAAACAGGAAAAATAGCCCTGAGAGTGATGTTTTTGCATAATAAATATGGAAACGTCTGAGGCAGCTTCACATGTCTATAAGGAAATATCGGATTGCTCAATAAATATGGATATAGAGAATTTTAACTATATTCTACATCATATCATCTACATACAGCAATTCCACAAATATCATGGCCAAGAATGAAACTGGCAGACATGAGAACAGTCTGTCAAAGTTAGAACTTTAGATGATGTCATATATGGATATTTCTTTAAGAAGATAGAAATGTCAAGAAGCATGGATGGTGCAATGGTTACTCAGTGGCAGATTTCTTGACTGCCATGCTGGAAGCTTGGGTTCTATTTCTGGAGCCTGCCTATGCTAAAAAGAAAAGCCAGGGATGAAATCAAAGTTTGGAGCTCTGATAAAATAATCATTAGGAACTGCTGTCTGAAAGTATACTTTAAGGATACCAGAAAGGGAAAAAAATATATTTTCAATGTCTGTCACCCAGATAGGAAATTCCAGTAGAGATAAAAATGAATTTCTACCCATAATTAATGAAGGAATTGCCCACAAGTAAAGCAAGGAAAGGAAATGGGCAGGGAATTTGTAGGCCAGTAACCTCACACAGTGAGTAATATCCCACATTATACACAGTGCTTTTCACAATAATGTTGATACCAATTCAGTTGTCACCATTTCACTTACTTATGACTGTTAAAAACACTGACCACACACTTTGTCTGTGATGTCGGAAACTGAACTCCTCCTTCATGATGTGTACTTGTTTAAATGTCTCCAGAAGAAACTATGCCCCCAAGTCCTCAATTTAAAGATGTAAGAACTATACACATGAAGTGTTAAGCCCTAACTTTATGAACAGCCCTCTGTTCATAAAAAGGACATGGCCTGAGTGTCCTCATGGCAGCATTGACAGTGGGTGAAAATAGCTGGAAAGAGTAAAACCTTGTCATCAGATCAGACATTAAATGCAATCTGTCAAAAATCCAGTGTATCTACACAAGCAAAAAAGTGATGAAGTTGAATTAACACAAAGTACATGTATCAAGGAGACTTTCCAGAAATGTATTTACTTGGAGAACACTATGCACCTATGTAGAAGTACATTAATTGGGCACAGAATAATATATAATGTTAAAAGTCAATGCGGATATATTTCCATAAGAAAAATGATTGGGAATGGAAAACAACAAGGTGTAGATGATTTTATCAGCTCTGCACACTGGTAATAAAATAGCAGTGCAGAGGAAAACTAAACTCCCAAACATTATCACTACAACCCTTGGGCAGAAGATGATTTGCTCACACACAACAGTGCTATCTTGATCACACCTAACATGAATGCAAGAATGTCCTGAGGCACAAAAGCCCACCAGGAGAGGGAGTTTCCCATCCACCTCACCCTTTATGGATCTTACTGGCAACCCTACTGTGATCTATGGATTTGCCCAGTTTCCACAATCTCAGCTTCTGAAGACAAGGCGGGGAAAATATTTTCTTTCCCTTGAGTTCCAGACTTCATTGCCCAGGAATTAAGCAAATGGAAGTTAACTATATTGGACAGATTTTTAGTATTACTTAAGTTGTTAATTGTTTAATACTTTATCTCATGATAGAATCAGATTCAAAATTTACAGGTTTAAATTAAGCCTAAGAGTCACTCCCAAGAGAACCTCTTTTATTGTTCAGATGTGGCCTCTCTCTCAGCCAACACAAGAAGCAAACTCACTGCCCTCCCTCTCTGTACATGGGACATGACTCGCCGGAGTGTCGGCCTTCCTGGTAATGTGGGAGAGAAATTCTAGGATGAGCTGGGCCTCACCAACAAGGGATTGAGAAAAATCTTCCTGACTGAAAGGGGGAAGAGGGGAATGAGATAAAATAAATTGTCAATGGCTGAGAGATTCCAAGCAGAGTCGAGAGGTTATCCAGGAGGTTGTTCTCACATATTAAATAGATTTCACCTCTTAGTTAAGGCATAACAGACAGATTGGAGGGAACTGCCTGAAAATGTAGAGCTGTGTTCCAGAACCATGTTTCTTGAAATTAATTGTATAATAATATAGCCTTCACTATGTGACTGTGTGATTGTGACAACCTTCTCTCTGTTGCTTCTTTTATCTACCTTATGGACAGATGAGTAAAGTGCATGTATTACAAATAAATAAATAATAGGGGAAACAAATGTTAAAAATAAATTTGATAGATTGAAATGCTAGCAATCAATGAAAGGGAGGGGTAAGGGGTGTGGTATGTAGGAATATTTTTCCTGCTTTCTTTTTCTTAATTGATGCAAATGTTCAAAGAAATACTCACGATGATGAATATGCAACTATGTGATGAAAAAAAGTTAATATTTTATCTTAATTGGTTTTATTAATAAGAATTGAGAAAATAATATATGTGCTTGTACAGTTTTTATCAATAATTTTTTTTTAAAGTTAGCACCCTTTTGGCTCCTCTCTCTGGAACTGATCTGATCAAAATGGCCCATCCCCACAATATTGAATCAGAACAAAATAACATGACTTTTCTGGTGTACATAAAATTCTGAAACTTAGAAAAATGACCATTATTATTATTAACTTACAGAGTCCTTTTATTAGGTTTCTGTAATTTATTAGGGAAGTCTGTCTAATATGTTCCCTGGGACATCTGCATATTTTTTACCAAGAGGAGGGTCTTGTTTTCCCTGCCAGAGCTGTGTCAACTAGTGATGAGGGCTGCATGCATCCCTGCTCAAGCCTAGGCAGATCCACTGATGTTGCTGGCTCCTGATTCTTCATGGAAGGAATGGGCCCTCTGTCCCACAGAAGAGGCCTGAACTCTATCTTCATACTGCATTGGATCCTGAGAGTCATACTGTTGGGCTAGGATGAGCCTGTCTTCACCAGGGAAGCCATAGGCTGCCTGGCTGGCAGCTTAATGGTAAAATAATGTTAAAATTCGATGCAGATGTTTCCTAAGAAAAATGCTTGGGAGTGGAAAACAACAAGGTGTAGATGATTTTATCAGTTGTGCACACTGATGATAAAATAGCAGTGCACAGGAAAATTAAGCCCCCCCAAATTAAATTACAACAGCAAATGTTGGGCTAGCAGAAGATGATTTGCTCACACACAATAGTCCTGTCTTGATTACATTAGCATGAATGCATGAAGGTCCCAAAGCAGCAAAAAGTCACCTGGAGACTGAATTTACCATCCACCTCACCCTTTCTGGATTTTACTGGCAACCCAACTTTGATTTGTCGATTTTCCCAGTTTCCACAATCTCAGTTTAAGAGATTATTTTCACTTTCACTTGAGTTCCAGACTTCATTGTTCAGTGTGGTTATTAGGTTCAGGTGCCAACCTAGCCAAGTTAAGATGCCTACTTCTGTTGCTGTGGACATGAGCCAATGGCTTGTGAAGCTCTTCTGCTGCTGATTACATCTGCAGTTGCCTAGGAGTCATGCCTGCTGCAATGAATGATGTTTGCTTTAATTGGCTGGAAGTGTAAATGAGAGAGTTCAACATAGCATAGCCCAAGATGCTCAGCACCCCTTCTCTCAGTATTCACAGCTCATCCCAGGCCTTTGGAGATGCAGAAAGGAAACACCCTGGGGAAAGCTGTTGGAACCCAGAGGCCCGAAGAAAAGCCCAGCAGAGATCACCCTGTGCTTCCCACACAAAAAAGAACCTCAGTTGAAAGTTAGCTGCCTCTCTTTGAAGAAGTATATGCTTTTAACTAAAGAAATATCCTTTTATTAAAAGCCAGTCCATCTCTGATGTGTTGTATTATGGCAGATTTGGCAGACTAAAACACCCAGGAAATAAGCAAATGGTAGGTAGCTATATTGGAAAGGTTTTTAGCACTATTAAGTTGTTAATTGTCTAATACTATATTTCAGGATACAATCAGATTCCAAAATAGCAAGGAATTTTTCCCAATGAAATTATAAATGGGATCAACAGGAGACTTCTGGCATTGGTTTGTTTTTTCAATACAATCTTGCATCCACTTATCTACTTGCCTGCCTGTACTCCTCAGCATGTAATTTTAAGATCCTATCCAGTGGACAAAGGATTTCATTGGGGAGAATTTACACACCAACACTACCAATGTATATATTTCAAAGATGCCAGAAATTTTACTAAAAACAACACCAGTAATGAAGTACAAATAATTGTTGGGAACATATTTGTCAAAGTGATACATTATTTATTTTCAAAATTTAAAAATGGAATTTTAACCATTCACAAAATTAAAGAATAGGAAAGCATTTGGCCAGTTTTGTTTCATTCATTCCAAACATCTCCATTGGCTAAGGTGACTGGAGCTTAGATCATTTAATGCAAATCTTTGCTTTATTTCTGTTCTCTTGGAAGTAATTCTTATCATGTGAATGTTTTTGCTGTCAATTAATCTCTCATTAAAAATCATGGATGTAAAAGGCAATACAATTCCCACTATACTATTAAAACAGAAATGGCTATGTATTTTTCCTATTGTTTTGTGAAACCAAGACCATGAAATATCCAACATTACAATTATTTAGTAAATTTTGTCTGTCATAAGCAGTAATATCATCATCAAGTTAATGATGGTTACATTCTTATTTAATATATGAGATTTTGAAACTATAATGAAGAGAAACAACCATAAATTTTATATGGAACACATCAGGGTCTTTCTACTAAAACCATAGGGCACACCTAATGATTCATGTTAATAGATTCATGCCATTAAAGACAAGTAAACACAAAAGACAAACAAAGATGGGAAAACACACTATCATATCAGCAAAAAATAATTATTGGAGCTTTTCATTAGTGACTGATGATGTAATTATTTACTTGTAATTGTAATCAAGAATGATAAAACTCTGGTATTATTAAGTTTCAAATTCAGCACAACACCTGTGTGCAAAAAAAACGTACAAAAATCAAAGACAGTCACATATAGTTCCAAACTATTAAAATACCATTTAGAAGATGAAATACTAAGTATAGCAGTCCCACTTCAACAGTTCAGAGTCTAGCTCTAGTATTAAGCTCAGAAGAGATTAGGAAGAGAATTATCAACTATTCCACATTAACATAATGGAACATTTAAATAATTTGAGTTACATGTTTCTGTAGTTGAAACAAAATTTTTTTTCTTCCAAAACTAATGTATAATTCAGTCAATTTCAATCAAAATTTTTTTCTGAAAGTAGAACAAGGCAGTTGCAAAATTTTTCAAAGAGATGTATATAAAATAGCAAAGACAAATTGAAGAAATAATAGTGTGAAGGAATTTCCCTACCAGATACCACACACCATTCTAATAAACCCCTTTTTTTTTTGCATGGGCAGTCACCAGGAAATAAACCTGGTCATCCAGCATGGCAGAAGAAGTGGCATAACCCTGCCACTGCACCACCATTTCCCTCACTCTAATAAACACTTAAGAGGGTTTTGATTGTGCAATTATGAATGAAACAAGGAAAGTAGCCCTGTGATGGATATTCTTACATAATGAGTATTGAAATGTCAGAGCTTTATTTCATACCTGCAAGGAAATAATTGATTGGGCAATAATCAAAGATGAAAATAAGTTTGATTATATTCTCCCTCATGTCATTTATATACAGAAGTTTCACATGTATCAAGGGCCATGCATGACATTGTAAATATGAAAGCAGTGCATCAAAGTTTAAAACTTTGGATTATGTCATGGAGGAATACTTCTTTAAGAAGATATAAAATCCAGATGAGATCAGGTGCATTCAGGGTGGTATGGCCATGTGTATGGATTGGAAGACTAAATATAATTGAGATGTCAATTCAACCTCTAAATTGATTTACAGATTCAATGCAATACCAATCAAAATACCAGCAAATCACTTTTCAGAAATAGAAAAACCAATAAGGAAATTCACCTGGAAGGGCAGGGTGCCCCAAAATGCTAAAAAAATATCCTGAGGGAAAATGAAGCCACAGGTCTCACACTGCCTGACTTTAAGGCATATTATGAACCTACAGTGGTCAAAACAGCATGGTACTGGCATAAAGATAGATATATTGACCAATGGAATCAAATAGAGTTTTCAGATATAGACTCTCTCATCTATATACAATTGATCTTTGATGATGCAGTCAAGCCAACTCACCTGGGACAGAAAAATCTCTTCAATAAATGGTGCCAAGAGAACTGGATATCCATATGCAAAATAATGAAAGAAGACCCATATCTCACACCCTATGAAAAAGTTAACTCAAAATGATTAAAGACATAAACATTAGGTCTAAGACCATAAGACAGTTAGAGGAAAATGTAGGGAAATATCTTATAAATCTTATATTTGGAGGCACTTTTATAGACCTTACACCCAAAGCAAGAACACTGAAGAAAGAAAGAAAGAAATGGGAATGCCTCAAAATTAAACACTTTTGCACATCAAAGAACTTCATCAAGAAAGTAAAAAGACAGCCTATACAATAGGAGAAAATATTTGGAAACAACATATCAGATAAAGGTCTAATATCCAGAATTTATAAAGAGATTGTTCAGTTCAACAACAAAAAGACAGCCAATCCAATTACAAAATGGGAAAAAGACTTGAACAGACACTTCTCAGAAGAGGAAATAAAAATGGCCAAAAGACACATGAAGAGATGCTCAACTTCCCAGGCCATTAGAGAAATGCAAATCAAAACCACAATGAGATATAATCTCACACCCACCGGAATGGCCATTATCAACAAAAGAGAAAATGACAAGTGCTGGAGAGAATGTGGAGAAAGAGGCACACTTATTCATTGTTTGTGGGAATGTCAACTGGTGCAACTGCTGTGGAAGGCAGTTTGGTGGTTCCTCAAAAAGCTGAATATAGAATTGCCATATGACCCAGCAATACCATTGCTAGGTATCTACTCAGAGGACATAAGGACAAAGACACAAATGGACATTTGCACACCAACGTTTACAGCAGCATAATTTGCAATTACAAAGAGATGGAAACAACCAAACTGTCCATCAATATATGAGTGGCTAAACAAACTGTGGTATACACATATGATAGAATATTATGTAGCTTTAAGACAGAATAAAGTTATGAAGCAGGTAACAACATGAATGGAGCTTGAGGACATTATGCTGAGTGAGATTAGCCAAAAACAGAAGTTCAAATATTGTATGGTCTCACTGATATCAACTGACATGAGTGAATAAACTTGGAATAATTCATTGGTGACAGAGACCACAGGAGATATAAAGAGGGTAATTTATTGGGTAATTGGAGCTGAAGAGATACAGATTATGCAACAGGACTGAATATAAAAACTCAGAAATGGATAGCACAATACTACCTAACTGTAATAGTATTATCTGAAAACACTGAATGAAGCTGCATGTGAGAATGATAGAGGGAGGAGGGCTGGGACATAAATGAAATCAGAAAGAAAAAAAAAGTTAAACATTGAGAAGGTATAATCTAGGGATGCCTAGAGTGTATAACAATATCGACTAAATGTACAAATTTTAAAAATGTTTTTGCATGAGGAAGAACACAGGAATGTCATTACTCCAGGGTGCTGAAAATAGATGGTAATTAATATTTAAATATGTCACCTTATGTGTGAGACTAAAGCAAAAAAAATGTTTATTTGGTACAAAATTTATAGTTTGACTAGTGTAGTTCCTAAAATAACTTATGGAGATAGATTGATTGAACACCATAAGTACTTGGAATCTTGGGTAGTACATGAGATTTTGTTGGTTTGTCCAGAGTGATGGCCTGATGAATCCCAGGGTGATTTGATCAGGGAGTGGTAATGTATTTGCAAAATCCCCTTTAGGAAATGGTTAGAATGGAGAGAAATTAAACTTCCCCAAGTTGAATTCTCGATATTCCCACAAGCAGTGTGGACAACCAAAGCTATAGGCTGAGCCCCCGGTCTTGGGGTTTGTTCATATGAAACTTAACCCCACAAAGGATAGGTCAAGTCTACTTAAAATTTAGGCCTAAGAGTTACCCCCAAGAGAGCTTCATTTTTGCTCAGATGTGGCCTCTCTCCCAGCCAACAAAACAAGAAAACTCACCACCCCTCCCCTGTCTACATGGGGCATGACTCCCAGGGGTGTGGACCTTCCTGGGAACATGGGACAGAAATCCTAGAATGAGCTGAGACTCAGCATCAAGGGATTGAGAAAACCCCAGAATAGGCTGAGACTCAGCATCAAGGGATTGAGAAAACCTTCTCCACCAAAAGGAGGAAGAGTGAAATGAGACAAAGTGTCAATGGCTGAGAGATTCCAAACAGAGTCGAGAGATTAACCTGAAGGTTATTCTTATGCAGTAAGTAGATATTACCTTGTTATTCAAGATGCAATGGAGAGGCTGGAGGGAACTGCCTGAAATGTAGAGCTGAGTTCTAGTAGCTGTGATTCTTGATGATGATTGAATAATGATATAGCTTTCACAATGTAATTGTGAAAACCTTGTGTCTGATGTTCCTTTTATCTACCTTTTCAACAGATGAGTAGAACATATGAAACAAAAAAAATAATAGGGGGAACAAATGTTAAAATAAATTTGGTTTGAAATGCTAGTGATCAATGAAAGCAAGGGGTAAGGGATATGGTATGTATAATCTTTTTTGCCATTATTGTTTTATTTCTTTTTCTGTTGTCTTTTTATTTTTCTTTCTGAATTGATACAAATGTTCTAAGAAATGATGAGTATGCAACTATGTGATGATAATGAGAGTGACTATATATGTAGAACGGAATGATCATGTGTTAATGTTTTTGTTTGTTGTTAATTTTTTTAGTTAAAAAATTAATTAATTAAAAAAATAAAATATAAAATCTAAAGTTGAAATCAAATCTTGAAGCTCTGATAACATAAATGCTAGGAAAACATAAAAAATGCTCTTGGAAAAAATACTTAAAGAACTCCAGAATACGTAAGAGTACATTTCCAGTCTGTCTCCCAAAAATGAATTGCCTCCAGTATATATAAAAATGAATGTTTGCACACCATGAATGAAATGAATGAAAGATCCACAAGAAGAGCAATAAAAGGAAAATGGGCAGGCAATTCATAGACCAGTAAATTCATATGGAGAATAATGTTATGTTATATATGGTGTTGTTAAAAATTCAGTTGCCACCATTTCACTTGCAATCACTAATAATCCCGACAACACTGGGTCCATTATGTGGGGAATTGGACTCCCTTCTAGGCTTGTGGACTTGTATTTGTTTAAAATGATTCAGAGGAAAATATGCTCACATCCTAAACTTGAGGATGTGAAAACTATGGACAGAAATTCAAGTCTCTAATTTCCACTCTTCAAAACAAAATTACCTGAGTGTATTCATGGCAGTATTCACAATGATTTAAAATGACTGGAACCAAAAAGAAAACATTTTCACAAGGCCAGTCATTAAACCAAACAATAATCCAGTGTCTCTACAAGAGTAAAAATTTCATTAAATTCAATTAACTGAAGGTACATGTATCATCAAGAAGACTTTCCCTATAGATATTTGCTTGCAAAAGCACTATGTGCAATTAGTCACTATATCTATCCATGCAACGTAATACATACTATTAATATATACTATAATCAGGTGCAACATAATATATAATATTAAAAGTATAGCAGATCTATTTCCATATGTAAGATGCTCGAGTATGAAAAAAATACAAATCACGGGTGATTGCAATAGCTGTACACATAGATGATAAAATAACAGTGCACAGAAAAATTAATCTCCAATGAAATAATTGCAGCAAATTTTGGGATGGCAAAAGATGATTATATCAAACATGACTGCATGGACTTGATTAGGTTGGCATGAATGCAAGAATGTGTTGAGGCAACAAAAAAGTTTGGCTGGACAGTGAGAAAATTCCCTTGTGCCTCACTCTTCCTCAGACTTCCTGGAGGCCCCACTATGTCCTATGGATTTGTCCAAACTCCACAATCTCAAATTCTGAAGAGAGCCAAGGTGAATGTGTCCCCTTACATTTGGTTGCAGGATTTATCACTCAGGAAATAAACAAATGGGAGATATCTATATTGGAAAGATTTTTAGCATTTGCAAAATCATTAATTGTTTAAACTCTATCTCAGAATAGAACCGGACTCAAAATCGCCAAGGAATTTTCACCAAGGAAATGAGAGTTGAGGACCACCAGGTGACTTCTCAGACTAATTTTAGAATTTAAACATCATCTTGTATCCCCTTCATATCAGATGTTGTAGGGTCAGGGGTCCAGAGGATGAAATCAACAACAGCAGGAAATAGAAGATGGCTTGGAATCCCTGTTGTTATGTGAATGATTCGAAAGCTGAAATACAAACCAGGAGCCTGTGACCTGGAATAGGTTAATAGGTAAATCTCAATTTTGGGATATGTTTATCCCATGCACACAGGATTTAAACATTGGAGTGTTTAGTTTTAGAAGTGGGACCTATGAGCAGTTAGAGCCTAAATACGTTCTTTATGAGAAACCAAAGAAAATTACCGCATTCAGTATGATGGGGATATATTCAATATCCTATTCTAATAAAACACTTCCCAACCTATGACATACCTGCTTTCTAACTTTATTTCCAAAGTATTTCAATAAATTATTTTGTTTATGTTGGAAGTTCAAGTTAATTCAAACTAGATTGGACTCTGAAGCAAAATGGGGATTCATATTATTTGGTTTGGTGATCATCACAGGATGCTTATAAATGGCACAGAAGAAAGTATGAGGGAGCAAAGAAGGAAAACAATAGAGTATTTGTTATGAGTTAGGTTATTTTTATTTATAAACGAATTTTCAGGTTTTCAAAGACAAAGAATTGACACCACATTATGCATAGTGTTCACTTCCAGTGTGTTTTTTTCTCATGGTATTTCAGGATGAGTTACAATTTAACATAAAGGCTCTGAAATTTACCTTGTATGAGATTCATTTGTATACTTATAAAAGAATGGATCAAAAGGTCCATCAACAGTATTTCTGATTGTGTAAGTCTGGATCAGGCAAGAAGAATCTTTATTTCTTTGAGTTCTCCACTGATGCCAGAGCTTACGATCCAGTGTCACACGTTGAGAACCAGTGTCTATGGGCAGATGTATTGGTTCTTCTCCAATATGAATGTGGGTCCTACAGGGAAAATGAAGTCAGGCAGGTAACTGGCACTAGTTGTAACAAATCTTCAGATATGATGCGTCCATGACCAGTTGGGTCAGGCATGGATAAGGCTGGACTTCTCCCATGTCCCTGCTGTGAAGGCTGTGTACACTCTAAGGGCCACCGTGGTCAGAGAAGTATCCAAGCAGGGACTAGGAATACAGCCTGGGATGGGACCATCAGTTCTCTCTTCTCAGACCATCCCTGTCTTCAAATGCTTTCTCATTTTTTTGTGAGGTTGAATTGAACAGTCACAATGAGGGATTCATGTGAGAGAGACATGGAAGTTGGTAGCTCTGAGGTTATGGGGGTGGTGCTCAGCCATGCCAGACTGGCCAAGATTCTCCTGTTTCTCATGAAACTCTCTTCACACACTGGGGAGCAGAACTGCTGGGATGTTCCTAAGCCTCTGTATTTACAACAAGCTACAAGCCCAAAGACTCAACTGTGTTTACTGAGATGGCCTTTTCTCTCACATAAATGAATTTTAATGAATAAAGTTTCTAAAAATTGAACTGAGTTTTAGAAGTCAAAATACATATACAGGGGCTGCATGAGTGGTTCAGTGGTAGAATTCTCACCTTCCATGTGGGAGCCCTGGTTTTAATTCCCAGACCATGCACCCTCCCCCTCAAACAAATCTTTAAAAATACATACGCAGGGCAGTGCAAGGGTAGCTCAGGGGTAGAATTCTCACCTGACCTGTGGGAGCCCCAAGTTTGACTGCCAGAGCCTGCACATGCCAAAATAAAAATACATATACAATGTGTCATATCTATAGTAAGCTTATTTTGTTTGAATACAATTGAAAAATGTTGATTTAAAATGGCTTTTAATAACCTAAATAATCAAAATATATCAGAACAAGAGACTATTGCTGTAAGAGTTTCCACTGAAACATTTCTGTATAGTCAAAAACTCTCCTCAGACGGGAACTGCTCACAGATGTAGATAATTGGTGAGTCCTTTATCCATGTTTTCTTAAACTTCATGATGTAACCCCCTTGATCACCATATTGTTCCAACATTTCAAATAGAGCATCAGATGTTCTAAGCACTTAATGAGTATTTGCTGCAAGGAAGAAAGCTATTGCTAATGTTCCTTCCCTTATGCCTAAATGTTGAAGCTGTCATCTGCTCTCTGACTGTCCATTTCCTTGACATCTATGAAGTCATCACCTTCAGTAATAGGCTTCTACCTACAGGACTTGGCTGAGAGGAATGCGACCAACATCAATGACACATCCCAGGGTCTAACCCCAAGAGTCATAGATTTTAAGGTGTCTATTAATATTACTCTCAACCTAGACACAATCCTCTATTCTATATATAGGTTGAGGAGATTTTTATGAGTGTTTTATTTAACAAGTCTTTTGCCTCATAAACTGAATCCTGAGTGAACAGTGAGACAGTCATTATTCCACCATCCATCATGTACTTCCATACTTCCTTTATCTATCCTGACTCCATGCCACCATCTAGGTGACCTTGAGAATTTTCCTAGACTTCTACCATCCTGCTCTACATTCATCTAAGACTTCTTGACTTCTATCATTGGAATCCACCTTAATCCAGCAGGCTTTATGACTTCCATCCCTCCTTGGTCCCTATTGACCCATTCCACTGATGGTATACCATTTCTTACACATCTCTGCCTTTTACCCTCAAGTTCCTTAGTGCCCAACCATCAAGTATCCACAGCTTCCTAATGGTCCCATGCATCACCCTAACCCTAAAATCTATGTTATTTTCTCCTGGCCATTTAACTCACTCATGCCATTTCCTAACCAGTTCCTTTCATCAACATGTTCTCATTTTGCCTCACAGGGCACATTACTTTTCCCAATTCCATCTTCCTTTCCCACACACCACCAGTGCCTTCCACCAGTAATAATCCTTGGGTCATTCCTACCCTGTTATTTTTCCCATTTATCCCTCATTTTATTTAAATCCTCACAGATATTAAGTATTTATGCATTTTTGCCACTCCTACACTTCACCAACCTTTGCCTATTACCTCAACATCTGCATGATCTCCTGCTTTCCCATGACCTATTATCTTTAGTATACAACACCTGCAGTTCTCTCAAATTCCTGGAGACTGACCCATTCCTACCCTGAAACATGATAGTGTACTATAAACCAACTGGGTCATTACCTGCTGGATTTTAAACCTTTGATTTACTCTCCCCATCTTCATTCTCTATCTTCCACATACTCAGGCTTCCGGCTTCTCCCTCTTCTCCCTATTCTTCCACCACTTCCCATGGCCCTTATTCTGACTCATCTTTATGACACATTCTTGCATCGACACCACAACTTTTTCTCTTTGTATTTAATGCTCATTGTGCTTTTTACATTTTATGCATTGTAACAACATCCATGAGAGTTGTTGGACCATTGAAAGGAGTATAAAGGTCAGATTTATGAAATTCATGGAGATACCTCTATTATTCCATGTATGAACATGTGATTACTATATACATAAACACATTGACAGAGTGAGTGTCATCGGATGCATGTGAGCAGGACCTGTGAGTTTGTGGGTGTGTGCATTGGTCTGTATAAATATGAGTGTGTGTTTATATGTTAAATGTGGAAATGTATAAGTTTGTGAGGTAATGTGCAATGAGGTGTATGTTGGCAATTATGTGAGAATATGTGTGTATCTGCAGGTGTACATGCATTAGTGTCTGCTGTGTGTGTAAGCATGCAAATGTCATGTCGGTTGCTCTTTTTGAAAGCTGTAATCCTTGACTCAGAAATGTACTGACTTTTGATAGTAGACCTGTGTAAACATGAGTTTATTTGTAGGTAAAACAAAGAAATAATATGAACTCATATTAATTGGTTGCAAAATGAATGAGCATTCATTACTGAAAATTCCGTCACAAGTAAGGTTTGAGCACTCAGATGACTACTCAGTGCTCTCAAATTGAGGAACTATTATCATTTATCTGGTAGTTAAATGAAGGACATTAAACTATTTGATCATTGGGCTTTTTTTACTGAGTCTCTTATAAATTTGTCCTTTCTGTAGTTATTGATTTTTTACACTGCTTATCATTATTGGGTATTCAATATTGATAAGGTATTCTTTCCTTAAAATTTTATGTATCATCTGGATTTCCAAATTAGCTGGCATTGATTGGTTATTACCATATTCTTCCTATAACTTGGATATCTGAAAATGCTTCTCAGATGTTTCAATTCCATATCTCAGATATTTACTTGAATTACTGTGTGGCCCAGTGCTTTAAAAACATATAGAGCACCCAATTTGAAGTAGCAGACTCTCTTAAGGAAACAGACAACATTCAGAATTATACCCCCTTTGCTGCAGCCTCTCACAGGTCAAATCTTGTCTACATTTGCCCCCTGCATGGCAGACCCTGCCTGCCTCCAGACCTTGAAATAAAGGCATCTGGACAATACCTTTCTAATGAACAATTTGGTGGTGCTATCTAGAAAGTTGTAATTAGTTTTGATAATTAACAATTAAGAAAAAAGATTTCAGAAAGATTTTCATCTCTGTCAAGACCAATCTAGGTCAAATGATCACTGCAGTTCTATGGGGAGGTGAGGTCGTAGAATCTCAAGCACCTAACACAGGATCTGGCTGTCTCCCTCCCCTAAACCCACTGGCTGTCATGACCATCACATGGAACCCACTCTGCTCAGAGGTGGCCATAATTGGTAAGTGTTTAGCATTTCATTCTGAGTGGCAGAACATGTAACTGAAGGAGACATATTGGGGGGATGGTGAAGTGAGTATATCAGAAAAGGGTTCCTTCAGAGTTTGAATTTGGGTCCAATGCCAAAGCCACAGAGGAAGGAGAAACTATCACTGTGGGATGCACTGAGCTATAAGACAGATGGGGTCCCAGACCAGACACCAGTCCCTTATGGCTCCTAATGGGATTTAATGTAATCCTCACTGATAGGGATTGCAGGTGATAAATCTAGGTGAATAAAAAAAAAATTTTAATAAAATGTGCTCAAATCCCATATTTCTGAAATCACTGCCCAACCACCCTTGTAGGAAGCAAGGAAACACATTTCAGGAATAAAAGTGTATGTCTAATAACTCTAGTCATGTAATAAACTGGATAAAACTATGGAAATCATCTCATCTGGAGTAGAAAACATGGATATGAATGGAAACTGCTGGGATGCAAATGCTTCTCTATTTCTGGGAGTATGTTGTGCATAAGGAGATAGTAATTATGTCTCTATTGTAAATATACAGAGTCTGTTGGTGGCATTTAGTTTGTTTATCTTCTTGAAGTCGTGGAAGCAAAACTTAAAGAAAATAGAACTTTATATTGTGAATTTCACATAGCAGCACCATGCTCATATATATCTTTGATTAATCTCTTGTTTAAAAATATTCTAATAGCAATCCAAAAATCTACTCTCTTGGTTTATGATATGCACAGTATTTTAAAGTTTACAGACACTGTTTGAATATGTCTTCATTTAAAAATCTTTCAGAAATCTCACTGCATAGCTAATAGCTTTAATTAAGTCAGGCACTAGAGTATACTGAAGCAGTAACTTAGTTTATACTCTCCAATATTTTATCTCATGTTAGTGTTTTGCAGCACTCAGTATAGGAGAAGACATGAAATTGTTCTATGATTCCTTTGATAGGTGACATTGTGCTTTTCTTTCTGAACTAATTGCAAATGAATCTTTCTGCTGCTATCATAACATGGGGACATTGTTTTATTCATAAATTCCTACTTGCTCATTGGGTTGGCTCCTACACGACCTTTCTACAGTCTATGTTTAGTTAGAATCTCCATTTTATTAAGCTCTCTACATCTTTATTCATAGACAATAACTTTACATGTAAATGGAAAATTACTATACCCCAAATTGTAGAATAATGTACCACAAAGATAAAACCCAATAACAAGGTATAAAATAAAGCTTAATATAGGTCTGCATTATCAGAACAAACCTAATGAGCATGGTCATTAAAGAGGCCTTTTTTGCAACAAACCAACCAGGTTCAACCTACCACTTTATGTCTATGCAGTATGGGAATTTTTACAAGTACTTAAGCTTTCTGTATATGTTTTCATCATCTATCTAAAGAAACTCCTAGTAATGCTCAGATCATGGATTTGTGAAAAACAAGTTATCTCATGTATGGCTTTCTTAGCACAGATTTCTACATTTTAATTACTTTTAAATAATATACACACAACTTTTAAAAGCCTCTTAATAAGGGAGCAAATTTAAATAGTCAAAGAGAGAATTAATGTAAGCAGAGAATACTGTATTTTAGCAGACGTACTAATTATCGCACACATGACCACTTCGTTGCAGGCTTATCTGACTCTGAAGGTAAATATCAATCACTGTGAATGTGCAGAATGGACACAAGGAATTTGGCAATGGGGATGGTCCTCTTATTCCATATTGTATTTGGAGTCCTTGGAAATTTCTGTTTTCTCTATCATTATCTCTTCCTTCATTTCATCAGGTGCAAGTTAAGGAACACAGACTTGATTATGAAGAACCTGATTGTAACCAATTTCTTAGTTCTATCATCCAGAAGAGTCCCACACACAATGATTGCTTTGGGATGGAAACAATTCCCCAATGATTATGGATGTAAACTTTTCTATGTTTACAGAGTGTGCAGGGATGTGTCCATTGGCAGCACCTGCCTCTTGAGTATCTTCCAGGCCATCATCATCAGCCCCAGGAACTCCAGTTGGGCAGAGCTTAAAGTGAAAACTCCTAAGTACATCAGCCTCTCCATAGCCCTGTGCTGGCTCCTCTACATGCTGGTAAGTATCATTATTCCTATATATGTGACCAGCAATTGGAGAAACAATACCATCAGAAAGAGAAAAGACTTTGGGTACTGTTCTGTTAAAGGTACTAACAAATTAATGCCCTCAATCTCTGCAGCATTGCTGGCCTTCCCTGATGTTTTATGTTTGGGGCTCATGCTCTTGGTCAGCGGCTCCATGGTTTACATCCTGTACAGGCACAAGCAGAGGATTCAATGCATTCACAGGACCAACCTCTCCACCAGGTCCTCCCCTGAGTCCAGAGCTATACAAACAATCCTTGTGCTGGTGAGCACCTTTGCATCCTTTTACACCATCTCCTCTATCTTACAGGTCTGTCTTTCTATTTTTGATAATACCAGCTGGTTGCTGGTGAACATGAGTACACTATTTGCTGTGAGTTTCTCAACTGTCAGCCCCTTTGTTCTCCTGGGCCAAGACTCCACTGTCTCCAGACACAGCTTTTCCTGAGTAAGGAACACAAATCCCCTAATATTATGACCAATACATAATGCAAACGTATTTGGACTATGGTCAATTGTTTTTTCAGCCATCACCCCAAACTTGGAAGCAGAATTATGAAACTATCACAGTACAATATAGGGTGAGCAGCATTGTGAGTCTGTGTTCCCAAATATAACAATAAATAGGAATAGAAGAAGAAATGAAATGTTCAATAATTATTATGAAATACTTATGAATTTAAATTTTAATATTTCTTGCAATGGAGTTATTCAGTGTTTGTAAAGTAAAAAGCCAGTAGGTTCTAAAACATTCTAGAGATTATGAGTGAAATCTTTGTGTGTGTATCTTTCAATCTGATATTAAGCATCTCTTAAAATTAACTAAGCAGAAACTCAAGAGATGTTGACAGAGATCCTTGAGAAAGGAATATGTGAGAAAGTCATTGAGAAATCTGAAAAAAAAAACAAGTTCTTAGGTCATATTAAGTTAGCAAGGGATGGAACTGGTCAACAACTTCAGTTTCTGCACAAGCATTGAAGACAAAATTATGAAATTCATATCTTTAATACTTACATAAATGGCAATCATTTGAAATGAAATTATATGGAGTGGTATTAGCATAATTATAACATCCTGATGCAGAAATGGACAAATTAAACTGCAGTGGGATAAAGGTAACAGAACAATATATTTACATCAATTAAAAATAAGCAGTAAATATTGAGTGTTCAAAAACAAATGATGTCTGGAATACAGCTGCATGGATTTTGGGGATTTATGGAAGGCAGATATTTCTGTATAATATCAGGATATCAACTGGACTGATTAGAAAGTAAGAATTTGGGGTTGCCCTCACACATCTTTAAGGTGCAGAATTAATTACTGAATTTCATGAAACTGGGAGCAGTGAGGGAATAACGATTTGGATAGGGTGATGCTATGAATAATTTTTTTGTTGAATTTGTGACTTGTGGATTTATAAAGGAATAAAATATATATTTTGCATGGGTGCCTGCCCATGAAAAATAAAATAGGAATGCACACACATGCACACACAAAGTTGCACATATATATACATACACATGTACCTACATTTGTCAATGTGAATATGTGTGTATATGTGGTTTTATATAAGTATGTGCATGTATATGTGTGTTTCATATGTATAGATGTTTTTGCATAATCAGTGTGATAATTTGCCCTATCAAGCAATTTTATTTGATATATTATATTAAAACTGCAATGATACTAATTACTTCTAAAAGTTACTTTAAATTTAATGTCTTTTTATCTGAAATTTACACAGCAATGATAGTTGCTTAATATTATGTATAAGGCATCCTTCATTATTCTACTTAAATCAAAAGGTTTGTGGTGTATGTTGAAAAAATGCCGTTAAATAAATTTAGGCAATGATGGTAACCAATAGGAACAAATATTCTTTGTGTATTTAATGTGGAAATGGATAGACTTTTTTGCTAGATAAACCAATTTGCATATTCTTCATTACCGTTCATCTATTTTGCAATTATTTCTATTAACTTCCTCTGTGCTTTATAAATTTTTAAAAAAGAATTCTAATTTTTTCTGTTTGATTTGGAGCTTTTATACTCTGCATCTCAGGGTTTTTTAAACTAGAAATTGCAACAACTATTAAAAACATGATCTAATTGTTCTTATGTGTGTTGTTTGAATAGAATTACAGTAATGGAAAATAAGAATCAGGAATCAAATTTGCTTTTCAAAAAGAATTTTAGTTTCATTATGCCCACAGATCTATATCTATGTACTCAAAAGGAAAGGGAAAATTCTTTGTTTGTAACCTTCTAGATATTTACAGATTTTTCCATGTTAGATAAATTAGTTACCAATGCACAAAATAATGCTGTTTTTTATTAAGAATTTTTTTTTTGCATGGACAGGCACAGGGAATTGAACCCGGGTCTCTGGCATGGCAGGCCTGAATGCTGGCTGCTGAGCCAACATGGCCCATCCCTGAATAACATTTTTGAAAAGAAATTAAAGATGTTTTACACAATTTTACATTAAATCTTATATTTATTCATCTTCTATATAACATTCCATGTATAAAAGGAAAGGAGATTCGAAAATAATAAGTATATTTTTTATTCACATTTTCTTGTTTCACAGAGTAAAGGGATTCAACATCTTATTCAAACCATTGATGTGCCCCTTGACCAGATCAGATGGTTTGGGCAGGTCATGGTGCAGCAATTTGTCTCTGTTGCTGCTGCAGCTATGAGGAGGGGAAATTTCTTTTTTTTCTAGAAACTCTTCCTAAAGTTTTTTTTTATTAAGAATAGATGCATTCTCAAACCATAATTAATTAATCAGTCAACATGTAATTTATCTAAAAGTTTTTAGTTCCATTTTGACTACATAAGGAAGTATCAATGTTAATTTAGCTATCTTCCCTTACTTTTAAAATTTGGAGATAAGTATTTCTTTTTTAATTTTCTAATTTAAATGCACAGAACTTACCACATTGCACAATGCAATGTAACAAAACCACATCAACCCTGGATATAGCTCTTAGTTCATAAAGCAGAGCATTGCCATTGAAAGACTGTTCATGTGGTCTCTCTTAGTTCTCCAAAGGAAAACTGCTGTGAGAACGTCTAATAAGACAGAGCACTCTCATCCATTTATACCTTTTATTTATGGAACCACAGAGAACGACCATACTCAATTTAGTTTTTTTCATTCCATAGGATGTTTGTGAATTCATCTTATGAATGCACATTTTTATAGATCACTTATTGGCATTGGTGGGTAGAATTCCATTATGTGACACTCTATAATTTATTTAATCATCCCATTCCATGCACATGTGAATAGTTTTCAGTTTGGAGCTATTATAAATAATGCTGCTATATAAATCCTAGAACCTTCACAAAAACACAAGTACAAATGACTATTTCCCTGGATATTTTGCTCCATTACAGGCACTGACAGTCTTAGACTTTCCTCATTCTTCCTAGTCTACTCTGTCCCAGCTGCATATCCACAAACACAAAGACCTCGGCTCACTCATGAAATCCCAGAAGAGTATTCTTTCACAGAAAAGACTCACTGAGCCATGTGGTCATTATTAAAGACAGTATAAAGTTGCATGTGTGTGTGTGGTTGCATTTGTGTGTGTGTGACAGAGAGAGACAGAGAGAGACAGAGAGAGACAGAGAGGGAGAGTGCAAACTCCCTGTGGTAAACAATGTAATAATCACACAGTAAGTGATTTGTTTCCACTTTCCTTCTGAGCTGCTCTAGCTCATCTCCCTCCATCCATTCCATGCCAAGCTCTGTCAATCCTATTCTTCTATATAACAGCAACACCTACCCCAATATTTTACATTTTTCTCTCATTTTTCTAGAGCAATTTTCCCTACTAAGTCACTTCTCCAAACTACACATTAAACTTATCTAGATTTGGTGAATAGATGAGCACAGTGTTCTTTTAATATAATCAAAGTCTTAAAGTTACTGGTTGGAATGCTATATCAAACACAAATTAACATCATTTTGTTTCAAATCAAGCCTATGACTCCCCTGAGGAATTTTAAAGAACACAGAATTTCACACTATCTCAAAAGCAAAAAGTTAACCTACAATAGTTTATCAGAGCTGGCAGAAGACACAAAACTCCTAGGTCATAGAAAAAGGTCTGTATAAGTCATGGCACAGTAGAGAGCATGAGATTAGCATATGCTTAATTCACCTTGCCCTCCATGTCTAATGAGAAAGATACAAACAATTGCATAGAGATACAGTTGCTGCATTGGGTTAAGTCACTGTGAACTAACACTGAACTTAGGAAACACTGGTCTTCTCATGAGGATTGTTAGTACAGCTGCCTTACCTTTGCCCTAGCAGAAAACAATATCCTTATTAATAGGAAAGCAAACAAGTTTGTACTTTGTCCCAGAGTGAGCCCATATCTCTGTCTGCCAATTCTATTTTCTGTACAAACATCCTTGAGACAAACATGCCAATGTTCGTCCAAAACAAAATATGCCAATATCTCTTCCAGAAGAGATGTACACCAGAGAGAATCCCATGAATAACTGTCTCACAATGACACCAATCCATTTCTACACTGTCTGCCCTGTAAAAAATTTCCCCATGAGGGCATAATTGATTAAGCTGTCTGAGGGCCTGGGAACAAATTTGTTATATTCACCTCATGCTCCGTTTAATGGAGAATGTTACCACCAGAGTTTTAAACACCAGGGTGAAGCCAACAGGTGATATAGACCTCAACATTGCCCCATAGTGTTTATGCCTAATCTTGTGAAATCATTTCATCAGCCATCAGGATCTATCTTATAACGTCAGGTAGCTTTCTCTTAGTTTCTGTGCTGATTGTTCCTGCTGGGCCAAAGGCACGTATTCAGATATAAAGGGACATATTAGTGATTGCAAAGCTTCCACACTGGCCTGCCAAGAGAATGTTAAGGTCAGTATCATCCATCAAAACCCTGACAGAGAAGTGATGCTGAAATGAATTTACATGATTCTATTGATATGAAAAAAATCCACAATAAGAAAATATATAGATACTGATATCATTTAGTGTTAGCTAGGGGTGTAAGGGGAGGGAAGAGTGACTTTTGCTTCTTTTTTGGAGTGATGAAAATATTCTCAAATCAGATTGTGTTCATGGTGGCACTGCTATATAAATATACTATGAGATCAAATCTGAAACATTAAATGCTGTTTTATGCTATGGAATTCCATCTCTGTATGCTGGTAAGTAAATAAATAAACTTTTGGTTCATATCTTAAAATCCAAACCCACTATGAGATTGTCACTATGAATTAGTGATCTCATTATTCACAAGTTTCATCTTGTGGAGTACCCACATGGGAAGGCTTTGATACCCCAGATTCCTATCAGAGATGAGATCCTATCCAGGTAAAGGAAGGACCTTACCTGGATTCCTGTGAGCTCAGTTTAGACTAGGAATTAAAAAATGAAATTTCAAATCAATTGTTTTAGTAACCCCTGATTATTTAGAAAATTCTGAAATAGGAGAAACTTGCCCTGACAGAAAGTTAGAGAAGTTCTTAATGTTGAAAATGCACAGTTAAAGACTACAGAAACTGGTCATGTAGGTGGCTGGTAATTGTCTTAAAATTTGCCATTAAAATCAGAATAGAAATAATTTTGGGGTATATCATTCACTGTGTGATGATTTTATATAATATTGATAAATGATTTAGTTTGCTAAAGCTGCTGGAAATGGAAGGGTTTACACAAAACAAATTTATGAAGTTCCAAGTTTACAGTTCTAAAGCTGTGAAAATGTCCATATTAAGGCACAAAAAGAGTTTACCTTCATTCAAGAAAAGCTGATGCCACCCAGAATGCCTGTCAACTGGGAAGGCACATGGTGATTTCTGCTAACTTTCTCAAAGGCTTCCCTGGGGACCTATTCCTTTTGTATCTCCAAAGTTCTGTGGTTCTGTGGACTTCATTATTACTGAAGCTTTTTCAAAATTCTTCCTTCTTAAAGGGCTCTAGTATGCAACCTGAACTTGAATGGGCAGGAACACATCTCCATGGAAGCCACCTAATCAAAAGTTACCATGCACAATTGGCTGGGTCACATCTCCATGGAAATGATAAAAAACATTCCACCAAGAAATATTGAATTAGGATCAAAGAAATGGCTTTTTAGAGGCACACAATCATTTGAAATCAGCACATTCCACCTTCTGGACCCCCCAAAGACATGTTCTTTCCATATACACAATGAATTCATTCATTAAAATATCAGAAAATCTTAAGCCATTTTAGTAAGAATGCAAATACAGTATAAAGTCAGAAACAGCACAAAATTTCATCAAAGACAGCTAATGGCCTGTTCATTCTTAAGGCAAAATCCTCTGGCTCGGGACCTGTAAAACTCTTAACAAGTTATCTATGCCAACATACAAAGGAAAGTCATAGGATATGTGTTTTCATTTCCAAAGAAAAAAGAAAAAAAAAGGAAGGAAGAAGGGGTCACAGGACTCAAAGTGTTCTAAAAACATGTATGGCAAATTCCATTAGCTTACATAGTCTGAGACTCATTTGTCCTCATGGTCACAGAAAATGGTGGTCCCACTTTCCAAGGGCCTATGCAGTAGAACTGTTCTCTCCAAATGCAGCCATGGCAGACTTTGGAGAGACCACCTTTTCCTTGGCTTCATCTTCCACAAGCAATGGGGCAGTACCCAGGCTCTCTGTCTTCTCCAGGGCACACAGTCAAATCCCTCAGAAAAAATATGGTGGCAACAATGTTCTGAATAATCCCCAAAGAATGTACTGTACTCTCTCCATGACATGAGACAGTATAAATCACACAGAGCATCGAAGTGCAGGGCCCCCTCTGCCTTTGGGGCAAATTCACCCTCTCCAAACCTAGCTTCCATGGTTCTTCCTTTGAAGTTATTTTTTTCTTCAATTAGTCCCTCTTTTGTTGTGCTGGTTTGAAAGGATATATGCCCCCTAAGAAATGCCATGCTTTAATGTAAATCCCATTTCCTATGGTACCAGGAGTGGTTCTTAAGAAACAGAATCTTAAAAATCGGTTTTATGAATGGTTTTCTACTCTGACTGGACTCAGAGACACTAAGGACTCTGATTCCATAATCATAATAACACTCCCAATCCATGGAGTGAATTGGCAAAAGAGATAGTCAAAATATCATCATTCAATTCTCCTAAAGCTTCGCTTGTATGAAGCCAGACTCTGGGGGATAATGTTTTTGACACCTTTACAGAGTTTAGTAGAAATAAGAGTTATAGAGATGCTGGCTGGTTGCTGTTAGATACACTGGCTACCTTAAGGGGTGAAAGGGATGGGCTTAAGGCTTCAAACGTTAAGCCTAAGTGCTGTCTGAAAGATGTAGACATTTCTATGAGTATCCTGAAGGAAAATCTTATTTCCTGCAGCTGTAGACTTGAGATCTCTGAAAATCAGACTCAGGATCTTATTGTTAGAGTAGCAACTTTACAACATAAACTGAAATCTCAGTTTTGCATGGTGTCTGCCGTTAAAGTTAGGGCATTGATTGGAAAGGAGTGGGACCTTGAAAAATGGAATGGTGACATATGGATTGATAATGATGTCAGGGGTGAGGTTGAAACCCTATATCATGCTGAGTCTTCTCTAGATAACTCTGTAATACTTTTCCCTGAGGACATAACTGCCCCACCTCCAGCCTGCCTTGAGGAATTGGCCACCAACTCTCCTCCTGAAGGGATTATCCCTAGAGTGATTAATCCTGTTTCACCAGATGAAACTGCAAATGAAGGCCCTGAAGCAAATGGCTTGGAAGATATTTCTAATTCTTTTCATGACCCCAACCCACCACCTCTCATTTCTTCCAGACCTATAACTAGAACAGATTTTGGTACCAGAGAGTGGGGTTCTGCTGTAGTTTGCAAATACCAAACATGTTGGAATGGCTTTTTAAATGGATAAGGGGAAGATTTTGGGGGAGTTGCAAGGAGCTTGATAGAAAAGACATAGAATGCTTTGAAGAGACTGTTGGTAGAAACGTGGGCTCTAAAGATACCTCTGACCAGGCTCTAGACCGAAATGAGTTGTGTGTCATTACAGACTGGAAGGAATGCGATCCTTGTTTTAAAATGGCAGATAATCTGGCAAAAATGACTAGTGGTTTTTGCTGGAAGGCTGATTTTAAAACACATGAACTTGGATACTTAGCAGAAGAGCTCTCCAAGTTAAATGTGGAAAGTGCAGCCTGGTTTCTCCTTGCAGCTTATAGTGAAATGCAACAGGAAAGAGATAAGCTGAAAACTGAACTCTTGGGTACAAAGAAAACAGAAATTGATGTCCTAGAAAATTCTTGGCTTCCAGGAAGGAAGATCCCAGAGAATAGTGCTCTGTGTGAGAATTTAAAAAAATGTGAAGCCAGTCAGCCATTTCAGAGAAAGTCAGGATCAGACATGGAGTTACCCAGAAAGGATTTGTGGAAAATCCTTATGTCTGATGGGCATGATCCGACACTACTGCATAGAAAGCTGATGAGAGTGCTGTGGGACCTGTATAAACTGAGCCACTGCCAGTCTGGACTGAGGGGTTCAGAGAAGGAACACATTGGAGGAAAAAAACTTCAGAGGCAAAACCATGGAAGCTGAGGTCTGAAGTCAAGAAACCTTGGGCCAGGAGAGTGGACCAACTCAAGCCCATGGAGAGGGTGAGTTTGCCCCAAAGGCAGAGCATGGGCCTTCCACCTCATTGCAGTGGAAGAGTCATGCCACCTCAGGCCTTGGAGAGGGTGAAGCACATTCCTTGGGGTTTGGGGAGAGCCTTGCTACCACCACATGAAGGAGTTGAATGTGTGCCTGGGAGAAGAAAGAGAGCCCAGGTGTGGTGTCAATGCTTGGAGAATGTGGAGCCGAGAAAATGGGGGTCACCCCAATGTCCCCCAAGTTTGCATTCAGAGAGAGGCAGGCCTCTGCATAAGAATTTGGAAAGGATGGGACTGCCACTTTCTAAAGCCCTGAGGATAAATGACTCTCAGACTTTGACATCTACTGGACTTTGTCCTGCAGGTTATCAAAACTGTATGGGTCTGGTGACCCCTGTGTTCCTTCCTCCCTATGGAAATGTGATTATGTATCCTATGAATGTTCTTCCTTTGTATGTTGGCAGCAAGTAACTTGTTAGGCATTTTCAAAGGTCCAGAGCAAATGAAGAGAATTTTGCCTTAGGACACACCATGCCTGTAAGTGACTTGATGAGATTTTATATTGTCTCTAATTATGTACTTCATTGTATTGCTACTGAAAGGTTCAGGGTTTCTCATACTGTTATGAAATTAATGTATTTTGTATATGGGAAAAACATATCTTTTATAGGGGCTGGAGGGTGGAAAGTGCTGGTTTCAAAGGACATATGCCCCTAAGAAAAGCCATGCTTTAATATAAATCCCATTTCATAAAGGTAGAATAATCTCTATGCAATACTGTATGTTTGAAACTGTAATGAGATCATCTCCTGGATGATGTGATTTAGTCAAGAGTGGTTGTTAAACTGGATTAAGGGAGACATGTCCCCACCCATTTGGGTGGGTCTTGATTGGTTTATAGGAGTCCTATAAAAGAGGAAATATTTTGGAAAAAGAGAGATTCAGAGAGAGCAGAGAATGCAGCAGCACCACAAAGCAGAGTCCACCAGCCAGTGACCTTTGGAGATGAAGAAGGAAAATGCCTTCTGGGGAGCTTCATGAAACCAGAAGCCAGGAGAGTAAGCTAGCAAATGACACCGTATCCTCCATGTGCCCTTCCAGCCAAGAGAGAAGCCCTGACTGTGTTTGCCATGTGCCTTCTCATTTGAGAGAGAAACACTGAACTTCATCGGCCTTCTTGAACCAAGGTATCTTTCCCTGGATGCCTTTGATTGGACATTTCTATAGACTTGCTTTAATTGGCACATTTTTTCAGCCTTAGAACTATAAACTAACAACTCATTAAATTCCACCTGTTAAAAGACATTCCGTTTCTGGTATATTGAATTCTGGCAGCTAGCAAACTAGAACATTTGTCCCTTTTGGTCCAGCCTGGTAGTGATTCCATTTTTTTACAGATCCCACAGCACTCTTGTTGGTTTATGTAATATACAAGGACCATAACTTTGGACAATAATATATTCCATAAATCCTTCATTAATAACACAATCTCCAATCCTGTCTTGTCCTCTAGTGGTTGAATGGTTCCATGTTTGGTTAAATCCTCACATGGGCCATTATTCTCTGGAGTCTCATTTCTGGAATCCCAGAATTTTCAAACCATCAAGTTCTGGTTATGTTGTACCCAAGAGTTCATTTTTAGCTCATTTCTTTCCTATTACATTTCTCCATAAGCTGAAAGGAGAAACGAGGTTGACTTTCCACATTCAAATTTGGAATCTCTTCAACTAAGTATCCCACCTCATGGCTTTTAAAATATACCTTTCATACAAAACGTGTAGTCAATTTTGCCTGATTCTTTTCCACTTGAAACAAGATCACCTTCCTTACAGTTTGGCATAACTTATACATCATCCCAGTCTAAGGCCTTGTCAGAGGTAACTTTAGAGACCGCATTTCTACCAACAGTCTCTTCAAAGCATTCTAGACTTGCTCTATCAGGTTCCTCACAACTTTTCCTGAATCTTCTCCTTATCCATTTAAAAAGCTATTCCAACATGTCTAGTATTTGTAAAATACAGATACACCCAACTTCTCTGGTACCAAAATCTGTTTTAGTTTGCTAAAGTTCCTGGAATGCAATCTACCAGAAACTTAACAGCTTTTAAAAAGGAAATTCATTTAATTGCAAGTTTATGATTCTAAGGCTGTGAAAATATCTAAATTAAGATATCAATAAGAGGTTACTTTCACTCAAGAAAGGTTGATGCCATCTCAAGCATATCTATCAGCTGGGAAGGCACATGGCAACATCTGCTACCTTTCTCTTCTCATTTCATAAGGCTTCCTCATGGCATTTTCCTTTTGCATCTCCAAAGGGCTGTGGCAGTGTGGATATGGAAGATTTTGTCCAAAATTTGTTTTCTCTTAAAGGACTCCAGTAAGCAACCCCACCTTGAATGGGTGGAGAACCATCTCAATAGAAACCACCTAATCAAAAATTACCATTCACAATTGGATGAGTCACATCACCATGGAAACAATAAGAAAGATCTCGCCCAGCAAAATCAAATGAGAATTAAAGTACATAGTTTTCTGGGTTACACAACAGTTTCAAACATGGCAATAAAATAGCTTTCTTGTTACTTTTGACATAATAAATGTAGCATATTTTTCTAAAGATCATGAAGTTCATGCTAGATACAGAAATTTGTAGAAGCAAAGTTGACACCTTTTATGATCTAATATTTTTTCTAAGTGTTGATCAGGCATTCATACATTTCCTGTGGAGTCTCTTTTTAATAGATCTTAATTACATTGACAAGGCCCTACTTATTTTTTACTCTTTTTCAATAACATGTTTTCATTTCTATTTTTGTCAATTTTTTCCATTAAATTTTACACATATCCATTCTTTTTGCAATATTTTATAACATCGTTTAATTCTTGTTTATGCTATTCTTCCCTTCAACTACAAGGGAATTGAATTGGCAAATTAGACAGCATTGGCAAATTTGTTCATTCATCTTAATGCCATTTGGCTTCTAAAAAAATATTTTCATAACTTGTAGTTTGGAAATAATTTTGGATTCAGAGGATGAAGTTGGAATATTTTATAAAGAATGCCCATGTACATTTCACTGAGTTTCTGCAAATGCTTGCCACTCTATTTCCCACTCAAATGTATACCCATATGCATAAAACATAATACATAAAACATATCAACTTTGGTATTAACAAGCTCTTTTCATGCTATCCCATTAGCACTGGCCACATTTATTTCACGCAATCTCTCAATAATGCTGCTTTAAGCTGTAGGGCATTGTTTCCATGTGCACATCCTGCCATTGGTCATTATTTTGGTTAGAATTTCAGTCCACTTGGATTTCCACTCCCTCCAACTTGTTTAAGCTTTAGTTTCTACTTCTACCCATGACACGCTCTTGTAGAGCTTTTTCCAAATGCTTAATAGTCAGCTTTCAGGATTTTCTTGGAACTTAGTATCCATACCTTTTAACTCATGGAGAGACATTTTCATTAGAATCACTTCTTCAACTGCCTTGATTAATCTCTGGATTTCTGTCTTACTCCAAGTACCATCATTTCTTTGGGTGCTGATCTGTGAGAATTTCAGAACAACATAAAGGCTACTTCAAGCCACCATATTGCCAATATTTTTCCAATCATTTCCATGGATGTACGGAAATGCATTTCTCTTTTACTATACCTAGATTTGTAATTACTAATATCAAACTTCTTCTTTCTCTATAATGTTCTAGTTTAAGGGTTGAGCAATGCCTTTATCAATGTGTGACCTAAATGAATATTTCCCTTTTTTCAGTCAACCTTCATTATATTTATTTTGCTAAATAATATGGTTCAAAAAAAGCACAAACCAGAAAACTTCTACCTAAAGCTAGTCCAACTGAATGGATGGGTTGATTCTATCCCAGTCTTCTTCTTTCCATATATATGGAGTTGGAGCCATATCAGGCAATGAGCACTAAGGAACATTTTGCCTTTTCTTTTTGAGCATCAGTGAACATGTCTGCTCCAAGACAGACAAATGAAGCTTTACAAGATATAGGCACTTTATGTTCCCAGTATTAAAAATAAGCCAAGTGAAACTTATTTAATAAAAGTAACTGGTACAGAGAGCTTTAGGAGTACTCACCATTATTTCTAGAGATTTATACTCATTTCAACCAAGTAGTATCAAACCATTACTTCTAGAGATTTATACTCATTGCAACCAGGTAGCATCAAACAAGTAAAACAAACAAACAAAAGTTAAACTGAGTAAAAGGTATATAGGTAAAAATGAAATCCAGTGTTCTTCACTTGGTGAAAAATGTCCGTTTGAATCCAACTTGAATTTATGCCAATAATATGCATTAAATTTCATGTAGCTCTCCATTTGAATAAGATCTGAGAGTTTAGTATGCATTTAGTAAGAAAAGCATAAGGTGCTTTACATTCCACAGTATCTGACTAAACAAAACAAAACAATTTACAAAAAAAGTAACAAATAATACTTTAAATATTTCATCATTTTCATGAATACATACTTGTATAGTCCATTTCTTGGGGATTTAACTATCTAAAGATAGTATATAACTATCCAGAGGTACAGGAGCAAGTTCACATAAATAAAACAGTGTGACTTCACTAGCCACAGCTCCAGTCAATGGCTCCAGGTGTTTGGATTGGTTCTGGGCCCAGCTGCTCCCCAGAAGCTCATCCATGTCTATGGATTTATCTGCAGAAGACATAACTTCCAATGATCCTGTGCTCCCTTGCTCAACAGTAGAAGGAGGGTTCCCATCAAGAAATGCAAGAAGTGGAAAGGCAGTATTTGACAAACCATTTATCTGGTTTGGGTTTAGATTTTCTTCCTTCTTCTGTAACTGTCTGCACTACATTGTTCTTGGTAGTTTCTAATCCTTTATTCTCTGGTTTGGTATTATTGATGTACTCTGTGGGGTTCATCTGCACAGAAGTAGTGAAAAGAATCTGGGTCTATACTAAACTTTCTTCCTAACAGAATGGCCTAGAAGACCTCTAAACTGCAAGCAATAATCTCAAGATAATCTAACAGTTCAACCTTTCCCAAAAGATCAATGTTATCATTCAGAATGGAACCCATCATGGTCACGGGATCATCTGTGGTCAGACTGGAGAAGCCATTTAGCTGGGCAGCACTAGACATGAGTGGGCTGTTGCCATCATTACCTGAGCTTAGGGACTCAGTGGGTGGGTCACTCTGATCACCACTCTGAGTGACAGGTGCATGCATGTCATCATTCCCATCTTCAACAATGACAACATCAGGGTACTGGCTATACTAGAGGGATCTGATATAGCATCCCCTTTAGTTTCTGGAATAACTGGAATATCTTCATAATATGCATTATCATCAGTGACATCATTATCTATCAGAAATGCACTCCCTTGGTTTTAAGCCTTCAGCCCTGTTGTGTGGAAATCTATACTGGTGTTTGTCAGCTGATTCTTTGATTACATACTGAAATAGATTCTTCTTTTGGGATCCATGCATCTTTAGATGTAGAAAACTTTTATATTTTAAACTCACAAGTTGGTTATTCTGAACTAATGTAACCATAAACTGGACAATCTTTAGAATAACTTGCTGCCATTGTGCATGCTTTACTTGTAATTCTGAGGCCCCCTTCCAAAGTGGCTCATTCTCACTTTCCAATTCAGAAAGTATGCACTCAATAGTCTCTTATTTTATTAGAACCTTCTGAGCACTGCTTATAATTTTTGTTAAATCTTCCTGATGAATTTTATTTTCTTCTAGAGGAAACCTTCCTTTTAATGTTTTCCAGCAAATCATCCTGGCCTTGTTTGAAGTCAGAATGCTGAAATTCACCAGGACCCTCTCATTCCTGTCTTACAATGGCAGAGCCAATGTGTACTACTTTACAGAAGCCAGACATACTCAGTTGCCTCACAAAGCTTGCCATGTGGTTGTCATTGCAGTATTTGGGAAGAATTTCTCTTGCAATTCTTTGTTCATACAAAACCAGGAAACTTTGGCCATTCTGGCTCCAGGTGATGAACTCGTTGATTTGGGCCACCTCTACTAGCATCCACACCTTGCTGAGAAAGGTCGCACATTGGAACCCTGTTTCACTGTTAACAAGGCTCAGGGATTCAAAATTCTACACCTAAAGGTGGCAGTGGCAGCTGCAGGTCAAGCATTTTTTTTTTGAAGATTGTGATTATCAATTTCTCCTCTGTGCATCTGTCGGTAGACAGCATCTTGTCTGCATTGTCAGTTCCTGTCAGGGATGGAAACTCTCACATGTTTTTCTCCAATGGTTTATTCATGTTTATTGAAAACTTGCTGTATTTATTAGAGACACCTTGTTCTTCAAATTCTTTAAACCACCCTAAGTCATCTCTTTAAGTGCATCTCTATTATCTTCACTACTAATCTCACCCATGACGTGTTCTTTGGGGTACACAAATAGCCCATTCTCAGGTCTCCCAAGTGTGGCCAATGCCCCATATTCCTGGTTATATGAAAATGTTTTTCATTGTTTTCTTAGACTTGTTTTTATCAGCAGATACTGGTAGGTCTGTAATTGTGTCTTCTAGGCTCACAGAGAGCAGGGAATCCTGTCCATGCAATCCCACTAGGGGTAAAACAAGGCTTTTATATGGGTTTTCTTGTACATCACAGAATAATTTGTTCTTATGCTTTTTAAAAGCATTTTCCCCTGACTTTATTATTTAGTCATTCTGACTCATTTTTATATGATGTAGTACCTGAGTGCAATTCATCTGCTTCAGACATTTTTGCTGACTTTTGTTCTTTGCTCATATCAACATAAATGACATCAATATCCTTCTGAATTTTTCTTTGCATATTCTCACCATTTACTTTATGCACAAGGATGTACATGACACCTGCTTTCTCATCTACTCCCATAGCACTATTCTATTCTTTTTATTATGTTTGGACATGGAAGTGGCATTTTCACTCTCATCATAGATTTCTGATTTTTTCGAAGGAGAAAAATGCATTCCTGGAAATGTTTTCTTTTCTTTGCTCTTAGTCATTTTAGACTGTTCATTTGCCAGGAGAAGACTTTGAAGCTTACACTGAATCTTTCTGATATCTTGGCTTATATACAGAATACTTTTTTTTCCTTGTCAAAAACTGGAATGTGGATTTCAAACATGCTATATTTGCTTTCCACTTTATTCCAATAGGGAAGTTTTTATCTGTTTTTACCTGGAAGTAACTGATAGTTTTGCTGGTTTGATGCTATTATTCAATTCAAGTTCTGTGAAACTCAAATGCTCCTCCTGCAAACATTCAAAGCTGTTACTAGACTCCTTCCAATCCAGAAGTGCTGTGCTATTCTCTAGAACATTTTCATCTTTCTCATTCTGTAACAACCAGGCATTTTAATTTAGGACAATACAACTCTCCTTTCCCTTAATAAAATCATATTATTTTATTTGTGCTACCAAAATTATCTTGGAAAGTACCTGTAAGCTGATATCTTATAGAATGTGATTACTGACAAAATAAACCTTCTCAGAAGACTTATTTTGGTTAATGGCAAATAAATTTTTATCAAACATTTATCAATTTTACCATATAAACATCTAGTAGATGTAAAACTAGCTTAGGTGATCAGGAGTATGTATGTGCTAAGGGAGATCTTCTAGGGAAGGGTGCTCTAACCATGCAGTCCCTACAGTCCCTACCTTTTACTCTAGTGCCCTTTGCCCCAATCATTCCCA
This sequence comes from Tamandua tetradactyla, assembly GCF_023851605.1. NCBI lineage: Eukaryota > Metazoa > Chordata > Mammalia > Pilosa > Myrmecophagidae > Tamandua > Tamandua tetradactyla. The sequence continues at coordinate 7,465,473 of NC_135342.1, forward strand.
CCTTTCTCCTAAGCTCCCCTCATTGCTCTCCTCCCATTTTTCTCTCATAGATCCCTGTGCCTTTTACTTACCCTGTCCTTTTCATTCCTCCATCCATTAACTCCCCACCACTACTATCCCTATCATCCCCAGCAACTCCAGTATGACTTGTCACAACACAATCCAATAATCTGCCCATTCTTAAATTCCTGGCATACATTTCTTCCTTGTTACCTTAAATCTAAGTGGTGCTCTTTGACCCCTCTGCTTCTGTAACCAAGTAGTGCTTTGTAAGCCTCTGTATTCTTTTTGCCCCTGAATTATCAATGCCCCTCACAGCTTCAGGCTTTCTGCTCCTTCATCTTACACCTATATACAGTTTCCCTACATCCTCCTTTTTACTTCACTCTGTCCCATGCCCTCACATTATCACTCCCCTAACATGTCATATTTTCTGCTACATGCCTAGACTTAAAATGCTCATGTTCAGCACTTGTAAATGTGAAGCACTGAACTTACTTTCCTTTGGGTCATTGCACAGTTAGAAGGAGTGTGGTGGGTGTAGTGAACTCTTCAAGTCATCCGTAAGTCTGGAGATACCATTATTTTTTCCAAAATGGACACATCATCAAAACATGCACATACCGTGTGTGATTTTGTGAATGGGGATAGGACTGCATGAGGTTGTGTCAATGTGGGCCTTAGTGAGTGTGTAGAAATGTGTGTGATGAGGTTGTGGAAGAGTGTGATATTATTTTGAAAAGTATATAGAGTGTGTACATGGTAAGTATGTGAGGGGATGTGACTATGTATTTGATTGTATGGGTGCATATGCACATGTGTTTGCCTCTGTGTGTAAATGGGTAACTGTGTGTGTGTTTGCATGAGAAGTAGGGCTTGTCCAACACTATGGCTCTCATACATGACTAGATTATCAGGGTCATTAGATAGTAAACCTGGATTTGGAGGGAAGAAGAACAAAAGAATGAATTTGAACTCATATTTTAAATTTAAATTACACAGGCAACTAATGCTCATTACTGACAAAAAATGTGTGTATGTAGATATGTACATGTGTGTGTGAATGAAGAGAACTGTGGCAACTACTCAGTGCCCATTAATTGAGTAAGCAGTATTGGCTTTTCTGATAATTGAGAAATTGTAGGATCTGCCTGTTAAACCATCTGATCCTCATGCTCTTATTTTGAGGGATTCATAAACTTCTCTATGTCTGTGGATATTGTTCTGTTTAGACTTCTGATCACAATTGGGGAAGCCAAAATGGGAAAGTACATTTTCTAATAAACATGTGAATGAATCAAAAGTAATTGACATTCAGATATTCAGATGAGTTCCATAATTTCTAATAAAAATAACTATCATCATATTCTTCCATTTCTTGTGCCACTTTACAAATCTTTCTCAGTCATATTACCTGATTCTATTTCTCTGGCCATAAATTATGGTGAAACTAAGTGCACTAAAGATTGTAAAGAGCTCTGTGCAGCATGGAAGGACTTTTCAGGGAAGCAGGGTCTCCAGTGAGATACACCTACCTCACTGCCTGTCCCTCACATCCAGACCTCAGTATTTACTTACAACCTCCATGTGAGACCCTGTCTGCTTCCAGGGTTCAGGGGAAAGAAAACCTTCTCCCAAACCCTCCAAATTCTCCTTGGAGATGCTAAGTAGGAGCTTGTGATTGTTTTCTGATAATTAGCACCTGGGAAAGAGTTTTTCTGAAATATTCTCAGTGTCCCAAGCCTGCAGTCTCATTGCTTCTACAGGTGACATGACAATTGCAGGTTTGGGGGAGTTGAGGTCACAGAGCCACAAGCCCTTATATCAGGGTCAGGCTTCTCTTCTCATACTTGCCTGGCTCTCATGACTGTCCCACCAAGCCCACTTACTTGGCATTTGAAATGAGTAGGGTGAGAATTTTGTATATCTGTCCAAGGAGACTCTGTAAAGAAAGAAAACATATGAGGAGTCTTTGTAAGCAATAATTTTGGAAAAAAGGGAATCTGCCAGGATAGAAACTGGTCAGTGCCAAAGCCATAGGAACAGAGGTATCATTCCTGAGGCCAGGACTGAGCTGGTACAGAGAGATGGGGGTCCTAGATCACCACCAAACCCTGAGAGCTCCTTGTGGATGTAGTGTCATCATAAATAGCAGTTATTCTTGGTGTGTAATCCAAGTCATAAGAGAATCTGATTTTATAGGTGTTAAAGTGGTAGTTCTGTAATATACCTACTGTTGTGACACCATTACTGGAAACAGACAAAATTTTCATGATCACTAGAGTAGCACATATAACAAATCCATGCATACAATGTAACGTTAGATGAATCTGCAAGCATTACTTAATCCTGTGTAGAAACAGTTTATGGGAATGGCAATTGTTGGGGTGGAAATGTTTGCTCTAAGTCTGAGTGTATTAAGTGCCATTTCAAAGACAGGAATTGCATCTCTACTGAAAACACAAGTGGTCTACCAATTATGGTGAGGCCATTTTCCCTTTTGAATAAGGGGAGCAGCATTTAAGGAAAAGGCAAGTTCATAACTATAGCTTCAGACAGCAGTGTCATGCTCAAGTATAGCTTGTGTCATTTTCCCTGATTTAAAAACATTCTAGTATCAACAAAAAATATACCATTTCTATTTTAAAATACACAAATTCCAAGGCTTGCAGATTTAATTTTCCATATGTGTCTTACAGTTTTAATAATAGTCTTACCTCATTACCAGTAGTTTTACTTAAATCGTGTATTAGTTGACTGATGAGTATATGAATTGTAGATAGAAATACTTAGGCTTCTAGTGCGCATGGATCTTTCCCAACAATAGACCACATGCTGGGTCACAAAGCAAGTCTCAATAAATTTTGAAAGATTGAAATCATACAAAACACTTTCTGAGAACACAAAGTAATGAAGTTTGAAATTCATTATAGACAGAGTGCCAGAAAATTCACAAATATAGTAGGGTCTTAACAACACACTCAAACAACCAGTGGGTCAAGGAAGAAATTGCAAGAGAAATCAGTAAATAGCTCGAGGCAAATGAAAATGAAAACACAACATATCAAAACTTATTTGATGTGCAAAGGCAGTGCTAAGAGGGAAATTTATTGCCCTAAATGCTTATATCAAAAACAAGAAAGGGCAAAAATCAAGGAATTAACTGTCCACTTGGAAGAAGTAGAGAAAGAACAGCAAACTAACCCCAAACAAGCAAAAGGAAAGAAATAATGAAGATTAGAGCAGAAATAAATGAAATTGAAAACATGAAAACAATTGAGAAAATCAATGAAACCAGAAGCTGGTTTTATGAGAAAATCAATAAGATTGATGAACCCTTAACAATATTGACAAAAAGAAGAAGAGAGAGGATGCAAATAAATAAGATCAGAAATGGAAGAGGAGATATGACCATTGACCCCACAGAAATAAAGGAAGTAATGACAGCATACTATGAACAACTTAATGGTAATAAATACAACAATGTAAAAAAAATGGACAACTTTCTAGAAAGGCATGAACAACCAACTTTGACTCAATAAAGAAAAGATGGCCTCAACAAACCAATCACAAGTAAAGAAATTGAATCAGTCATTAAGAAGCTCCCCCAAAAGGAAAGTCCAGGACCAGATGGCTTCACAAGTGCATTCTACCAAACATTCCAGAACGAATTAGTACCAATCCTGCTCAAACTCTTCAAAATAATTGAATAGCTTTCCAGCCTACATTATTGCTTTTCCTTTTTTACATCTTAGAGTTCAGGTCCTAAACTTTAGGATGTGATATCAGATTGTTGAATAATTCTGGGATAGGCACTGTTATATCTTTGTCCTTGGCATAAAAGCAAATGAATCTTTCTGTTGCCATTTTTATATTGAGCAAATCTTGCTTTCTGAAATCTAGTTTGTTCATGGGACAAGGTCCTGTAGTATTTTATACTGTAATCAGGGCATCTACACTTTATTCAGATCTCTAAAGCTTATTTATAATTAATATTGGCTTCTGGACTATAGTCATATACATTACAGGAAGTTTGCTACCACCAAAATGGTAAAGTATGATGTCACCCATGTAAAGTTAAATTACAAGGGGTTGAAACAGAACTCAACCTAAATCTGGATTACTGCAATAACACAGTTAACTAGTTTTGTTAGTAGAGCATGGAAGTTAATTGCTATGACAGGTTCAAGTCTCTGCTCTGTCTCTAACCAGCATGTGAGTGGAGACAAACCACCCTGTACCTAAGTTCTCATCATTTTTATAATAAAACAAAAGTACAGACAACAACAAAAATTTGTGAAGAATAAAGAAATTAGGACATGTGGCAGTGATTCACTCATTAAAAATACTCTTTAAATGTTAAACATTCAACTATCTCAAAACTGTTAATAAAAGACAACCTTTAAGCAAATCTTCCTTAGTGGGCATTAATGGAAAATGGAGAAGATTGGATTTCAGGTGACGCTTAACCCACCTCTCCTATTCCTGTGCAGTATCTTCTGGCTCTGAAAAGATAAATGTCAGGGCCTGGTAACAGGAAAAACATCCTCCAGGGATTTTGCAACAGGCTTGAACTTCTTATTCCAGGCTGAAGTCAGAGTCCTTGAGAATTTCTCTCTTTACCACTTTATCTTCATTTACATCACTGGGTGCAGATTAAGCTTCACAAATTTCATTCACAATCACCTTGTTTCTTGCAATTCCTTGTTCATTCTCACTGAGAGCATTCTGAGGACAATGGCTGCATTTGGGTTGAAAGGTTTCCTACATGATTTTGGATGCAAGCATCCATCCCACCTTCACAGAATGGGCCAGGGTGTATGCATTGGCAGCAACTGCCTATTGAGTATCTTCCAGGCCATCACCATCAGCCCCAAATGGTCCATGTGGGCAGAGCTTAAAGTGAAAGATCCCAAGTACATTTGCCTCTCCATATCTATGAATTGGCTCTTCTTCACACTGCTAAATATCATTTTCTTTCCTGTGTTTGTGACTGGCAAAAGAATAACTATTACCATCAAAAATAGAGAAGACTTAGGGTAGTTCTCTTCTCTAGTTCATGACAAAATCATGGTCTTATGCACACTGCATTGGTTCCCCTCAGTGTAGAATAGTAGGAAGGTACTATAGCCACAGGATTTGACAGGACAGAATGTGTGACACTTTCCCTTAGGACAGTTGTGGACCCCATATGAGAGAAAGGTTTGGTCTGAAATCTTGTCAAACTTGCCCATCTGGAGACTTTCTTTGACTTTTTCTCTTCTAACACATCTGCTCATCATTTTCCTTAAGCTGTCAGACTTACAGACCATCTTTTACCTGGTCTGCTGTGTAAACATGGTCAGGTATTCTGCAGACTCCCTGGTCTACAGACCTTTGTGCAATTCACACACAAGGAGGCATTGACAAGGACTGGTGGGGAAAGGTATCTAGGTGTGAGACCCTCCCCCTGCTGATGGCCCTGGATGCTGGGCTCAGGTAACTCAACCCTCCCATATCATCCCTTTAGCCCCAGGATGGCTGTATGTGCAGAGAGCAGCTTCCAGCTGGGGCTAATTTCTACATTGCCTCAATATTTCCTGTGAACAAAACACCCAGAGTGGGTTTTCTGTCCTCACTCAACCTTAGCCAACAGAAAGTGACATAAAAATAAATGTCTCATAAATAATGATATCTCAAATTTAATGAAGTAGGATATGCATTTTTCCATTTACATGTAAAGGTATAGTCTATACGCCAATATTAAACAGAATATAGGTTTAGAGAGCTTAACAAAATTTAGGTCATAACAAAATGTAGATTGCAAAATAGTAATACAGTCACTGACCCCATAAACCAGTATGACAATATGAATGAAAAATGTGTCCATATTAGGATAGCAGCCAGGAGACCTATTTTCTTTTATGTCAAGAACAAAAGTACAATATCAATATGAAAAGATTTATTCAACAATATTGTGGCTTCTCCTAAACTGAGGGCCATGAACCACTGACATTAAAGAAAAGATTTTAGGATAGAAAGTAAGTCACTGCTTAATTATGTATTAAAATATAACTTAATAAAAACCTTTAGGATTGCAAACCGATTTCTCAAAGATTTGCAAGTGATGACATGCAAAATAGAATCCATAAAGTGAAAGATATTGCACATTTTATAATTTGAAAGAGTAGATTTTTTTGTTTGCTATTAGAGTACTTTTAAAAAGGAACGTGTAATTGACCCAGGCAGTTGCTGTGTGGAACAGAATTATAAAGTTATCTTTTCCTTAAATTCTGCTTCTCTCACTATAACAGGGAAAAAAGACTCACCATATCAACAGACCTTCAATGTTTTCAGTAGAGACATAATTACTGCTTCCATAAAGCTTATTATACTTGCAGATTTAGAGAAACATTTGCATCCTGGCAGCTGCCATTCACATACACTGTCTCTGCACAATATGAAATGGTTCCTATAGACTCACCTACTACTTATTACAAATTTAGAGTTACTGGAGACACACTTTTGTAATCTGAAAAATTGTTCCTATGATCTGTAAGGGTGTCTGAACAGTGACTGTTTTAATAACTACAGGTATTGAACTCCTGTTTGTTTAAAACAGAAGTTTTTGATTATTCTAGATAAATGCAATCCCTCTCATTAAGAATTACATTAAATCCCACTAGGAGACATTGGGGATTGGTGTCTGGTTTGGAACCCTTAACTCTCTTTACATCCCTCAGGAACAATTTGCTTTTCTTGTGTGCTTTTGGCTCTGGACCCAATTCAAATTCTAAAGGGCCCCTTTCCTGATATGATCACTTCCCTAGACTCCCAATGTGCCTCCTTCCTTTACAGACTTTCCTCTCAGGCTGAAATAGAAAATACTCATTGACAGCTCCCACCTGCTAGGATCCTGGGCTTCACGTGATGGGAATGACAAGCAATGTGTGTGGGAAGGAGGCAGCCAGTTCCTGAGTTATGGATTTGTGGTTCTGTGACCTTACCTCCCCACAAGACTGCAACTATCTTTTCACCTGGTGTGGTCTTGACAATGCAAGATTGGGAGCTGAGAATCTTTCTGAAAACATTTTTCTCAGTTGCTAATTATGAAAACTGATTGCAAGTTCCTAGTTAGCATTACCAAAGAGAACCTTGGAATGTCTAAGAGAGGCTCATCCTTGTCCAGGCTCCTGTGAACAGGAAGGGTCTTCCATGGAAGGGCTGAAATGTCTTCATCTTACATGTGAGGACTCAGAAAAGGGCTGTGTATCTTTCTGTCCTAAGACTTTCTGCTAACCCAAAATGAGTTCTTTCCAAACCTCTAGACCACTGAGTTCCACAATCATTTAATTTATTACCCAACTAATGGAATCAAGACATCTGAGATCGATTTTCATAGATGAAGTTAAAAGAAGAACACAATGCATAGTATTCAATGTCAACTAAACTGAAAATTTAGATTATATAGAAATATGTAGGAAAATATCCTTAACAATATTGAATACCCAGTAATGTTAGTAAGTGTAAATGAACAATAATTATAGGAAGAGACAAGTTTATAAAGGAGTCTCAGAATTAAATGCACTGGGATCAGATACTTTAATAGCTTACCGATTTAATGATCAGAGAAGCCAATGCCATGCCCTTAATTTCAGAGCACTGTCTGATCATCAAAGTTCTCTACCTTTAATTTTGGCTTAATTATCAGTAATGCATACTGGTTGCTTTTGTCATCAATTAATATGAGTGTCCAACTTTGAACAATTCAATTGGATTCCACTGCTCAGTACATCTGTCTTTATGCCAGTACCATGATGTTTTGGCCACTGTGGTCTTTTACTACGTTTTAAAGTCAGTTATTGGGAGACTTCCCATTTCATTTTTCATTTTCAAGTTATTTTTAGCTCTTTGGGGTAAACACCCTTTCCAAATAAATGTGATTATTGTTTTTCTTATTTCTGCAAAGCAAATTGTTCAGATTTTAATTCATACTGCATAGAATCTATAAATCAATTTGGGTAGAATTGATATTGTAACTCTATTTAGTCTTCCATTCCCTGAACATGATATGCCCTTCCATTTATTTAGTTCTTCATTGATTCTTTTTAGCAGATTTGTAGTTTTCTATGTATAGGTATTTTATGTCCTTGGTTAAATTTAATATTAAATATTTAATTGTTTTGATAGCTGTCAGAAATGGAATTGTTTTCTTGATATCCTCCTCAGATTGCTTATTGCTGGTATAATAGAAACAATTGATTTTTGCTAGTTGATCTTGTATTCTGCTACTTTGCTGTATTTGTTTATTAGCTCCCTGGGTTTACTCTAGGTTTTTCAAGATTTTCTACAAAGGGGATCATGTCATCTGCAAACAGTGAGAGTTTAACTTCTTCCTTTCCAATTTGAATACCTTTTATTTCTTGTTTTTTGCCTAATTGCTCTAGCTTGAATTTCCAGCATAATGTTGAATAACAATGGTAACAATGGGCATACTTGTCTTGCTACTGATCTTAGAGGGAAATTTTCCATTTTTCCTTACTGAATGCGATGGTAGCTGTGGAATTCTCATATAGTTCCTTTATCATGTTTAGGATATTCCTATCCTTTAAAGTGTTCTCATCAAGAAAGGGTGCAAAATTTTGTCAAATGCCTTTTATGAATCAATCGAAATGATCATGGTGTTTTCCCTCTTTATTTAGTTGATGTGGTATATTTCACTAATTGATTTTCTTGTGTTGAACCATCCTTGAATATCTGGGATAAAACCCACTTAGCCATGGTGTATCATTCTTTTAGTACACTGCTGGACACAATTAGCAAGTATTTTCTTGAGGATTTTTGCATCCATAGTTATTAAAGAGATTGGCTGGTAATTTTTCTTTTCTTATAGTGTCATTGTCTGGTTTTGTTATTAGGGTGATGTTGGCTTCATAGAATGAGTTAGGTAGCTTTCTCTCTTCTTGAATTCTCTTGAAGAGTTTGAGCAGGATTGGTACTTGTTCTTTCTTAAATGTGTGGTGGAATTCACGTATGAAGCCATCTGATCCTCGATTTTGCTTCAGAGTTAGTGATTCTATATTTCTTCCAGGTCAGAAATTAATTACTCATTTTTGCCTTTTCTTCTTTTTTGGGGGGGAACGGGGTATTCATGGTCTGGTAATCACAGCAGTGTCTCCCATATGGGAAGTGGCATTCTACCACTGACCCACCCATGCACCCTCTTTCTTCTTTTTCAAATTAGGGATTTAGCAACAAATTTCCTTCTCAGCACTGCCCTTTGCTGTATTCCATAAGTTTTGCTATATTGTGTTTTCATTTTCCTTTGCCTCAAGATAATTACTGATTTCTCTTGTAATTTCTTCCTTGACCCATTGGTTGTTGAAAAAGCTTTCTTTTTGCTTCCATATATTTGTGGATTTTCCCATCTTCTGCTTATTATTTCTGCCCACTTAATTCTGTTATGGCCCCAAAAAGTGCTTTCTATATTTTGATCTTATTAAATTTATTGAGCCTCTTTGTGCAACAATATGTGGTCCATCCTTTGAATATAACAAAGGCATTACACCAAAAGTAAATGTCAACAAATGAGGGAAATGGGAAGGGGGTATGGATTATTTGTGGAAGAAAAGGAAATAAATAGAGAAATGGTGGCTAAAGCATGTCTATACACTTAGGCTGGATTATGTGACATGAATAAAATTTTATAAATGAACAGTGAGAAACAAATTTTAGGGAAAATGTGGAGAAAGGGATGCACATATTCACTGTCAATAGGGAAAATGAGAAATGCAGGAGGGCAGTGTGGTGGATCCCAGGAGCCTACAGAAGAGTTTGGCATATGATCCTGAAACCTCATTTCTCAGTATATACCTGGAGGAACTGAGCATGGGGACATGAACGGACATTTGTCCACTGGTGTTTATGGTGGCATTGTTCCAGATTCAATGAATGGAGATGGCCTATAGGTACAATGACTGAGAAATGGAAGGTGAAATTATGATCTATACACACAATGGACTAATGAGCAGCCTCAAGAAGTAACGAAGTTATGAGGCATGCAACTAGGTGAATGCACCTTAAGGATGGTATGTTAAATAAAAAAACAAATATTATCATACCTCAATCAAATAGACTAACTATAATATAAAAACTTGGTGAAGCAATGTCCAAAGCATGGGTTATTAGGTTGGGGCTTATTGTAAAGGATCCTAGACTGCAAGCTGTTCCAGCAGTCACATATACTCAGGACGTGTAACTGTTATTACTAAATTTTGATGTACTGAGCTGTTTGTATATAACGTGGTCATTTCAAGAAACTTTGGATATTTATGTGACACCTGAGACAGTATTACAGCGGTGAATCTATGAAAGACAGAAGTAGCTCATATAGGAACTACTTAAAAAATTCAAAAATTATCTGATATCTAGTAAAGATATGAATGAAGCTGATCGGGATAGGACTAGGGTATATCAGAATACAGGGTAAGGAAAGATATCATCCATATTTTAAAATTTCAAATTCTGTGTGAGACTAAAGGAAGAGATGTTTATTGGGTGCAAAATCTATATATTGGGTAGTGCATTTCCTAATTTAACTTGTATGGTTAGTTTAGTTGAACACCAATAAGTTCATGGAATTTTGAATAGGGTGCAAGATTTTGTTGTTTTGTCCCAGTTAGTGTGATGTCAACATAAATCCCAGAGTAATTTGGGCAGTGAATAAATAAGTATTTGCAAAGCCCCCTAGGATGAATGGGCAGAAAGGAGGTGTGCTGGTTTGAAATGATTTATGTACCCTAGAAAAGCCATGTTTTAATCCTAATCCTGTTTTGTAAAGGCAACCGCTTCTTCTAATCCCTATTCTGCATTGTATGTTTGAAACTCTAAACTAGCAACCTATTAAATTCCCTTTTTAAAAAGCCATTACATTTCTGGTATATTGCATTCTGGCAGCTAGCAAACCAGAACAGATTTTGGTACAGGAGAGCAGGGTGCTCCTGTGCTTTGCAAATACCAAACATGTTGGAATAGATTTTTAAATGGATAAGGGGAAGATTCTGGAAGAGTTGTGAGAAGGTTGATACAGAAGGCCTAGAATGTTTTGAAGAGACTTTTGGTAGAAATGTGGACTCTAAAGACACTTCTGATAAAGATGCAGACAGAAATGAGGCACGTGTTATCATAGACTGGAAGGAAAGTGAGCCTTGTTTTAAAATTACAGATAATCTTGCAAAATTGACTAATGGCCTTGGCTGGAAAGCATATATTAAAAGCCATGAACTTCGATATTTAGCAGAAGAGATCTCCAAATTAAATGTCAAAAGTGAAGCCTGGTTTCTCCTCACAGCTTCTAGTGAAATGTGGCAGGAAAGAGATAAGATGAGAACTGAGTTCTTGAGTACAAAGAAACTAGGAATTGATATTTTGGAAAATTCTGGGCCTCCAGAAAGGGAGACCCAAGAGAATAGTGGCCTGTTTGAGAATTTAACCAAATGTGGAACCAGCCAGCCCTTTCAGAGAAAGCCAGGATTGGACATGGAGCAATCCAGGAAGGCTTTGTGGAAACTCCTTATATCTGAATGGCATGATCCAATGCTACTGCATAGAAATCCAATGAGAGTGCTGTGGGACCTGTATAAACAGAGCTGGTGCCAGTCTTGACTGAGGGGTTCAGAGATGGGACACATTGGAGGAAAAATAACTTCAGAGGGAAAACCATGGAGGCTGAGTTCTGAAGTCAAGAAAGCTTGGGCCAGGAGAGCAGACCCACCAAAGCCCATGGAGAGGGTGAGTTTGGCCCAAAGGCAGAGGATAAACCTTCCACCTTGTTGCAGTCAGAGAGTCTTGCCACCTCAGACCTTGGAGAGGGTGAAGCACGTTCCTTGGGGTTTGGGGAGAACCTGGCGGCCACCACATCGAGGGGGTGAGCGTGTACCCCAGAGATGGCAGAGAGCCCGGGTCTGGCCCCAATGCTTAGAGAGGGTGGATCTGAGAAAAAGGTGGTCTCCCCAATGTCCTCCAAGGTTGTGTTCAGAGAGAGGAAGTCCTCTGCATAGGCCCTTGGAAAGGGTGGGATTGCCACTTTCAAAAACCCTGAGGATAAATGACTCTCACACTTTGAAATATAATGGACTTTGCCCTGCAGGTTATCGAAATTGTATGGGTCTGGTGACCCCTGTGTTCTTTCCTTTCTATGGAAATGTGTATATGTGTCCTATGAATGTTCCTCCTTTGTATGTTGGCAGTAGATGACTTGTCTTGGGTTCCTACAGTTCCAAAGCCAGAGGATAATTTTGCCTTAGCGTAAACCATCATTATAACTAACTTTGCGATTTTGTACTGGTTTTAACCTTGTATTGTATTTGAAATGTTACTGAAATAGTTTGAGCTTCTCTGATATTGTTATGGAATGAACGTATTTTGTATATGGGGAAAGCATGTTCCTTTTAGGGTCCAGAGGGTGGAATGTGCTGGTTTGAAATGATGTATGTACCCTAGAAAAGCCATGTTTTAATCTTAATCCCATCTTGTAAAGGCAGCCACTTCTTCTAATCCCTATTCAGCATTTTAGGTTTGAAATTGTAAACTAGCAACCTATTAAATTCTTCCTTTAAAAATCCATTCCATTTCTGGTATATTGCATTCTGGCAGCTAGCAAATCAGAACAGGAACAAATATTCGACTTCCCCGTTTAGAGGATTTCTCATATTCTCACAAAGAGTGGAGACAACCACATCAATAGGCTGAACCCTCAACCTTTGGTTTTCCCCTATGAAACTTATTCCTGCAAAGGATAGACAGCATCTGATGCTCCTTTTATCTAGAGTATGGAAACACGAGTAAAAATATTGATAAAAATTAAACAATTAATGGGGGTACAAAGGTTAAAATAAATTGGGTAGATGGAAATACTAGTGGTCAGTGACAGGGACATATGGTATGTATGTTTTTTTTCTTTTTCTGGAGTGATGCAAATGTTCTAAAAATGATTGTGGTGATGTATACACAACTATGTGATGATATTGTGAACCACTGACTGTATACCATATATGGAATGCTTGTATACTAAGAATGTTTGTATGTTTTTATATTAAGATTTATCAATAAAAATGTCTTTAAAAAGTACCCAACTGAGTAGTCATACCATAGTTTATTGCAGAAGCAGAAACTAGTCTGTTTCTTTGGTAATGAATTTATTGGGATTAACCTCATCAACTATTTGTCTTCTCATGACACTTTTTTCTTACTTTGTCTAACATAAATTCTTCTCTATTAATTTTTAAAATAATTATCTATTTCACCCTTCTTCTTTGGAAGTTGTATACAATGTTTCTGTTTTAACCTAGAAATGAAAAACGTATAGTTTATAACTAATCACATTATCAAATTACTTAAAATTGAACTTCTACCCTGAAAATATAAAGACAATAACACAACACTAATCTATGTACCTTCTTTCATGTTAAATGAAATCTTGTTTTAAAAATATTGAAGGTACATGCAGAAATAATAAGTGTAAAGTCTGGTGAAATTTAAAAATTGAATACTTTCTGTATGAAGCTCCTTGATTATAAACCAGATTATTTTTTGACTCTCACAGATTGAAAACCAGAATATTGCATGAAACTTGTATGTTAAAAAAAAGAATATATTCAACTCAGAGATGCACCCTTCCTCATCAGCAATCTGCACAATAACCATGTTTTTCACATCTCATATCACAGATCATTTTCACATCTTCTGTTATATAAATGGAATCATGTCACCTGGACTCTTTAGTACTGGGCCACTGAAATTCCATATGTTTTCTTGAATTTATCTATATTTTTGGATGTTGTTGTATATCATTCATTAGCATTAGTGGTGGAATTCCTTTGTGTGACTGTTCTAGTTTGCTAGCTGCCAGAATGAAATATACCAGAACCAGAATGGCTTTTTAAAAGGGGAATTTAATGAGTTGCTAGTTTACAGTTCTAAAGCCAAGAAAATATCGCAATTAAAACAAGTCTATAGAAATGTCCAATCAAAGGCATCCAAGGAAAGACACCTTGGTTCAGGAAGGCCGATGAAGTTCAGGATCTCTCTCTGATCTGAGAAGGCACTTGGTGACCACAGTCACAGTTTCTGCTTCAGCTGGAAGGGCACATGGTGAGCACAGCATCATCTGCTAGCTTTCTCTCCTAGCTTTCAGTTTCATGAAGCTTCCCAGAAGGTGTTTTCTTTCTTCATTTCCAAAGGTCACTGGCTAGTGGACTCTGCTTCTGGTGACTATGTTGTTCTCTGCTCTCATTGAATCTCTTTCATTTTCCAAAATGTTCCCTCTTTTATAGGACTCCAGAAACTTATCAAGACCCACCCAAATGGGTGGAGACGTGTCATCACCTAATCCAACTTAACAACCACACTTGATTAAATCACATCTCCAGGAGATGATCTAATTGCATATTCAAACATACAGTATTGAATAGGAATTATTCTGCCATTACAAAATGGTATTTTGATTAAAACATGGCTTTTCTAGGGTCCATACATCCTTTCAAACCAGCACAGTAACTGTCAAACAATTTTTCCTTTCTATTGTTGATTAATATATGAATCTTTTATAGTTTGGGGTTCTTAGGAATAGTGTTGGATGTAAATTCTAGAAAATGTTTTGCTGACACAGTCATGAATTTCTGTTGGGTATGTACATATTATGGAAATTTTGTGTCTTATATAATATATAATCTTCAGTTTTAGGAGACACCACCAGTTTTCCAAAATATGTATACCAATTTTTACAGCTACCCTTGTGTCCATAACTTTGCCAACATTTGAAATGTCCTGCCATTTTTATTTCTGGCAGGTTTGTGATGTTATCAAATAGTGGCTTTACTTGAATTTCCTTGTTTTGTGAAAAGATTGAGTACTTTTAACATGTTTATTAGACATCCAGTAATATAATATTTGAGTGTCTGCTCATCCATTTTCCCATTTTTCCCTTTTGTGTTGTCTTTATTTTCCTTATTGACCTATAAGACTTCTTTATTTTTGATAAAAATTCTTTCTTGGTGTCCATTCTCCCTTTATTCTATCTTTCTTTCACCATCTATCTCAGTGTCTTTTGATGAAGAGTTCTTAATTTTAATGTAACTTGTTATTTCTTCCTTTATATTTTGTTTTATTTAAAAGTCTTTTCCTATTTTAAGACTCCAGAGATATTCTCCCTTATTTTCTTCTAAAACATAATCTTTTATCTTTCAAATTTAGATCAACAAACTATTCCAAATCAATTTGTTTTATTATTTGATTTAAGTTTTCCAAGTGAATTTACAAATTTCACATCATTTTAAATATGCCACAGTATGCTTTTTATTTTTCAATGTTATATCTGTATTGGGCCAGACTTTTCTCATGTTGCTGGAATTCTGTCAACTACTTCCTGCATCTTTCAGTGATTAGTAACTTCAGACCACACAACTAAAGTCATTTTACTTGTTAAAATTTTTCAGTGGACATTTGTGTCTGGAGGATAGATTATTCCCATTTTTAACAGACATTTGTTCTTTATTGGGAGAAAATTCTCCATGGTGTCTCAAGTTCTTTTTTTGTTTCCTTTCCTCATGTCTTATATCAGCTTCCATCCTGACTATGTTTCAGGGGTATTTATAAAATAAACAACCTTGAGTAATGGTAGTAGTATCTCTAATCAGAGGGCAAGTTAATTATTTGACCAACATCATAGGAGCCATGGCTCCCTCTGAGGACACATCCAGCAGCTTTGCTTGTAAGTAAATTTAAGGTTTGGGGGTTCTTAATCTTCAGGTCCCACGGCTGTGCTGCCATTCTGCTCCCTACACAGCGTCTTCCAAATGGGAATAAACAGAAAAGAGGGAAACTGAAAATCTGGATTTGGGAAAGATAATGAAATAGATGAACCCAGTCTTGTCATTGCTCCTTGGCTGCTCCTCTATGTTGCTCCATCCCACCTGCTTCTCCAACTCCACCCAGGGCCAGAGAGACCTGACTTGCAGGGGATCCCTTCCTGTGAGGGTCACACTCTCCCATTCTTGAGAAAGGAGTGAGTCTGCCCCAGACAGAGAGAGAAGGGGATTTGGGAAATTTGGGAAATCAGTGCACCTTGTGTACCATTTGCCAAATGCAGTGTTTGGGACCCTAGACTATGGAAGGGGAGGAAGCATAGACTCCAAGGGGCAGCCAGGGAGACACTGGACAAAAAGATACTGGTACTACCAAATTATGTAAGCTGACCTGTATTTAAACAGGCCCTCCAGGGCCAACTCTGGGCATTCAACTTTTCAAAGTTCAGAAGTTACAAGTTTGCTTGTTACATGATTCAAGTTATTTTTCTTTTTTAACATGGGCAGGTGTTCTAGTTTGCTAGCTGCCAGAATGCAGTTTGCCAGAAACAGAATGGCTTTTAAAAAGGGGAATTTAATTAGATGCTAGTTTGCAGTTCTAAGTCTGAGGAAATGTTCCAATTAAAGCAAGTCTATAGAAACATCCAATCTGAGGCATTCAGGGAAAGATACCTTGATTCAAGAAGGTCAGTGAAGTTCAAGGTTTCTTTCTCAGGTGGAAGGGCACATGGTGAACACAGCCAGGGTTTCTCTCTCATTTGGAAAGGCACATGGTGAACATGGTCAGGATTCCTCTCTCATCTAGAAGGGCACATGGTGTACACGTCATCATCTACTAGCTTCTTCTCCTGACTTCCTGTTTCATGAAGCTCCCCAGGAGGCATTTTCCTTCTTCATCTTCAAAGGTCACTGGCTTGAAGACTCTCTGCTTTGTGGTGCTGAGCATTCTCTGCTTTCTCCAAACCTCTTTCATTCTCCAAAATGTTTCCTCTTTTGTAGGACTCCAGAAACTTATCAAGACCTACCCAAATGGGTGGAGACATATCACCCAATCCAGCTTAACAACCACTCATGATTAAATCACTTCTCCAGGGAGATGATTTGATTACAGTTCCAAGCATACAGTATTGAATAAGGATTATTCTACCTTTATGAAATGGGATTTAGATTAAAACATGTCTTTTCTAGGGGACATCCTTGTAAACCAGCACAGCAGGCACCAGGAATTGAACCTGGGTCTCTGACATGGCAATCAAGAACTCTGCCACTGAGCCACCATTTGGTAGTTGGAAAATATCTTTCTTATTTTGACCAAATTCAGAAATAAAATCTATATAGCATTTTCCTAGAAGCTTCAGCTGGGGCTCTGAGACATGCATAAGTTCCTAAGGAGATTGCCACAGCTCATTTGCAGGGCTATGACAAATCTGATCACATGGCAGGTTTGCAGTGGTAGGGAGTGAAGATCAGAGAAGTACTTAGGATGTTTCTGGATGAGACTGAGGTGCTTTGACTTCCTCTCTGCCCCAACAAATGGTCAAGAAAGGATCCTTTACCTCAAGACAGGAAGGGAAGAGATTTTGAAGCCAGGCACAGTTGAACGTTTGTCCCCTGCATTTTTGGGGGGTTCAGTGTGGCAGTCATTCTGCTCAGAAATTTAAAGGACAAGAAACCTCAGAATAATTCTCTGACTACAGAAGAGTACCAAGAAACTGCAACCCCAGAATTTTCCAGGACAGAAAATGTATAACTCTCATGGGACAGCTGTGGACCACACATGAAAGGGAGCTCAATGATTCGGTCTTAGATTTTGTCCAATTTACCTCTTGAAGATATTATTTGGTTCTTTTACTCTCTTAAAAGCTCTGTCCATCATTTGCATGTATGTTGTCAGACTTACAGATCACCTGTCACCTGCACTTCTGTGGATGCACGGGCAGGTGTTTCACAGACTATCCAGTCTAGAGACCTTTGGGTGCCCCTGTGTGAAGAGGGGTGTCATGAAGTATATGAGAGTCTAGGCCTTTCCTGCATGTTTGAGCATCAACCCACATTGCATTTCCTCAAAACTATCACCATCCACCTATCTCTTATATGAAGTCCTTGTAACGGCAGGGAATGTTTACTACAAATGTTTTATCCACAGGCAGACAGGCAGATAGGTGAATTTTCCCATCTCATTTCTCAGAATCCCCTCTTGTCCTGTACAATCAATGTGCCTACACTTCTTGAGTCATCCAGGGTGTATTCCAAGAGGCAGGAAACCAACGTCTGAGAAGGCAGAACTGACAGTTCCATTCCAGGCCACATTCACAATCCCTGAGTGGATCTTTCTCTGACAGTTGTGGGCCAGAGTGTGCACTGAAATCAAAGCTGTGGACAGAATAGATAGCCAGACATGCCCTTGGCTGTCCCCAACTAGAAATTGGACACCCCCCACTTCCAGAAACCAGTTAAAATCCATCCAAGTTATCTGTGTGACTTCATTTTTCCCTTTGGATCCATGTTCTTACTGGAGAAGAAGCATTAAATGTGTCAAAGTGCAGTGGTTCTTAGAGTGTGGTCCTGGATCTGAAGCATTGGCACCAGTGGAGAACTCCTAATAAATTAAGAGCTGCCCCCTGCTATATAATACAGAATTAGTAACACTGAGGAGGGGCCCTTCAATCCATGCTTTTTCAAGCTCTCCAGGTGAATCTGAATTATGCTAAATATGACAGGGTTTGCATTAAACCATAACTGATCTCTTTAATACCATTAGAAAAATACAACAGGAATGAACTCTATGTATTTCTTGATGCTAATGTTTTGCTTCAGAAACCTCAAATTATTTCATAAACAAAAATAATTTGACTCATAGCCAATTTTCTATCGTTTTCCATCTCTCCTCCTTCAGTTTCTTCACTTTCCTTTATATGTTTCCTAGTATCTCCTCTTAAATAAACTATTTGAATGCATCTTCTTGCTTCAAGATCTGTTTCAGAGTTGGAATTAAGTTAGACTGCCTACTGTTCTAGTTTGCTAGCTGCCAGAATGCAATATACCAGAAACGGAATGGCTTTTAAAAGGGGTGATTTAATGAGTTGCTAGCTTGCAGTTCTAAGGCTGAGAAAATGTCCCAATTACAACAAGTCTATAGTAATGTCCAATCAAAGGCATCCAGGGAAAGATACCTTGGTTCAAGAAGGCCGTTGAAGTTCAGGGTTTCTCTCTCAAGTGAGAAGGCACGTGGTGAACACAGTCAGGGCACTTCTCTCAGCTGGAAGTGCATATGGCAAATACGGCATCATCTGCTAGCTTTCTCTCCTGGCTTCTGGTTTCATGAAGCTTCCCGGGAGGCATTTTCCTTCTTTATCTCCAAAGGTCACTGGCTGGTGGACTGTCTGCTTCGTGGTGCTGCAGCATTTTCTGCTCTCTCTGAATCTCTCATTCTCCAAAATATTTCCTCTTTTATAGGACTCCAGTAAACCAATCAAGACCTACCCAAATGGGTGGAGACATGTCATCCCTTAATCCAGTTTAACAACCACTCTTGACTAAATCACATCATCCAGGGAGATGATCTCATTACAGTTTCAAACATACAGCATTGAATAGAGATTATTCTACCTTTATGAAATGGGATTTATATTAAAACATGGCTTTTCTTAGGGGGCATACTTCCTTTCAAACCAGCACACCTACTAAAACTAATTTATTGAAATAGACTCTGAGAGTCTCTCAGGGGCTTGGGACTCAACGTGGGAGTCCTGAGCAACTCATAGACTGGAGAGTTGCAGTGTGTTGAACTGTAAAGCACAAATTTAAACCAGGAAGTTGAAAACTCAAGTCAGTGACACGTAAATGACAAGCAATTGCAGTTCTGCTGATCAGATTCGGTTATGGAGGAAACTTCTGGCGCAAGAATGGTGAGCAGAGAGAGGTCGGTAGGGTGGCAGCTAGGGTCTTCCTTCCACCCAGTCCTCCGGCTTCCGCTAGAAATGCTTCCATCTCTTACATGTCTGGGGTGCAGGTCTGTTTTCTGCATATTTTCAGTTACCATTTCACTTATTTCAGGTAAAAGTTTAGAGTTGTCCAGGCCACATGTGTTGGAAGCTGAGATGTTTTTCCTCTCAATAAGGTGGAAAAGATGGAGGTCAACAGCTTGTTTTATGGAAGGGTCCTATGAGAAGGGGTCATACCTGAGGCCCTGGCAGCAGCCTCCAGTGTGCAGTTGCCAGGGGGGTGGGGCATTATTTAATCCAGGAATGTAGAATTTGATTTAGGCCACTCAGGCAAGAAAGGATTGGAGTCATCTGTGTAGGATGGAAAGGAGAATGTGAAATGCAAAACTACCCATGGGTGGAAAGTGCAATTTCTCGACCTCTTTCATTTTTTATCGTATTTATGGTTGTCCCTGGAAACAGGAAGTTCCCATGCCCTCATCTCAGAAGACCTTCCTGGGGTGCAGACCCTGGTGTGAGAGGTGGAGGGGGAAGTTGGTGATGATTTAGGTCGCCAACTTATGTCTAGAAAATAAAAAAAGTAATGGCCTTTCAAAGATGTGCAAGTTGTGTTGTTTTTTATGCATCCTATTCTATTCCATACCTGAGAAAGAGAGTAAGCTCAAATACTTTGAATAAACTTTGGTGCCATCACTATTTGCTTGAGTCATTAATTTCAAATGTAATGAAGTTTAAAATAGACATCTTATGAATTCTGAAAGTAAGGAAAAAGAGTACTTTTTACTTAAAAGTTGTATATATTAGACTTTTTGTTGCTTTCTATTACTGAATATTCTGTCAATGTTTATGATTGGTGAATTGTCACTTTAATTAATATATAGTGTCCTTCTTTGTCCTATGAGGTTTTTACATTTAAAGTCTATTTTGCCTGATACTTGTATAGCTACACTTGCTTTCTTTTGGTTACAACTTGCACGGATAATCTTTTTCTATCCTTTTATTTTCAATCTGTTTGTATCCTTGTGTCTAAGGTGAGCCTCTTGTAAGCAGCATATTGCTGAATAATATTTCTTAATCCATTCTGCCTATCTATATCTTTTAATTGGTAAGTTTAGGCCATTAACATTCAAAATTATTACTGAAAAGGCGTTTCTTGAATCCATCATCTTATTTTTTGGATTTAATTTGTCATATCTATATATTCTTTTCCCTCTTTCTTGCTTTATCCTTTAAGTTACCCTTACTAGTGCTCTTCAATTCTGTACCCTCCTCCAGGTCTCCCTTTCCTGCCTTTTTTTTTTTCAACTGGCAGAACTCCGTTTATTATTTCTTGCAAGTCCAGTCCCTTGCTGACAAATTCTTTCAGGATTTGTTTGTCTATGAACATTTTAATCACTCCCTCTGTTTTGAAGGATACTTTGGCTGGTTACAGAATTCTTGGCTGGAAGTCATTCTTTCAGGATCTAAAATATATCATACCACTGCTTTCCTGCCTCCATGGTTCCAGTTGAGTAGTCTGAACACAATCTTATGTGGTTACCGTTTTATGTAGTAGATTATTTTTCTCTCTTACTGCTTTCAGAATTTTTTGCTTCTCTTGAACATTTAACAGACAGATTAGTATGTGTCTTTGGGAAGGTCTGTCCAGATTTATTATATTTATTCAAATCTATTTGAAATCTCTTAGCCACTGATAGTTTATTAGTTACACTTGTTGTTCTGCTTTTGGTCAGGATGGAATTATTGATCCCATGGTGCCAAGGCTGGACTCATCCCCCAGAATTATCTCCCACACTGCCAGGGAGACCTTCACTACTGGATGTCATGTCCCATGCAGGGAGAAGGGCAAGGATTTCACTTACAGAGATGGACTTAGCGTGAGGCCAAATCTGAGCAAAAAAAGAGGTCCTCCAGAAATAACTCTTAGTCATACCTATAGGTAGGATAAGCTTTTCTGCTAACTACATAAGCGTCACAAGTGTAAGCCTCAGGATCAAGAGGTTGGTCTATTCATTTGGCCCTAATGTTTGACACAGTATCAGAGAATTCTCTGATGGTAAAGTTTAATAGTTCCATATTTATTCTCCCATCCCTCAAGGGACTTTGCTAATACTTTTTGATTATATACTTAATATATTCTAGGATGTATGCAGGCAGTACCTTAAGCTATACCGAATTTAAGGTTCTCATTCTGTTAATCCATTCATCTGTTGATGGACGTTTGCATTGTTTCCATCTTTTGGTGATTTTGAATAAGACTACTATGAACATTGGTGTGCAAATGTCTGTTTGTGTCACTGCTGTATCTCTTCTGGGTACATATTAAATACAGCTATTGCTGGGACATAGGGGAAATTGATATTTAGTTTCCTAAGGAGCCATCATTCTTTTAGCTGTGAGGTCTTATCTCACTTTAGTCTTTTTAGTCTATAGTATAAGCTTTCCCCTTATAATTAATGAAAATGAACTTTTCCTCAAGTGATTTTGAGCCATCTGTTTTTCCTCTTCAGAAAAATGCCTAGTAATATCGGTAGTCCATCTTATGATGGAGTTTTTTGTTCTTTTGTTGTTGAGTTGTATTATTTCTTTATTTATAGGGGATATGAAAATTTTGTCCAATGAGTGATTTCCAAACATTTTCTCCCCTTGAGTTGGTTGCCTCTTCACCTTTTGACAAAGTCTTTTGAGGTGCAGAAGTGTTTGATTTTGAGATGTTTTCATTTATCTATTTTTGTATTGCTTGTGCTTTGGGTGTAAAGTTCAGGAAGCTACCTCCTATTACTAGGTTTCCCTACATTTTCTTCTAGAATATTTATGGTGCTAGTTCTTAAATTTAAGTTTAATTCACTTTGAGTTAATTTTTGTATAAGGTGTGGGGTAAGGGTTCTCTCTCTCATGACTATTGATACCCAGTTCTCCCATACCCATTTATTGAAAAGACTATCTTGTCACAGTTCAGTGGATTTGGAAACTTGTCAAAAATCAGTTGATGATAGATTTGGTGGTCTATTTCTCCACTCTTGATTCAATTCCATTGGTCAATATTACTATCTTTGTGCTAGTACCATGCTTTTTTGACCATTGTGGCTTTATAATAAGTTTTAAAGTCAGGAAGTGTTAATCTTCCCACTTTGTACTTCCTTTTTGGTTGCTTTTAGCTATTCAGGGTCTCTTTCCCTTCCAGATGAATTTGGTAACTAGCTTTTCCTAGTCTTCAACATAGGTTATTAGAATTTCAATTGGTACTGCATTGAAACTGTAGATTAATTTGGGTAGAATTGATATCTTGACTATATTTAACCTATCCATGAACAGGGAATGTTTTTCTGCCTATTTAGATCTTCTTTGATTTTT
Source organism: Tamandua tetradactyla (assembly GCF_023851605.1). Classification (NCBI taxonomy): domain Eukaryota; kingdom Metazoa; phylum Chordata; class Mammalia; order Pilosa; family Myrmecophagidae; genus Tamandua; species Tamandua tetradactyla. The sequence goes on from NC_135342.1 coordinate 7,488,613, forward strand.
TTTTTAGCAATGTTATGTAGTTTTCTGTGTACAAGTCCTTTACATCCTTAGTTCAGTTCATTCCCAAGTACTTCATTCTTTTGGTAGCTATTTTGAATGGAATCTTTTCTTTAACTGACCCTTCAGTTTGGTCATTGCTAGTGTTTAGGAATGTTACTAATTTTTGCACATTATTTTTATATCTTGCCACCTTGCTGAATTTGTTTGTTAGCTCAAGTAACTTTGTGTCAGATTTCTCAGGATTTTCCAAATATCATATCATGTCATCTGCAAATAATGAAAATTTTATTTCTTTTCCAATTTGGATGACTTTCACTTCTTTGTCCTGTCTGATTGCTCTATCTAGACCTAGTACAATATTGAATAATAGTGTTGACAGTGGGCATCCTTGTCTCATTCCTGATCTTAGAAGGAAAGCTATTAGCCCCTGTCCGTGGAATACGATGCTGCCTATCAGTCCTTCAAATCTGCCTTTTATCATATTGAGGAAGTTACCTTTGGTTCCTGTCTTTTGAAGTGTTTTCATCAGAAAAGGATGTTGAATTTAGTTAAATGCTTTTTCAGCATCAATTGAAATGATTATATGTTTTCCCTTTTGATTTGTTAGTGTGCTGTATTACATTAATTGATTTTGTTTTGTATTGAACCACTGTTGCATTCTTGGTATAAAACTCACTTGTGCATGGCATATAATTCTTTCAACGTGTTGTTGGATGAGATTTGTTAGTATTTTGTTGAGAATTTTTGCATCTGTATTCATTGGGGAGATTGGACTGTAGTTTTCCTTTCTTATAGCATCTTTACCCAGTTTTTGTATTAAAATAATATTAGCTTAATAAAATGAGTTAGACTGTATTCCTTTTTCCTAATTTTTTGGAGAAAAAAATGAACAGGATTTGTGCTAAGTCCTTTTAGGAATGTTTCATAAAATTCCCCTGTGAAGCCATCTGGCACTGGGATTTCCTTTCTAGGAAGATTTTTGTTGACTGAATGAATTGCTTCAGTTGCTTTTGGTTTGTTAACATCTTCTATTTCTTCCTGAGCCAGTATAGCTCGTTTGTGTGCTTCCCAAAATTTGTCCATTTCATCTAATTTGTTGGTATATAGTTGTTATAATTGTTTACAGTATCCTCTTTTGATTTCTTTTATTCTTCAGAGTCTGTAGTAATGCACCACTTCTCATTGTTGATATTGTTTATTTGCATCCTCTACTTGTTTTTTTCTTTGTCAATCTTGCTAGTGATCATTCAATTTTATTTATTTTCTCAACGAACCAACTTTTGATTGGCTTTAAACAAGAAAGGCTGTTCTTTTAACCATTTATTTAACTCTGTTTTATTCTTTGTTATTTCTCTTCATCCATTTGCTTTGGGGTTAGTTTGCTGTTCTTTCTCAAGTTTCTCCCAGTGAGCAGTTAACTCTTCGATTTTTGCTCTTCCTTGTTTTCTTAATATAGGTGTTTTAGGGCAATAAATTTCCCTCTCATCACAGCCTTTGCCTCATCCCGTATGTTCTAATATGTTGTATTCTCATTTTCATTCATCTCCACATAGCTACTGATTTCTTTAGCAATTTGTTCTTTGACCCTCTGGCTGTTTAATAGTGTGTTATTTGATCTCTACATATTTGTGAAGTTTATCGTTCTTTTGTGGTTATTGATAGCTATCTTCATCCCACTGTGTTCAGAAAAAGTGCTTTGAATACTTCAGTGATCAATTTCAGTAGTCATGTGCCCCAACATATGATCTATCCTGGAGAATATCCATGAGCACTAGAAAAGAATGTATATCCTGGTATTTTGGGGCTCAATGACCTAAACATGTCTATTAGGTTTAATTCATTTATCAAGGGATATAATTTCCCTGTTGATCTTCTGTCTGGTTGTTTTATTTATAAAGAAGAGTGGTGTATTGAAGCCTCTTACTATTATATTTAAAACATCTATCACTCCCTTCAGTTATGCCAGTGTTTGTTTCATGTACTTTGGAGACCCTTGATTGGGAGCATAAATATTTATGGTCATTAGTTCTTCTTGGTGAATGATCTTTTATTGATATATAGTGTTCTTCTTTGTCTCATATGGTGCATTTACATTTAAAGTCTATTTTGTCTAATATGAGTATAGCTACTCCTGCTTTCTTTTGATTACAACTTGTGTGGAACATTTTTTTCCATCCTTTCACTTTCAATCAATCTGTATTCTTGTGTCTAAGAGGAGTCTCTTGTAACTGGCATATAGCTGGATTGTATTTCTTAATCCATTCTGCCAATCTCTATCTTTTAATCAGTAAATTTAATCTGTTAACATTCACGGTTATTATTGAAAAATTGCTTCTTGAATCTGCCATCTTATCTTTGAATTTTATTTGTCATATCTATATAATCTTTTTCCTCTTTTTTTTTTTCATTCTTTGAGTTACCCTCACTGGTACTCTTCAATTCTATGCCCTATTCTATACCTCCTTCTCCTGCCTTTTTGTTTTTTGCAACTGGCAGCACTCCCTTTATTATTTCCTTTAGGGCTGATCTCTTGTCGACAAAGTCTTTCAGAAGTTGTTTTTCTGTGAAAATTTCAATCTCTTCCTCAGTTTTGAAAGGCAATTTGACTAGGTACAGAATTCTTGCTGGAAGTCTTTCTCTTTCAGTGTCTGAAGTATATCTTCCTAGTCACCTCCATAGTGCCAGCTGGGTAGTCTGAGCTCAGTCTTACGTGGTTACCCTTATATGTAGTAGATTGTTTTTCTCTTGCTGTTTTCAGGATTTCTGCTTCTCTTCAACATTAGACAGACTGATGTGTATGTGTCTTGGAGAAGGCCTATTTGGATTTATTCTATTTGGGGTTCATTGAGATTCTTTGACTTCATATTTTTGACATTTATAAGGGTTTGGAAGTTCCCCCCATTATATCCTCAACTACTCTTCCTAGCCTTTTAACCTTCTCTTCTCCTTCTGGGATACCAGTGATTCTTATATTTGTGTGTTTTGTTTTGTTCATCATTTCCATGAGATCCAATTCATTTTTTTTTCAGTCTTTTTTATCATTTGCTGTTTTGAGCATTTGAAATCAGTTTTCCTGTCCTCTAGTTCTCTTGTTATTTCTTATGCTTCTTGAAATCTGCTGTTTCTCTAGTATGTTTTTATTTGGTCTACAACATCCTTAATCTCTGTGATATCTGCTGTTTTTCTATTATTCTTTCAAATACCTATTTATGCTCTTCTAGTGTCTTATTGATCTCCTTTAAGTCATTATCTATCCCTTTTATGTATGCGTGTGAGGGTTAGGTGATGCTGGGGTGCTGGGAGCATAGGGACGGGGATCAGAGTTCAGGCGCATGGGTTTGTAGTGACTCATAGGTCACAGGGATGCTCTGGTGAGAGTAGTGTGTTCAAGGAATTGGCTTGGCTTACATCCTGGTCCCCATCTCCCGATCCGTGCATTTCTGAGGACTCCAGGTTCTGTGTTAAGCTGTTTGCACCAGCCAGACTGTCTCCAGTTTTCTGCTTCTCAGTTCCTCAACTTTGGCAACCAGGACCACCTTATATGTTGCAGAAGACTCTCCCAGGTCACTTACACCCTGGAATCACCATCTCAGTTGCCCTCTCATCCTTTCTTTAGCTGTTCCTTGGAGCATGGTTGAACTTGATCTATCCTATCCCACCATCTTCCCGGAACTGGAATCCACTCTCCACAATCTGGCAACCTTGCCTCTGTAACCTGAATACAGCACAGTCACCTCTATTTTGTCAAATTTCTTTTGTAAGACTTCTCATGTTTCTACGGGCCCTTTGATGAATACTTATTGAGTATGCTGGTGAAATATTGTTTAGATACATTTTCCAAGATATTTTTATACTATTCTCATGAAGAATGATGTTTCTCAAAACTATCAAATATTGTACATCATCAATAAATATCTTAGAAGTTCAACTTTTCTAGAGGGTATTCAGAAATCTCAGTTTGCATTATGATACTAAGCAAGACATTAAGAAATGTCTTTTATATAAAAAATATGAAAATTCATTTTTAAAATTAAAATGAGATTTCTCTTTGCATATTTTCTTCACCTACACTTTTTAATCCATTTTGTAAATTTAATTCATATCTCTGGCTCCTTCCATGTGAAAAATGAAAATGATAAATGAATCAAATGATGATTTTCAGAATTGCCTGCCATCAAAAAGCCCATCAGGAGAAGATATCTGGTAACTGATCTATCAATTCAAGAAACAGTCCCTTCAAGTCTGAATTTTAGGTAAAGGACTAGAATCATAGATGACCAACTTAATTCTGCCCATAATTTAGTAGCTGGAAAGGAATTCCTACCTTGCAACTAGGATTCTTTAATTTTAGGAACATAATGTGTTCATTTCAACTTTAAATCATCTCTAAATTTCTCCCTTTCTTGCCATCATCATCATCATCATCATCATCATCATCACTTTCTCTTGCCTCAGTTATTCCAAAGAACACTAGATTCCATATCTCCAATGCCTTTTAGTGTAAGTCATTTAGAAATTTGTCTTGAGTTCAATGGAAAGTGATCTGATGTTTTTTCAATGGCAAATTTTAAATCAGTTAAGCATCTTTATTAGATTTAAGCTTTAAAAGTATGTAAAATCATTATTTCATTGAGATCAAGTGATAGGAGGACCAGTGAACCCTGGGAAAAATACAATGGATGAGGTTATCTGACTTTAAAAATATGGAAACTATATTATTTTGAGGGATCATATTAGACTGTTTAGTCAGACATGCACATCCATACATTATTAGAATAAGGTTATTATTACACAGGTTCTGTTGGAAAAATTTTGTGCATATAGAGAAGAGACAGCAAGGTCATCATCACTAGTGGGCATCAGGTTCCCATAGCCAGTGGGTCTCAATGTGGAGCCATTCAGGGGCTGTTCCTTGTGTTTGTGTGCTGTGGCAGTGAAGAAGCCCAGCTCTTTTCCCATAAGAGGAAACATACCACCTGGCTGTGAGCTGCATGTCATAAAACATGCCCACCACAGCTGGACTTTTGCCAGTGAATATTTCCATATGTTCAGGACAATGGGGGAAGAAATGTACTGGCAGTCTCCTTATCTACTAGGGGTGTGTGTGCTTTTTTTCCACCAAGCTGATACACCTGGTCCTTAGTACAGGATTTGTTTATGGGTCCAGGAAACGATGGCAGGCCACACTTTGGCTGCCCCCATGACATTCATATAATCAAATGATGCCTGAATTTGAGAGGAGTTGTGACTGTAAAAAAATACTGGAGTTCTGTAACTGGGGAATCAGAGTAGTAGTCAATGGCAACTTCATTCTGGTAGCCCTTGGGGTGGGGGTGGAGAAGTAACTGCTCTGGCCAGGTAGGGTCTGATCCTAAAGTCTGTGAACTTCTGCATCTTGTCACCCGTATTTCTTAGGGACTAATGGACTTCATTTCACTTCCATCTTCCAAATTCCATAGAAATTACCCTACTTGACATATGATAATCAGATTCATACTGAGAAGCTTCTTCTGGAAAACATAGTTCTCTGCCTTAGAATGGGATGATGCTTGTACCAGGTGGATAAAGCATAGTGTGGCTCAGAAAGGGGCAGAGACATTTCAAACTTGGAGATGATTTTGAAATGATGAGAGGAAGTTACCCTGGGGATCCAATTGACTTGTTCAGCTATCCCAGGCTAAATACTGCTCTCAGTAGAATTTTTCCACACCTGATCTGACTGAAGGAAATAAAACATCTCTTTCCCATAGAAAGAAAATATTTTCTTTCCACATTTATGTTGTAAGTGGTCACATTGTACATCACACATGAAAAATATTTTAAATGAGGAAGCTGCATCCCAGAGAATTTAAATATTTGGATGAAAGTCTCACTTCTATTAGTAAGCATAATTACAGTGGATGCTCTTTTATTAATGGGAAGACACAATAAAGTAATCTTTTGGTTTGGACCTACCAATAATTATGAAGGTGAATTTGAAAATGGGAAGGATTCTGGGAAGTATGGGTGAGGGCTGCATTTTTAGAAAGATGGTTCTGGAAAAACTCACTGAGAAGGTAGTGTTTAAATAATCATATTTTGGTGATCATCTGAGAAGTTCTGCAATGAATAGAAATGAAGAGTAACATTTAAGCTGGATTATAATTAAAGTGTTGAACTGTTCGACCCAATGAACTATATATTTGAATCACTCCACTATTTCAACATCTGCTTATATTTTCATTAGAATTCTTCCAGTTCATACACCTGTGAGATAATATACTTGTTTTAACCCCCAGTTCAGATCATCAATCAAGTCTCAAATTTTCAGCCTCCCTACAACAATCAACTGGATCAACTCTCTTAATCTCACATTATCCTCTATCTAATGACCCATATTTCTGCTCACCTTTCCAATCATAATTCTCAGAAGAGTTGATAACTTACCATCTGCAGTCTCACCTTATATTGTAATCCCAATTCACTGAGGTCAGGCTTGTATGCTGCTGCTCTAAGGAGCGTAGGCTAGTCACAAGCAACACGGACTTCTTATTCCCACATCCATGACCCCTTTCTCATGGGCAGCTCCTGTGTCCCTCAGCAGCTTTCTTCAAAGGTGACCACACTTTTTTTTATTATTTCTATGTCTGTGAAATGACACATTCTTTGTTTCCTCCTACATCATTGTGATCTTTGCTCATTCTTCTGTTTTGTTCTATCCTCTTCTCCTTGACTTTTAAATGGGTACTGGACTCACCAACCCTGCCCTACTAATCAGTGGCTATATACACCATCTTTAATCAGTGACTGTATTATCTCTATCTGCAGCCTGACCCCTCTTTGGAACTAAAATCTACTTCTCCAAATGGTCACATTAGAACTGCACATGGATGTCAAGGAGCATACCAAATTTATCATATCCATTGCAGAAGATTTCAATGATTAAGTAAATAGCACCCCTATTGAACATGTTGTTCAAATAAGACATGACAATCTTGCCCATAATTCCCATTTTCCTCATATACTTCTCCTTTACAATCTGCCCCCCCTCATTCTTTCTTTCATTGTTCTAGCAGGTAGATGGTCTACCTCTAAAACTTCTGCTGAGTTGGTCCTCTCTCCATTTCTAACAGTAGAAGCACTATATATCTCTTACCTGAATTATGGCATTAGCTACCTCATAGGTCTCTCTTTTCTCTATTTCTTTCACAAAATCTTTCCCCCATAGAGAAAACAGTGCATTTTCCCATCAGACATTTGGATGATCCAGAATGTGAATTGCACAGTCCACCAGAGATATAACTGGTGTCATATCTCTCCAGCTTTCCCCTTTTTCACCATACCCCAGAGCTGTGCTCTGCATTCTGTTCTTCCAACATTCAGGGAAGATGCCTCTTGATCCTACATTAGCTCTTCCTTCTGGAATACTACTCATCTGGGTCTTCTGCTGACTCCTTTTTGATATACAGATGACAGATCACCTTCCATGACTATTTAATTAAATGTTATGCCATGCAGTAGCTTTCAATAATATTATTTTATTTTATATATAACATTTATTACAATATTATATTTAATTGACTGGATTATTGCTTCAGTTAATTTATTTACTATAATCTGTCCATGACTACAAGAAAAATATTAATGACCAATAATATAACCTGTTGATACATCTGTAGTTCTTACAACACATTGGAAATTCTTATGAATTATTTATATATTAACTCATTACACCTTACAATAATGCTTGGAAAGAAGTGTCTCCAATAAATTTCTCTATGAAGGCACTGATGTACACTGAAGTTAAATATCTTGCCTAAAGCTACACCACAGCTCCTGTGTGGTGAGGCTAGGCTCAAACCCAACCTACCTGTTGCAGAGTTCATACAATTCATCACTGTGCATTATGAGCACAATAAGAAATAAGACAAGCAGAGCATTTACCATATTCTGCCATGGTGCATGGGGCCTTAGACAAGTTCATTTAAACCTGCAATGACCCTAGGAATTATGGTTATTTCTAACCCCTTATAGCTGATGAGAATGCTCATTCTGTGCAAAGTTCAAAAGAGATTAATGGAAGAGCTCAGTTCAATGTCAAAGATACGGAATTTGTATCTGTGCTTGCCATCACGCCATATTGTCTTGAATGAATTAATCTCACCTCTCTAATTTGCCACTGAATTTGTAAATAGAGACTGGGACATGGGCATTTAATTAATATTTGTTGAAAGATTGAAAGATATTGCAAATATTTTATCTTTTTATGTAAATTTGAATCAGCCATCACTCTGTGTGTTTTTATTTTCTCAGTATCTTTGAAGTCCTCCAATCTTGTTTGAAATATATATAGCTAAATCATCCATGATATCTCCATATTGAAATTCATGAGTCCTATCTAGGGAGTTTATAAAATAATTCTCAACTATGTGACACTGCTGGCACTTTCTAGCTTCCTTTAGATGAAAATATTTAAACGATATTATATTTAGTAAAATGAACAATCATGTTAAAGTTCAATCAATTCATTCTTTTTAGTATTTTACTTTGACATCAATGCATGTTGAGTTCTGCCGAATAGATGCTTTGTTACCTGAAAATATGATCCCTTGTTTTTTATCTATCTTTATAAAAATGCTGAATTATTTTAATGGATTTTCTAGTATTTAATCACTATTAAATTGAGACATGTACTATACTTGATCACCAAGTACAACTTTAATGTTGTTTTATGGTCTTTTTGTTACATTTTGTTTTATATATTTCCATCATTAGGCAGATGTGAGATGTTTCTGTTGTATTCTATTTGTTGAAAATGTTCTATTTTATTTATTAAATTCTTATAAATTTTCCTTCTATTCCAGATCATTGAACCATTTTGTATTACTTATCTGATATTTAAAAGGATGATGGAGTCATGCGAATCTAGTGCTTTTATTTGCATAGGTCTCTTAAATTTCTTCTCATCTAATTATATTATTCTAGTTATATCTCTATCTCTTCTGAAGTCAATTTCAATATAGTATTCTTGCCTATAAATATTCTGTCTCATTCGGTTTCTGAGTCAATTTTAATTGATTGAGCAAATGAGGTAAATGTGGCCTAATCTCTGTTTTTGATATGCTCTCACTTTTACAATTACACATTGAAAACCCTTCTGTGATCCTTTATGTGATTCAATTTCACTTCCCATAAGTTAAATGAAAATTTAATTTCATACTCAGGGGTCTGAAGAGTAATATTAGAATTTGGGTAGAAGAATTTTTTCTAGGAAGTAGAGAATCCAGTGATATACATATCCATGCTTCTCTGCCAGTCTCCCCTGGCTCAGAATTCAGCATTTTCTGCTCCCTGCATGTGAGATCTTGTTTGTCTCCAAGGATATTACTGAAGGAAAAGTCTCTTTAAAAAGTTCCAGTGGTTTCTTCGGAGATGCTCACTACATACTTTAGTTTCCAGTTATTAAAATGTAAGTCAAAGTTTCTCAGAATTTTTTCAGCTCCCCTTGCATGGATTGTCATTGTTGCTACAGGTGAAATGACAGTTGCAGCTCTGAGAGGAGGGGACGTCACAGAATCACTAACCCAGATGTCAGGGTCTGGCTATCTCCCTCCCACACATACCTTGGCTGTTGTGACCATTACTGGAGTCATTGACATGGCAGTAGGTAGTCATTGGGTGAGTATTTTTCTACTTTGGCTTGAAAGGCAAAGTCGGTAAGAGAAGAAGACATAGCAGGAGCTGGGTAACTGATAATGTCTGAAAAAGGGTTTCTTATGGATTTGAAATGCTTCCAATGCCAATTTCACACAGTAATGATGATAATTCCTGAGACCTGAAGTGAGCATTTGGAGAGATTTTAGTTACCCAACACCCTGTACCAACACTTGACTGCTCCTTAGTATAATTTAATGAAATCCTCACTTGAAAATGGTTCTTCATGTTTGAACCAAGTGGTATTAAAATCTGAATGTTAAGGAGATTCAAGTTTTCAGTTTGGCAATTAACCCATTTTTCAACATGATGTGTTGAAGTTGTAGAAAAATCTTCAATAGTGTGTTTATTGCTATAAATGCTGTATGCTAATGTGATAATGATAATGAGTGATAATGAGTATGATGGAGCTAATTGAATTACTTAGTTACAAAGCAAAAATATTGCAATTAAGGGGCATTTGAAACATAATTATTTTTTATAAATTATTTATTTAATTTTTAACATGGGCAGGCACTGGGAATCGAATCCAGGTCTCTGGCATGACAGGCAAGAACTTTGCCTTCTGTAATGTAATGTAATTGCATGGCCCACCCTCTGTAATTTAAATGTGGTGTTTTTAATAAAGGCACTCCGTGTGTCACTATTGAAAACATTTGTGGTCTTCTAAGCATGGTAAGATTATTTTCCTCCAGAGTTAAGGGAAAAACTTTAACTAAAAATTTATTTTCATAATTGAGGGTCTTAGCTAGAAAAAAATGACAATTTTTTTTGTAATGAATTCCATGATGGATACATTAGAGTTTAATTCCTGGAAAAAATATAGGACGTTGCCATCCTAAGATTTAACCACAAAAGAAAAGTCCAGTCGGGTCATGGAAAATTATCCAGGGCATCCACATTGTATGAAGACTTCGGAATTTTCATCCATATGTGATATTAATTTGTAGAAAAAAATAGAAGGATGGGAAATGATGAGAGCTAAGGTTATAAAATAAAATAAATTTAAAATATGACAACATTTTGGGTATTTGGATGTTTTGAGCATGATAGTATAGTTGTTACATTAGCACAAGATTAAACAGCAGTATCATTAAAACCAGGCCACCCAGTTTCAAATTCTGATTCTACCTCTATTTGCCTAAGTTGCTTAGACTACTCATGACTAAATTCTCCTTGCCTGTAAAAGGAGCATGATATTAGTTTCTAACCTATAAAGTGGTAAACTTCAGAGTGACCAATACATTGTAAGAGCTATTTAAAAAACATAAAACATGGGGAATACTTTAACAAAATCAAAATATATCGTAGAAATTAATGCTCATATGGAAGCAATGTTAAGTGTAAAGTTTTGGATTACTTTTTTCATGAAAATGTAGCTGGCAACTCATGTTTCCATGTACTTTGCAGACCCTGCTTGTGAATTTGAATGGCAAATTCTAGAATATGATGGAACAGCTGCCATGGATTTGAAAATAGGAATGATCCTTTTGCTCCTGATAGTTACTATAATCCAGGGAAATTTCTCACACTTGTATAATTTCATCTTCCTTTGCTTTAGTGGATGCAGGCTAAGGGTCACAGATTTTATTATCAGGCACCTGTCAGTAGCCAAATCTTTGGTAATTCTCTTTACAGGAATTCAAGAAACAATGGCAGCTTTTGAGATGAAACATTTCCTCAATTATTTTGACTACAAACTTGTTTTATATGTACACAGAATGACCAAAGAAGTGTCCATTGGCAGCATCTGCCTTTTGAGTATCACCCAGGCCATTGCAATCAGTCTGTGAATTCCCAGTAGGCAAAGCTTAAATTAAGAGTTCAAAAGTGCACCGTCCCCTCCAACATCTTCTGCTGGATATGGCTCATCCTTTTAAATATCATTTATCCTATATATATGCAAGTGGAAAATATACTAATAAAAACATCACAGAGAAAAAAATTCTTTGAGATACTGCCCTGCTCAAACTTGTGACAAACTTTCAGAATCACTGTGTGCTGCATTATCTATCTTTCCATGACGGTTTGTGCTTGGGACTCATGATTTTGGGCAGTGGCTCCACAGTTTTTGTCCTGTACAAATACAAGCAACAAGTCCAACACATTTATAGGAACAGTCTCTCCTTAACATTTCCGTCGAGAACAGAGCCTCCTTGAGCACTCTTCCTCTAGAAGACATCCTGCTGTGCCCTCTCCTCCATCATTTATGTTTATGTGGCTCTTTTTGGTAACTCCAGTTTGTAACTGGTGAACAATCAGCCCCTTTATTCTCAAGAGCTATGAATCCATTGCCTCCAAGCTCTGCTACCTGCTGTGGAAAGATTGCACAATTCGCTCAATTTATCAGAAAAATGTATATTGTCTGTTTTGGATCTTAAGCACAATTATGAGTAAGTCTCATTGCAGAGAGACAGGTGAATGGGACAGATTGATATTTTGCCCCAGTGACATAAATAAAATAACATAAAAAATAATAATTGAAATATAATGTAATATTATGTAACTCTTTATTATAGTTATATTTATCAATGGTGGTAGTGGGGAAGTTTAGCCTCCATGCAATAATAAAACAGTTGATCCCAGGGTGGGCCACAGTGGCTGAGCAGGTAAGAATGCTTGCCTGCAATGCCAGAGGACCCGGGTTCGATTCCCAGTACTTGCCCATGTTAAAAAAAAAACAAAAACAGTTGATCCTGGAATAATGTGGAAACACTGGCATGGCATTAGAGGATGTAAATTTTTATCTTGCATGTTAAATTTTCCAAAGCATTAATTGATTATTGAATTTTTAGGCCAATCCTTTAAAAATGGGAGTAACATGTAAGATCCTTTCAGAAATCGGGGGAAAGGAGGCATGGCTGTGTATGATCATATAAGTTACCTCAGGTAAAGTTGGAGGAAATAATAGGCTGATTTTATTGAATGAATTGGAGCCAAATTTCTCAGTTTTGTATTTTAATAAGAAATATGGTCATCAGTTGATATGTAATGATGCCTGAAGTGAGTTATATTGTTCCCCCCCCATAAGTTTGTGTCTACATGGAATCTGTGAATGTGACCCTTTTTAGAAACAGGTTCTTGGCAGGCATAAGCACGTTAACATATATAATACTGGATGAGGGTGGGCCCTAATCCAATGTTACTGGCTTCCTTATAAGCACAGAGTCATTCAGCCACAGTGTCATGGGAGAACACCATGTGACATTGGAGACAGGTTTGGAAGTGATACATGAAGGAGTGCCAACAGCTACCAGAAGCTAGGAAGAGGCAAGGAAGTCTACTTTCCTTGAGACTTCCAAGGAAGCATGGTCCTCCTCACACCTTAATAGCAGATTTCTGACATCCAGAACTGTAAGGGAATATATTTCTGTTGTTCAGGCCACCCAGTTTATGATCCTTTGTTGTAGTAGCTCTAAGGAACTAACACAATGCTTATGCCAAAAGAGTAGCATATTAAAATATTGTCAGTTAAAAACAATGGAAAAATGCACTAAAGGGAAACAAAGGTTATAAGATGGGAAGCAACAAATAAATAGACATTTGGGATTTCAGAAGGTAAATTTGTTTGTTTTAGCCTTGAGGACAGGTGGCTGTAGTGAAAATAAAGAGATTTCAGGGTGTTCTGATGTGCTTTCAATTTTAAGAAACAAGTTTATGGAGGAGTTTTTAATCAACTTTTGAGAAGTAAAGGAGTAATGCTCCTACTTGTGGAGTAGTGCTCCTCAAGACATGAATCAAGTTTTTTTAATGGAGAATTTTACTGCTTTTGAAAAAGACAAGGAAACAAAATGGATACCCTCAAAAAAAACAATCTGGATAAAAACACAAGCATAAAAATTACTTTTAATAAAATTCCCTTTACAATACTTAAATTATAAAGCATTTCAATTTTAAGGTAAACTTTTGTTTGGAATAATTTTAGATACATAGAAATTTTGCAGAAAGAAAACATTTACTCCTCACTCCATTAACTGTGATATCAACATGTTACATTACCTAGGTATATTTGTCAAAATTAGGAAGCCAATACTGCTACATTGTTATTTAATAAACTTTAGGCTTTATTTGGATTTCACCAGTTTTAATGCAAATGTCCTTTTTCTTGTCATTTCAAGATGCATTTCTGGACACTTAATCATATTTCACCACCATGTCACCCCAGTCTCCTATGCACTATGACAGTTTCTCAGTCTTTCCCTGTTTCCGTTGACTTTCACAGGTTGGTCAAATACTGACAGGAGTTTTTAGAACACCCATGAAGTTGGGCTTGGCTGATGCTTTCTCATGATTAGACTGAGTTTTTTGGTGTTTTGAGAGAGAATATTACATCTCATCACATCATACATTTTACTTTCCTGGTTATGAAACAAATACTATGCAATTGATTGGCATAACAACAGGAATTTATTGGTTCATGGCTGCAGAGGGTAGAATACTTGCTTCCAATGAGGATCAGAATTGACTGCTACTGAAGATGACACTACATCCCAGTAGGGGCCTTCAGAGGTTGGTGTCTGGTCTCGGACTCCCATTTCTCTATACCAGCTTAGCCTGGGCCTTAGGAATGACTCCTCTGTCCCTGAGACGTTGGTACTGACAACTTTGAACACCAGCAGATTCCCTTTTCTCCAACATGATTGCTTACAAGATTGCTCATATGTGTTCTTTCTTTACAGAGTCTCCTTAGACTGATATAGACAATTCTCACCCTACTCTTTTCAGGTGCCAAGTCAGTTGGCTCTCTGTAACAGTCATGAGTCAAGTGGCAGAGGAAGCAGCCTAACCCTGAGATAAGGGCTTCTGGTTCTGTGACCTCAAATTCTCCAAAACTGTAATTATCATTCCACCTATAGCAGCAATGAGACTGCAGGATTTGGAAACTCAGAATATTTCTTAAATTTTTCCCAGTTGATAATTACCAGAAAATAATTCTCCAAAGAGATTCAGAGGGTTTGGAAGAGGCTCCTTCTTTCCCATAAACCCTGGAGCCAGACAAAGTCTCACATGAAAGTTGCAAGTAATGCTGAGGTTTGCATGTGAGGGACTGACAGTGAGGTAGATGCATCTCACTGGATGCTCTGATTCCCTAAGAAATCCTTCTACACAGCATAGAGCTCTTTCCAAATCTTGTCCACTCAACTTCACCATAATTTATGACCACAGAAATGGAATCAGGCAATATACCTGAGAAGGATGTGTAAAGTCATACAAGTAAAAGAAAGAATATGATTCCAGTTATTTGTATTAAAAATTATGGAACTCATTTGAATAGCTCAATTCCAATTAATTTTGATTCATTCACGTGTTTATTGGAAAATGTACTTTCCCATTTTGTCTCTCCAGTAGTGATGAGAAGTCTAAATAGAACAATATCCATAGACATAGAGAAGTTTATGGATCCCTCAAAACTAAGAGCATGAAGATCAGATGGTTTAACAGGCAAAGTCTACATTTCTCAGCTATCAGATAAGCCAATGGTGCTGCTCAGTTCATGGGCACTGAGTAGTTACCACAGTTCTCTACACACACACACACACACACACACACACACACACATTTGTTTAACTATCAGTAATGCACACTAGTTGCCTGTGCAATTAGTTAAAAAATTTAAACTGAGTTCAAATTAGTCCTTTGGTTCACCCCCTGCCCCAAATCACAATTTGATAGAAGTTTACTATCTAATGACCCTGATATCCTAATCAGGGATAAGAACCATAGTGTTGGACAAGCCCTACTTCTCATGCAAATGCACACACAGTTACCATTTACACACAGATGAAACACATGTACATGTGCACCCACACAACTGAATGCATAGTCACATACCCTCACATAATTTTCCTTGACCACACCCATGTACACTTTCCATAACAATCTCACACTCTTCCACTCATGCAACACAAACACACATACATATATATACACCCACTATGACCCACAATGATTCAAACATATACAGTCCTACCCACATTCATAAAATGACACTCAGACAGTCATTGTGTGCATATATATTTTGATGATGTATCCATTTTGGGAAGAATAATGGTATCTCCTGACTTATAGATGATTTAAAAGGTCCATTTCACCCATCGTGCTCCTTCAAATTATGCATTGACCCAAAGGACAGTAAGTTCAATGTTTCAACTTATAGGCACTGAGCATGAGAATTTTAAGCCTAAGAACATCACTAAAATGTGGTGTTAGAGGGAAGGATAGAGTGAGCATGTGAGAAAAAGTGAAGTGGAAATGAGGACATAGGAAAAGGGCAGATAGGAATAAGATGAGGGATAAGAAACCTGAAGGCATAAGGGGCATTGAGAATTCAGGGGCAGAGGGAAGACAGAAGGTTAAAAGTCATTGTTCGGTTAAAAATGAAAGAGGTGAAAGTGTACCATTAGGCTTAAGAGAATAAGGAGGAAATACTTGCAAGGAATTTAAGGATGCACAGTTTATTGGATTCTGTGGCTACATGTGGTACTGAGGTACCTGGGAATGAAGGGGATAGTAGTGAATGGGAAATTAATGGATGGAGGAGTGTAAAGGGTAGGGGAAGCAAAAGGAATAAGGACCTTCATGTCTATGAAAAATTAAAGAACACGAGGCATAAGCAGATAATAGGAGGGTTTGCAGGTTCTGGAAAAGAAGGGAAGTGGGTGTCTGAGGCATAAATGGGCGCAGGAAAGCAGAGGAGTGAAATGGGAGAAGATCATTGAGAGTAGCTTGGGAGAAAGCAGGGAATAATTGGGATAGAAGGCGCTGGAGTAGGAGGAAGGGACTTTATGGTTAGAGTACCCTTCCCAAAAGGTCCAAACTGAATTCAGAAAATGCCTCATAAGAGCAGACTTTCTGAGACTGCCAGAATGGCACCTCCTTGAGAAACTTTGTCCATGATCAAGAGCAGAGGTCAGGACTATTGTAGGTTAATTTCTAATCCTAAAATGATCCACTTATATAAGACATTTAAAATTCTAGCTGGAGCTTAGCACAGAAAAAAGGTATGTAGGTTTAAAGATGTCTCCTGATCACCTAAGCTAGTATTACATCTACTAGATGTTTATATGATAAAAGGTTTATGAATTTTTTGATAAAACTTTTGTTTGAATTTAACCAAAATCAGTCTTTATTCTGACAAGGATAATTTTGTCAGTAATTGTGTTTTGTAGGATGTCAGCTTAAAGATAGTTTCTGAGACAACTTTGGTAACAGAAATATGTAAGGTATACATGATGTATTGATTCAGAAGAAAGATGGTGACACCTTTGGATGTTTGCAGAAGAAGCATTTCAATCTCAAATGATTTGAATTGAATAAGAACATCCAAATGACAAACCTAGAAGTTACTTCCAGGAAAAAACAACTAAAAGTTTCACTATTGTAATAAAATGAAAAGTAAATCTAGCATATTTGAAATCCACACGCCAGTTCCTGACAAGTAAATAAAAACTATTTTGTATTTAAGGAGTCAAGATACTCCTCCATGGAAAATGAACAGTCTCTAATGACTAAGAGCATTGAAAAGAGAAAACATTTCCAGGAATTCATTTTTGAAGAAATTGGAAAACTGTGATGAGAATGAAACTGCCATTTACATATTCAAACAAATAGAAAGAAAAGAAATAGTGCCTTAGGTGCACCTGATGAAACAGGGGTATGCATAGCCTTTTGAGTAAAGTAAATCTTGAGAATCTGCAAAGAAAAAATTTCAAAAGAACATCAATATTGTTTATGTTGATATGAGCAAGGAACAAAAGTCAGCAAAAATGTCTGAATCAGATGAGTTGTATTCAGGTATCAAGCCTTGTAAAAGTGGGTCAGAATAGCTGCATAATAAGGTTAGGGGGAAATAATTTTAAAAGGCAGAGGAAATAATTATCATGTGATGTAAAGAAAACCCATATGAGAGTATTGACTTAATTCCTGGAGGGACTGCATGGGCAGGATTCCCCGTTCTCTGTGAGTCTAGAAAATGAAATTTCAAACCTAGCCAGTATCTGGTGATAAAACAAGTTTAAGAAAAAATGAAAAAAAAATTCATATAACCAGGAATATGGGACATTGGTCACACCTGAGAGATGTGAGAATGAGGGTACTTCTGTACCCAAAAAACACAAGACATGGATGAGATTAGTACTGTAGAAGATGGAGATGCACCTAAAGAGAAGACTTGGGATGGATTAAAGAATTTAAAGAGCAAGATGACTCTAATTTATATGGCAGATTTTCAGTAAAGTGGAATACATCATTGGAGAAAAGTGTGCAAGAATTTTTACCCCTGGGAGGAACTGAGAATGCAGTCATGAGGCTGTATACTGACAGTTATACAGAGGAGAAATTGATAATCACTATCTTAAAAAGAAAATACTCATTAGATTGCACATTGGTAATGGCATTGCTCAGACCTTAAACCAAAATATTATAGAGCAAAGAAGAGGTTTGATATTAGTTATTACAAAGGCCAGCATAGTAAACGAGATATGGAGAAATTAAAGATACATCATTCCCTCCATGGAAATGACTGGGAAAATATTGGAAATATGGAGCCCCAAAGTAGCCTCTAAGTTGTCCTGAAATTCTCACAGATCGGCAGTCAAACAAGTCATGGTACTTGGAGTAAGACAGAAGCTCAGAAATTGATGGCTGTTGAAGCAGTGATTCTACAGAAAATGTCTCTCCTTGTTAAATGTTGTGGATTCTAAGCTTCAAGAAAATCCTAAAAGCTGACTATAAATTGTTCCAAAAAAGCTCTACAGAAGCATATACTGGGTAGAATTAGAAACTAAAGTGAAAACTAGAAATTGGAGGCAGTATAAACCAAAATGGATTGTAATTCTAATCAAGAGGATGAATAATTATCAGGATGTGTACATGGAGTCAATGCCCTACAGCCAAAAGTAGCAGTATTAAGGGGAGGTATGAAATAATGCAGCCAATGCTAATAAAATAGACTGCACATATCTTGCCAAGGCCATAGGTGATATCCCCCTATCTTATGTTCAAAAGAAATTTTATTTTATAATTTATTATAAATTATCTGTATTCCCCTTTGCAGAGAAATATCTTTCCAGATGTTGTAACTTTGTAATTTTGCTTAGGAAAAAGTTCGAAAAGCTGTTGGAGAAAGAAGGCACTGAAATACAGGCTCCTGAGCACCAAAGCAAGATTTCTTATTTAGTAGCATCTTTTATTGTGAAGACTGCAGTGTGGGAGAAGAAAAAGATTTAAAAAAATAGTTAAGAAGAGGGTACCATTTTCTTGTTCTGTTTTCTCAGTTTAGTTGTATTTATATCCATATCCACGTGTCAGGAAAGCTATTTTCACTAGTGATATTTATAAAAGAATGTACAACGTCTACAGCAAAGTTTGAAAGTGATAATTTATTTTGTGCAGCATAAAAACTTAATTAAAAGTTTGAATGTGAAAACTGGGAGGAGCTTATACAATGATTTAATGTTCCTATATCATTATGTGGAAAATGATTATAACTAATAGTCTTATAAAACAAAATATCCCAAGCCCATCTAACTGCATCAGAGTGTAGAGTCAGATATATGAAATATCAGTATGTAGATCCAATATAAACACTCAGTAAATTGGGAAAGTTAAAAATAAAGTTTTAGAAGGTTTGGGGAAAAATAATTTTATTTCTTTTGACTGTAGTTAGGTAAGAGTTGATGGGTCTAGGTATAAGATTTTAGGAGTCATAGTATGAAATAGTATATTGATACAAAAAATAGTATATTGATACAAAACTGTATCAATATATTTGGTTTCTTTCTATTAATATGACAAAGATTTTGTATATTAATTATCTGCAATTAGTAAGATGTCATAAATGTTCGTTTTGAAATATCAACATCAAAACCTAAGAGTCTGTTATTTTTGAAAAATTTTTTACTTTATTTTTATTTTTTTGTTTAAGAGAAACAATTCTCACTTTGGAGAAAAATGTTTTTGAAACAGCATTTTATCTTTTACATTTACTTTTAATATCTTTTATTGGCATTTTGATTAAAGAACAGAGGAAAGTATAATTTCACAGTAACCTGTAATACTGTTTAACCAAGGTGGAACCATCAAGAAATATTTGACATTTTGCCATCTCAAATCAAATGATATGTAACAGCTTCTTTTTTTAACTTTAAACTGTCCTTCAGATTTCCCAGAGGGCCTTTGAAATAGCACACCATATCTGCTTATTTGCCTTGTAGAAACAGATATGCTAGAAATAAGTTGTAATGAAAAAAAAACCAGAAAAAAAGAACCAGTGTGTGATATCTGTCATAGCAGCCCTGGAACTAATATGTTCACCGAATATCCCAACTGTGAGGGGATGTTATTATGCTTCTTTAGGAGATAAGGCTACTGAGCCTCACAAATTTTAAGCAACTTGTCTGACGTAGGTACTGGTTCTGTAGTGTTTCCAACATGTGAAATACTCTATGAGGTAGAAAGTGTGTGAAGCTGTTTGCCTTCTGCACTCTGACACTGTGGGCTCTTTACCAGGTGCTTTTTCCAAGGACTTTGAATACCCTGCAATTGACTTCAGGTTCTAGAATCAAATGGGCAGAATACATAACACAAATAATAAAACCAAGCCACTACCAGCACCACCCATCCCACACAGTGAGCTGGCAAGTCCTTGTGCACACTCAATTGGAACAAGCTAATGCTTGGTGATCTAGGGAAGACCCAGGCCAGCGCCTCAGCCAAAGAATCACTGACACTGCACGAACCAGGGCATGCAGAAGCTGGCATCTGTTAGGAATCCTGGGCCAAGGGATGACAGTGAAGGAAAGCAAATCCATGGCAGCTCTTCCTGGTTTATGAACAAGAAAGACAAGCTCTTAGGCAGCTCCGAATTCCCCAGATTGAGGAGGTTTGCACTAACTATTCAAACACACGTCTTTTAGCTGACAAAGTCAGCTTTTAGAAGTTAATGCCTCAGAAAGATTTGATCAGTTTGATCATGCAAATAGGGAAAGGGATACTAACATTCATGGAGTACCCATGAAAGAACCAAACATTATTAATTGCTTTACTTTATTAAAGTGAAATTAGAAGAACACATTTAAATGGTGTAGTAATGAATTTGTTTTACTATTGACATGAAAAAGGAAAAAAAGAGTCCCTCAAAAATATTTTTAAATTAAATATTTAAAATGATTGTTCATTTACTATGCTACAGGACCATAACCCTGTTAAACTGAATTAAGAAGTTTGAAGCTTATATTGCCAGCTATCCACTTTGTTAAATGTCTACATGAAAAGCAGTTACATTTTTGGGTGATGTCATCTTTAGGGGGATAAAGTAGTGGGAACAGGGTTTTAAGCATCTGCATTAAAAAATGTATTCCTTCATTTACATATACCACTGTCAGAAGTTCAAACACAGTAACTTTGAAACAAATACAAACTGTTTAAGGTTTGCTGCAAATGATCAGCAAATAAGAAACACCATTTTTAAATCTTCATACATGAAAGAAGCAAAATTGAAGCATGTTAAATATGTATAAGAAGGAGGTTGATGAGCAAGATTGAAACATTCATTTTGGAAAAAGCCAAGGATTGTAGGTTCCCACACGTTCCCTGAGAATTTGTGGCTTACTACACCTGGTGTCTTTGATACGATGTTGTCTTTTTTCACTAGCTGTAAATCTGGGGAATCTCACTCCTGCCCCTCAACTCCATAGCCACACTACCCTGACGTGAGAAGTTCTAATAAGAAACTGGGAGACAGTGAATCCCATAGAGAAAAGACAAGCACCTCCTCCTTTAGCAATGATCACAATGTAGATGCTAATTCTTTCTAGAGAGTAAAGATGCTAAAAAATAGAAAAAGAGATATGTTGTAAATTGCATAGGAAATGTTTTCAAATTAACAGGGATTTTCTAACCTTCTCTTGGTTGGATGATGAATAAAATGTCTTGTGTGTGCACGTGTGTGTGTGTGTGACTGTGTGTGTGTGAATTCCAAATATATATAAAGTTCCTAAAGACTTACCTATGCCCTCACTGTCTGTAAGGTATCTTAGAACTGATCTGCCTCATATGAAACAACTGTATAATAATGTCAGGCATAACTCAGGTATTTTTAACAGTGCTACATGCGAATGAACCAACCACAATTCCTTCTCATTTGCATTATTTTATAACAAACTCTTACTATATGTTTTACCATTATAAGACAGTAACAAATTAATCACCCCCATAATAAACAACCACTTATACTTCTTTCAAAAAATGGTGATTCTGTGGATTTTTAAACACATGATGGAAACAACCAATATAAAGTAAAATAAGAACTGTTGTTACTAAGCCTTGGTTTTGTGTTTTTGGAAATTTGTTTTATCTCATGTGTGCTGACTTCTGTGTTAGCATTTTGAAACTGAACAGATAATAATTACATGCTTTTTTCTTATAATACAAAGTGGAATACAGAGCCTGTGACATGAGTGTGGAGTAAACTGGAAACCAACAGGACAGAGGCCTTGTTCTAGGGCCTTCACTTGCCAAAGCCAATATCTCCAGTAAGCAAAGTTGAGCATCTTTATTTTCCAATACAAGCTACAAATAAACAAACAGATTCTAAATAAGAAAGTGGAATTTCCAGATGAGGCATGGTATCTTATGCACATCATTCTGCAATTTCCTCAGGACACTGATTAATCACAAGGAATATGTACTACCTTTAGAATGGAGAAGTCTGGCAAAGAGTCCTATAAGTGAGCAAAGTTAACAACAGGCCTGATGAGACAAATTGATACCATTTTCTTCGTGGTAACATTACCCCATATGGACACATCATTGCTGTGGTATTCTGGGTAAGAAACATAGTAAGTCTGAAACTGATTCTAATAATGAGAAACACAGAAAAACACAAATTCAGTCCCATTCTACATAAATAATAGGAAGTCTTCAAAATGACAAGAATACAAAAATCAAGGGAAGCTGGAAGGACTCTTTATATTGAAGGAGATTGAGCAAACATGAGAACTTTAAAGGTGCCTCTGATAGACCTTAGCAGAGAGGATGCATGTATTATTGCAAGCTGGAAGAAAGGTGGTCCCTGTTTTAAGTAGCAAAGAATCTTACTAATTTGACTACTGATTTTGGATGGAAAGAAAATTTTGAAAGCCATGAGGTGGGATACATAGTTGAAAAGATTTCCAAATTAAATGTACAAAGTGCAGCCTGGTTTCTCCTTGCAACTTATAGAGAAATGCAATAGGAAAGAGATAAGCTGACATCTGAACTCTTAGGTACAAAGAAACCAAAAATTGAGGATCTGAAAAATTCTGGGGTTTCAGAAACTGAGACCTCAGAGAATAGTTCCCTTTGTGAGGATTTAACCAAGCACAGAACCAGTCAGCTACTACAAGACAACCCAGTATTGGAGACTGTGTTATCCAGGAAGGACTTGTGGAAAGTCTAATTGTCCAAAGCTTATTATCCCTGCATACTACATAAATCAACAACAGTGTTGTGAGTTCTGTATAAATGGAATCACTGCCAGTCTGGGCTAAAAGAAACAGCAAAGGGACAAATTGAAGAAAACAATATATTCAAAGGAAGAACCATGGAAGCTAGGTATGGAGAGGGTGAATTTGCCCTGAAGCAGAGGGTGTGCCTTCTGCCTCCATGTTCTGTGAGGGTTGTACTGCCTCACATCATGGAGAGAGTAGCATTCATTCCTTGGGGGTTGGGGAGAGCCTTGCTGCCACCATATTTTTTCTGAGGGGTTTGCACATGTGCCCTGGAGATGGCAGAGAGCCAAGGTGTTGCCCCATTGTTTGAAGAGGGTGAAGCCGAGGAAAAGGTGGTCTCCCCAGTTTCCCCCATGGTTGCATTTGGATAGAAAAGGGTTGCTGCATAAGCCCTTAGAAAGGGTGGGATTGCCATTTTCTACAGCCATGAGGATAAATGACACTCAGACTATGAAATCTAATGGAATTTGCCCTACATGTTCTCAGAACTATTTGGGTCCCATGGCCTCTTTTTCCTTCCAACTTCTCCCTATGGAAGTGGAAACATGTATCCTATGACTGTCCTCCTTTGATTGTTGCCAGTAAATAACTTTTCTGAGTTTTACAGATTCAAAGCGAGAGAATTTAGCCTTATGATACACAATGTCTTTGCTGACTTTGATGAGATTTTTATGGCTTCTGAATTTGTATTATATTTATATTGCTACTGAAATGGTTTAAGACTTCTGATATTGTAATGAATAAGTGCATTTTGTGTATGGAAAGAACATGTCTTTTGGGTGTCCAGAGGGTAGAATGCACTCATTTGAAACCATTATGTACCCCCACCAAAAAGCCATTTCTTTGATCCTCATTCAATATTGCTTGGTGGGATCTTTTTTATTGTTTCTATGTACATGTGATCCATCCAATTGCACATATTGTTTTTTGCTTAGGTGGTTTCCATGGTGATATGTCTCCACCCATTCAACGTGGTGTTGCTTACTGGAGTCCTTTAAGAGGGAACAATTTTGGGTAAAGCTTCAGTGCTGATGGAACCCACATAGCCACAGAACTTTGAAGATGCAGAAGGAAAAGACCCTGAGGGAGGCCTTATTAAATGAGAAGAGAAATTTAACAGGTGTCACCATGTGTCTTCCCAGCTAACAGAGGTGTTTCATAGCATAAAGCCATATTTGAAGTTTTAAATTCAGCCTTATAGTGTATTCACAGAACTGTGCCACCATGAACCCAATCTGAATTGAGAGTATCTGCATCTCTCCAAAAAAGGCAAAAAAGTAACTCTTCCCTCCATCCCTCCATTACATTATTATACTAACTAGTCTCAGGGGTAAGATTTTCTTGTTGTGGATTTTTTTTACGTCAGTGGAATCATGTCGTTTCCTTTCTGCATCAGTTATTTGGCCAGGGTTGTGATGGATGATATTGACATTACCATTCTCCTAGCAGGCCAATGTGGAATCTGGGTAATCACTAATTCATCCTTTAATAGCTGAATTAGTGCCTCTGGCCCAGCAGAAACATTAGTACAGAAACTTGGAGAAAGTCACCTGACTATATGAGGTAGATCCTGATGGCTGATGACATTACTTCATCAGATTGGGTCCAAACCCTAAGGGGCAATGTTAAGGTCTATATTACCTGTTGAACTCATCCTATTTCTTGACACCCTGGTGATAATATTCTCCATCAAATAGAGCATGAGGTGAATATTATAGACTTGCTCCCAATTCCTAAAACAGCTTAATCAATTATGCACTCCTTGGGAAATTTCCTGGAGGGCAGACAGTGTAGAAAGGGGTTGGTATCATTGGGAGACAGGTGTTCATCAGAGTCTTTCTGGTATATGTCTCTTCTGGGAGAGGCATTGGCATATTGTGTTCTAGACACACATTGGCATGTCTGTATCAAGGATGTTTGTTCAGAAAATAAAATTGGAAGACAGGAATACAAGCTCACTCTGGGACAGAGGGTAAACTGGTTTGCTTTCCTATGTAATAAAGATACTGTCTTCTGCCAAAGCTAAGAGTAAAGTAGGTGTGCTATCAGTCCCCTTGCAAAGACTGGAGTTTCCTAAGTTCAGTTAGTCCACAGTGACTTGACCCAATGGAGGAGCTGTATCCATATATGATTTTCTGTATCTTTCTCATTGGACTCAGAGGGCAAGGGAAATTAAGCATATGCTAATCTCATACTGTCTGTTGTGCCATGACTAATAAACAGCTTTGTCTCTGCCCCAGGAGTCCTGTGTCTTCTTCTTGCATTGATAAACTATTTAGGTTAACTTTTTTGCTTTTAGATTGTGTTAAATTCTATAATCTTTAAACTTCCTGGAGGTAGCCATAGGTGTGAAATGAAACAACATGTTATTAGTTTGTGTTTTATATATCATTCCAACCAGTAACATTAAGACTTTGATTACATTAAAGAGTAGAGAATGATCATCCATTCACCAAATCTAGATGATTATAATGTGTAGTTTGGAGAAGAGGCTTAGTAGAGAGAATTGTTCTATAAAAATTAAAGAAAGGTGTAAAATATTGGGGTAGGGGTCACTGGTAAATAGGAGATAAGATCAACAGAGCTTGGCATAGAATGTATGGAGGGAGATGAGCCAATGGCACTCATGATCAGAGCAACGCAGAAGGAAAGTGGAAGAAAATCACTTATGATGAGTTTACTAGTTTGCCACGGGGAAGTTGGCATTTCTCTCTCTCTCTTTCTCTGCACGCACACACACACACACACACACACACAAACAAACACACATGCACACACTCAACCTTATAATGTCTTTAATAATGGCCACATGGCTCAGTGAGTCTTTTTTGTGAAAGGGTATTCTTCTGGGGATCCATGTGTCAGCTGCAATCTGTGTGTTTCTTGATGTGCAGTCAGGGCAGATTAGACTAGGAGAACTAAGTGCAGACTAAGGAAACTCTAAGACTGTCAGTACCTGTAATGTAGCAAAATATCCTTGGAAAAAAGTAATTTGTACTTGTGTTTTCATGAAGATTCTAGGAGTTATACACAGCACAATTTATAATAGCTCCAAACTGAAAACTATACACATGTGCATGGGATGAAGCTGTTAAGAGTGTCACAAAATGGAATCCTACCTACCAATACTAGTGAATGTTATAAGAACATGCATTCATAAAGATAAATTCACAAACAACATAGGGAATGAAAAATATATTGTGAGTGGTGATTCTCTGTGATTCCATTCATACAGGGTATAAATGGGTGAAAGTGATTCTGCTATCAGATGTCCTCCTGGTGGTTTCCCTTTCAAGGACTAAGATGGGCCCCTTGAGGAGTCTTTCATCTAACAATATTCTGTTTTATGAACTAGGAGCTATATTCAGGGCTGATTTTGTTTTCTGAAATTTAATTGCCCTATGCATTAAGTTTTGCACATTTCCCTTAGAAAATTTTTTAAAAATACTTATCTCCAAATCTTAAAATTGAGGGTTAGTATTGATACTTCCTTCTGTAATCAAGATGGAACATAAAGGTATTAAATAAATTTTATGGTTATTAATTCATTGACTAATTCAGTTTCAGAATATGTTTATTCTTAAGTAAAACCATCCTGAAAAGTTTCTAGACAAGAAGAATTTCTCCACCTCATAATTGCAACAGCAACCAAGACACATTTCTGCATCATAACCTGCTCAAAGTATCTGATCTGAACAAGTGTCACTTCAACAATTTTAGTAAGATACTGAATCCCTTTATTCTGTGAAATAAGAAAATGTGTATAAATATATTTATTACTTTCAAATCAATTGTTTTTTTACAGTACTTGGAAATGTTATATGGAAAATAACTAAATATAAGACAATATGAACTTTTGTAAAACGTCTTTAATCTCTTTTAAAAAAAATCTTATTCCAAAACATGCTATTATTTTCTACTAGGTGTACTGGTAACTAATTTATCTCTCAAATAAAACTATCAATATCTGGAAGGTTTTAAACAAGTATTTAACTTGCCTTTTATATGCATACCCTCGGATCTATAATGAAACTCAAATTCTTTTTGAAAAGTAAAGTTGATTCATGATTATTATATTACTGTAATCCTGTTCAAGCAACCCATAAGAACCATTGAATTTTATTTTTAAAGGATGCTGTAATTTCTAGTTTAAAACCCGCTGAGGTACAGAATGGAAAAGCACCAAATCACAGAATAGCGTTTAGAATTCTTACTTAAAAATTTATAAAGCACAAAATAAAGTAATAGAATTACAAAATAGATGAACACTAATGAAGAACACACAAATTGTTATATCTAGCCCCAAAACTATCCATTTCCACATTAAATATGCATAGAATGTTTGTCCCTATTTGGGTAGCAAAACTGGCTGATTATATTTAAAGGCATTTTTCAACATAAATAGCAAACCATTGGATTAAAGTAGAATAATGAATGATACCTTATGCATTATATTAAACAACTCTCATGACTGTCTAAATGTCAGATAAAAAAGGCATTAAGTTTAAAGTAACTTGTTACTATAATTAGTGTCATTACATTTCTTAATATTATATTTCTTAATGTAGTAATTCAATATATAATTGTTTGATGGGAAATTATTTTTTCACTTATTATATACAAACATAAATAGATATAAATTCACATATATCTATATCTATATATGCATATACATACACATATCTATATAAAACCACATGCACATATATGCATATTGACAAATGCAGGTATGTGTGTCTGTATATACCCGTGCATCTGTGTGTGTATGTTGTATATCAAAACATATAAACATCTATATGTTTATATTTATTTCACTTCTGTACACCTTGTTCGGTGGTCTAAGAGATAAAAAATATTTTTATATGACTTATGTGAAAGAAAAATGTGTTTCTCTATTTTGGTACTACAAGATTCAATACATATGCATTAGCTCAGAATAATTCTTATTTTTAAATATAAATAATTAATTTTTCATATAAGCTTTGTAATGTAAATACAGAGAAAGCTGTACTAAAATCCCTCCCACTCATGACAAATATCTATTTTGTTCCTTTGGAAATCCACAAGTCCTTTGAAAATTTCAAGTTCAACATGAAAAAGATTCATGGCATTACCTTTCCACATGGATCTTCACCCACTGCTTCCTGTTTCATGAAATTCTACACATAATTCCTCACCTTAAAGATGTTAGAGTGCAACCACAATTCTTTCTTTCTAATGTGCCTAGCAGGTATCCTCACATTATATGGAAATATCTGCCTTTTACAAATTCCTGAAATCCATGCAGTTTTATTCCAGACATCATTTTTTTTATTAATTAAAAAAAATTAACAAAACATTTAGAAATCATTCCATTCTACATGTACAATCAGTAATTCTTAATATCATCATATAATTGCATATTCATCATTTCTTAGTACATTTGCATCGATTTAGAAAAAGAAATAAAAAGACAACAGAATAAGAATTAAAACGATAATAGAGAGAAAAAAACCTATACCTCACATGCAGCTTCATTCAATGTTTTAACATAATTGCATTACAATTAGGTAGTATTGTGCTGTCCATTTCTGAGTTTTTATATCCAGTCCTGTTGCACAGTCTGTATCCCTTCAGCTCCAATTACCCCTTCTCTCTCTTTTTTTTTAATTAACAGAAAAAAGGAAATTAACCCAACATTTAGAAATCATACCATTCTACATATGCAATCAGTAATTCTTAACATCATCACATAGATGCATGATCATAGTTTCTTAGTACATTTGCATCGGTTTAGAAGAACTAGCAACACAACCGAAAAAGATATAGAATGTTAATATAGAGAAAAAAATAAAAGTAATAATAGTAAAAACAAAACAAAACAAAACAAAACAAAAACCTATAGCTCAGATGCAGCTTCATTCAGTGTTTTAACATGATTACTTTACAATTAGGTATTATTGTGCTGTCCATTTTTGAGTTTTTCTATCTAGTCCTGTTGCACAGTCTGTATCCCTTCAGTTCCAATTGCCCATCATCTTACCCTGTTTCTACCTCCTGCTGGACTCTGTTACCAATGACATATTCCAAATTTATTCTCGAATGTCCGTTCACATCAGTGGGACCATACAGTATTTGTCCTTTAGTTTTTGGCTAGAATCACTCAGCATAATGTTCTCTAAGTCCATCCATGTTATTACATGATTCATAAGTTTATCCTGTCTTAAAGCTGCATAATATTCCATCATATGTATATACCACAGTTTGTTTAGCCACTCTTCTGTTGATGGAGATTTTGGCTGTTTCCATCTCTTTGCAATTGTAAATAACGCTGCTATAAACATTGGTGTGCAAATGTCCGTTTCTGTCTTTGCCCTTAAATCCTTTGAGTAGATTACCAGCAATGGTATTGCTGGGTCATATGGCAATTCTATATTCAGCTTTTTGAGGAACCGCCAAACTGCCTTCCACAGTGGTTGCACCATTTGACATTCCCACCAACAGTGGATAAGTGTGCCTCTTTCTCCACATCCTCTCCAGCACTTGTCATTTTCTGTTTTGTTGATAATGGCCATTCTGCTGGGTGTGAGATGATATCTCATTGTGGTTTTGATTTGCATTTCTCTAATGGCCAGGGACATTGAGCATCTCTTCATGTGCCTTTTGGCCATTTGTATTTCCTCTTCTGATAGGTGTCTGTTCAAGTCTTTTTCCCATTTTGTAATTGGGTTGGCTGTCCTTTTGTTGTTGAGTTGAACAATCTCTTTATAAATTCTGGATACTAGACCTTTATCTGATATGTCATTTCCAAATATTGTCTCCCATTGTGTACGCTGTCTTTCTACTTTCTTGATGAAGTTCTTTGATGCACAAAAGTGTTTAATTTTGAGGAGCTCCCATTTATTTATTTCCTTCTTCAGTGTTCTTGCTTTAGGTTTAAGGTCCATAAAACTGCCTCCAGTTGTAAGATTCATAAGATATCTCCCAACATTTTCCTCTAACTGTTTTATGGTTTTAGACCTAATGTTTAGATCTTTGATCCATTTTGAGTTAACTTTTGTATAGGGTGTGAGACATGGGTCTTCTTTCATTCTTTTGCATATAGATATCCAGTTCTCTAGGCACCATTTATTGAAGAGACTGTTCTGTCCCAGGTGAGTTGGCTTGACTGCCTTATCAAAGATCAAATGTCCATAGATGAGAGGGTCTATATCTGAGCATTCTATTCGATTCCATTGGTCGATATATCTATCTTTATGCCAGTACCATGCTGTTTTGACCACTGTGGCTTCATAATATGCCTTAAAGTCAGGCAGCGCGAGACCTCCAGCTTCGTTTTTTTCCCTCAAGATGTTTTTAGCAATTCGGGGCACCCTGCCCTTCCAGATAAATTTGCTTATTGGTTTTTCTATTTCTGAAAAATAAGTTGTTGGGATTTTGATTGGTATTGCATTGAATCTGTAAATCAATTTAGGTAGGATTGACATCTTAACTATATTTAGTCTTCCAATCCATGAACACGGTATGCCCTTCCATCTATTTAGGTCTTCTGTGATATCTTTTAACAATTTTTTGTAGTTTTCTTTATATAGGTTTTTTGTCTCTTTAGTTAAATTTATTCCTAGGTATTTGATACTTTTAGTTGCAATTGTAAATGGGATTCGTTTCTTGATTTCCCCCTCAGCTTGTTCATTACTAGTGTATAGAAATGCTACAGATTTTTGAATGTTGATCTTGTAACCTGCTACTTTACTGTACTCATTTATTAGTTCTAGTAGTTTTGTTGTGGATTTTTCCGGGTTTTCGACATATAGTATCATATCGTCTGCAAACAGTGATAGTTTTACTTCTTCCTTTCCAATTTTGATGCCTTGTATTTCTTTTTCCTGTCTAATTGCTCTGGCTAGAACCTCCAGCACAATGTTGAATAATAGTGGTGATAGTGGACATCCTTGTTTTGTTCCTGATCTTAGGGGGAAAGTTTTCAATTTTTCCCCATTGAGAATGATATTAGCTGTGGGTTTTTCATATATTCCCTCTATCATTTTAAGGAAGTTCCCTTGTATTCCTATCTTTTGAAGTGTTTTCAACAGGAAAGGATGTTGAATCTTGTCAAATGCCTTCTCTGCATCAACTGAGATGATCATGTGATTTTTCTGCTTTGATTTGTTGATATGATGTACTACATTAATTGATTTTCTTATGTTGAACCATCCTTGCATACCTGGGATGAATCCTACTTGGTCATGATGTATAATTCTTTTAATGTGTTGTTGGATATGATTTACTAGAATTTTATTGAGGATTTTTGCATCTGTATTCATTAGAGAGATTGGCCTGTAGTTTTCTTTTTTTGTAATATCTTTGCCTGGTTTTGGTATGAGGGTGATGTTGGCTTCATAGAATGAATTAGGTAGTTTTCCCTCCACTTCGATTATGTTGAAGAGTTTGAGGAGAGTTGGTACTAATTCTTTCTGGAATGTTTGGTAGAATTCACATGTGAAGCCATCTGGTCTTGGACTTTTCTTTTTAGGAAGATTTTGAATGACTTATTCAATTTCTTTACTTGTGATTGGTTTGTTGAGGTCATCTATTTCTTCTTGAGTTAAAGTTGGTTGTTCATGTCTTTCCAGGAACCCGTCCATTTCATCTAAATTGTTGTATTTATTGGCATAAAGTTGTTCATAGTATTCTGTTATTACCTCCTTTATTTCTTTGAGGTCAGTAGTTATGTCTCCTCTTCCATTTCTGATCTTATTTTTTTGCATCCTCTCTTCTTCTTTTTGTCAATCTTGTTAAGGGCCCATCAATCTTATTTATTTTCTCATAGAACCAACTTCTGGTCTTATTGATTTTCTCTATTGTTTTCATGTTTTCAATTTCATTTATTTCTGCTCTGATCTTTATTATTTCTTTCCTTTTGCTTGCTTTGGGATTAGTTTGCTGTTCTTTCTCCAGTTCTTCCAAGTGAACAGTTAATTCCTGCATTTTTGCCTTTTCTTCTTTTCTGATGTAGGCATTTAGGGCAATAAATTTCCCTCTTAGCACTACCTTTGCTGCATCCCATAAGTTTTGATATGTTGTGTTTTCACTTTCATTCGCATCGAGGTATTTGCTAATTTCTCTTGCAATTTCTTCTTTGACCCACTTGTTGTTTAAGAGTGTGTTATTGAGCCTCCACGTATTTGTGAATTTTCTGGCACTCTGCCTATTATTGATTTCCAACTTCATTCCTTTATGATCCGAGAAAGTGTTGTGTATGATTTCAATCTTTTTAAATTTGTTAAGACTTGCTTTGTGACCCAGCATATGGTCTATCTTTGAGAATGATCCATGAGCACTTGAGAAAAAGGTGTATCCTGCTGTTGTGGGATTTAATGTCCTATAAATGTCTGTTAAGTCTAGCTCATTTATAGTAATATTCAAGTTCTCTGTTTCTTTATTGATCCTCTGTCTAGATGTTCTGTCCATTGATGAGAGTGGGGAATTGAAGTCTCCAACTATTATGGTATTTGTGTCTATTTCCCTTTTCAGTGTTTGCAGTGTATTCCTCACATACTTTGGGGCATTCTAGTTCAGTGCATAAATATTTATGATTGTTATGTCTTCTTGTTTAATTGTTCCTTTTTTTAGTATATAGTGTCCTTCTTTGTCTCTTTTAACTGTTTTACATTTGAAGTCTAACTTGTTGGATATTAGTATAGCCACTCCTGCTCTTTTCTGGTTGTTATTTGCATGAAATATCTTTTCCCAACCTTTCACTTTCAACCTATGTTTATCTTTGGGTCTAAGATGTGTTTCCTGTAGACAGCATATAGAAGGATCCTGTTTTTTAATCCATTCTACCTGTCTATGTCTTTTGATTGGGGAATTCAGTCCATTAACATAGTGTTGTTACTGTTTGGATAATATTTTCCTCTACCATTTTGCCTTTTGTATTATATATATCATATCTGACTTTCCTTCTTTCTACACTCTTCTCCATACCTCTCTCTTCTGTCTTTTCGTTTCTGACTCTAGTGCTCCCTTTAGTATTTCTTGCAGAGCTGGTCTCTTGGTCACAAATTCTCTCAGTGACTTTTTGTCTGGGAATGTTTTAATTTCTCCCTCATTTTTGAAGGGCAATTTTGCTGGATATAGGAGTCTTGGTTGGCAGTTTTTTTTCTTTTAGTAATTTGAATATATCATCCCACTGTCTTCTAGCTTCCATGGTTTCTGCTGAGAAATCTACATATAGTCTTATTGGGTTTCCCTTGTATGTGATGGATTGTTTTTCTCTCGCTGCTTTCAAGATCCTCTCTTTCTCTTTGGCCTCTGACATTCTAACTAGTAAGTGTCTTGGAGAATGCCTATTTGGGTCTATTCTCTTTGGGGTGCGCTGCACTTCTTGGATCTGTAATTTCAGGTCTTTCATAAAAGTTGGGAAATTTTCAGTGATAATTTCTTCCATTAGTTTTTCTCCTCCTTTTCCCTTCTCTTCTCCTTCTGTGACACCCACAACACGTATATTTGTGTGCTTCATATTGTTCTTGAGTTCCCTGATACCCTGTTCAAATTTTTCCATTCTTTTCCCGATAGTTTCTGTTTGTTTTTGGAATTCAGATGTTCCATCCTCCAAATCACTAATTCTATCTTCTGTCTCTTTGAATCTATCATTGTAGGTATCCATTGTTTTTTCCATCTTTTCTACTTTGTCCTTCACTTCCATAAGTTGTGATTTGTTTTTTCAGTTTTTCTATTTCTTCTTTATGTTCAGCCCATGTCTTCTTCATGTCCTCCCTCAATTTATCGATTTTGTTTTTGAAGAGGTTTTCCATTTCTGTTCGTATATTCAGCATTAGTTGTCTCAGCTCCTGTATCTCATTTGAACTATTGGTTTGTTCCTTTGACTGGGCCATATTTTCAATTTTTTGAGCGTGATCCGTTATCTTCTGCTGGCGTCTGCGCATTTAGACAGATTTCCCTGGGTGTTGGATTCAAAAGTTTGGAAGATTTTTCTGTGAAATCTCTGGGTTCTGTTTTTTTTTTATCCTGCCCAGTAGGTGGCGCTCATGGCACACGTTTACCTGCGGGTCCCACCAGTACAAGGTGCTGTGGGTCCTTTAAGTTTGGAAAACTCTCGCCGTCCGGGAGGTTCGCTAGCCGATGCGGCTTGGAAGAGTGCCAGCTGGCCCAGGGTCCGAACGCGGGGAGGGTCACTAGCCGCTGCAGCCCGGGAAAGTGCCCTTCCGAATTTACTAGTCGGCCCAGGGTGCCAAGCATTGCGCGAGGGTGCCAGCTGCAGCAGCCTGCCCGGGAGTGTGTACCGTTCCCGGGGAGTCACTGGTTCGCCGTCACCATTCTCCGCGGCCTGGGGATTTCCGATCCAATTCTCTCAGTTGGTCCGGGGGGCCGCACGTGGTGTGGGCACCAGCCGCTGCAGTTTGAGGGGACTGCCTGCCCAATTCTCCCAGCCGGCCAGGGAAGCGGGAAGGGAGTGACTCCGGCTGCTTGCTGCCCCACCCAGTGAAGCCCGCGCCCCTCGGTGATCTCACCAGAGAGGGTTCTCTCAGCCAGCCAGCCATTCCAGGATGGGGTACGCTGTCTTTTTTATCTCTGTCGTGGCTTTGGGAGCTGTTCTGTATTGTTTCTACTCCCCTAGTAGCTGTTCTGGAGGAGAAACTAAGATCCACGCGTCTTACTAAGCCGCCATTTTCTCCAGAAGTCCTCCAGACATCATTTTTTAACATTCAACTTTTACAGCTTATTTCTTAATTAATGAAAACATACTTTTGCATTGTCCTTTATAACACTTCAGTTTAATTTGGCCATTTCTGCATGTGGATGTTTGAAATATGCTAATACCACCCAATACAATTTTATCAAATGACTGCCATTTCTCTAAGGATTCAAGATATAAACTTCATAATTTCATCCTCAATGCTTCTGCAGAAACTGACGTTGTCCAGGTCCATGTTGTGCTAGCTCAATATTCCTTAAGGACAAGTTTTTCTTCAGATTTCTGAATGACTCACTCACATTACGCTTTCTCAAGGAAATCTGTCAACATCTCTGCTTAGTTAAATGCAGGAGAAGCTTAATAATAGATTGAAAGATGCACATGCTAAGATTTCACCCATAATCTCCAGGATGTTTAAGAAGCTACCGACTTTTTATTGCTTAGACTCTGAGTAACTCCACTGCAAGTAATAATAAAATTTCAATTATAAGTAATTCCATGATAATTATTTAAAGTTTCATTTATTTCTTCTACTTCTATTTATTGTTACATTTTGGGGCACAAGATCACAATGCTGCTAACCATTCTATTGTACTGTGGTAGCTTCATAAGTCTTCTTCCAAGTCTGTGGGGATGGCTGTATAAACAAATGACCACTGTGCAAAAACAGATGCATTATATATTAATGATAAGATTAGGGGACTTCACATTCCTTACTCAGGAATGAGTAGGGTAAGGAATAATGTGAATTATTATTTTTCAATATAAATAATTAATTTTTCATATAACCTTTGTAAAGTGAATACAGAGATAGCTGTACTAAAATCCCTCCCACTCATGACAAATATCCATTTTCTTCCTTTGGAAATCCACAAGTCCTTTGAAAATTTCAAGTTCAACATGAAAATGATTCATGGCATTACCTTTCCACATGGTTCTTCACCCATTGTTTCCTGGTGAAGTGGCTTCTGAAGACAATGGAGTCTTGGCCCATAAGAACAAAGGGGCTGACAGTTGGGAAACAAAAAGCAAATATTGCACCCATGTTCATCAGAAACCAGCTGGGATTATCTAAAATAGAAATACAGACCTGAAAGATGGAAGAGTGGGTGTAAAAGGATTCAAAGGTACCCAAAAGTAAAATGATGGTTTGTGTAGCTCTGGACTCAGAGGAGGATCTGGGGGAGAGGTTGGTCCTGTGAATGTGTTGGACCCGCTGCTTGTACCTGTGTAGGATGGAAACCATGGAGCTCCTGGCCCAGAACATGAACCCCAGACATACAGCTTCAGGGAGTGACAGCAATCCTGCAGAGATTGAGACTGTGATTTTGTCACTAACATTAGCAGAACAATACCTCAAATCTTTTTTCCCTTTTTGTTGGTCTCATTTCTTCAATTGCTGGTCACATACACAGGGACAAAGATATTTACCAGCATGTAGAGGAGCCAGCACAAGATTATGGAGAGGCGGATGTACTTGGAAACTGTTCTTTTCAGCTCTGCCTACCTGGACTTCCTGGGGCTGATGGTGATGTCCTGGAAGATACTCAAGAGGCAAGTGCTGCCAATGGACACACCCCTGCCCAATCTGTGAACATAAAAAAGAAGCTTGCATCCATAATCACTGGGGAATTGTTTCCCTCCCAAAGCAGCCATTGTCTGGGCGACCCCTCCAGAAAATAGAACTAAGGAATTTGCTACAAGCAGGTTCTTGAGAATCAAGTGTGTGTTCCCTAACCTGCACCCAGTGAAATGAAGGAAGGCATAATGATAGAGAAGAGAGAAATTCCCAAGGACTCCAAGTATAGTATGAAATAAGAAGACCATCCTTATTGCCAAATCCCTGGAGAACATTCTACAAGTTCACAGTGACTAAATTTTATCTTCAGAATCAGATGGACCTGCAAGGAAATAGGAGGGGTATGCTGTAATTAGCATGTCTCATAAAATCCAGTATTCTCTGCTTATATTAATTCCTGATTAGAATATTTAAATTTGATCTTTTATTAAGAGGCACTTAAGAATTGAGTGCATGATATTAAAAAGCAAATCAGAAGATAGGATTCTGTACTAAGAAGACCATACATAATATAGCTTCTTTATTCTTCACAAATACATGAGCCAAGCCTTACTAGGAGTTTCATTAGATAGATGAGGAAAACATACAGAGAAAGTTTAAGATATTTGTCAAAATCCCCATAAAGTGTTAACTTGAACCTGGTTGGTTTGTTATAAAACAAACATCTTAATGACCATGTTATAGGACCAAAGCTAAGTAAGCATGTTTTTCCAATAATGCAGACCCATACTAGCTTTGTTTTTGTAGCTTGTCATTGGGTTTTATCTGGTGGTGTGTTATTCTTACAATTTTGGTTATAGACACGTATAAAGTTATTGTCTATCAGTCAATATTATCTATGAATAAAGATGTAGAGAGCTTATTAAAATGGAGATCTTAACTAAATGTTGACTGTAGGAAGGTAGTATAGGAGCCAAACCCATGAGCTGGTAGGAATTCATGAGTGAAACAGTGTTTCCATATTATGATAGACATAGAAAGACTAATTTGCATTCATGTCAGGAAGAAAAGTACAACGTCACCTATTAAAGGAATCATGGAACAATCTCATGTCTTGTCCTATACCGAGTGTCATGAAACACTAACTTAAGATAAACATTGGAATATAAAATATGTACCCCCTTAGGTGTATTTGCATGCCTGATTTAATTAAAACTATTAGCTGTTTAGTGGGACTTCTGAAAGATTTTTAAATGAAGACACCTGCAAAACAGAATCTGTAAACTTTAAAATATTGTGCATATCATGAATGAAAAGAGTAGATTTTTGGATTGCTACTTGAATATTTCTAAACCAGAGATTGATCAGAAGATATATATGAGCCTGGCAGCTGCTGTGTGAAACCCACAATACAAAGATAAATTTCCCCTTAAAATCTGCTTATCTGATTTCAAGAGAGAAAACAAACTAAACATAATCAAAAGACTCTGGATGTTTTCACTAGATATACAATTACTGTCTCCATTATGCACATCATAGTCCCAGGAATAGAGAAGCATTTGCACCATATCAGTTTCCATTCATATCCAGTGTTTCTACATAGGATGAGATGATTCATATAGGTTTATCCTGTTTATTACATGTTTAGAGTAATTAGAGGCATATCTCTTGTATTTCTGAGAATCGTTTCCATGATTTTTTAAGAACTATAGGATTGAATACATGTTTTGAAAAGATTTTTAGTCATCTAGATTAATTACCTGCAGTCCCTATCAGTGAAGATTACATTAAATCCTAGTAGAGGCCATCAGGTACTGGTGTTTACTCTGGGGCATCATCTCTCTTCACCAGCTCAGCCTATTCCACAGTAATGGTTTGTCCTTTCTCTATGTCTTTGGCACTGGGCCTAATTCTGAAGGACTCCTTTTCTGTTCTTCCCCAAATTCCTGGTATGCCTCCATCTGTTACACACTCTGCCTCTCAGATTAAAATAAGAAACACTCACCAATTACTTCCACCTGCAAATACAGTGAGTTCCACATGACAGTCATGACAGCCAGTGTGTGTGGGAGGGAGGAAGCCAGATCCTGAGTTATGGGCTTATGGTTCTGTGACCTCACCTCCCCACAGAACTGCAATTATCATTTCATCTACACTGATTCTGACAGTGTAGGCTTGAGTGCTGAAAGTCTTTCTGGAAACATTTATCTCAATTACTAATTACCAAAACTAATTACAACTTTCTAGTTAGCATCACATAAGAGACCATTAAAAAGATACTGTCCAGACTCCACTATTTCCAGGCTCCTGGGATTAGGTGTAGTCTTCCAGGCAGGGGGCAGGTGAAACAATGTTCTGACATATGAGTGTCTTGCAGCAAGGGATGTGCCTGTGAGGGTAGTCTGTCTCCCTCAGACATTCTACCACCCCAAAGTGAGTGCTTTTCCAATTTTTAGGCCACTTGACCATAAAATCATTCAAGTTATTACACAAGATATGGAATCAAAGCACCTGAAAAATATTTTCAGAAATCCAAGTCAAAGGAAGAACATAATAGCAAGCAATCAATGTCAAATAATTTGGAAATCTAGAAGATATGGAAATTTCTAAGGAAAACATATCTTACAAATATTGAATACCCATTAAAGATAAGATGTGTAAAAAAATCAATGACTATAGAAAGGAAAAATCTATGAAAGACTCAGTAATAAAAGCACCACAATTGGATATTTTAATGCTATTAACTACCACATAAATGATGCTAGTTTCTAAATTTAAGAGCATTGAATTGTCATCTAAATCTGCAAACCTTAATTTTGGCTGAGTTTTCAGTAATAAGCACTGATTCTTTTTGTAAATAATTAATATGAGTTCAAATTATTCCTTTGGGTTTACCTACAAATAAACCCATGTTTTACACAGGTCCACTATAAATGATTCTAAATTTCCAAATCAAGTTTTAGAACTTTTAAGAAGGACAACATCTATCATGTATACTCACACACACCTACATGTTGACACATATCTACATGCCCACCTGCAGATACACATATATTCTCACATAGTTACAAATATACATCTCACAGCACATTTCCTTACAAATG
The DNA here is from genome assembly GCF_023851605.1 of Tamandua tetradactyla. Taxonomy (NCBI): domain Eukaryota; kingdom Metazoa; phylum Chordata; class Mammalia; order Pilosa; family Myrmecophagidae; genus Tamandua; species Tamandua tetradactyla. The sequence continues at coordinate 7,528,117 of NC_135342.1, forward strand.
CATACTATCCCACACACTATGTATTAATACACACTCACATTTATACAGATCAATGCACACTCCCACAAACACACACACCTACTCACATGCATCAAATCACACTCACTCTGTCAAAGTGTATATGTATATATTAATAACACGCACATATTTGACAGAATAGTGGTAGCTCCAATTCTCTTCTATAAATCTAACCTTTATACTCTTTCCAGTGGTCCAACAACTCTCAAGGATGATATTGCAATGTGTAAAGTGCAAAAAGTACTATGAGCATTATGTACTAAGAGAAAAAGCTGTGGTGTTGGTAGAATGACAATGCAAGTATGTTTGATAAATATGAATAAAAATAAGTGGGGGAAGAATAGGAAGAAGAAGGAGAAGTTAAGAGCCTGATTATGTTGGAGCATGAAGAATGAAGATGGGGAGAGAAAATGAAAGAGTCAAAAGTCAGCAGGTAAAGTCCCATTTAAGTTCAAGAATACTGTCATGTTTAAGGGTAAGAATGGGCTACTATCCAAGGAATTTAGGGGGTACTGCATATTTGGAATGCTGAAGATATTTGGTCATGCCAAATAAGGGGATTGTGCAGATGTTGAGATAATGAACAAAGGTTGGTAAAGATCAGGAGTGTCTAAATGGCATGAGAGACATAATATTTATGAGTAATTAAATAAAATGAAGGGGAGAGGGGAAAAACAGCAGGGTAAGCAGTTCCTGAGTGTTATTGCTGACACGAGGCATAGGTGGAGGGTAGGAAGGGAATATGGAATTGTGAAAAGTAATGGGCTGTGGGAGGTAAAATGAGAGCAAGATGATGAAAGAAGCTGATCAGGAAACTATGCATGAGTGAGATAAATGGCCCAGGAGAAAACAGCAGGGATTTTACTACTGGAGTGATACTTGGGGGTCATTAGGAAGTTATGGATGCTCAATGGTTGAGAAATTGAGGTTGAGAGGCAGAGAGGTCTGAGAAATGGTCTAACATCAGTGGAATGGGATAGAAGTCCACTGGATTAAGGTGGAATCCAATGATAGAAGTCCAGAAGTCTCAGATGAATTTAGGGCATGGAGGTAGAAGTCGAAGAAATGTCTAAAGGCCATGGGGTGGTGGGGTGGTAGGTGGAGGTGCCTGGAAGAAGTAAAGTAATCATGGAAGGGCAGGGTGGATGGCAGAATGATGATTGTCTTATATCTCCCTCCAGATTCAGCTTAGGAGGTCAAAAACTTGCTTATATAAAACATTCATTAAAACCTCCTCAACTATACATAAAATACAGGATTGTGGGTGGGTTGAGAGTAGTATTAATAGATGCTTTACCTATGATTATTGGGGTTAAATACTTGGATATGGCCACTGAAAATGACCACATTAATCTCGGCCAATTCTTGTAGGTAACAGTCCATTTACAGAAGGGGAGGACTTCATAGGTGTCAAGGAAAGAGTCCAGAGCAGATGACAGCTTCAACATATAGATATAAGGGAAGGAATCTTAGCAATAGCTTTCTTCCTTGCAGCAAATACTCATTAAGTGTTTAGAACATCTGATACTCTATTTGAAATGTTGGGAACAATATGGTGAACGAGGGAGTTACATTCATTAAGTTTAATAAAATATGGGTAAGGCGCTCATCAATTTTCTGCATTTTTTAAGCAGTTCCTGTTTCAGGAGAGTTTTTGACTATACAGAAATATTTTAGTGGAAACTATTATGGCAATGATCTCTTGGTCTCATATATTTTGAGTATTTGGGTTATTAAAAATCATTGTAAATTAGCATTTTTCAGTTATATTCAAAGAAAAAACTGACTATAAACATGGCACATTGTATATGTATTTTGACCTCTAAGCCTCACAGTTCAAATTTTAAAATCTTTTTATTCATTAAAATTTATTTACCTTAGAGAAAATACCAATTTGGTACATCCAATTAAGTCTTCAGACTTGTATTTTGTTGTGAATACACAGGCATAGAAACAGCCCAGCCCTACTGGTCACCTGTGTGTCAAGAGGAGGTTCATGAGAAATATGAGAATCTAGGCCCATAAGGAATGTCTGAGCATCACCCCACTTCCCCATATTCTCAAAGATATCCCCTTCCACCTCTCTCCCATATGAAGCCTCCCAGGGACTGTTCACTTCAAAGACTTTCCCACACAAATACAAGGAAGCCTGAGGAGGGAGAACTGACAGTTCCATCCCAGACTGTACTCACAATCCCTAACGGATCCTACTCGGAGCCCTATGGCCTCAGTACACTGAGTCTGCACACAGCCATCAAAGTAGGTATATGAGAGAAAGCAGCCCTCCATTTGCCTGACTCACATAGACATGGGCACACCATACACAGAAATCTTTACAACTAATTACAGACATATGTCTGTTTTAAGTTTTCCCTTTGGACCCATATTTGTACTGGAGAAGACCCAATAAATTTTACAAAGCCACTAATTTGCAAAAGGTGACCTTGGATCTGGAGCTCAAGCATCAGTGGAAAACTCAAAGATATAAGGATCCTTCATTCCTGGCCCAGACTTACATAATCAGTAACAATGTTGATGGGCCTTTTGATCCATGCTTTTACAAGCCCTCCAGGTGAATCTCATACAAGATCAATTTGAGAGCCTTTTCATTAAATTGTAACTCATCCTGAAATACCACGAGAAAAAATATATACTGGGAATGAACACTATGCATGACAGTATGTTAATTCTTTGACTTGAAAATGCCAAGTTATTTCATAAATAAAATAATTTGATTCATAATCCACACTATTGTTTTTCTTCTTTGGTCCCTCTGACTTTCTTCAGTGCCCTTTATAAGCTTCCTGTGATGACCACCAAACCAAATAATATGAATGCTCATTTTGCTTCAGAGCCCAACTTATAGTTTTATTTAGATTGACTTCCAAAATAGAACAAAATAATCTATTGGAATACTTCAGAAATAAAGTTAGATAACAGATATGTCATAGATTGGGAGTTTGATTTATTACAAAAGGGTATTGAATACATTCACAACATATTGAATGCCCATAATTTTCTTCCGTTTATCATAAGTAGCATATCTAGGTTCTAACTAGCCCCACTTCTAAATACTAAATACTTCAATATGTAAATCCTGTGCTCATGGGATAAGTGCACCCTAAATTTGAAATTTACCTAATAATCTATTTTAGGTCACAGGCTGCTAGTTTGTGCTTCAGCATCTGAATCATTCACGTAACAATGAAGTTTCCAAGCCCCCTTCCCCCTGTTCCTGATTTCATCCTCTGGTCCACTGGTCCTCCTCCCTCTCATATAAATTAAGCAGATGGAAGATGATTTTTAAATTCCAAAACTAGTCTGAGAAGTCTCCTGTTGATCCCTGCTTCACATTTCATTTGTGAAAATTCCTTGGCAATTTTGAATCTGATTCTTTCCTGAGAAAAGGTATTAAACATTTAATGATTCTACTAGTTGCAAAACCCTTTCTATTATAGTTATGTCCCATTTACTTATTTCCTGGGTGATAATTCTGAAATTGAATTGTAAAGGAAAACATTCTCCCTGCTTGTGTTCAGAATTTGAGATCGTGGAGGTTTAGGAAATCCACAGGACACAGTGGGGCTTCCAGGAAGATCAAGGAAGGGTGAGGCAGAAGGGTGAAACCCTCAGCCAAAATTTTTGTTACCTCAAGACATTCTTGGATTCATGCCAACTGAATCAAGACCATGAAGTCATATTTGCTTTAATCATCTTCTGCTAACCCAAGGCTTGCTGCAATAATTTCATTGGGGTTTAATTTTCCTTTGCACTGATATTTTATCATCTATATGTACAACTGTTATAATCATCCATAATTTATTTTATTTGCAATCGCAAGCATTTCACATATGGAAACATATCTGTGCTTATTTTTAATACTATACATTGCTTAGTGTCTGATTAAAGTAAATATACCAGTAAATATAGTGTCTAATTCTAAATAGTGCTTGTCAAAAGCAAATAATTATCTGGAAATCCTCCTTCATGATACATGTACCTTTAAATAATTCAACTACACTTATGTTTTACTTGCAGGGATACACTAGGCTTTCCTTTGATTGCTTCTCAGTCTGATCTTATGATAATGTCTTGTTGTTTCCAGTAATTTTCATCCACTGTCTATGCTGTCATGAATATACTTGTGTAATGTCCTCTTTATGAATGGAAAATGAGGGCTTAAATTTCTGTGTAGTTTTCACATCTTCAAATTTTGGACATGTGACAACTTGTTCCTCTGAAGAGTTTTAAACAAATACAAGTCCATGAACCCTGGTGGGGAGTCCAATTCCCCATATCATGGACCCAGTGCTGTGTCAGCATTTTTATTAATTGTAGGGAAGTGAAATGGTGAGACCTGAATTCACATCTATGTTATGATTAACAGCAGTGTACATACGTAAGACATCATTCACTGTATGACTTTACTGGTCTATGGATTGCCTGCCTGTTTTGCTTTTATTACTTTTCTTCTGGGTCTTCTTTCATTCATGGTAGGTAGAAATTCATTTTCAGCCATACTGGAGACTATTCCTCTCTGGGAGATGGACACTGGAAATATGTTCTTCAATTATCGGGTATCCTTAAATATTTTCAGACAGTATATCCTAGCATTGATGTTACCAGAGTTTCAAGCTTTGATTTCTTCCTTGGATTTTATATCTTCTTAAAGAAATATCCCTCTATTTCATAAACCAAAGTTCTAAACTTTTTGCTCTCTTTTTATGTTTTCCAATTTTGTACTTTCCCCCTGATACATGTGAAACTTCTCTATGTAAATAATACGAGGTAGAATATGATTAAACTTCTTTTCATCATGATTATTGAACAATTCTTTGTTTCCTTACAGACATGCCAAACCACTTCTGACATTTCAGTATTTCATTATTTATTATGTAGGAATATCTCTCTCAGGGATATTTTCCTTGTTTCATTCATACATACATCATCACTAACTTCTTAAAAGTTTATTAGAATACAAAGTTTTATCTGGATGGAAATTCACTCACGCTGTTATTCCTTTGATTTGTCTTTGCTATTTTACATGCATATTCTCGAGAAATTTTATGATTACCTAACCATACCTTCAGTGAAAAAACTTTTGGTAGAAATTGATTGAATTATACAGTAGTTTTGGGGAGATGAATATTATTGTTCCAACTAAAGATATGCATCACTCAAATTTTTAAATGTTCTATCATGTTAAGGTGACATAGTTTATAGTTCTCTTCCTAAACCTTTTCTGAGCTTTAGACTAGAGCTAGTCTCTGAAGCATTTAAGTTGGACTGCTGTTCTTAATATTCCATCTCCCAAAGTGTATTTTAATTGCTTGGAAACATATGTAAATTCCTTAAATATTGGTACAACTTTTTTTGCACACAGGGTGTGTGCTGAACTCTAAGCTTAATAATACCAGAGTTTTATCATATTTGCTTACATTTCCAAGTATATGGTTACATCATCAGCCAGTAATGAAAGTACACTAATTATTTTATTGCTCAGAAAACTGCTATGTCTGCCAATATAGAGGAGTGTTTTCAGATTTGCTTCTTTACTTTTCCTGTCATGACTCTTGGATGGCCCTCAATTTTCATTTCATGGTGGAGAAATATGCAGAAATCCCAGTAAGTTTTAGACTAATAGGTCGAAATTGGGATGATTTCCTGACATCTTGCCTCTTTGTCCACTGGCTCTGTTCTCCTGGTGTTTGACAGCATGACAGGACATCTCTGACTTTTTCTGGGTCTGGGCCTTCAGTATCAGCATAACAAAAAACTTTCCATTCACAAACCATCAAAGGCTCTGATGAGTGTGAGGGGGGAGAATGAGGGAGGAATCTATACAGTCAATCAGAGCAAGCCACATCCAGATGTCTGAGAAACTAATAAAGACAAATCCTTCAGGCCACCCTTCATTCTGTCCCTGGAGTGGTAAAAGAGAGGACCTTTCTCTCAGGCCCAAAAATGTGCATGAAAACTGAAGAGGGATAGCTTCATTGCCATTCCAGCCAATAGGTTGCACACCAGCCTCCTTTCCAATGTAGTTCTTTTAAGGAAAAGAGTTTAGATATGAGGGAAAAAATCATATGATAGAGAAGATAAGACTGGCTCATGCAGGCCAAGGGAGATCTACATCCAAAGACAATGCAGAGACTTTGACTGTTCTTAAGAATTTGGAGGGGGAAATGGAGACAGGGATGCTGACTCACACATGTTTACTTGGGTTTTGTTTGGGAGAAGGGATTGGAACAATGATGTAAATGTCTCCAGGGTGCCTTGGGAAATGTAGAAATCGTCGAATGGAATGCTAGACCCCCAGTTCATGGTCAGTAAAGGACCAAGTGTGTTTGGAGACACCTAGATCCAGGGAGTACGGCAGACCAAAAATGGGTCTCACCTTTTTCTAGAGGCTGAGAGAGTGGGGAAGGAGGGGGATTTCAGGAAAAGGAGATGACTTATGGTGAGACACCTGAAAGCTGAATCAGTCCATTGTCTCATGCTTGTACTTTTTCCACAATGCCCTGTCTGGGCACTGAGTGCAGGATGATTTGGGGAAGGACGAGTTGAAAGGCAAGCCCATGCTGGCTGCTACAGTGAGCCCCAGAAGATCCAAGATGCTCACTAGAGTAGTCACTCAATGTACTGCACTGGGTGCAGCAGGCAGCCAGAATCCGGGTTCCCAGGAGATCAGCCACTGCCTCTTCAGAAGAGCCTGGTATCTCTCATGCAGGCTCTGACTGAGGGCATTTCTCAGACTGTGTTCCAGGTGTGGGTGCAGCAGGTACATTATTCATTGACCTGGGAGCAGCACTCTATAAGCTCACCCAGCTCCAGAAACTCTGTTTGCCTTGGCACAGACCTTGAATATCATGACACCCAGGAGGCTAAGAAGCCTCATCTGTCCCAGCACAACTGCCTGGTCCCCTGGATCCAGCATAGGATAGAGAAGCAATTCAGACCTCTTCTGAGGGACGAAGTGCCCTTTCCTTCCTTTAACAGGTGGGAGCTAGCACGCTCAGTGAATCTGACTAAGCTTGAGTAAGGGCACATGCAACACTAATTTCCACTGGATACACTCTTACAGTGGGAACTAAGCCCTGTTACTGCTCAAAATCATACAGATCACCCAGGGAAGGTTTTAGACACAATGCCTGAATAAATTACAGAACCTTACAAAGAACTTGTTTACTTTTATTACAGAGAATGGTCATTTTTCTGGTTTTGAAATTTTGTCCACCACAGATAAGTCTTGTTCTTTAATCTTGATTCAATATTGTAGAGTTGGGACATTTTGATTGGGTCATTTCCACGGAGATGTGCCACATCTAACTGCAGGTGTTAACTGTTGATTAGATGGAGATGTGACTCCATCCATAAGGCTGGTTCTTGATTAGGTTACTGGAGTCCTTCTGAGAGCTCATGGAGCAAGAGGGACAGGTCAGAGCTGACAGAGGTGCAGACAATTGGAGATGATTGGAGAGAGAGAGAAGTTCAGAGAGGAAGCCACTGGGGCCAGGAGCTGAAAGCAACAAAACCCATGAGCAAAGGGCTAACAAATATTGCCATGTTCCCATCAGATGCACAACAAGTCAAAATCCAGAGTTTTGCTCCAGAGCAGCTAAGTAAGGACCTCAGATGCAAGTCACATGCACTCCCAGCTGAAAGAGAATTTTGGGATGCCATGCAACTTTTCTTCTGACTCAAGTTTACAACTGTAAACTTGTAACTTAATAAGTCCCTTCTATAACAGCCATTCCATTTATTACATTCTGCATTCTGGTAACTTTAACAAACTAAAGCAGTCATTGAACTATTTCTATGCTTACTTTGATTGGATTTCTGAATATATACCAACCATGTTAAGTTATGTTATATTTGAGTTTAATTTACACAATGCAGAACTCATCATTTTTCGTGCTCAGCTCTATGAGTTTGATAAATGCATATAGTCCTGTAACTACTATCAAAATTTAGGTATAGAGATTTTTCATTACCCGCCCCCAACCCCAACATATTCATCCTGTTTTTTGGAAATCATCCTCTTCTCCTAAACACATATCCAGTGAACCTGATCTGGTTTCTGACAACATAGGTTTATATTTTTCAGAATGTCATATTAATTGAATTGTACATGATGGAACTACTCAACGTGGTTCATTTCACTCAAAATGATGCCTATGATATACATTTATGTTCTTTTATATGTCACTGGTTGATATTTTATTACTGAGTTGTATTTCATTAAAGGCATGTAGCATAGTTTGTGTGCCGGTTTAAAAGTATGTACCACAGAAAAGTCATGTATTAATTCTGATGCAAAATTGTTGGAGCATCCCTTTCTTTTAATGCTTGTGTAGCACTGTAAGTTGAAAATGGATTAGATGATCTCAACAGAAATGGGCGACATACAATTGTGGATACTAACTTTTGATTAGATGGAGATGTGACTCCACCCATTCCAGGAGAGTATTGATTCGTTCCCTGGAACCCTGTAAAAGAGGAAACATTAGGGGGAAATCAGGGAAACAAAGAGCTTAGAGAAATGACAGAAGCTTCAGAGATGACAGAAGCTTTATAGCAAAACTGACATATGTGGACATGTGGAGACCAGAGACATTGATGTTTGGAGATGCTTGGAGTCCAGCAGATGTTGCCATGAAATATTAAGCAAGCCAGAACCTGGAGAGAGCCAAGTGAAGCCAAGAGATTAAAGCCTTCCCTAGGGAAGCAAATTCAGGAACCTCTGCAGGAGAAGAGACTGAAAGCAATGGGGCAAGGGAGGAAGGGACCAGTGTGACTTCCAAGTTGACAGAGGTGCCACAGATGCATTGGCCTTCCTTGTATTAGGTATCCTTCAGTAGATACCTTAGTTTGGGTATTTTCAATGACTTAGAATTGTAAACTTGTGACATAATAAGTTCCCCCTTTTAAAAGCCATTTCAGTTATGGTATATTTCTTCCCAGTTAGTTGTAAACTAACATAGTTTGTTTAACCACTGCTAGTTGTTAGACTGTGTCATTTAATGCTTGAAGATTATAGTATATTGTCCCACCACTACCAAAATTCACGCACATCATTCATTGAATATGTAAAAAGTTTATGAGTAAGTTGTAAATATTTGTGGTATTTTCAAAAATGTATTTTGTGATAGTTCATTCTTTAGATTAAATTTTAGACACCACCTAAAATGATATCTTCACAATCTCTTTTAAAAGTGTAAAATGTAATGCATTTAACAACTAAGAATATATCACCTAATTCTACAATTCTCTCATTAAACAAAAGTGCAACTTTAAGCATCTGCCAGGACCAGGGAATACTAACACTACTGAAGTGGTCTCTTATGAACCATCTGGACACTTAATCTGTCCTCATTCCTGAAGTAGCATCCCAGGCAAAGAAGGAAATAATTGATTAAGGAAAAGAACCGCAAATATCCTTTGTGACCTGTCCAAATAAGGTCTCAGATTTGGGATGAGAGTAATACAGACAAATTAGAACAAACTAATGTATTGAAACACTTTGGAAATCAAATTAGGAAGCAGTTATGCCATGCGTTAGGAGATGTTCTATGAGAAAACACACTTGAAAATATACTAATAATACAGAGTATTGATAATTTTCTTCAATTTATCATAAATAGACTATGCAGCCTCTAACTGCTGTTAAAGGGCTCTTATGACTTTTAAATGTTCCAATATTTAAATTATTGTGCTCATAGAATCAGTGCATTCCTAATATAAGGGGTTTTTCTTAACAACCCATTCCAGTTCACAGGCCACTGGCCTGTGCTTCAGAATGTGAAACATTCCTATAACAATTGCCATTCTAAGCCACCTTCTCATCATTCCTCCTGTCACTCATCTCATCATTTGGCCCATTGGTACTCAATTTAAGTGGATACAAAATTGTACTTAAAAAACAAAACCAGTCCCAGAACTGTCCTTTTGGTCCCAATTTCTCATTTCACTGGTGAAAATTCCTTGGCAATTTTAAATTTGATTCTATGTTGAGATATAATATTAAACATTTAATGATTGAGTAATGCTAAAAACTTTCCAACATAGCTATCTGCCATTTGCTTATCTCCTGGGTGATGATGTCTGGAACTCAATCATAAGGGAAAATATTCTCCTTGCCTGACTTCAGAAGTTGAGATTGTGGGGGTTGGGCAATTCCACAGAGCACAGTGGGGCTGCCAGTAAGATCCAGAAAGGATGAGGCAGAGGAGAAATTCCCTCTCCAGATAAAATTTTGTTGCCTAAGGACATTCTGGCATTCATGCTAATGAAATCAAGATGGTACAGTCTTCTATGATCTAATCATCTTCTGCTATCCCAATATTTGTTGTGATTATTTATTTGCAGTCTAGTTTTCTCTACTCTGCTATTTTATCATCACTGTGTACAGCTGATGCAACCACCTATAATTTGTTGTTTTCCCTCCCAACTTAAGAAACATACCTGCATGTACTTCTAACATTACCTATTATTTTGTGCCTGATTAAGGTATTACAAATATGTAAATATAGTGTCCACCTCTACATAGTGTTTTTCAAACAAAATATTTTCTGGAAAGTCTCCTTCTTGATACAAATGCTTTTAAGTGATTCAACTTCACCAATATTTTCCTTGTGTAGATACACTGGATTGTTTGTTTGTTTAATTAATTTTTTATTGTATAATATAACATATATACAAAGCAAAGGAAAAAAACACAGTTTTCAAAGCACTCTTTAACAGTCAGTTACAGGACAGATCCCAGTTTGTTATGGGACATGATATGATTCTCTCAGATGCTTCCTTCTAGATGCTCCAGAATAGAGGAGGCTAGAAGGTATAAATATTTTTTATCAACAGAATTGACTTTTTTCTTTTTTTGCATGTGAAAAATAGCACATATACAAGAAAGAAATAAATGTTAAAGCACAGCAGCTGTGTAAATTGTAGAACATATTTCAGACTTTGGCATGGGTTACAATTCCACAATATTAGGTGGTTACTTCTAGCTGGTCTATGATACTGGAGACTGAAAGAGATATCAATTTTATGATTCAGCAGTCATATGCATTTGTTAAATCCTTCTTCTCTGTATGACTCCACTATCATCTTTGATCTTTCTATTCCTTTCTTTAGGGATTTTTGGGTTATGAAAATTCTAAACTTTTGGTATTGGAAGGGTCTGTCACTAATATGGGATTAGGAGATGGAGCTAACTGATATGCTGGGGAGGCTGGGCTAGGTTTCAGGATTTATCTGGTGCAGGATCCCATCTGGAGTTTGTAGGTTTCTGGAAAGTTACACTAGTGCATGAAATCGTTGTGGAATCTTATATATTGTTGTCAGTGTTCCTTAGGATTAGCGTGAATGTTCCTGGTTGGGGTTTGTAAAGTTATGATAGAAGCAATGTCTAACTGAAGCTTGCATAAGAGCAATCTTCAGAATTGCCTCTCAATTCTGTTTGAACTCTTTCTGCCACTGATACTTTATTAATTATACTTATTTTCCCCTTTTTTGTCAGGATGGAATTGTTGATCCCATGGTGCCAGGACCATATTCATCCCTGGGAGTCATCTCCCATGCTGTCAGGGAGACTTTACCCCTGGATGTCATGTCCCATGAAGGGGGAGGGCAATGATTTCACTTGCAGAATTGGGCTTAGAGAGCATGAGGCCACATAGAACAACAAAAGAGGTCCTCCAGAAGTAATTTTTGGTATGCCTACAGGTAGGCTAAGCTTCTCTGCTACCTACATAAGATTCACAAAATGAAGTCCCAAGATCTAGGGCTTGGCCTATTGATTTGTATGCCCCTAAAGTTTGACACAGTATCAGGGGATTCCCTAATGGTAAAGTTTGATAGCTCCATATTTATTCTCCCATCACTCATGTGACTTAATCTACTTTAGGATGTATCTAGGCATTGCCTTAAACTATGTCAGATTAAAGGACCTCTTTCTTATTCAGTGCTCCCTGTATTTCAATTGCTCAAATGAACTATACAGATAGGCTGAGTTAGATTATGTGCTTCAGAAAATTTAAGTTCCATGCCAAATAAGTCTTTCTTCCTTCAGTCTCAAAGAGTATGTGTGGTTCTAAAATATAGACGATGTCTTCCTTACCACTGTGTTCTGAATTACTTTAATCCCAAGTGAGTTGGTGATATCCCTAGGCAAGTCTCCCTCCCTTTTGCTTCATGCCCATCCCATAGTCAAACAACAGGTGAAGCATGGCTATCCCTTGTCTCCAGATGGTGGACCAGTGGCTCACTAACAGGTCTGTCAATAGATTGCATATATGGCATACACACCAGAGAAACTCTGAATCTCACAAACCTGGTGAGACACTCTTAGCATGGCTGTTGCACCTGTGAGATGGTGGGGATGAAAGCCTGGAACTTGCAAAAAGTGAAAAAGCACAGTTACAAAAACATAGAGGTACATGAACAGGAGAAAAAAAATGTACCTGGTAAAGCAAGAGGTGGAGCTGCCATCAGAATAAAAGCTGCCCTGCAGGTAGAAAGGAACTGTAAAGCTGGAAGCCACACCAAGGTATTGTGGATGCAAATGTGGGTGAATCCAAAGACAGTTAATCAACAGCCCAATGAATTTTTACTGGTTTTGTAAAAAAAATTGCCCCAGGAACAGCGATTCAGTAAGCTATTGGGAAAAAAAACAGGCTGAGTTCCCCCCCTTGCACTTAACATGAAGTTTTATGCTCATAAAGCCAGGATGATGTGACATGATTGACTGATGCACCAGCCATGGGGGTCTGGTGGATCAGGGAAATGGGAGATTGAAGGAATTTTCAAGGTCTAAGCCCCCCCACACACACACACAATGTGCAGTATGTCTTGGCCCTAGTGGCTACAGAGGCAGAATGGACTTGTTGTTTGGAAACCTAAACTGGGTTAATGGCCCTCTGACTCAAATTGATGGATAAGAGTGGTGCACAGTCTATAGGAAACAAGCTATGTAGTGCATGGCATTGGATGCTTGCTGCCTAAAACCTACACAGAATATATCTCTGCTATTCCTGAATATATATTAGTCATGGATATTTTATAAGAACTGGCTTTAAAAACCACCCAATGATCATTTCGGTTGTGGGTGTGAGTAATTAAACCTGTGCTTAAAAACCCTCCTCACCATTCCTCAGTGCACCTGCCTGAGTCCCCCAAAATTGTTATGGTGAGGCAATAGGATTTTGATCTCAATTATGGAAAGTAGAAAAAAAATAAGATACTCTCCAATTGAGCAGCAAATAGCTGCTATCTATGCTGTCCTGCAAGTGAGTTCAATAAAAGCATGTAAGAGAAGACCAGCAAAAATTGCAAGTTATAGAGGCAACCCCTCTCCAATTAAATGTCAGTGTGTCTTTGATCCAGGATTGGGCCACAGGTGTAGCCAAGATTGGGCCAAAAGTCTAGATATACAGTTGATGCAGCATGTCCCATATAGACTGCAAGTGGTGAAAATAATTAGAAGGTACAATGACCTCCTGGGAGAGAAGACTCCAGTTTTAGCCCCAGAGGAGCTGACACTGAAGGGGTGGGCTATCCAGATTGGATACTAGTGTTCACTTATTAAATGAACATCCTCATTATGATTATGGGGTTCATTTGACTTCTGAGTCAAATGAACCTACAAGGAAATAGGAGGTATGTGCAATAATTATCATGTCTCCTAAAATACAATATTCTCTGTTTACATTAATTCTCCATTAGAACTTTTTTGTACATGGGCAGACACTTGGAATCCAAACTGGGTCTCCAACATGGCAGGTGAGAATTCTGCCACTGAGCCACCAATACACCACCCTTCCATTAGAATATTTAAAGTTGCTTTTTTATTAAGAGATGTTTAAAAGTTAAGCATATGATATTTAAAAGGTAATTTTAAAAGGTAAGAATTTGCACTAAGAAAGTCATACATGAGGTAACTTCTATGTTCTTCACAAATCCACAAGCTGGGCATTAACACGAGTTTCATTAGAAAGATGGGGAAAACAGTTGTGGAAACAATGGTTTGTCAAAACACACATCCTGCTTAGATGTAGAGTGATGACCTGAACCTCATGGGTTCATTGCATTTGCAGTGCCTTTAACAACCATGCTAGTGGAGCAAAGCTAGTTAGGTGTGTTATTCTAATAATGCAGACCTATATTTAGTTTTGATTTTAAACCTTGTCATTGTTTTTTTCTTGATGGTATATTATTTTATAATATTGATTATAGCATTTTTTATTTATTTGTAAATATATGGATCAATATTTTCATTGAATAAAGATGTAAGGCTTAACAAAATGTAGATCCTAACTAATGTAGACAGTATAAAGATAGTACAGGAAACAACCCATGAGTCCGTGGGACTTCGTGAATGAATGAATGTCTCCATATTTAGATGGTAGCAGAAAAATTCAGTCACATCTGCATCAGGCAGAAAAGTACAATGTCGCTTATCTAAGCAATGATGGAAAAATCTCATGTCATCTGCTCTACTGACTGTCATGACATACTAACGTGAGGTAAAATATTGTAGGATAGAAACTAAGTTACTTCTCAGGAATATATTAATTCCTGACAATTAAAATGATCAGTTATGCAGTGAGATTTCTGAAAGATTTCTAAATGAGGACATATTCAAAATAGAATATGCAAGCTTTAAAATATTGTGCATATCATATAGATTTTTGGATTGCTATTAGAATATTCTAAACCCAGAAGTTAATCATAAAATGTAATTGAGTTGGCAACTACTATATGAAACCCAAAATATAAAGTTCATTTTACTTAAATTCCGCTTCCCTGACTTCAAGAGGAAGAACAGACTGAATATAATCAACAGACTCTGGATGTTTTCAGTAGAGACGTAATTACTGTTTTCACTAAACACATCACACTCCCAGTATTAGAGAACCATTTGCATGCCTACAGTTTCCATTCACATTCACTATTCTTACAAAGGATATTATGACTCCTACAAATTCACCCTACTCTTTATTACAAATGGAGAGTTATTAACGGTACACCTCTTGCAATCCTGACAATTGTCTCCATGATTCCTACAAGCATCAATGAACAGCAATTGATTTCAATATTATAGGACTTGAATGCATTTTTTATAAAGGTTTTAGTCACCTAGATTAAATCACCCACAATCCCTCTCAGTGAGGATTTACATTAAATTCCATCAGAGGTCATCAGGGATTTGTGTCTTCCCTGGAACCCCCACCTGTCTTTACTAGCTCAGCCCCTGTCTGTCCTTTCTGTGCAGCTTTGGCACTGGACCCAATTCAAACTCTGGAGGATCACCTTTCTGATATGGTCACTTCAAAGATTTTTAATATGCCTCCTTTTTTGCAAACTCTGCCTCTCAGCCTGAACTAATAAAAACTAACCAGTTACTTCGACCTGTTAGTAGAGTGGACTCCATGTGAGGGTCATGACAGTCAGAGTGTTTGTGAGAGAGAAGTACCATATCCTGAGTTATGGGTTTCTGGTTCCCCACAGAACTGCAACTATCATTCCACCTGGTGTGGTCTTGACAGTGCAGGCTTGGGAACTGAGAATATTTCTTAAAAACATTTTTCTCAGTTTCTAGTTACAAAAACTAATTACAAGTGTCTAGTTAGTACCAGGAAAGAGACCACTGGAGTGTTTTTGTCCAGACTCCTGTATTCCAGGCTCCTGGCAGCAGTCCAAGGCAAAATTCTGACACCTGAGGGACTGGCAATAAAAGGGTTTTATTTCTGATTATGGTCTGTCTCCAGAAGACATTCATTTACCCCAAAGGGAGCATTTTCCTAATCTTGAGACCACTGGGCCACACAGTCATTTAAGTGAGTACCTGAGATATAGAATCAAAAGATTGCCCAAGATATGGAATCAAAGCACTTGAAAAACGTTTTTCAGAATTCCAAGTCAAAGAACATGATAGCAAGCAATAAATGTCAGCTAATTTTGAAATCTAAATATGGAATTTTTTAAGAAAATATACCTTACCAGTATTGAATGGATGTATAAATGAAGAAGTGTGCATAAAATCATAGAGGGGTAAATGTATAAGAGACTCTCAGTAAGAAAAGCACCATGATCAGATAGTTTTAAGGCATTCATTTAACTATCAGATACATCATGCTACTTCCTCAATATGAGAGCATTGACTTGTGATCAATGTCCTCTACCCTTACTTTTGGCTGAATTTTCAGTTATGAGCACTCATCATTTTTGCAACCAACTAATTAGAGCTCAAATTATTACTTTGTCTTTGCCTTCAAATAAACTCAGGTTTTACCCAGGTCCACTATTAAATGTCCCTAAATTTACAATTCAGGGATTAGAGCCCTAAAAAAAAAAAACAACTAGACCATGCATATGTGTACATTTACAGACTTACACAAATATCTGACACTCATGCATGCACACCAACAGATACAGAATCACATATTCTCACATAATTGCAAATATACACCTCATAGCACATTTAATCACAAACTTAAACTCTGCCAAGTGTCATGTATAAACCCACTCTCATTTATACAGACGAATGCAGACCCCCACAAACTCATACAATCCTACTCATATGCACCAAATCACACACACTCTGACAGAATATGTATGAATATCTTAACACCATGTTCATACAGGGAAGAATAGTGGTATCTTCAAGCCTTGTTTATAAATGTATACTTTATACTTTTTACAACCCTCCAACAACTCTCAAGGATTATATTGCAATGTGCATCATGTAAAAAGTACAGTGAGCATTAGTGCTAAAAGAAAAAGTTGTGGCATTGGTGGAAAGACAATGCAAGACATTTTTATAAAGATGGGTAAAATAAACACTGTGGGATAGGGTGGAAATGTAGGGAGAAAAAAGAGAAGCCAAGACCCTGAATATATGAGAATATAGAAAATAAAGATGGGGAGTGAAATAAATGTGTTAAAAGTGAGCATGTCAAGTCGCATTTGGATTAAAGTATCCTGTCATGTTTAAGAGTAAAAATGGGCAACTGTCCAAGGAAGGTAAGAGAACTGCAGAATTTGAATGTGGAAGACATTAGACCATGGAAAAGCACGGGATCATTCAACTGTCCAGACAATGGGTAAAGTTTGGTAAAGAGCAGGAGCAGCTAAGAGGTATAAAAGAATTAATATCTGTGAGGAATTAAATAGAATGAGGGGTAGAGAAGATAAATGGTGAGTTAGAAAGGTCATGAGGTTTATTAGTGGTCCAAGGCTCAGGTAGACTTTGAGAAGGAAATATGGAATTAGGAAAATCAATGATCCCTGGGAAGCAAAATGTGAACAAGATGATGAAGTGAGTTGGTTAGGAAACTGGGCAGGAGTAAGATAAATGGCCCAGGAGAAAATATCAGGGATTTTAGGGTAGGTGTTATACATGGGAATCATTAAGAAGTTGTGGGTGATCAATGGTTGGGGACTATGGAGTTTGAAAATTAGAGGGCTAGAGGTATAAAAAATGGTCTCACATAAGTTGAATGGGGGGAATGGGGCAAGTGAAGGGATGACAGTCAGAAAGACCACTGGATGAAGGTGGAGTCCAATTATAGAAGTCAAGAAGTCTCAAATGACCATAGGGGAGAGAGGTAGATGTACAGGAAATGTCTAAAGGTCACTGGAGTGGTGGGATGGTGGGGAGGATGACACTGGGAGATACAGGAATTATGAAGGGTAGGATGGGTGTTAGAATGATGAATGTCTCATGGATCACTACAGATTTCAACCCAGGAGGAAAAATATGCTTATATAAAATACCCATTAAAACCTCCTAAATATACATAGAATAGTGGGTTATAGGTAAGTACAGAGTTATATTAATAGATCCCTTAGTTGTGACTCTTGGGGGTTGTGTTAGTGAGGGTTCTCTAGAGAAACAGAATCAACAGGGAATACTAGCAAATATAAAATTTATAAGTGCCTCACATGATCGCAGGAATGCAGAGTCCAAAATCTACAGGGCAGGCTGTGAAGCTGATGACTCTGATGGAGGGTCTGGATGAACTCCACAAAAGAGGCTCACCAGTCAAAGGGGGAATAGAGCCTGTCTCTTCTGAATCCTCCTTAAAAGGCTTGCAGTGATTAGATTAAGCATCACTCATTGAAGAAGACACTCCCATTTGGCTGATTACAAATGGAATCAGTTGTGGATGCAGCTGATGTGATCATGATCTAATTCTATGAAATGTCCTCATTGCAACAGACAGGTCAGCACTTGCCCAACCAGACTAACAGGAACCACCACTTGCCCAAGCTGAGACATGAACCGGACCATTACAAGGTTAAACACTGGCATATGATGATTGATGTTGGCCACATTCATCTTGGCCAAGTCCTGTAGGTAGAGGCCCATTTGCAGAAGGAGAGGATTTCATGGGTGTCAAAGAAATAAGCAGTCAGGGAGTAGATGATGGCTTCAATATTTAGGTACAAGGGAAGGAATATCGCCATATTGATAGCTTTCTTCCTATCATCAGATACTCATTAACTGCTTAGAATATATAATACTTTACTTTAAATGCTGGGGGAAATATGGTGAAAAAAGAAGTTGTGGTCACTAAGGTTAAGAAAATATGGATGAAGGACTCAACATTTGGATCTGCATCTTGTAAGAATCTGTGTGAAGAGAGTTTGTGACTGTCTGGAAGTATTTTAGTGCAAATTCTTATGGCAGGATTCTCTTGGTTGATTTTTTTAAACCATTTAAGTAATATAAAATTGTAAATGAACATTTTTTGGTTATTTTCAAGGAGAATAAACTTACTGTAAATGACATATTTTATGTTTTGAGTTCTAAATTTTGCACTTCAAGGTTTAAAAACATTTTATTCATTAAAATGTACTTACCTGAGAAGCCAAGGGGATGGAAGTTGGAAGTCAGTAGCATCAGTAGGAGAAAGTAGAAGATGCTTCCACATGCATGTCCATATGTCAGAAAAGCCAAACACCTGAGGTTTGCAGGCAGCTGACTCAGAATGCCAGTGCCATGTCATGAGGATACTCAAACAGCCCTATGGTGAAGCACGTGTAGCAAGGACCTGAAGCCCCTGCCAGCACCCATCATAGAGTGAAACCTCTAACCCAGCATAACCTTCAGATAAATGTGGCTCTGGATAACATTTTGAATACAAACTTCTGTGAGGCAATGAATAAGAACCACCCAAGTAAACTGTTCCAGAATTCCTGAAGTACAGTAACTTTTAGATAATACATCCCTGTTATTTTAAGTGGACAGGGCTGGAGGTAATTTGATATACAGCAGTTGAGAACTAATTTAAGACCCAAAAGGTGAAATAGAAATATTCACAATTATAGTGGTGTCATTTGTTTTCTCTTAGTAATTTATAGAACATATAAACAGCAAATGAATAAGCATGAAGAATGACACCTTTAACCAACTTGACCTGACATTTATAGAACATTCCACCTACGAACAGTAGAATACTGATGTCACCTAAGAACAGTAGAATACTGATGCTTTCAATTGCCTATGAAATGCTCACAAGATAGTATACATGCTGAAATAAAAACAAGTCTCAATAATTCTCAAAGTACAGAAATTATCTAGAGTATGTCCTCTGACAAAAGGGAATTGTATCAGAAATTAATAACAATAAGACATATATTAAAACTCCTAGATGTTGGATATTTATATTCCACTTCAAAATAACACATAGGCAAATCAAAAGCCAAAAAAGAAGTGAAAAAAGGGAAAATGAATGAAAATTTTTAAATAATCCTAATTAGTGGCTGTAATTAAATTTGTGCTTAGAGAAAAACTTGGAGTTTAAATACTTACATAAGGAAAGAAAAAAGGTCTACAATCAATTGTTTAAGCTTCTGCCATACCATAAAGAAGAGTTAAGTAAAACCAAACTAAGTAGAAGGAAGAATATTTGAAAGATAATATGGTCAATCAATGAAGAAGAAAATGGGCAAACAATAGCAGAAATCACTAAACCAAAATCTAATTCATTGAAAGAGTCAACAAAATTTACAATTTTCTAGTTAGAATGATACAAAAAGTTGAAGTAGGAACAAATTATCAAAGATATCAATATTAAGCTAAAGGGGCCATCTCTACAGATCCTACAGACATTTATAGGATAATAAAGAAATATTATGAATAGCTTTATGTCAATAAATCTAATAAATTATGCAAATGGATAAATTGCCTAAAGACATTAATTATCAAAAATGATGCAGGAAGAAATAGCCAATCTTATTCAACCTACTTAAAATGTTGCATTTGTAATTTATAATTAAAAGTCATCCAAAAATGGTAATCATTGGCCTAGATGGTTTCACAAGTTAATTCTATCAAACATGCAATATAGAAACAACCAAAATTCTATGTGAATTCTATCAAGAAAGATAATTTTCCAAGTAATTTTATAAGGCCAGAATTACTCTGACAACAAAACCAAATAAATATATTGCAAGAAAATATATTATAGAATGATATCCCTCATACACATAAACACAAAAATACTTCACAAAATATTAGTGAATCAAAACTAACATACATAAAAGAGAAAATTTTGCATGGATAATTGGTGTTTAGACCAGGATTGCAAATTTGATTTAAAATTGAAAAATATTAGTTACCAAAACTCATCAAATTAACTGAACAAAGGGAAAAAACATGTTTATCAAAACAGATGCAGTATAAGAGTTTCACAATTTTTAATACTTTCAACATCAATATTTTCAGCAGACTAAGGCAGCAGGGAGCTTCTTTGACTTGATAAAAACATTTATTGAAAACTTAGAGCCATCATCATAATGGCGACAGAATGACCACCTCTTCATTATTATCAGAAACAAAGCAAAGATACCCACTTTCTACATTTCTACTCAACTTGGTACTGGAGATCATAGCCAGTGAAATATGGTAAGACAAAAATAAAAAAGGCATACAAATTGATATGGAAGAAGTAAAGCTGCCTTTATTTGTGGATGACATGATTCTGCACACTGTAAATCCTAAGAAATTTACAAAAAGGCTACCTGATATGAGTTTAACAGCATCTCATGGTACAATGTTAATTATATTACTATTTGAAGGAAATTTTAAATTTACCATATCTGTTTACAGTAGCAACAAAAACATGAAACTGGGATAAATTTTGATCAAGACATACATCGAAAATTACTAATCACTGCTCAGAATATTAGAGTTAAATGGATGGAGGCATATAGTGTTAATGGATCAGTAGGCTCAAAATTACTATGATAGAAATTCTGCAAAATTAATATATAGGTTCAATCCAATTGAAATAAAGCTTCCTGCTTTTTTTGGTAGAAATTAACATGTTGGTTTAAAAAGCTACATTAAAAGAGTAAGGAACTTAGAATAATCAAAAATTTTCTTTTTGTAAAATAAAACTGTAGAATTTCTATTAGCTAACTTTTAGCTTACAATAATGCTACAACAATCCAGACTGCAACATTGTTATGAGGATACACATACACACATACATGCATGCATATCTATACACACCAATGAAAAACGAGTTCTGACTATTGATAAAGGGGCCAAAGTAACCAGATGTGGAGATGATCTCTTTCTCACCTACTAATGCATAAATGACTGGCCATCTGCATGGAGAAACAAAATGAACCTAAACTCCTGCTGCACAGCAAATGCTTGAAATAGGTTATAGAACCAAATATAGAAACTAAGACTATAAAATCAGTAGAAACCTAGAAAAATCTTCACAACGTTGGAGTAGGTAAAGATTTATGAAACACAAGTAAACCCTTCTGTTTTTTGAAAGTACTCAGGAAAAATTTTAAAAAAATCAAACCACAGACTGGCAGCAATATATAATGTACTAAATGTATTTGAGAAAGGATTTTCCCTCTGAATACATATCTAAATCATACTACTTACTAAAATGGCAGACAAAAGAATTTTGCAAATGGGCAAAATATTTGAACAGACACATTTCACAAAAGAAAATATACAAATGTCCATTAACCTCATGAAAAAATTTTCAGTATCATCTGAGAAATATAAATTTCTCCAGTGATATCCCACTATACCATGGCTAGAGTGGTGACCTAATTGCTAGCCACTGGAATGGGATGTACCGGAACTAGAATGGCCATTAAAAGGGGAATTTAATAAGTTTCTAGTTTACAGTTCTAAAACCAAGAAGTCCCAATCAAAGCAAGTCAATAAAAACATCCAAATTAAGGCCCCAACAAGTTTTACCTTCACTCAAGAAAGGCTGATGAAGTTCAGGGTTTCTCTCTCACTGGAAAGGCATGTGGTGAACATGGTGACATCTTCTAGCTTCTCTCCAGGCCTCTTGCTTCATGAAGCTACCTGGGGGCAATCTTCTTTATCTCCAAAATGTTCCTGACTGTGGGGACACTGTGGTTCCCTCATCTTTTTCAGACTTCCTCCAAAATGCTTCCTGTTTTAAAGGATTTCAGTAAAGTAATCAAAACCCACCTGGAATGGGTGGAGTCACATCTCCCTCTAGTCAAAAGTTAATACCCATAACTGGGTGAGTCGTATCCCTTTGGAGATAACCTAACCAGGTTTCCAACCTGTAGTCCTGAATAAGGATTAAAAGAAAGGTTTGATACCAAAAGTTTGACAAGGATTAAAACATTGCTTTTCTAGGGTACATAAATCCTTTCAATCTGGCACAAGTACTAACAGTAAAAAGTTGGAAAATATTAGGTCTTGGTAAAGATGTGGAGCATCTGAACCACACATGCATTGTTGGGGTATATGAAGTGATACAACCATATTGGAAAACTGTTTCACAATTTTTTATAGAATTAATCATATACCGGCCATCAACTTCACTCCTAAGAATTGAGCACTATAAGCAAGTGTTCTAAGCATATACTGTACCCAAATACTCACAGCAGCTTTATATTTAATAGCCCTCACCTATTACAATCCAAGATTACTTGAATGGGTGACTAGACAAACAAATAATGATATAGCCATACAATGGGATACTAGTTAGCAACAGAAAGGAATGCAAATTGCTGATATAAAGCAGCATCATAGTTCTATACTCCAAAACATTATGCTGAGTGGAAGAAGCCAAGTACAAAAGAGTTTATGCATATTTGTTCCATTTATGTGAAACTTGAGACAAGTTATTGGGGATTGAATGATGTTTCCCAAAGAAGGTATGCTCAGGTCCCATCCCGATTCTATAAGTGTGAACCCATTTGTGAAATTTGACATTTGAATATGTCGCGATTGGGTAAGTTATGACCAAACTGAATGAAGATGGGCCTTAATCCAATATGTCTGAAATCCTCATAGGCAAAGGAAATTGGACACAGAAGGAGAAGGCATGGGATCTGAAACCTGGAAGTCAGTGAAATCAGAAAAAAGGAAAACACATTTCCACATGATAAGAAAATATCAAATAGATATCTGTAACAGACATCTATTACAGATAATCTATTATAATCTAGGAACACAAGGATTGCTGGCTGACTACTTCTTGCCTCTGAAACCATGAGCCAATAAATTCCTCTGGTTAAGCCAACCCACCATGTAGTATTTGTCTTAGCAGCTTGGAAAATAAAACAATTGCTAAAATAAATCCATAGTGACAGAATTTAAAAAATATATATATTTACTTGAGAGGAAAGACCATTTTGGTACCCACAGTTGAGTCTTTGGATCTATAGCCTTTTGTAAATAGAAATGTTTAGGAATGGCCCTGCCCTATGTTCTCTTGTGTGTGAAAGGGGGTCATGAGAATCTAGTCCTGTCCTGCATGTCTGAGTGTCATCCCACACCCCATATCCTCAGAGCCATCACCTTCCAACTTTTACTGATATGAAGCCAATGGCTAAGGAGCCACAGGTGTTGTAGATCCAGTATTGACTAGTTGCTGCTTACAAGGTGTGTAGCCCCTCAAGAAATGACACATTTATTCCTCAGATACTTATGCCCCCCATTTCATCTCCTTTATAAGAAGGAGTTATTTACTGATGGGTAAACAGAAACTCAGAAAAATCCTCCACCTTACTGGATGCTCTGGTTTGAACCTACTATGTACCCCAGAAAAGCCATTTCCTTTAATCCTCATTTAGCAATACTGGGTAGATCTTTTTTATTGTTTCCATGGAGAAATGACTTACATAGTTGTGGGTGGTAACTTCTGATTAGACAGTTTCCATGGAGATTTATCTTCACCCATTCATGGGTGGGGTTATTTAATGGACCCCTATAAGAGGGACCCATTTTGGAAAAACATTTAAAGCTATCAGAACTGACAGAGCTGCTAGAACAAACAGAACATGCAGAGTCATAGACCTTTGGAGATGAAGAAGAATAAAAGCCTCTGGGGAACCTTCATGAAACAAGAAGCCAGGACATAAAGCTAGCAGATGTTCTCATGTGCCCTCCAAGCTGAGAGAGAAACCCTGGATTGATTTCATCAGCCTTTCTCTAGAGAAGGTTACTTCTTGTTGGTGTCTTAATCTGAACATTTTTATGGCCTTAGAAGTGTAAATTATATCTTGATAAATTCCCCTTTTTAAAAGTTGTACTGTATATGATGCATTACATTTCAGTAGCTTACTAACTAGAACACTAGATCACTCACTAAGACAGGGTGGAACTGGAACCCATCTCATGTTGCAGTACTTTCAAACCTTGGGTTTCCTGTACCACTGTAACACCTGGACATAGATGCACTGAAAATTAGAAAACAAATCATTGTTTCTACAATATAAATGTGACAATAGAAACCAAGGAATTTAAAAACAGCAAAGAAGTTTTAATGAAACAAGTCGGAGGTCATGCTCATGAAAATTTTAAGTCGTGTACTCTTCAGATACTAGAGAACTCAATAAGCCTATATTGCTGAGGGGTTTTTGGTAGTTTGAACCTGTTATACATCTTAAAAATATGTTTTTTAATCAATTCCTGTGGTGTAGACTTATTGTGAGTGGAGTATTGTGATTACTTTTTTCAATTGAGTTATAACCCATCTCTTTCAAAATGGGTTTTAATCCTCTTACTTGAGTCCTTATATAGGATTAAAGATGGAAAAAGTAGAGAAGCTGACAGAGAAAGAAGTTAAGTGAAAGACACATGCAGAGAAGTGGAGAACCTGAAGACAATGAAACCTGGGAGAGAAGGACGAGCAGACATTGCCACATGACTTCCCATGTGACAGAAATATGCAAGGTCACCAGCAACATTTCATTTAGGAGAAAGTGTCATTCTTTTGACGTCTTGAATTGGGTATATGCATGGCATAAGAACAATATATTGGAAGTTAATAAATCCCCATTATCAGAACTTATTCTTTTCTGGTGTGTTGCATTTTTCCAGATGTTGGCAACAGTAATGAAGAGTTGCAATTTGAAAATCCAAAAAAAATGCTAGGATTGTTTTATCAAAGGGTAAAGGGATGACTCTGGAGGAATTGTGACATGCTTCATAGAAAAGGCTTGTGTTGTTTTAAAGAAATCACTGGTAGAAATATGGATTTAAATTTCCTTCCAATGAAATCTTGAACAAAAATGATGAATGTGTCATTAAAAACTGGACAATGATGATCATGAAAGTGACAGAGAGCTTGGGAAAATTGATCCTGATGCCAGGTGGAGGGCAGAATTTGAAAGAGATGATCTTGGATAGTTAGCTGGAAAGATTTCCAAATTAAATGTGGAAAGTGCAGCTAAGCTTCTTCTTGAAGTTTATGGTAAAATGTGACAGGAAAGGGATAAGGTAAGAAATTAACTCTTGGACACAAAGAAGGCAGCAATTGATGATTGGGAAAATTCTGAGCATCCAAAAATGAGTCCCTAGAGAATAGTGTCCCATGTGATAATTTAACTGATCATGGAATCTTTCAGCCATTTCTGTGTGAGTCAGGGTGGGAAATGTAGTTATCCAGAAGGTTTTTCGGAATGCCTGATTTTGGGGACCCCAGTGTATGCATGTGAATCTGACGAAAGGGTCAAAAACGGGAGAAATTTAATTAGAAATCATTTCCAAGGTGGAATCATGGAAGATAAGTTCTAGAACTAACATGTGGGCTGAATGAGCAGACCCCCCCCCCATGTTTGTGGAAAAGGTCAAACTGTCCAAGAGCTTTCAGAGGGAAGACTTTCTACTCCATTGATCAAGAAGAGTGCTGCCACCCAAAGCTTCAGAGAAAGTTGAGCACATTCACTGGGGATTAGGAAGAATCTGGCCACCACTGCAATGTTCCAAGGGCACAATATAACCTGTGCCCCTGAGATTGGGGAACCACTGGCTGCCATCTCACTGTTCTGAGGGTATTGAGAATGCATCATGGAGATAAGAAAGAGTCCTGCTGCTGTGTCCCATTCCAAGGTATGCACACGTCTGAGAGTGTTCAACACTACATAAGAAGGTCCTGGATAAAACATTTAGGAAGCAGAGTGTAGAGAGCTAGGTGAATGTGCTCTACTGGTACTCCACTGAGGACAAAAAGCCATGCCCAAGGAAGTGTCTGCCACTGAAGTTAGCCTAGGATGTCAGCTCCCTTAAGCATCACAGCCCACAGTTCCTTTGGTGAAACTAGAAACAAGTAAACAATCATTCCCTACTCATAGAGACCATCCAACTAGTGCACTGAGCTTCCCAAGCACCTTTTCAAATGAAGGTCAGAGCCCTCAGGAGTGCACAGACAGGGATGTGAACATAAGGAAACAAGCCAAGGTGCACCACTTAACTGCCCCACACCTATGGACCCATGCACTCTGCACCACCCTTGACCCATTCCACACCCACTATACCTTACCCCCTGCACCTCAAGCACTTCAAATCTGCCTCCCCACATATCACAAGAACCTGTGACACATCCCATTGCTGCAACCCATGCAAACATGCACTGGTTCCCCATTTTTGCCCCACACATGTGTTCACCACCTCCTTGCTGACCCCATGACCTTTGCATGTATGCACTCTGTTCCAAACCACCCACACCCCACATCACGCTTACCCTGTTTGCCCCTCACACATGCACACCTGCACCCCACCATCTGCCCCAGAACACACATGCATCTACCCCCTACTCTCCACAATGTCCAAGAGACACCTGTAACCATGCCCCAGCCCTTGCACTCCTCTTGATAAGAACCCTCCTGACTTCTGAAACCCCATATTTCTGGGCATTGTCTTAGACATTACCCTGCAGGGCACTTGGCAAACACACCACTGCTCTCTGCCCTATGCCCTGAGAACTGCCTCACAACAATCCATTATATACAAAACCTTAGACAACCGAGAAGATAAATTTCCAAAGTAACCTCATCAAGATAATTAAATGCCTTAAAGTCAACAGAAAATCACAAAGCATATGAAGATGAAGACAGATATAGCCTAACCTAATGACAAAATAAATACCCCAGAAAAGACAAAGACTTGGGAACAACTAATCAGTGATATTCCTACAAATCTACTAAGTAAATTCAATGGGTTGGCTAATGACAAATAGTATATTAAAAAAGACAATAGAAGAGCATAAATAAGAATTTGAAAGAATAATCAGAAAAAATAGATGTTACAGAGATGAAAGATTCTGTAGACTAAATCAAGAATATACTTCAGATATGCAGCAGCAGATTTGAAGAAGCAGAAGAAAGAATAAATGAACCAGAGGACAGGACCATTGAATTTGAATACACAAAAGAACAAATGATAAAGAAGATGGAAAAAATTTAATTGGGTCTCAGGGAAATGATGGACAACGTGAAGCACACAAATATAGGAATCAGCAGTGTTCAGATAGAGAAGATAAAAGGGCTGGAAGATTCAGTGAGAAGATAAAGGCTGAACACCATTTTTATTAAAAAAGGTGAATCAATGATGTCTATACAACTGAAAATAAAGTAAATCCAAATCAGCCTTTAACAAAAGATTTACTAATCAGTCTGTCAAATGTTGAAGAGAAGTAGAAAATCCTAAAAGAAACAGGAGAAAAGCAACTCATCACATACACAGGAAACCACATGAGACTAAGTTTAGATTTATTAACAGGAACAATTGAGGTGGGAAGGCAGTGGTATAATATATTAAGCTCTTTCGAGAGAATGACTTCCAGTTAAGAGTTCTATATTTAGCCAAATTTTCCATGAAAATTGAGAGAAAGATTAAAATTTCCACAGACAGACAAAGGCTGAGAGAATTTGCCAACAATGGACCAGACCTTTAAGAATTACTAAAGGGAGTTCTGTCAGCTGAATAAAAGATAGGAAAGTGAGGTCTGGAGGAGGGCACAGAACTTAAGAATGCCAGTAATGATAATTAAAAGTCAAAAAGAGAAAGAGAGGAAAGAATATATAGATCTTACAAATAGAAACTAAAGGATAAGTTAATAGATTCAAGAACTGCTTCTACCATAATAACTTTGGATGCTAATGGCCTAAACTAATTACTTAAAGATATGTGTTGCCAGAATGGATCCAGAAAATTTGTTCATCTATATGGTGCTTACAAGAGACTTGTAAGCCTAGATACAAGTAGATTGAAAGTGAAAGGATGGAAGATGATGTTCCATGCAAGTTATAACCTAAATAAAGCAGAAGTAACTCTGCTAATGTCAGACAAATTAAACTTTAAATGTAAAGACACATTGAGGGACAAAGAAGGAAAATACATATAAATAAAAGGGACAATTCACTAAGAATAAATAACACTCATAAATGCTTATGCTCCCAATCAAGGAGCTCTGAAGTGCATGAGCCAAATATTGGCATAATTGAAGCAAGCAATAGATGTGTCAACAGTAATGGGGGGACTTCAATACACCATTGTACTTTATAGATGGAACAACCAGAGAGAGGATCAAAAAGGCAATAGAGAATGGAACCAATTTCACAATTGAATTAGACTTAACAGTTACATATATGGATCTTTACATCAAAAATCACCAAGATAAACATTATTCCCTAGCACTTATGGAATTTTCTTCAGGATCATTCTTATGCTGGTGCACAAAATAGGTCTTTAAACATTTAAAAAGACTGAAATTATGCAAAGTACTTTCTCTGATCACAATGGGATGAAGATGGAAATCCATAACCACCAAAAGAACCAGAACTTTCAGAAATAGATGGAGGTTAAATAATGCACCCTTGAACACCCAGTGGGTCAAAGAAGCATTTGCTAGAGAAGTTTACATAATGTTAAGTGAAACAAGCCAAATACAAAAGGATAGACACTGTTTGATTTCATTTTTAAGACCTTGGTAAACTCATAGGTTTTAATATAGAATCTATAGAAATGGAGTTATGTGGAAACTAGAGATGGGCTCAGAGTTATCTAATAATGTTCAACTTCAATGCAATGTATAGAATACAATGTATATGGCTAGAAGTGAAGACAGTTCATTAGTGGGTCTATAAGTATTACTGCCTTATTGAAAGTGACCATGACTGTAAAGGGTTGTATACAGCCATGTATCCCACCAATTAACACTGCAAATATAAGTTCTTATATGAGTACTTAAAAGGTATGTGCCTTGTACAAGAAGTAAATAATAGTGGGGTAAAGGAGAAAACTACTGCTGCATGCTAGGGTCTATGTTCAACAGGAAGACATCAACAGTGTCACTCCCATGCCAGGGTTAAATAATGGGGGGGGGGAGTTAAGGGAAGGTTTAGATTTTATATTGGTGAGGGTGTGATTATTGGTTATTTTCCCCCTGTGAGCAATGAAAATTGTATAAAATTGAGATTGTTGAAGACTATATGACTAAATGAGGATAGTGTGGGACATGGATCGTATGATGTCCAATGGATGGAGGTGGCTAATAAATAGAATGGCAAATTGTGGTTTATACACATGATCAAATATTATGTAGCTCCATAATGGAACAAAGTTGTGAGACATAAAGCAAGGTGAATGAACCTGGGGGACAATATATTATACAAAGTAAGCCAGAAAAAAAGAGTTAATATTGTATGGTCTTTTTTTTAGAAACTAATTATAAGAAAATTGGCTTACATTTTAGACTCTTATAGCCATCACATTTTGGCCAGAACTGATATTGCTATTTCTAGATTTTGAGGCTGAGCTATGTTTGTGTATAACCTGGTATTCCCTTGGAATTTTGAGTACCTGTGAGACACCTAGGACTCAGAGTAAGAATTCTGCTGAAAATAGTTAAAATAACTGAAAGAAATCAGGCTTCAGTTAGAGATTTGTCACTCCAAAAGTTATAAATGAAACTCATCCCTCTCTCCCATTCCATCCTCAGGCTAACACTAATCTACTTTTACTTTTTTCTCTATATTCCTATTAGAAGGCATACAAAGTAAAGTAAATGGTAAGATTGTGCTGTCTACTGTGCCATCATTGAAAATGTCCTTTGTCTCTGACTCAGGAGTCTTGTGTTTTCTGCTATCATCCATAAAGAATTGTAGGTATAACTGCATATTTGCAAATTATTTTAAATTCTACACTATTTACAATTGCTGGGGTTAACAGTACTCATGATTTGAATCCATTCAATCATATTGTTATATGTTTGATATGTTAATCCAAACACTTTCTAAAAACAGGTTCTTTTTTGGTTGTTGTTGTTAAAGAGAAGGTAATGCTTATATACCATCATACACTATTAATATATGGATGGGTTTAATATGTAGTTGGCAAAATTTCATTACAAAAATGGAACAGCAATGTAGAATATTGGAGTAGAGGGCACAGGTGTATGTGAGATTAGGACCAATAGAGCTGGACTCAGAATTAGGAAGGGAGATGAGACAATCACTTTCATGACAAGAACATCTTAGAAGGAACATGGAGGAAAATCACTTACTATGAGATTATTACATAATTTCCTGTAGGGTCAGCTGGCTTATCTTTCTTTCTCTCTCTGTCTGTCTCTCGTGAACATGCACATACATACACAGATATGCTCAACCTTATCATATCTTTAAAAATGGCCAGTTGGCTTAGTGATTCTTTTCTGTGAAAAGTTATTCTTTGAGGGACAGATGACCCAATTTCTATGTTTGTTGACATATGGCCAAAGACAGATTAGACTAGGAAGGCTGAAGTGAAGAAAGAGGAATGTCTATGTCTGCCAATTTCTATAATGTAGCAAGGAAAACACCATTTGCCCTTGTTTTGGTGTAAGTTCTAGAATTTACATAGCAAAACTATTCATAATGCCTCCAAACTGAAATCCATTCACATGTGCATCAAGTAAGATCATTAAATATTTAGTGAGACACACAATGGAGTCCTTCCCAACAATGCCAATGAATGATCTATAAGACCATGTTACCATAAAGATATATTTAAAAACAGCATATGGAAAGAAAACATTCAAATAGAAAAGATTCATTCTGTAAGATTATATTTATATAAGGTATAAAATGGGGGAAAGTGATTTGTGCCATTAGGTGTGCTCACAGTGGCTTCCTTTTGGAAGACTAAGAGGGTCCCCCAGAGGAGCCTTTGGTGTGGCAGTAGTCTGTTTTCTGATCTAGGAGCTATATCCAGTTTTGCATTTAATGTGAAAATTGCATTGTGCTGTGCATTTACAATCTGGACGTGTGTATTGTAAAATTGATTTTAAATACCTATCTCCAATTATTAAAAAGTTGGAAGCAGATAAGTAGGTTTTCAAACATCCTCCTATTATCAACATGGAAGGTAAAGATATTAAATAACTTTACACTGTATTTAATTAATTAATTTATTAATGAAATTTGTTTAAGAATGCATTTGTTCTTAATAAAGAAAATCAGGAAAATTTTGTATAAAAGAAGACTCTCTCCTTCCACTAAGTGGAGACGCACATTCCTGATCATAACCTGCTGAAAGAATCTGGTCCACTTAAGCGTCACATTGACAATTTTAACAATATGCTGAATAACTTTATTACATGAAATAAGGAAATGTCTAGAAATATAATTATTACAATCTAATATCCTTTCATTATTCTTCTTAGAAATATTATTTGGAAGACAACTAAATATAAAGGATAATTTGAAAGTTTTGCAAAACTTATTTTAAATCACATTAAAAAAATCTAATTTCATCCATTCTCTTCCTAAAAAATGAACAGGCAAAACAAAGAACAGAAGACAAAAAAGTTCAATAAATTGTGCTGCAATAATGAGATACTCACATGGAAAAATAATGAAACATGACTCCCTATACAGCATGGAAAAAGAAATCTAGTTTCAAGAAACAGTTTTATTAGGTGCACTGGTAAGTAATCTATTTAGCACCTAAAGACTGCAAATTTCTGGAAGTTTTCAAACAAGATATTTTCACTTCTGTCTTGTACTTATCTGTAAAAATGCACAATTAACTCAAATTCCTTTGTAAACACCAAGTTAATTTTTGATTTGCATTTTCAATTACTGTGATTCTGCTCAGAAAACCCATGAGGCCCATCTCCATATAATAGTGTCATTCATTTGATTTAGCTCATGAGAGAACATTATTATATTTCTACAGTTAATCATGGACATTGCCCATCACAAGATTCACTATGTTATACATTACCCTTAGACTGCATTTTAAGACACGTAGCAATATTTAGATTAAAAAAACATAAAATGAGTTTAGAACCTCCAAAATCAAAGAGTGAAAAGTAGAATTCTTTTAAAAAATTTAAAAGCACAGAAGTTAAACTAATAATAAGAAGAAAATAGATTAACAGTAATGAAGAGCACACAATAAGTTGGTTTATCTAACCCCAAATCTATCAATTACCACATTAAATATATATAAAATAATTGCTTGTGTTTGGATAACATCACTGGTTAACTACATTTAATTGGATAATTTTTCAAGAAAAATACAAAACTTTTATATTATTAAACAATTTTGATGCATTATACACAACCAATATAAACAACTATCATCATCTAAACATGATAAAATAAATATAAAAGTTAAGGTAACTCATAATTACTGTAATTAGTATCATTACATTTGTTATTACAAAATTTCCAGTATAATTGCTTGATGGATACAAAACATGATTGCACTGACTAAACAAACATATTTGCACATAGAAAACAAATAAATACATGCACATTTCTAAATAAATCCACACTCATACACATGTATATACATTGACAAACACAAGTCCAAGTGTGTGTATGTGTGTGTGAGTCTATGTGCATGTCTGTGTATATATTCAAATCCTTCACAAACTTGAGAACTATCTATTTTGTTCCTTTGGAAGTCAATAAGCCACAGTTTGACACCAAAGGAAGGGATATGACTTCACCTCTTTGCAATGTTTATTCCTCCACTGCTTCC
The DNA here is from genome assembly GCF_023851605.1 of Tamandua tetradactyla. Taxonomy (NCBI): domain Eukaryota; kingdom Metazoa; phylum Chordata; class Mammalia; order Pilosa; family Myrmecophagidae; genus Tamandua; species Tamandua tetradactyla. Next base: position 7,561,418 of record NC_135342.1, read on the forward strand.
AGTTGCAAGATATTCTACACTTAATTCTTCACCTTAGAGATGTGTGGGTGTCCGTTCTAATGTATCCATGTGGCATCCTCACATTTTACCAAAATATCTGCCTTATACATAGCTCTAAAATCGTGCACTTTTATCCCAGATATCATTTATTTTTGCAATGTCCACATTTACCTAATTTTTTTTTAATCAGTAAAGACATACTTTATGCTATCCTGTCTCTCACTGCAGTTGCTTCTTGCCATTTTTTTCATGAGAATGTTTAAAATATCTTAATTCCACTCCATGGAATTATATTTCAAACAACTGTCATCTCTCCAAGGATTTAATGTACAAATTTCATAACCTGGTTCTCAATGCTTGTACTGAAACAGAAGTCATTGTCTAGTTTCATTCCATGCTCATTATTACCTGAGAACAGTTTTCTTTTTCAGATTTCTGAAGGACTGTCTCACATTTTTCTTTCTCAAGGAACTCCACCAACTCTTCCATCTTTAGTTAATTCAAGGAGAATTTAATATCAGATTGAAAGCTGCAAACCAAAAATTTACTCCATAATTTCTAGAATATTTTGGTGCATACTGTTTTTTAATTGCATAAACTCTGAATGACTGCACTGCAAATAATATTATAATTTCAATTCCATAGGTAATTACATGATAGTTACTTAATATTTCATTTACCTTTACCATTTCCATTGATCGACATATTTGTGAGGCAGAAGCTCAGAGTCATTGCTCATCATTCTATTGTACTGTGATAATTTCACAACTATGATTCAAAGTCTGTGATAATGGCTGAATAAGCAAGTAAACACTTCAAAAACAGAATTATATATTCCTAATCAGATTCGGAGACTTTGTTTTCCTTGTCCAGGTGAAACAGAGTCTGAATGCCTTGCAGTCTTGGCCCATGAGTACAAAGGGGCTGAGTGTTGGGAAAAATGCAGTGCATAGAGCAGCCATGTCAACCAGCAACCAATTGGGGTTATCAAAAACAGTAAGAGAAATGTGAAAGATGGAGGAGAGGGCATAAAAAGAGGCAAATGTGCTCACCAATAAAAGGATGGCTTGGGTAGCTCTGGACTCAGCAGAGGGCATGATGGAGAGGGTGGTCCTGTGAATGTGTTTGACCCACTATTATGCTGGTACAGGATGGAAACCATAGAGCTGCTGGCCCAGAGCATGAGCCCCAAGCATAAAGCATCAGGAAATGATAGCAATGCTGCAGAAATTGAAGCCATGATTTTCTCATTAACTTGAAGAGAACAATACCCAAAGTTTTTCTTTTTGATGGTATCATTTTTCCAGCTGCCAGTCAAAAACATAGGAATAAGGATATTTAACAGCATGAAGAAGAGCGAACACATGGCTATGAAGAGGCTGATGTACTTGGGAGCTTTCACTTTAAGCTCTGCTCACCTGGAGTACCTGGGGCTGATGATGACGGCCTGGAAGATACTCAAGAGGCAGGTGCTGCCAATGGACACACCCCTACCCACTCTGTGAAGGTAGTAAAGAAGTTTTCACACATAATCTCTGGGAAATTGTTTCCAACCCAAAGCTTCCATTGTCTGGGGAACTCCCCTGGTGATTAAAACTAAAGAATTGGCTATAGCTAAGTTTTTGAGAATCAGATTTGTGGTCCTTAAACTACACCCAATGAAATAAATGAAAAGATAATGAAAAAGAGAGAAATTTCCAAGGACTCCAACTATGGTCTGAGATAAGAAGATGATTCCTATTGCCAAATCCCTGGAGAACATTCTGCCAATTCCCACTGACTTTTATTTAAGTGACCTCAGAGTTAGAAGAGCCTGGAAGGAAACAGGAGGTGGATTAACATGTCTACTGAAATCCAACGTTCTCCATTTACCACTAAGAATAATACAATATTAGAGTATATATGATGTTTTTTCAATTAAAAGACATTCAAGAGATAGTTGTAGGACATTAAAAGAGTACTTACAATGTAGGTATCACTGATAAAAAGGCCATTTATGAGGTAATTTCTTCACAAATAATGAAGCAGACATTACTAAGATTTTCACTGTAAAGATTAGGAAAACATACACAGAGGATGGCTGCACGATTTGTCTAAATTCACTTCCGGCTTAGGGGCAAATCAGTGACTGGTACTTTCCGGGGCTGTTTCCAAAGACATAGACTTTAACCACAGTGCCATGGGACTAAACTTAGTTAGGTGTATTCTTCCAATAATCTAGATTGCTAGTTTTGTTTTTAATCATGGGATTTTAGTCTCATGGCATTTTAGTTTGTAATTTTGTTTGTAGTATTTTTTAATTTATGTGTAAAGGCATAGTCTGTAGGCCATCACTGAATAGAATAAAGATTTAGAGAACTTATTAAAGTTTGGGTCCTAACAAAATGATGTGTAGTAGTAGAGGAGTTGGCCCCTGAGCCAGTATGACTTTATGAATGAAAGAATATGTCCATATTAGAATAGCAGACAAAATACTCATTTTCATTTGTCAGGAACAAAAGTACAATGTTACTTATGAAAATAATTATTCACCAATATCATGGCTTCTCCTAAACTGAAGATCATCAAACACTAACATTAGAAATAAGTTTCTCAGGTAGAGATTAGTTACTGCTTCTATATGCATTATGATATGACTTAATTTAATCTATTAGAAATGCAGAGAGATTTCTCAAAGATTTTTAAATGATCACATGCAAAAGCGAAATATCTTGTGCATTTTATAAATAGAAAGAGTAGGTTTTTGGTTTGTTATTAGAATATTTTTAATGCAGAACACAATTTTACTCAGGCATCTTCTGTGTGAAACACAATTATAAAGTTATCTTTTCCTTAAATTCTGGATCTCTGACTACACCAGGTAAAACAGATGCACCATAACCCACAGAGCATGAATGTTTTCAGTAAGACATAATTAGCATTTCTGTTAAACTTGTCATACTCTAAGAATTAGAGAAACATTTGCATCCCAGCAGTTGATATTCACATACACAGTCTCTGCACAATAGGAAATGATTCCTATAGAATCACCTACTACGTACTGGAAGTTTAGAGTTATTAAAGGCACACATCTTGTAATGCAAAAAAATTGTTTCTCTGATCCTATAAGGGTGGCTGAACAGTGATTGATTTAGTAACTGCAGGCCTATTGAACACCTGTTTAGTAGAAGAGAGGTTTTTAATCATCCAGATAAACACTCAAATCCCTCTCAGTGAGGATTACATTAAATGCCATCAGGAGACTTCGGGGATTGGTGTCTGGTTGGGGACCCCCAGATCTCTTTACTAGCCCAGCATGTGCCTCAGGAACAATTTATCCTTCCTGGGTGGTTTTGGCACAAGACCCAATTCAACAATGAAGGACCCCTTTCCTGATATGATCACTTCCCCAGACTCTCGATGTGCCTCCTTCTCCTACAGACTTTACTGCTTAGGCTAAAATAGAAAATGCTCACTGACTCCTTCCACCTTCCAGGATGGGGGGCTCCATGCAATGGTCAAGGCAGCCAGTGTGTGTGGGAGGGATGCACCCAGATCCTGAGTTATGAGCTTGTGGTTCTGTGACCTCACCTCCCCATAGAACTGCAATTATCATTTCACCTGGTGTGCTCTTGATAATGCAGGCTTGGGGAAATGAGAATCTTTCTGAAAACGTTTTTTCAGTTGCTAATTAACCAAAGTAATCACAAGTTTGTAGTTAGCATAATAAAAAAGAACCTTAGAATGTCTGAGAAAAGCTCATTCTTTTCCAAGCTCCTGGGGACCGGAATGGTTTTCCAAGGAGGGGCTGACAAGTCCTCATCTCACATATGAACACTTGGACTAAGGGCTGTGTTTATCTCTGCCCTAAGACTTTCTGACAACCCAAAGTGAGTTCTTTTCTTTTTTTAGAATTTTTTATTAATTAAAAAAATACAAGAAAGAAACACAAACATTCCCAACACACACACTCAGCAATTCACAATATCATCACATAGTTGCATATTCATCATCATAATCATTTCCCAGAACATTTGCATCAATTCAGAAAAAGAAATAAAAAGACAACAGAAAAATAAAACAAAAACAGGAAAAAAAATTTACATACCATACCCCTTACCCTTCCCTTTCATTGATCACTAGCAATTCAAACTAAATTATTTTAACATTTGTTCCCCATATTATTTATTTTTATTCCATATGTTCTACTCATCTGTTGACAAGGTAGGTAAAAGAAGCATCAGACACAAGGTTTTCACAATCACACAGTCATATTATGAAAGCTATATCATTATACAATCATCATCAAGAAACATGGTTACTGGAACACAGCTCTACATTTTCAGGCAGTTCCCTCCAGCCTCTCCATTACATCTTGGATAACAAAGTGATATCTACTTAATGCATAAGAATAACCTCTAGGATAACCTCTCAACTCTGTTTAGAATCTCTCAGCCATTGACACATTGTCTCATTTCACTCTTCCCCCTTTTGGTCGAGAAGTTTTTCTCAATCTCCTGATGCTGGGTCTCCGCTCATTCTAGACTTTTTCCCAATCCCTTAATGCTGAATCTTAGCTCATTCTGGGATTTCTGTCCCATGTTACCTGGAAGATCCACACCCCTGGGAGTCATATCCCACGTAGACAGGGGGAGGGTGGTGAGTTTGCTTGCTGTGTTGGCTGGAGAGAGAGGCCACATCTGGGCAACAAAAGAGGTTCTCTTGGGGGTGACACTTTGGTCGAATTTTAGTAGGCTTGACCTATCTTTCTGAGGTTAAGTTTCATATAAACAAACCCAAAGACTGGGGGCTCAGCCTATATGTTTGGATGCCCACACTGCTTGTGAGAATATCAAGAATTCAACTTGGGGAAGTTGAGTTTCCCCCGTTATCACCATTCCCCAAAGGGGATTTTGCAAATACTTTTCCACCCACTAATCAAATCACTCTGGGATTCATCAGGGCATCACCTGGACAAACCAAGAAAATCTCATGTCCTATACAAAGTTCCATGTACTTAAGGTGTTCAACCAACTATCTACATAAGTTATTTTAGGAGATGCACAAGTCAAAGTATAAATTTGTACCAAATAAACATTTTTTGCTTTAGTTTCACACATAAGTTGAAATATTAAAATATTAATTATCATCTATTTTCAGCACCCTGCAGTAATGACATTATTTTGTTCTTCCTCATGCAAAAACATTTTTAAGATTTGTACATTTAGTCACTATCATTATACACTCTAGACATTCCTACATTATACCTTTATCGTCTTTCTTTGTGATTTCATTTATGCCCCAGCCCTCCTCCCTCTATCATTCTCATATGCAGCTTCATTCAGTGTTTTAGCATAATTGTATTACAATTAGGTAATATTGTGCTGTCCATTTCTGAGTTTTTATATTCAATTCTGTTGCACAATTTTTATCCCTTCAGCTCCAATTACCCAATATCTTACTCTGTTTCTATTTCCTGATGGTCTCTGTTATCAGTGAAATATTCCAAGTTTATTCACTAATGTCAGTTCATATCAGTGAAACCATACAGTATTTGTCCTTTTGTTTCTGGCTAATCACACTCAGCATAATGTCCTTAAGGTCCATTCATGTTGTTTCATACTTCATAACTTTATTCTATCTTACAGCTGCATAATATTCCGTCTTATGTATATGCAACTGTTTGTTTATCCAACCGTCTGTTGATGGACAATTTGGCTGCTTCCATCTCTTTGTAATTGTAAATAATGCTGCTATAAACATTGGTGTGTAAATGTCCATTTGTGTCCTTGCCCTCATGTCCTTTGAGTAGAGACAGCATATAGATGGGTCCTGTTTTTTAATCCATTCTGCAGACTATGCCTTTTGATTGGAGAGTTTAATCCATTAACATTCAGTGTTATTACTGCGTGGATAGCACTTCATTCTACTATTTTGCCTTCCAGATTTTATATGTCATATCTAATTTTCCTTCTTTTTACCTTTACTCATAGTCTTCCTTTCTACACTCTTCTCCATACCTCTCTCTTCTGTTTTTTTGTATCTGTCTCTAGTGCTCCCTTTAGAATTTCTTGAAGAGCTGGTCTCTTGATCACAAATTCTCTCAGTGATTTTTTTTCTGAAAATGTTTTAATTTCTCCCTCATTTTTGAAGGACAATTTTGCTGGATATAGAATCTTGGTTGGCAGTTTTTCTCTTTTAACAATTTAAATATATCATCCCACTGTCTTCTTGCTTCCATGGTTTCTGCTGAGAGATCTGCATATAGTCTTATTGGGCTTCCCTTGTATGTGATAGATTTCTTTTCTCTTGCTGCTTTCAAGATTCTCTCTTTCTCTTTGACCTCTGACATTCTGATTAGTAAATGTCTTGGAGTATGTCTATTTCGATCTATTCTCTTTGGGGTGCGCTGCACTTCTTGGATATGTAATTTTAAGTCTTTCATAAGAGTTGGGAAATTTTCAGTGATGATTTCCTCCATTAGTTTTTCTCCTCCTTTTCCCTTCTCTTCTCCTTCTGGGATACCCACAACACATATGTCTGTGCACTTCATATCATCTTTCAATTCCGTGAATCCCTGCTCATATTTTTCCATTTTTTCCCCTATATTTTCTTTTCCTTTTCGGATTTCAGCTGTTCTGTCCTCCAGTTCACTAATCTTATGTTCTGTCTCTCATAATGTACCATTGTAGATTTCCATTGTTTTTTCATCTCTTCTAAATTACCTTTCATTCCCATAAGTTCTGTGATTTCTTTTTCAGACTTTCAATTTCTTCCTTTTATTCATTCCTTGCCTTCTTTAGATTCTCCCTCAATTCATTGATTTGATTTTTGATGAGATTTTCCATGTCTGTTCGTATATTCTCAATTAAATGTTTCAGCTCCTGTATCTCATTTGAATTGTTTGTTTGTTCCTTTGACTGGGGTATATCTTCAGTTTTCCTAGTGTGATTTTTTTATTTTTGCTGGTGTCTAGGCATTTAATTACCTTAAGTAGTTTACTCTGGAGATGGCTTTCATTTCTTTTACCTAGGGTTTTCTTGCTGGATGAATTTGTTGTCTCTCTGTTCTTCGACATTCAGTTCAGCTTTTTCTGGACCTCTAGCCTAAGTTTTGTTTAACAGAGGAGAATTTTTCTGTTCTTGTTTTCTTGTTTCTTGCCCTATTTCTATGGTGTCTTCACCCCCCCCCACTCTGAGGAGGATCTACGTAGGTATTATAGAACTCAGCTGGATTTTCCCAGACAAAATTGGCCTCCTATCAGGAAGAAAGAGTTACCTGCATCAGTTTTCCCTGAGGGTGAGACCCAGCAGGTTGACAGACTTTCCTGTGAAGTCTCTGGGCTCTCTTTTTCTTATCCTGCCCAGTATGTGGTGCTTGTCAGCCTGCAGGTCCCACCAACATAAGATGATGGGGTACCTTTAACTTTGATTGGGGGAAAGGTGGAGCCAGAGGAGAGGTTGTAGGCTGGTTTTAATGGCCTCAAATTACAAAGCCCTGGTTTCTGAATTCCTTGAGAGAGGGATTCCACCTCGGTGGGGCTTCACCCCTCCCCTAGGGAAGGCACAGGTTCCAGACAAGCCCTCAAAATGAGTTTGTTTCTGCCTATTCCTGGGGCAGTTGCAGCCTGAGGAGCCCTGTTGCTGTATCCAAAGTCAGTCAAGCCTTTGTAGAAACACAGCCACAAAAACCTCTGTTTCCTTCTTTTTTTTTTCCCTTTTCTGTCAGCCCTGTCCCCTTGGTGCCTGGGCAAAAGTGAGCGACTTCCACTTTGACCAGGTTCACCTGAGTTGGGACCCTATTTTTAGTAGTCAGAATTTGTTTATTAATTAATTCCACAATTGCTGTTTAATTGTGCTCAGTCCCTGCTGCTGGTAAATTTCCTTTCCTTTCCCCTCTGGGAAGCAACCTGTGGGGGAGGGGTGCTGGCCACCACAGCTTTGGGAACTCACGGTTCTGTGGGGGCTCACAGCAGGTCCAGCTGGTTGAGACTGTGGTAAGCTGTGTGTCTGGTCACTGATGTGGCCCCAGGAGCTCTTATGCACTGTTTCAGGTTATTTAGTAGTTTTTCTGGAGGATGAACTAAAATGTGCACATTGTTAAGCTGCCATCTAGACCCAGAAGCTCCAAAGTGAGTTCTTTACAAATCTTTAGATAACTGAGTTGCACAGTCACTTTATCTAGTACACAACTTATGGAATCAATGCACCTGAGATCGATTTTCAGAGATCAAGTCAAAGGTAGAACATGATGCCTAGTATTCAATGGCAACTAATTTGAAATTATGATTATACAGAAGTTTTGTAGGAAAAATGTCCTTAACAATATAGAGTTCCCAGTAATGACAGAAAGTGTAAATAGAATAATAACTATAGAAAGGGACAAGGTTATGAGAGTCTCAGAATTAAAAATGCCAGAGTCAGATACTTTAACAGGTAATACATTTAATGATTAGATAAGCCAATGTACTTCCTCAATTGGAGAGTACTGCATAGCCAACAAAGTTCTCTACTCTTATTTTTGGCTGAAATTTCAGTACTGGCTGCTTTTGTTGTCAATAAATATGAGTTCAAATGAATGCTTTGGCTATATCTTCAAAAAACTCTTGCTTTTACCAGGTCTGCTAGCATATATTTCTCGATTCCCAACCTAGGGATTAGAGCACTAATAATAGGCAACTCTTAAAACACACACCCATATTTTTTACACAGTTACACACAGATGCAAATATTTATGCATGCTTAACCACAGATACCATGCCACACTCACCTTTGTGAGTAAATATGTACAATATATATACCTCAAATATGCCTCATTTATATATTTCACATGCATATTTCTTCATGTGCACATTTCCTCACAAACATACACAAATCTACACACTAGCCTCCTGAAATTCACACATGCATTTATACACTTTAATGCACACTTCCACAATCTCACACAGTCCTACTCACTCTCATCAGTTTCCCATTCACTGTCTACATGTGGTGTTCACATGTATAGAATAATACCATGTCATATGTGGGGGAATAGTGGTATTTTAAGGTCTCTTTTATAAATTCAAACTTTAAACTTTTGCCACCTGTTAAACAGTTCTCAAGGATGATACTGTAATGTTTAAAATGTAAAAAGTGCTGTGAGCAATAATACCAAGAGAAAAAGTTGTGGGGTTCAAATTGCAGTGCAAGAGTGATAAAGCTGGGTAAAATTAGGGCCATGGAAAAAGGGTGTGTACAGAGAAGAGGGAGAATCTGAGAGCCTTAAAATGTGAAAGGATAGTGAGTGATGATGTGGAAAGATAAACAGAGGGTAAGAAGTTAGGAGGTAAGGTCCAAATAGGTTTAAGTGCTCTGTCTTAAGGGTAAGAGTGGGCAAAGTGCCCAAGGACTCTAAGAGAACACTCAAGTTTTGGATGTTGAAGAAATTAGGTCATGATAAAGCAGGGGATCTGGCAGATGTTGAGATAATGAGCAAAGGTTGATAAACAGTGGGAGTGGGTAAAAGGCATGAGAGACTTAATAACAATGTGGAATTAAATATTGGCAGTAGAGGGGGAAAGGGTGGGGTAGGCAGGTACTTAGGGTTACTTGTGTCCCAAGGAACAGATAGAGGTTTGGAAGGTGAGATGGAATTGGGAATGTAATGGGATTTAGAACACAAAATGGGAGCAAGGTGATCAAGTAAGTGAGGGGATTAGGAAACTGGAGTGAGTGGGAAAAGAGCCAAGGAGAAGATGGCAGGGATGATAGAATAAGGTGTTTGGTTTAATGGCAAAACTAGAAGGCACCCCCTGCTTTTTTATATTTAGCTTTAGCATATTGTCTTTGTTACATTCAGTGGAAGTATATTAAAATACTACTGTTAGCTGTAGATCCTAGTTTGCATTGCTTGTGTTTTCCCTGAAAACCATCCCATTTTCAGTACCTTTCAATATGGATATTTGTTCTAGTTTGCTAGCTGCTGGAATGCAATATACCAGAAATGGAATGCCTTTAAAAAGGTGAATTTAATAATTTGCTGTTTACAGTTCTAAGGCTGAGAAAATGTCCCAATTAAAGCAAGTCTATAGAAATATCCAATCAAAGTCATCCAGGGAAATATATCTTGGATCAAGAAGGTTGATGAAGTTCAGTGTTTCTCTCTCAAGTGGAAGGGCACATGGTGAATACAGTCAAAGTTTTTCTTTCATCTGGAAAGGCATATGGTGAACATGGTCAGGGTTTTTCTTGCATCTGGAAGGGCACATGGCAAACTCAGCATCATCTGCTAGCTTCTTCTCCTGGCTTTCTGTTTCATGAAGCTCCATATGAGACATTTTTCTTCTCCATCTCCAAAGGTCGCTGGCTGGTGGACTCTGCTTCTCGTGGGCATGTCATTCTGCTCTGTTCTCTCTGAATATCTCATTCTCCAAAGGGTATCCTCTTTTATAGGTCTTCAGAAACTAATCAAGACCACCCAAGTGGGTGGAGAGATGTCGTCACCTAATCCAGCTTAACATCCACTCTCAATTACATCACATCTCCAGGGAGAGGATCTAATTACAATTTCAAATATACAATGCTGAATAGGGATTAGAACAAACGGCAGCCTTTACAAAATGGGATTGGGATTAAAACGTGGCTTTTCTAGGGTACATACATCATTTCAAATCAGCACAACATTTATTTATTCACCATGATGCACAACATTCTCATATTTGTACATTTAATCACCATCATTGTTCACTCCAGGCATTGCTAAATTACACCGTCCCAGTCTTTATCCTCTGTTTCCTTCTTGTTTCATATATGAGTTAGCCCTCTTCCTTCATACATACTCACTCTAAGTTTCATTCAATATCCTTAAAATATTGCATCAGATGGGATTCTGCTACCCATTCCAGGATCCTGTTGAAAATCCTGTTCTCCTTCATCATCAAACACCTAATCTCTACTCTCTTTCTATATTCTCTTTACCTGTGTTCTCAACTTTAATTCTCAAAGTTCATTCATTAATGTTAGTTCATATAAGTGAGACAATACAGTATTTTTCTTTGTTTCTGTCTCATATTACTCAGAAAAAATGTCCTTGAGTAACCCCCATGTTGTTACAGGTTCCATGATTCTATTCTCACATACAACTGTGGAATAACCCTTATATGTATATGCCATAGTTTGTTTAGCCACTCATCTGTGGTTGGACCTTTGAGCCGTTTCCATCTCGTGGCCATCATGAATAATGCTGCTATAAACACTGGTGAGAATATGTCCATTTATGTCTTTTCCTTTAGTTACTAAGTATATACATAATAAATGAATTGCTGATTATATGGTGATATGATAGCTTCTGGAGGAACTGCTTTCTTCTCCACATCCTCTCTGGCACTTATTTTCTGTTTATTTTGTTCGTTTGTCTTAAGTAATGATCTCTAGTAAGTGTCAGATTATATCTCATTGTAGTTTAGGTATGCATTTCTCTAATTCCCAGTGAGGTTGATCATCTTTTCAAATGTTTTTGAGCCATTTGTATTTCTCCTTTGGAAAAGTGTTTGTCCATTTCTTTTCCCCATATTTTAACTGGCTTGTTTGTCTTTTTGTTGTTGAGTTGTAGGATCTTCTTGTGTATGTTTTGATATTAAACCCTTATCTGATATGTTGTTTCCTATTCCATAAGCTATCTTCTTGTTTTCCTAAGATGCACAAAAGTGTTCAGTTTTGAAACCATCCCATTTATCTATTTATTTTTTCATTGCTTTCACTCTGGGTGTAAAGTCTAGGAAACCAATTCCTATCACAAGATACTTAAGATATTTTCCTATATTTTCTTCAACATTTTATTTTCTCAGCTCTGATATTTAGATTTTTGATCCATTTTGAGTTAATTTTGTTTAAGGTCTGAGATACGGGTCTCTTTCATTCTTTCGGATGCGGCTATCCAGCACTTAAAGCAGTGTTTGTTGAAGAGGCTGCTCTGTTCCAGAAGAATCAGCTTAATTGCCTTTTGAAATACCAATTAGCCATAGACATAAATGTCCACCTCTGAAAAACACAATTTGATTTCACTGGCCAGTACACTTGTCTTTATGCCAGTACCATGTTGCTTTGGCCACTGTAGCTTTTTATTATGCTTTAAAGTTAGATAGTGTGAGAGTTTCTGTTTCATTTTTCATTCTGAAGATAGTTTTAGCTATTTGGGACAAACTGCTCTTCCAAATAAACTTGATTATTGCTTTTCTTATTTCTGCAACATAAGTAGTTATGATTTTAATTGGTATTACATTGAATCTATATATTAATTGGGGTAGAATGGTATTGTACTTCTATTTAGTCCTCCATTCAAGAATGAAGAATTTCCTTCCATTTATTTAGCTCTTCCTTGATTTCTTTTGGCAAAGTTTTGTAGTTTTCTGTGTATAGGCATTTTGTGTCCCTGGTTAAATTTATTCCAAAATATTTGATTCTTTTGATTGCTAGTATATATTGAATGCTTTTCTTAATTTCCTCCTCAGGTTTCCCATACCTGGTATATATAAACACAACTGAATTTCACTTGGGGATCTTGTATCCTGCTATTTTGCTGCATTTGTTTATTTGCTCTAGTAATTTTACTCTAGATTCTTCAGGATTTTCAACGTACAGGGTAATGTCATCTGAAAGCAGTGAAAGTTTTATTTTTTTCCTTTCTAATTTGAATGACTTTTATTTCTTTTTCTTACCTGATTGCTTTAGTTAGAATTTCTAGCATAATGTTGAATAAATATATTAACTATGGGCATCCTTGTCTTATTTCTGATCTTAGTGGGAAACTTTCTTTTCCCTGAGTATAATTTTAGTTGTGGATTTTTAATATATTCCCTTTATCATGTTAAGAATATTCCTATACTTTAAAGAGTTCTCATCAAGCAAGTGTACCGAATTTTGTCAAATGCCATTTCTGCATCAATTGGGATGATCATGGGGTTTTCTCTCCCTTATTTATTGATTTCATTGCATTGAACCACTCACATATCCAGGATAAAACCCACTTGATCACGTTGTATAATTCTTTTAATGTGCTGCTGGATTCAATTTCCAAGTATTTCATTGAGGATTTTTGCATCTATATTCACTAAAGAGATTGGTCAGTAACGTTTTTTTCTTGTAGTATCATTGCCTGGTTTGGTTTTAGGGTGATGTTGACTTCACAGAATGTTAGGTGGCTTGCCCTTCTATTCAATTTTCTTGAAGAGTCTGAGCAGGATTGGTATTAATTATTTTCTAAATGTTTGGTAGAGTTTACATGTGATGTCATCTGGTCCTGGACTTTTCTTCCAGGGTAGTTTGCCTTTCATCCTCTAGTTCCTCCAGGTCAGCCGTTAATTCCCAAATTTTTGCTCTTTCATCTTTTTTTTAAATACGTGCTTAGCACAATAAATTTCCCTGTCAGCACTCCCTTAGCAGTATCCCATAAATTTTGAAGCATTGTGTTCCCATTTTAATTTATATCAACATATTTACTGATTTCTCTTGCAATTTTTATCTTCACCAACTGTTACTCAAGAGTGTGTGATTTAGCTTCCATATATTTGTGAATTTTCCCATCTTCCACTTGTTATTGATTTCCAGCTTCTTTTCTTCATGACCTGAGAAAGTTGTGTGTATAATTTTGATATTCTGAATTTTTTTTAGTCCTGCTTGGTGCCTCAGCATGTGGTCAATTCTGGAAAATGATCCATGAGCACTTGAGAAAAATGTGTACTCTGTTTTGTTGGGTGCAATGTTCTGTAAATATCTGTTAAGTCTTGGCCATTTATAGTATTATTCAAGCTACCATTTCATTACTGATCATCTGACTAGATGCTTTATCCATTGATAAGAGTGGTGTAGTCTACAATTCAACAATTGAAGAAGTGTGTACTCCCTTCATGTTGCCACTGTTCACCGCGTGTATGAACCCTGACTTAGTGCAAAGATATTTATGACTATCATGTCTTCCTGGTGAATTTTCCCTTTTCTCTTTATCTCTTTTAATTATTTTACATTTGAAGTCTAATTTGTCTGATATTAATACAGCTGCTTCCATTCTTTTCTGGTTATTGTTTGCATGGAATATATTTTTCTACACTTTCACTTTCAACCTGTTTTTGTCCTTGTGTTTTAAGTGAGCATCTCGTAGACAGCATATAAATGAATCCTGTTGTTGTTTTTTTTAAATCCATTCTGCCCGGCTATGTCTTTTGATTGGAGAGTATAAGCCATTAGCATTTAATGTTATTATCATGAAGGCTTTACTTTCTTCAATCATATTTTCTTTTGGATTTGATCTGTCATATCTTCTTTTTCTTGTATCCTTTAGCCCTCTTAGTTACCCTTCCTACTGATCTTCATTTCCACACTCTTCTCCAAACCTCTTTCTCCTGCCATTTTTCTATCTATCTATAGTGCTCCTTTTAGCATTTCTTGTAGATCAGATCTCTTGTTCATGAATGCTCTGTGTTTGCTTTTCTGCAAATATTTTCAAGTATCTCTCATGTTTGAAAAACAGTCTTGCTGGATATATATTTCTTGGTTGCCACTTTTTCTCTTTCAATATTTTAAATATCTCGTTTCTCTGCCTTCTTGCCTCCATGGTATCTGCTGAGGGAACCATACTTAGTCTTATTGAGCTTCCCTTTTATGTGATAAATTACTTTTCTCTTGCTGCTTTCAGAGTTCTCTCCTTGTTTTTGACTTTTGATGATCTGATTAGTAAGTGTCTTGGCATATTTCTATTTGGATCTATTCTGTTTGGGGCGTGCTGTGATTCTTGGACCTATAGTTTTATGTCTGTCATAAAAGTTGGGAAATGTTTAGTGATTACATCTTCCATTTTTATTTCTTCCCCTTTTCCTTCTCTTTTCCTTCTCTGATAGCCATAATGTATATGTTTTTGCTTCATGTTGCCATTCACTTCCCTGAGACCTGCTTAATTTTTCCATTCCTTTCCCTATCTGTCCCTTTATATGTAGGATTTCAAATGTCCTGTCTTCTAGTTCACTAATCTTTTTTTTTATTATCCAAATCTGCAGCTGTATGTCTCCATGTTTTAATGGCTTTTATCAAAGGAAATCCAATGTCTATGTCTCTATTTTGTTTTTCATCAATTCTATTGTACCTTTCATTCCCATGGGTTCTATCATTTGTTTTTCAAGCCTTCAAGTTCTTCTCTATGAGCATTCTGTGTCTTCCTTATATCCTTCAACACTTTTCCCATATTTTTCTTCAACTTACTGAATTGATTTAAATATTTGCATGAATGTTATTAATTAGTTATTTCAAATCCTCTATCTCAGTTGGTTTGTTTGCTTGTTCCTTTGGTTGGGCCATATCTTCATTCTTCATTATATGAGTCATATTTTTAGCTGTTTTTATTTTTTCTGAAAAAGTCCTTCAATACCCTTACACATTTTGTTCTGCATGTGGCACTTAATGATAACATAATCATCCTCAGTGCTCTGGTTACATTTCTTCAGGTCTTGCTGAAACTGAAGTTTTCCTGTTCCATCTCTTTGCCAGCCAAAATCAGGTTCAGTGTGGGTCTCTGTTCCCTGCATTATTTGTGGTGGAGTGTGGGGAGCCGTTTATGGCACCGACAGTGTGCCGGCCATCATCTTGGTGTCTGGCGCCATCTACTGACCACCTTGCGGTCCAACACCATCTTGGATACTAACTCCAGTTAAGTTTTTATCTCAAGTAAAGTTTCTATTTTCTCATTTCTGCTCTGCTCTGCCCAGAAATCTGCTGACTAGCCTCGGCTGAGCCGCCTTTGCTATCTTAGTTTCTGCGGATTGGCCTAGCCACCATGCAATGCCTATCACCTGCTAAATGCCTGATACAAGGCACTTCCCCCGTCCCACTGGATAAAAACCCTGGATTTGCCCTCAATAAGTTGAGACTTGATCAGAATCCTGTCTTGTCTCCATTCTCTGTGTCTCTTGTCCCCCCAATTCTCACTCCCTCCCTCAGGTCCAAGTTCGTCTGTCCCGCGGGTCGGGTCAAGTGGCGCCCGAACAGGGACCTGAGTACGAGGGGTCCAGTGAAGAACGCTGACTGTGAAACCCTGGCCGGGTCAACATAGAAGAATAAGGCGCGAATAATAGGCTCAAGAGGAGCAGCATAGAGGACACTGCAGGGGAACATGCCCTGCAGACAGGATCCTCGGTGAGTAGTCAGCGCAATTATGGGACAAGCAATTAGTCAGCATGAAACTTTTGTAAAGTCTAACATGCTTTAAAGACACAGGGAGTACAGGTTAAAGTTAAAGATTTGTTGAAATGTTTTGAATTTTTAAAAGAAGTTTGTCTCTGGTTCCCACAAGAGATAAGGCACCTCTGGAATTTGTGAGGGGCTTTCAGATTTATGTTTTATGTCACAGCATAGAAATATACCTTTACTGAGAAACCGAAAGTGTACCTGCCTCCTGGAATTTGGGAGGGCTTTTAAATTTATGTTTTATAATGAGCAACTCACCATCAATACAACGGGAATATTTATCTTTACTTAAAAAATTGTTACACTCCACGGATATGGAGGCTTCTGATGCTCTACTTAAGAAACTTTTTAAACATTTCACACAAAAATGTTATTGGCTTCAGCATAATGGCTGTAATGCTTCCTATTATTATGATAGATTTACAAGACTGCTTCTTTACTATACCTTTAGCAAAGAAATAGTTCTTAATAAGCTGCCTTTATATAAAAATTCATATACATCTGAGTCAAAAAACATTCAATAGGATCACTGCAGAACAAGAGTCAGTACTCATTAATGGTCCTATGAAATTATAACAAATTAGTCCCCAAGGGGTAGACAATTCAAGATTATAGTTCTGATTCAAAGTGTTCTGTTAAGTTTAATCAAAATAATTATTCTACTGAAATTTATACCAATGTTGCGGATAAAATCCTATGACTCAGAATAGGAATGGCAGCCCCATCTCCTTTTGTTAACTTAAATTTTCGACAAACAGCAATTTGGAAACTAGCCGTGAGTTTAGCTCCTATTCATGTTTGAAAAGAAAAATATATTATCAGAACTTTAAAACTAAAAATTCTTGTTAAAACTATATATTAATGTTTCAAAATGCATTAACTAAAATATTCTAAGTATTTAACATTATTTTAACAAATTTAATTTTGATGGTAATTATATGTGGTAAACTATTTGTTTAAAATAATGATTTACATATAAAAATATGAATGATGTATTTTTATTAATAAAGACAATAGTTTTATCTTAAGATAAAATGAATAATTGTTACAAAATGAAAAAAATGTAAGACAAAGCCTGAACTAATATAATAATTACTGAAGGTTTATAAAGGTGGAAATTATGGTCAAAATCAAGAAAGAGTTAATGAGTCTAAAACAACAATGTTTTCTTGGATTCTTAATAGATGTAAAATTTTTTTCTAAATAATCAGTGTAAAAGGCAAAGAATCTATGTTTTATCAAAATAGCTTATGTTAATTTATCATATCATTATCTATATAAAATACACTGATTTTCTTCTGGGTATCATTATACTGGCAAAAAACTGTTTCTATTAATCTAAGTAACATTGCTGTAAATAAACCTATTACTGACTAAATAATATTCAAATCATATAAATACCTAAATTTCTTTAAGCCAAAATATTTTAATGCTTTATCCAGTGTTTATATAAACTACATAGGTATAAACTAAATTTATCCCAAAATAACTATGACTTAAGTTAAAAACAAATCAAATTTAAAAGTTAAATGCAAGAAAGAATATACTTGTGGCATTTGTTCTATTCACCTAATGTTGCCATTACATGCAGCCCATGTTGCTATCACATGACCTTGGAAAGAAACAATTAAAATGTGCACTCTAGGTGGGAGGACTGGCTATCCTCCTGGAAAGAGGTGTACTTTAATAAAGATATCTATGTCCCAGGAAGCTCCTCTTGGTCCCTAGCCAGTTCCCAGAGGACCAAACTGGGCCCGGTCATGTGAGCAAATTGGAATTGAGCCACTATTGTAGAAAAATATCATAAAAACTGCATGCAATAAATTTGAAATTAGCAAAAACACACAACCAATTATAAAAAATCCTCATCCCTACATTCATTTTCAATCAATCTAATAAATTCATTTTGTATCTAGTCAATTTATTATGGACACATCATTATTAACACTCTGCTTTCATTTTTTTTCTACCTGCCACTTTAAGAATTCTTAATTATATGTTACAGAACCCGTTTAATATTTTACAAGGAGATTTTGATTTATTAATCGCATAGTGTGTGAACTCTGTTTACCTTCAATACTTTTTGACAAATAGCATTAAGTGACTTTTAAGGACAAATGAATAATCATTTGTTATGTTAAAACTTTTATAATTTTTAAAAATGAACACAATGGATTTTGTCTAAAATAGTTCTTGCCTCCCTGCTATCTATTACCATCTTTACTAATGATAATAATAATGGGCAGGCTGCACAACAGTTAGTTCAGGAACAAGTTAGTGCAGGTCATATTACTGAAAGTAATTCACCTTGGAATACACCTATTTTTGTCATTAAGAAAAAATCAGGAAAATGGAGGTTATTACAGGACTTAAGGGCGGTAAATAAAACTATGGTACTTATGGGAGCTTTGCAACCAGGATTGCCCTCTCCTGTAACCATTCCTCTTAATCATTATAAAATCATTATAAACCTAAAAGACTGTTTCTTTACCATTCCCCTATATCCAGAAAATCAAAAGCATTTTGCGTTTAGTGTACCATCCACTAATTTCAGAGAACCCATGAAAAGATATCAATGGAAAGTTCTGCCCCAAGGTATGGCTAATAGCCCCACCTTGTGTCAAAAATTTGTAAGTTCAGCCATTTCCAGCATTAGAGAAAAATGGGAGGCTCTATATATTATTCATTATATGGATGATATATTAATAGCAGGAAATAACGTTCAAGATGTTTTAGAATGTTATCATGATCTAACTAAAGCTTTAGCATCTCATGGACTCCAAATAGCTCCTGATAAAATTCAGTTACAAGATCCATATACATATTTAGGGTTTCACTTAAGTGGAAATAAAATCATCAGCCAAAAAATGGAACTAAGATTGGATCAACTAGTAACATTAAACGACTTCCAGAAACTTTTAGGAGATATTAATTGGCTCCGACCTTACTTAAAATTAACCACTGGAGATCTCAAACCATTATTTGACCTCCTTCAGGGAAATTCTGACCCCAATTCTCCTAGGAATATTACCCCTGAAGGACGTAAAGCAATTGATAAAGTAGAGCAAGTTATTCAGTCACAATTTGTTACTTTTATAGATTATACTCAACCATTAGCTCTAGTGATTTGTCAAACAACTTATACACCTACAGCTGTGTTTTGGCAAAAGGCACCTATTATGTGGGTTCACTTGCATGCTTCTCCTATAAAGACTATTTATCCCTACTATCAGGCAGTTGCTGATATCATTCTTTTAGGTCGAGAACAAAGTGTTAAATATTTTGGTAAGGATCCAAACATAATTATTCAACCATATACTGTAACACAGGTTAATTGGCTTTTTCAAACTACAGACTGTTGGCCTGCTGCTTGTGCTTCCTATTCAGGCCAAATACACAATCATTACCCTAATAATAAACTTTTGCAGTTTCATAGCACTCATGACTTTATATTTCCACTTAAATTTCCTTGCAGCCGCTTAAAAATGCCCTTTTAATTTTTACTGATGGGTCCTCATCAGGGATCGCCGCTTATGTTGTTAATAATACCGTTTTTCAATTCCAAACACACTGTAATTCTGCTCAGCTAATGGAACTGCAAGCAGTCATAGCGGTGTTTTCAGCTTATCCAAAGAGATCTTTTAATCTTTATACAGACAGTGCTTATATTGTTCAATCTGTGCCATTATTAGAAACTGCAGCTCAAATTAAAAATGTTTCTCAAGCGGCTTGTCTGTTTATTCAGCTACAATCTCTCATTCAAAACAGAACTCAACAATTCTTTATTGGTCATCTTAGGGTTCATACTAATCTCCCTGGACCACTGTCCTTAGGAAATCAATTAGTTGATCAAGCCACGCGTACTACGTGCTGTGCAGACATTCTCCTTAGCAACCAATTACCTGATTTAATCACAAAAGCTATTGAAGCTCACAAGCTGCATCATCTTAATGCTCGCACCTTACAGCTAATGTTTCACATCACCAGAGAGCAAGCACTCCAGATAGTTAAACAGTGTCCAAGCTGCATCACACATTTACCTACACCACATCTAGGGGTTAATCCCCGAGGTCTAGTGCTCAATGCATTATGGCAAATGGATGTAACACACATTCCAGAATTTGGTAATCTTAAATATGTACATCTTAATGTAGACACCTTTAGTGGATTTATATTTGCTACACCTCAAACGGGTGAAGCAGGAAAACAAATTGTTGCACACATGTTGGCAGCCATGGCTATGCTGGGAATTCCTCAGCATATAAAAACTGATAATGGTCCCGGGTATACAGGTCAAATGTTTCAAAAATTCTGTCAACAGTTACAAATTAAACACACCACAAGCATACCATATAATCCACAAGGACAGGGAATAGTAGAATGAGCAAATTTATCTTTAAAAACCACCATTGAAAAAATTAAAAAGGGGGAATGGTACCCCACTAAAAAGTCACCCAGAAATTTACTTTCACATTCACTTTTAATTTTAAATTTTTTAATCTTGGATCAAGATGGACGTTCTGCTGCAGAACGATTCTGGCACACAGAATCAAAAACACCGTTTGCCACGGTCCTCTGGAAAGATCCATTGGACAATACCTGGCGAGGACCGATATGGGGAAGAGGATCAGTTTGTATATATTCTAAAGAATTTGATTCAGCCAGATGGTTGCCAGAGCGATTAACAAGACAAATAGATAATAACAATCTGTCCAGGGCAAAAAAGTTGCCCTGAGAAAAGGCATTTTTCTCTCTTTCTTTCTCCAGCACAGCTGAAGCTGCTAACAAACTGGCAAGTCCTGCTACAACCTATTCAAAAATGGCTAAGCTGACAGACGACTGAAGTCTAAGAATCCATCTATTGGTAAATACGCTTTCATTAAAATTACATGAATTCCTTGCTCTTATTGCTAATAGGTTCCCTTGCCCTGCTGTTTGCAATCGGACTAGCGACAGTTGCCCCTGAAGATTGGGATCCATTAGAATCAAGGGAACCAATAACCATTATCAATATGGTTTTGTTAAGCCTACTGCCATTTAAAATTGCCACCCTACACTTTCTCCTACTAAGTATGCTTAATAGCTTGGGTAATTCTATCCCTAATTCCAACCCCCACCAGCCTTGGAAATGGACCCTAGCACGATGGGAAGATTCAAAAGTTGTACAGACCCAGGTCATAACAGGGCCTTTGTTGTCAAGACCACTGACCTAATTCTACACTTACCCGACCCCAGCAGATGGTGGCTGGCTGAAAAAGCTCAATATTACATGTGTCCATCTTCTAACCCCAAAAAAGATTATTGCAATGAATTTAGCCAGTACTATTGTCCATATTGGGGATGTGAAACATTAACCACTGCCTGAAAACCTCCCTCTGCTGATCAATACTTAACTTTAACACCGGCTCCCTTTAAATGCATCACCCGCCGGCTCCCCATAGGGGATGCAACTAAGGCTTGCCAAAACCTAAACCTTACCGTGCAGCTTCCTAATGACCCCTCATGGCTAATAGGTAGAACTTGGGGCATTAGGATCTGGTCAGGATACAACCCTGGAAGTCTTATTAGAATAAAAGAGGAAAAAATACAGCAAACATCTGCCATTGGGCCAAATAAAGTGCTTGTGCCCCTGCCTCCAATTACTCCTTCTCGCAAATTAAGTAAGAGTCATCCTGTCACCTCTCTTATTGTTACTCTTAATAAAACAGACTCTTTTACTGCACTTGGACCAGCTGATAACCCACTCTGGCCAGTGCTACAAGCTACTTTCCTTTCCTTAAACCCCTCTTTTCCTAATCTTACTCACAGTTGTTGGCTGTGTCTTTCTGCCCAGCTTCCTTATTATGATGCCATAGCCGTTAATGCCTCATTTAATATTTCTTATGAGGACAATCCCTCCCAATGTCTTTGGCATAGCAGAAAAATTGGTCTTACTTTGCAATCTGTTTTTCATTCTGGGTATTGCATTGGTAATGTCCCCGTCTCCCTAAAAAAAGGTTTGTGCACAATCATTCTCTCCATCACAAGGTAAATATTATATTCCCCCAATAGGGGCAAAATGGCTGTGTTCTTCTACAGGGCTTACCCCTTGTGTGTCGAGAAGGACTCTTGCTGAAACAAGAGAAATGTGTGTTTTAGTAACACTGTTGCCCCACATCCTCTTCCGTAATGAAGAAGACCTTTATCAATATTGGGATACACGGCTTCCAGCTATGCATAGGGAAAAAAGATATCTCATCACAGCCGTTACCCTTGCTTCTATTTTTGGCGTGGCTGGCCTAGGTACCGGCATTGCCTCAATCTCCCTTCAACAACAAAGTCTCTCCAACCTAAGAGCTGCAATAGATGATGACTTAACTCGCATTGAAACTTCTATCACCCATCTAGAAAAATCTCTTACGTCCCTATCAGAAGTTGTTCTCCAAAACAGAAGAGGCTTAGACCTACTTTTCCTTAAGCAAGGAGGGCTTTGCACTGCATTAAGTGAGGAATGTTGCTTTTACACTGACCATTCCAGCATAGTTAAAGAATCTATGACCAAGCTTAGGGAAGGAATTGCAAACCGTAAATGCGAGCAGGAAGCCCAAGAAACCTGGTATCAACAATTGTTTTATAAATCCCCATGGCTAACTACCTTGATTTCTTTCATCTTAAGACCCCTTCTTATCATCCTTCTCTTAATATCTATAGGTCCATGCATATTCAAGCGCCTCCTGGCTTTCATTAAAACACAAGTTGATACTTTTCACCTTATGATGCTTATGAAACATTATCAACCTATTCCTCCCTCAAGCTCTATCTCTGATGATGTTATAACTAAACTGTAATTGTTAAGCTGTTTGTTTAAGATTCATTACAGGCATGAATAAGAAGACTTCAAACATTGAAAGAACTTATTGAAGAATTTTCCTGCAAACTACTGTCAATGCATTATTACAGACTATTGCCTTACCTTTACTTGGCTTACTAATACTACTTTCGCTAGGACCTATCCTCTTCAATAAAGTGATGGCCTTCTTAAAACAATAACTAAAATGCCATAAAAATGCAGCCCCTCCAGGTCCACTATCTTAGACTGGTCACGGCACAGTTGCGATGGTAATGAATGCCTATAAAAAAAAAATTCTCCATCTGCACATCCCAAAGTGCAGGACTGGGTAGCCAATGACGGGCAACTGGACACCTTAGTCTGAGTGATCCACCACCTAAGACAGAGACCTGGCCTTATGCTGTCTTGAACCTCCATGACGGGTAAGGTTGCAGATTGCCTACTTTGTGGTGTCCCGACCTAAGACAGGCACAGTTCCCTTGGGATAGGCCATTGTTGCAGTCTCCATCTTTTTAAAAATAATAAAAAAGGGGGACCTGTGGGGAGCCGTTTATGGCACCGACAGTGTGCCGGCCATCATCTTGGTGTCTGGCGCCATCTACTGACCACCTTGCGGTCCAACACCATCTTGGATACTAACTCCAGTTAAGTTTTTATCTCAAGTAAAATTTCTATTTTCTCATTTCTGCTCTGCTCTGCCCAGAAATCTGCTGACTAGCCTCGGCTGAGCCGCCTTTGCTATCTTAGTTTCTGCGGATTGGCCTAGCCACCGTGCAATGCCTATCACCTGCTAAACGCCTGATACAAGGCACTTCCCCCATCCCACTGGATAAAAACCCTGGATTTGCCCTCAATAAATTGAGACTTGATCAGAATCCTGTCTTGTCTCCATTCTCTGTGTCTCTTGTCCCCCCAATTCTCACTCCCTCCCTCAGGTCCAGGTTCGTCTGTCCCATGGGTCGGGTCAGTGGAGTACACCCCCAGTGTCAGTCTTTAGCCTTCCCCTATGTGGTTATTAGTTCTCCTGATGCCTTTTCTCACACAGGTAGGGGAAGCACTTTCAGACTCAGTGCTGGAAATACGTCTTCTGTCCTTGATTCCTCAGACTGTCTCTCACTGGCCTGGGCCTTGAAATGCTCTTTCCTATTCCCTAGGTTCTGAAAAGGTGAGGTTATGTTTCAATGCTGTAAGCTAATTTATATTCTGTGACCCCCTTGGAAGGGTTCCCTGCCACTGTTGCTTTGCCCTCCCAGCTGGGTGTGAGACCAAGTAAGGAGGAGGGGAGAGGGCTAGCCACTTTGGGGAGAAATTTTCTACCTGATGTTCTATTTATTCAACTCAGCATTTGTAGGGCCATTCTCCCTTCTAGATCATCTTCCAGAATGATTAGCAACTCAGATTTTTATTTATTTTTGTTGAATTTCTCAGGAGAGATTTTCCATAGCTGTTTATATTTTCATGTTGATGACGTTCCCTGGAACCTATTTTTACAATACATCCCCTTGTAAAAAAAATTAAAAAAAAACAGACATGTGATGCACCTGACCTGTAGGGTTTCCCATCCAAAGATGTGAACTGCACTTCTTCTCATCTCATGAACAAAGTGACAGAAACTGAATATCCTTGCCTCTCCCAAGCCAGCATGCAGTCATCAAGTTAGCACCCTACAATTGATGCCAAGTAGGCCTGATGTATGCTCCTCAAATATTCCCCAGCCTGCTTCAATAATACTTGGATGAGCCATGCCATCAACATTCAGACCCAAGGCAAGCATCAGGGTTTGAACTCAAAACCAGGATAAAGTTTAGCACATGTAGACTGGATCAGAACTCCAAATTCTGCACCCAGGTCCCAGACAAGAGAACTTCCCAGATTCCCATCCAGACATGCCAGCATCCTCTAAAGAAAAGGAGACCCATTCTCTTCCAGACCCTGCACAGAACACTCACAGACCAGTCCAGGGCTAGCCACTTCCTTCAGAAACTGCATGGGACATCTCAACCTGTAACTGAAAGGTCAACAGAAGCGTCCCTTAAGAAACCTTCCTCAGTGTCTATTGCTGATCTCAATCTTTCACCCAACACACTTCACCTGAATTCTTTCCAGGTCTGTACTGTACCTCAACCTCCACCATCTAGCCATCTTCCTGACAGCATCTCCTCATGGTAGCACAAGCCTGGACAAAATATAGTAGAGCTTCAGATTTAGAGCACCTTCCTATTTCTGTTTCCATGGGATATTTACAATTTCTGTCAGAAAATAGTCTGATGATCACTGTCCCCATGTCCCAGTGAGTACACAATCATCTTCTGGTCTCCTTTTCTGAGGAGAATAACTGGGAGTGAGAACAACCTCAACTGCTTGGATGACTCAGATGCCAGCCTCTCCTTGGCATCTGGAGCCAACTTAAGGACTGAGAGCATTAGAAGTGCAGGTGTCAGCTATCGCTGCAGAATCAATGTTTCCTCAGATGTGGTGGGTGTACAGAATTTGAACTGCACTTAATACTGGGGATTGACACACAGGTAATGGAAGTGGTCACAATGTCCTCTTATATTTTAATGGAGGAAGCCATATCCCTGATAATTTAAATAATTTTATGAAAGTCTTAATCCTACTATTAGAGACAACTACAGTGGAGGTGGATGTCTTGATGGGAAGACACCTCAGAGTACCATTTTGGTTTGGACCTGCGAATGAATGAGAAGGTGGAAGTGAAAATGAGAAGGGTGGCTGGAGAGGGTGGGTAAGGGCTTCAATTTGAGAAAGATGGGCCTAGGAAAAACTCACTGAAAATTGATATTTAAACAATTGCACACAACTGGTTTGGTCTTCTCTCCATTTCCAACAGTAAAAGCAATATATACCTCGTACCTTAATTACTGCACTAGCTACTACACAGTTCTCTGTCTTCCCTATTCCTTCTCTAAAAACTTTTCCCCACAGAGAAAACAGAGTGAATTTTTCCTTCACATCATTGCATCACCCTAAATGTGAAATCCAAAGTCCTCATCTTAGGATACAATGACATAACTGGTGTTTTCTCTCTCCAGTTTTTCCCATCTTCAGGGAAGATGCCTCTTGACCCAGCATTAGCTCGTCCTTCTGGAATACTACTCATCATGGTCTTCTTGCTGACTCCTTATTGATATAGAGATCACAGATCACCCTCCACAACTATTCAATGAAATGTTATGCCATACCATAGCTTTCGGTCATATTATTTTTCACACATAACATTTATAGAAATCATATATTTAATTGGCATGCTATTGCTTCAGTTAATTTATTTACTATCATCTGTCCATAACTACAAGATAAGTATTATTGAACAATAATAAAACCTGTTAATACGTTTGTAGTTCTCATTATATGTCTGAAATTCATATGACTTCTTTATGTTTTATCTCACTACACCTTACAAAAACACTTGGAAAAAAAGTCTCTTTAATAAATTTCCATATGAAGACAATGGTGTACAGTG
The DNA here is from genome assembly GCF_023851605.1 of Tamandua tetradactyla. Taxonomy (NCBI): domain Eukaryota; kingdom Metazoa; phylum Chordata; class Mammalia; order Pilosa; family Myrmecophagidae; genus Tamandua; species Tamandua tetradactyla. The sequence goes on from NC_135342.1 coordinate 7,587,921, forward strand.
AAGTTAAATATTTTGCTTAAATCCACACAGCTCCTGTGTGGTGAGGCTGGGCTCAAACCCAGGCCACCTGTTGCAGAGCTCAGGCATGTCATCACTGTGCATTATGACCACAAGAAGAGATAAGACAAAGAGAGCATTTATGAAATTCTGACTTTGTGCATGGGGCCTTGGATATGTTTATTTAAACCTGAGTTGGCTCTAGGACATAACATTATTACTAGCCCCTTATTGCTGATAACAGTGCTTATTCTGAGTGAAGTTAAAAAGAAGTAAGTGGAAGCACTCAAGTGCTTCCCATCATGCCATATTGCCTTGACTGAAATAATCTCATCTCTCTAATTTGCCACTGTGTTCACTGCAATTTAAAATAGAGCCTGGGACATGGGCACTTTTTAATTAAATATTTTTAATTAATATTTGTTGAAAGATAGAAAGATACTGCAAATATTCTTTGTTTTTATGTAAATTTGAATCAGTTATTCAGTTTGCATCTTCCTATTTTCTCTGTACCTATGGAGTCCTGCAACTCCTGCCAAATGGCTCTTTTCTGCAGAAATTGTTTAGATATATATGTAGCTAAATCATCTACAAAATCATAGTGGTTAAATTGAAGGGACACATCTAAGGAGTGTATAACTTAATTCTCAACAGCATGAAACTGCTGGTCATTTTAAACTTCCCTTTGTATTTAAATATCTTAATTAAATTATATTTAATAAAATGAACAATGATTTTAAATTTCCATCAATTCTTTCTTTTTAGCATTTTAATTTGACCTCAATATATATTAAGATCTGCCAAATAGATGTTTTGGTACCTAAAATATGATCCCTTGATTTTTATCTATCTTTATAAATATGCTGATTAATATTAATGGATTTCCTAATATTGAATCACTATTTAATTCAGATATAAACTGCACTTGCTCAACACATGTAACTTTAATGTTGTTTTACAGTCTTTTTGTTACATTTTGTTTTAGGTATTTCTACCATTAGACAAATTGCTGATCTTTCTGGAGCATTTTACTTACTTTTAAATTTGTTGAAAATATTCTATCTTATTCAAAATTCATTTGTAATTTTTACTTCTATTCCAGACATTGAATCAAATGATATTACTAATTTTATATTTAAAAGGATTACTGAGTCTTCCTAATAAACAATGTGAACCTGGTGCTTTTATCTGCAAGATACTCATAAACTTCTCATCTATTTATATCTCTATGTCTTCTGAAGTCAATATTCATATAGTATCTTTCCCTATAAATTTTCCATTTCATCTTGGTTTCCTAGTTAATTTGACTTGATTAGGCAAATGAGGCAACTATTTGCTAGTTTCTATTTTTGCTATGTTCTTCTTTTTGCAATTACACATTGAAAACCCTTCTGAGATATTTTTATGTGATTCCATTTCCTTTCCCATAAATTAAAAGAAAATTTAATTTCAGACTCCAGGGTCTGAAGATTGGAATTTGGGTGGAATATCTTATCGGGGAAGCAGAGAATCCAGTGCTAGAGTTATCCCTACTTTTCTGCCAGTCTCTCCTGGCACAAAACTCAGCATTTCCTGCTCCCTGCAGGTGAGACCCTGTCTGTCTCCAAGGATATTAAAAAAAAAGCCTCTCTTAAAAAATTTCAGAAGTCTCTATGGAGATGTTCAATACTCATTTTAGTTTCCAGCTATTAAAATGTAGGTCAGACAGTGCAACCGTGGCTGTGTGGCAGAATTCTCCCTTGCCAAGCCAGAGACCTGGATTTGATTCCTGATACCTGCCCATTCAAAAAGAAGAAATGTAAGCCAAACTTTTTAAGAACTTTTTTCAGCTCCACAGTGCATGGGCTGTCATTGCTGGTACAGGTGAAATGATGATTGTGGTTCTCAGGGGAGGGGAGGTTACAGAATACCTGACCCAGATGTCAGGGTCTGGATGTCTCCCTCTCACACATAACTTGGCTGTTGTGACCATCGCTGGGGCCACTGACACTGTAGGGAGCTGTTGGGCAAGTATTTTCTATTTTGACCTGAAAGGCAGAGACTGTAAGGGCAGGAGACATATCAGGGGCTGGGTAAGTGATAATGCCTGGAAAAGAGATTCATCTGGACTTGAAATTTTTCAAATGCCAATTTCAAGCAATAAGGATGACAATTCCTGAGACATGTTTTGGAGAGACACTAGTGGTGTCAAGTTTCCCTACTTCAAAGGTACATAATTCTTTTTGTTTCAGGTCCCACCATTCAGTGCACAGCACCCTGTGCGACATTTGACTGCTCCTAATATAATTTGATGAAATCCTTACTGAAAATGGTTCTTTGTGTTTGAATGAAGTGGTATTAAAATCTGAATGTTAAGGTGCTTCATATTTTTTGTTTTGCAATTAATCCATTCTTCAATATGGTTTGCCAAAATCTTCTGCATTGTGTTTATTTCTATAAGCACTCTATGATAATTTAATAAATAATAACGAGTGATAATGGGTATTGAATTAATTGAATGGAACTAATTCAATTACTTAGTTCCTGCAAAAATATTGCAACTAAGTAGCAATTGGAATATAATTATTTTTCTGTAATTTAAATGTGATGTGCTTAACGAAGGTACTGCATGTGTCTCTATTGAAAATATCTGTGGTCTTTTGAGTATGGTAAGATTATTTCCCTCCAGAGTTAGGGAAAGAGTTTTATTAACAGGTTATTTCATAATTGAGGGTTTTTTACTGCTCAAATTATATTTTCTCTAGTTTAAATCATTCCAATGTTATTCCCAAGCTTACAAGTCATCTTTTGCACATTTCAATTTATTCATTGCACATGACCCCATGCTTCCAAATTCCATTTTGTCTTGTATTTAAAATTTCCCCAAACAGATATTGTTTAGAATTTCTACTAGCTTTTGTAGAATAACAAACATAAAGTTTTATGATTGTTTTAATTAACTTAACTTCTACCCTAAAGTGAAGTAGTTCATAAGTTTAACTTCAGTATTATTGCTGTATAACTTTATGAATTTATGTGTATCACTTTGTACATTTGTGTGTATCACATTATGAATATATATACTCTCAAAAATATGTAAAAAGCATGCTTTCTGAAAGATGTTGAAACAAAATGTCTGCTGCATCTGCAGGTCCAGGGCTATCTGCATTTCAGACAAAAGATATCACCCAAGGGCCAGATTACAATTCCCACCCTGTAAGTTCTTTTTCTATACTTTTCCAGAGTCTACAGCCTGTTACCATAGTAACTCCCGCCCTGCTTGCTAGCCTATAAACTCTGAAGACAAAGAATGTTCGGAGCTCAGATTTTGAAAAGGTGTCCTCTGAGTCTGCCAGAGCAGTAAAATTTTGTCCCCTTCTCTACTCTCAAAGGCTCCAGTGTTTTCTTGTGCAGTGCTCAGATTCTCCCTCCTTCAAAAGAACTTAATTACTTCTTTATGTTTCAGATCCAAACATGTTGGATCAGTGCACAACAAAATTTTGTGCAATGACTTTCTTGATGGATATTTTGTAGTTTAATTCCTGGCAAGAAATGAAATGATTATTTCTGTTGACATCCTAATATTTAACCACCACAACAACAAAAAATCCACTAGGTTCATGGACAATTATTCTGGGCATCTATATTGTATTAAGAGTTTGGAATTTTCATTCGTAAATGATACTGGTTTGCAGAATAAATACTTAGAAAATTGGGAAATGATCACAGCCAAGCTTTTATAATAAAACAAATTAAAATATGGTGAAGTTGCATGTATTTGTATATATTGAGGAGTATTTTAGTTTAGTTGTTAGGTTAGCACAAGATTAAACACCAGGATAATTGCAGCCGGGCCATGAAATTTCAAATCCTGATTCCACCCTTATTTAGATGAATAGCTTAGACTACTCATGGCTAAATTCTCCTTGATTGTAAAAAGGAGCATTATATTAGTTTCTAACCTATAAAGTAGCAAATATAAGAGTGATCATTACACTGTAGGTGCTATAAAAGAAAAACATAAAACTAGGGGAATCCTTTAACAAAAACAAAATATAGGTTAGAAATTACTTATCAGCTGAAAGCAATGTTAAGTTTAAAGTTTTGGATTTCTTTTTTTGTGAAAATGTAACAAACAACTCATGTTTCCATGAACTTCCAGACACTTTTGCTTATGAATTTGAATGGCAAGTCTTAGAAAATCATTGAATGACTGCCACTGATATGAAAATAGGAACCATCTTTCTATTCCAGAGAGTCATTGGAATCCTGGGAAACTTCTCACTCTTGAATATCATTACATCTTCTTTTCCTTCAGTGGATGTAGGCTAAGGACCACAGATTTGATTTTCAGGAATTGGTCAGTAGCCAACTCTTTGGTCAATCTTTCTAGAGGAATTCCAGACACAATGGTAGCTTTTGACATGAAATATTTCCTCAATTATTTTGAATGCAACTTGTTTTATATGTACACAGAGTGACAAAAGGTGTGTCCCTTGGAAGCAGCTGACTGTTGAGTAGCATCCAGGCTTTCACAATCTCCCTATGAACTCAGGGTGGTCACAGCTTAAATTAAAACCCCAAAAGCACATTGGTCCCACCAATATCTTCTGTTAGGTATTTCACATACATTTGAATATAATTTTTTCTACATATGTAGGTGGCAAGTGGACTAACTAAACATCACAGAGAAATATTATTTGGGACACTGTCCTGCTCAAATTGCATGCAGCATTATTCTTTCCATGATGGTTTATGTTTTGGACTCATGATCTTGGCCAGTGGCTCCACAGGTTTTATCCTGTACAGGCACAAACAACAAGTCCAGTACATTCATAGGAAAAAATCTTTTCACATCTTTCCTTGAGAACAGAGTCACCCTGAGCACTCTTCCCCTAGTAAGCTTTGTAACATGGTATGCCCTATCCTCCATCATTTGTTTATGTGGCTCTTTTTGGTAATTCCAGTTTGTGGCTGGTGAACATCTCTGCAGTAGTTAATGGCTTTTTCCCAACAATCAACCCCTTTATTCTCAAGGGCCATGAATCCATTCCTCCAGGCTCTGCTTTCTGCTGTGGAAGGAATGCACAATTCACTCACTTCATCAGAAAAATATAAATTGCCTATTTTGCTCCATGTTTAATCATTGATGAATTCAATTCTTACTCAAGCTTAGGCACAATTATGAGTTAAGTCTCATTGCAGAGAGTCAAATGAACAAGACAGACTGATATTTTACCCCAATGACCTATATTAAATAATAGAAGCAATGATAATTGAAGTGTGATATAATTATGATAAAACTATTTATTATAATTATATTTTTCAGTGATGGCAATGGAGAAGTTCAGACTCCATGCAGTAATAAAATAGTTAATCCTGAAATAATGTGGAAGCACTGGCATTGTGTTTAAATACATAAATTTTTATCTTAGTGTTAAATTTTCCAAATAATTAACTGCTTATTGAATTTTTAGGGCAGTTCCATAAAAACAGGAATAGCATGTGGGACAATCCTTTCAGAAACAGGGGGAAAAGTAGGCATGGCTATGTATCAGAATATAAGTTATCAGAGGTAAAGTTGGATGAAATAATAGGCTGATTTTTTTAAAGAATTGGAGGCAAATATCAGAATTTTGTACTTTACATACTAAGAAATATGGTGATCATTTGCAATATGATAATGCATGAACTGGGTTGAATATGCTCTCCACCAAGTGTGTGTCCACTTGGAACATGTGAATGTGACCTTTTGTAGAAATAGGTTCTTGGCAAGCATAGGTAAGTTAAAATACATCACACTGGATGAGAGTGGGTCCTAATCCAATGTGACTGTTTCCTTGCAGGGACAGGGTAATTCATCCACAGACTCATGGGGGAACACCATGTGACAATGGAGGCAGGATATGGACTGATGCATGAAGGAGAGCCAACAGCTACCAGAAGCTGGGAAAAGGCAAGTCTACTTCCCTAGAGAGTTCCAAGGAAGTATGGCCCTCCTCATACCTTAATAGCAGACTTCTCACCTCCATATCTGTGAGGGAATACATCTCTATTGCTTAAGCCACCCAGTTTTGATCCTTTGTTATAGTAGCACCAAGAAATGAACACAATGCTTATGCCAAAAGAGTAGCATATTAAAATATCTTTAGTTAAACAATGGAAAAATGCACTGCAAGAAAACATAGAAAGATATAAGATGGGAAGCAACAAATAAACAGATATTTGGAATTTTAGGATTCAGATTTCTTTGTTTTATGCCTTTAGGACAGATGGCTGTAATGAAAATAAAGGGGCTTCTAAGTGTTCTGATGTGCTTCCAATTTGAAGAAACAAGTTTATGGAGGTGACTTTCATTGACCCTGGAAGAGTAGATGATTAATGAAAGACATGAATCAAGCTTTTTTAATGAAGAATTTTATTGCTTTTGAAAATGACAGGGAAACAAGATGCATACCCTCAAAAACAAAATCTGGATATAAATGCAAACATAGAAAATACTTTTAATAAAACTCCCAGTGCAGTATTTAAATGATAAAATATTAGAATTTTAAGGTAAACTTTTTATTTTGGAATAATTCTATATTTGCTGAAAATTTACAAAGAGAATACATTTACTCCTCACTCTGTTGACTGTGATATCATTACCCTGGTATATCTGGCAAAATTAGAAAACCAATATTTGTATGTCACTTTTTAATAAACTTCAGAATTTATTTGTACATCATCAGATTTAATGCAAAAGTTCTTTTTCTTGTCATTTCAGGATCCAGTTTAGGATACCATATTTTATTTTGCCATCATGCAGCCCAAGTTTCCTATGCACTATGGCAGATTCTGTGTATTTACCTGCTTTATTTGACTTTCACAGATTGATCAAATACCAGCAGGAATTTTTAGAAAACCCTTGAATTTGGGCTTGGCTCATCTTTTCTCATGATTAGACTAATTTCTTCTTCTTCTGATGGAGAATATAACATCTCATCACATCATATCTTTTATTTTCCTAGCTACTAAATAAATACCATAAAATTGTTGGTTGAACAACAGGAATTTATTGGCTTCTGGTTTCAGAGGATGGAATACTTGCTTCTGACTGGGGTTCAAAATCTTTGGCTGGCCATCAATCTTCTGGGACCTTGGCTTTTCCATCACATGGTAATCCACATGGAAATGTCTTATTTTTCTTCCAGGTTCCATTGGCTGTACTCCTTGGCTCTTCTTTCTTTATCCACTTTTCTGTGATTATTAGAATATCAGCCCTATTGGATTAAGATCCACATTTGAGCATGCTTTAATTCATGAAATCTTCAAAGGCCTTCTTTACAAATGGATTTAAACCAATTGGATCCGGGATTAGAACCTGCATACACCTTTTGTGGGAACATAATTCATTCTCCAGCAATATATTACCTGGGTTTCATGCATTTAATATAATTCTTTTTTTATTAATTAAAAAAATTAACAAACAAAACATTTAGAAATCATTCCATTCTACATATATAATCAGTAATTCTTAATATCATCACATAGTTGCATATTCATCATTTCTTAGTACATTTGCATCTATTTAGAAAAAGAAATAAAAAGATGATGGAAAAAGAAATAAAATGATAATAGAGAAAAAAATATTATATGTACCATACCCCTTACCCCTCGCTTTCATTTACCACTATTTCATACTGAATTTATTTTAACATTTGTTCCCCCATTACTTATTTTTATTCCACATGTTCTACTCTTCTGTTGATATAGTAGTTAAAAGGAGCATCAGACATAAGGTTTTCACATTCACAGAGTCTCATTGTGAAAGCTATATCATTGTTCAATCATCATCAAGAAACATGGCTACTGGAACACAGTACTACATTTTCAGGCAATTCCCTCCAGCCTCTCCACTACATCTTGAACAACAAGGTGATATCTACTTAATGTGTAAGAATAACCTCCAAGATAACTTCTCGACTCTGTTTGGAATCTCTCAGCCACTGACACTTTGTCTCATTTCACTCTTCCCCCTTTTGGTCGAGAAGTTTCTCTCAGTCTCTTGATGTTAATTCTCAGCTCATTCTAGGGTTTTTCTCAGTCTTTTGATGCGGAGTCTCAGCTCATTCCAGGATCTTTGTTCCACATTGCCAGGAAGGTCCACACCCCTGGGAGTAATGTCCCACATAGACGGGGGAGGGTGGTGAGACTGCTCATCATATTGGCTGGAGAGAGAGGCCACATCTGAGCAACAAAAGAGGCTCTCTTTGGGGTGACTTTTAGGCCTAAATTTTAAGTAGACTTGACCTATCTTTTGTGGGGTTGAGTTTCATGTGTACAAACCCCAAGACTGGGGGCTCAGCCTATAGCTTTGGTTGTCCACACTGCTTGTGAGAATATCAAGAATTCAACTTGGGGAAGTTGAATTTCTCCCCACTCTCACCATTCCCTGAAGGGGACTTGCAAATACTTTTCCAGTCACTGATGAAATCATTCTGGGATTCATCGAGGTGTCACTCTGGACAAACCAACAAAATCTAAAGTGCTACCTGAGATTCCAAGAACTTATGACATTCAATCAAACTATCTACATGAGTTATATTAGGAAATGCTCTAGTCAAAATCTAAATTTTGTAACAAATAAACATTTTTAGCTGTAGTCTTACACATAATGTGACATTTTGAAGTATTAGTTATCATCTATTTTCAGCACCCTGAAATAATAACAATCCTTTGCTCTTCCTCATGTAAAAAACATTTTTAAAATTTGTACATTGTACATTTCACTATTATTATACATTCTAGGCATTCCTAGATTATACCATCTCGATCTTTAAAATCTATATTTCTTTCTGATTTCATTTATGTCCCCAGCCCTCCTACCTCTATCATTCTCACATACAGCATCATTCAGTATTTTAACATAATTACATTACAGTTAGGTAGTATTGTGCTGTCCATTTCTGAGTTTGGGCATCCAGTCCTGTTGCACAGTCTGTATCCCTTCAGCTTCAATTACCCATTATCTTACGTTTCTATCTCCTGATGGTCTCTGTTACCAATTACATATTCCAAGTTTATTCACTAATGTGAGTTCATATCAGTGTGACCGTACAGTATTTATCCTTTAGTTTTTGGCTAGTCTCACTCAGCACAATGTTCTTTAGGTCCATCCATGTTGTTACATACTTCAAAAGTTTATTCTGCCTTAGTGCTGCATAGTTTTCCATTGTATTATATATACCACAGTTTGTTTAGCCACTCGTCTGTTGATGGACATTTTGGCTGTTTCATCTCCTTGCAACTGCAAATAAGGCTGCTATAAACATTGGTGTGCAAGTGTCCGTTTGTGTCTTTGCTCTTAAGTCCTCTGAGTAGATACCTAGCAATGGTATTGCTGGGTTATATGGCAATTCTATATTCAGCTTTTTGAGGAACCACCAAACTGCCTTCCACAGTAGTTGCATCTATTGATGTTGCCACCAACAGTGGATAAGTGTGCCTGTTTCTCCACATCCTCTCCAGCACTTGTCATTTTCTGTTTTGTTGATAATGGCCATTCTGGTGGGTGTGAGATGATATCTCATTGTAGTTTTTATTTGCATTTCTCTAATGGCCAGGGACATTGAGCATCTCTTCATGTGCCTTTTGTCCATTTGTATTTCCTCTTCTGAGAAGTGTCTGTTCAAGTCTTTTACCCATTGTGTAATTGGATTTGCTGTCTTTTTGTTGTTGAGTTGAACAATCTCTTAATAAATTCTGGATACTAGACCTTTATCTGATATGTCATTTCCAATTAATGTCTCCCATTGCGTAGGCTGTCTTTTTACTTTCTTTTTTTAAAAAAATTTTTATTAATTAAAAAAAATTAACAGACAAAACATGAAGATACCATTCCATTCTACATATACAATCAGTAATTCTTAATATCATCACACAGTTGCATAGTCATCATTTCTAGAACATTTGCATTGATTTAGAAAAAAATAAAAAAGACAACAGAAAAAGAAATAAAATGATAACAGAAAAAAAAGATTATGCATGCCATACCCCTTACCCATCACTTTCATTTATCACTAACACTTTAAACTAAATTTATTTTTAAAATTTGTTCCCCCTATTATTTATTTATTTATTTATTTTTATTAATTAAAAAAATTAACACATATTTAGAAATCATTCCATTCTACATATGCAATCAGTAACTCTTAATATCATCACATAGATGTATGATCATCATTTCTTAGTACATTTGCATCGATGTAGGAAAAGAACTAGCAAAACAACAGAAAAAGACATAGAATGATAATATACAGAAAAAATAAAAATAATAATAATAAAAAATAAAAATATATATATAAAAAACACACACACAAACAAACAAACAAAAAACTATAGCTCAGATGCAGCTTCATTCAGTGTTTTAAAAAAATTACATTACAATTAGATAGGATTGTGCTGTCCATTTTTGAGTTTTTGTATCTAGTCCTGTTGCACAGTCTGTATCCCTTCAGCTAAAATTACCCATTATCTTACCCTGTTTCTAACTCCTGCTGGTCTCTGTTACCAATGACATATTCCAATTTTATTCTTGAATGTTGGTTCACATCAGTGGGACCATGCAGTATTTGTCCTTTAGTTTTTGGCTAGACTCACTCAGCATAATGTTCTCTAGGTCCATCCATGTTATTACATGATTCATAAGTTAATCCTGTCTTAAAGCTGCGTAATATTCCATCGTATGTATATACCACAGTTTGTTTAACCACTCGTCTGTTGATGGACATTTTGGCTGTTTCCATCTCTTTGCAATTGTAAATAATGCTGCTATAAACATTGGGGTGCAAATGTACGTTTGTGTCTTTGCCCTTAAGTCCTTTGAGTAGATACATAGCAATGGTATTGCTGGGTCATATGGCAATTCTATATTCAGTTTTTTGAGGAACTGCCAAACTGCCTTCCACAGCAGTTGCACCATTTGACATTCCCACCAACAGTGGATAAGTGTGCCTCTTTCTCTGCATCCTCTCCAGCACTTGTCATTTTCTGTTTTGTTGATAATGGCCATTCTGGTGGGTGTGAGATGATATCTCATTGTGGTTTTGATTTGCATTGCTCTAATGGCCAGGGATATTGAGCATCTCTTCATGTGCCTTTTGTCCATTTGTATTTCCTCTTCTGAGAAGTGTCTGTTCAAGTCTTTTTCCCATTTTGTAATTGTGCTGGCTGTCTTTTTGTTGTTGAGTTGAACAATCTCTTTATAAATTCTGGATACTAGACCTTTATCTGATATGTCATTTCCAAATATTGCCTCCCATTGTGTATGCTGTCTTTCTACTTTCTTGATGAAGTTCTTTGATGCACAAAGGTGTTTAATTTTGAGGAGCTCCCATTTATTTATTTCTTTCTTCAGTGCTCTTGCTTTAGGTTTAAGGTCTGTAAAAACGCCTCCAATTGTAAGTTTCATAAGATATCTCCCTACATTTTCCTCTAACTGTTTTATGGTCTTAGACATAATGTTTAGATCTTTGATCCATTTTGAGTTAACTTTTGTATAGGGTGTGAGATACAGGTCCTCTTTCATTCTTTTGCATATGGATATCCAGTTCTCTAGGCACCATTTATTGAAGAGACTGTTCTGTCCCAGGTGAGTTGGCTTGACTGCCTTATCAAAGACCAAATGTCCATAGATGAGAGGGTCTATATCTGAGCACTCTATTCGATTCCATTGGTCGATATATCTATCTTTATGCCAATACCATGCTGTTTTGACCACTGTGGCTTCATAAAATGCCTTAAAGTCTGGCAGCATGAGACCTCCAGCTTCGTTTTTTTTCCTCAAGATACTTTAAGCAATTCAGGGCACCCTGCCCTTCCAGATAAATTTGCTTATTGGTTTTTCTATTTCTGAAAAATAAGTTGTTGGGATTTTGATTGGTATTGCATTGAATCTGTAAATCAATTTACGTAGGATTGACATCTTAACTAGATTTATTCTTCCAATCCATGAACACAGTATGCCCTTCCATCTATTTAGGTCTTCTGTGATTTCTTTTAACAGTTTTTTTGTAGTTTTCTTTATATAGGTTTTTTTGTATCTTTAGTTAAATTTATTCCTAGGTATTTTATTCTTTTAGTTGCAATTGTAAATGGAATTCGTTTCTTGATTTCCCCCTCAGCTTGTTCATTGCTGGTGTATACAAATGCTACAGATTTTTGAATGTTGATCTTGTAACCTGCTACTTTGCTGTGCTCATTTATTACCTCTAGTAGTTTTGTTGTGGAGTTTTCCGGGTTTTCGACGTATAGTATCATATCATTTGCAAACAGGGATAGTTTTACTTCTTCCTTTCCAATTTTGATGCCTTGTATTTCTTTTTCTTGTCTAATTGCTCTGGCTAGAACCTCCAACACAATGTTGAATAATAGTGGTGATAATGGACATCCTTGTCTTGTTCCTGATCTTAGGGGGAAAGTTTTCAATTTTTCCCCATTGAGGATGATATTAGCTGTGGGTTTTTCATATATTCCCTCTATCATTTTAAGGAAGTTCCCTTGTATTCCTATCTTTTGAAGAGTTTTCAACAGGAAAGGATGTTGAGTCTTGTCAAATACCTTCTCTGCATCAACTGAGATGATCATGTGATTTTTCTGCTTTGATTTGTTGATATGGTGTATTACATTAATTGATTTTCTTAATGGAACCATCCTTGCATACCTGGGATGAATCCTACTTAGTCATAATGTATAATTCTTTTAATGTGTTGTTGATTTTGATTTGCTAAAATTTTGTTGAGGATTTTTGCATCTATATTCATTAGAGAGATTGGTCTGTAGTTTTCTTTTTTTATAATATCTTTGCCTGGTTTTGGTATGAAGGTGATGTTGGCTTAATAGAATGAATTAGGTAGTTTTCCCTCCACTTCGATTTTTTTGAAGAGTTTGAGGAGAGTTGGTACTAATTCTTTCTGGAATGTTTTGTAGAATTCTCATGTGAAGCCGTCTGGTCCTGGACTTTTCTTTTTAGGAAGCTTTTGAATGACTGATTCAATTTCTTTACTTGTGATTGGTTTGTTGAGGTCATCTATTTCTTCTTGAGTCAAAGTTGGTTGTTCACGTCTTTCTAGGAACCCGTCCATTTCATCTAAATTGTTGTATTTATTAGCATGAAGTTGTTCATAATATCCTGTTATTACCTCCTTTATTTCTGTGATGTCAGTGGTTATGTCTCCTCTTCCATTTCTGATCTTATTTATTTGCATCCTCTCTCTTCTTCTTTTTGTCAATCTTGCTAAGGACCCATCAATCTTATTGATTTTCTCATAGAACCAACTTCTGGTCTTATTGATTTTCTCTATTGTTTTCATGTTTTCAATTTCATTTATTTCTGCTCTAATCTTTGTTATTTCTTTCCTTTTGCTTGCTTTGGGTTAGTTTGCTGTTCTTTCTCCAATTCTTCCAAGTGGACAGTTAAGTCCTGAATTTTTGCCTTTTCTTCTTTTCTGACATAGGCATTTAGGGCAATAAATTTCCCTCCTAGCACTGCCTTTGCTGCATCCCATAGGTTTTGATATGTTGTGTTTTCGTTTCATTCACCTCGAGATATTTACTAATTTCTCTTGCAATTTCTTCCTTGACCAACTCATTGTTTAAGAGTGTGTTATTGAGCCTCCACGTATTTGTGAATTTTCTGGCACTCTGCCTATTATTGATTTCCAACTTTATTCCTTTATGATCCGAGAAAGTGTTGTGTATGATTTCAATCTTTTTAAATTTGTTAAGACTTGCTTTGTGACCCAGCATATAGTCTATCTTTGAGAATGATCCATAAGCACTTGAGAAAAAGGTGTATCCTGCTGTTGTGGGATGCAATGTCCTATAAATGTCTGTTAAGTCTAGCACATTTATTGTAATATTCAAGTTCTCTGTTTCTTTATTGATCCTCTGTCTAGATGTTCTGTCCATTGATGAGAGTGGGGAATTGAAGTCTCCAACTATTATGGTATATGTGTCTATTTCCCTTTTCAGTGTTTGCAGTGTATTCCTCACATATTTTGGGGCGTTCTGGTTTGGTGCATAAATATTTATGATTGTTATGTCTTCTTGTTTAATTGTTCCTTTTATTAGTAGATAGTGTCTTTCTTTGTCTCTAACTGTTTTACATTTGAAGTCTAATTTGTTGGATATTAGTTTAGCTACTCCTGCGCTTCTCTGGTTGTTAGTTGCATGAAATATCTTTTCCCAACCTTTCACTTTCAACCTATGTTTATCTTTGGGTCTAAGATGTGTTTCCTGTAGACAGCATATAGAAGGATCGTTTTTTAATCCATTCCACCAGTCTATGTCTTTTGATTGGGAAATTCAGTCCATTAACATTTAGTGTTATTACTGTTTGGATGTTTTCCTCTACCATTTTTGTCTTTTGTATTATATATATCATATCTGATTTTCCTTCTTTCTACACTCTTCTCCATACCTCTCTCTTCTGTCTTTTCGTATCTGACTCTAGTGCTCCCTTTAGTATTTCTTGCAGAACTGGTCTCTGGGTCACACATTCTCTCAGTGACTTTTTGTCTGAGAATGTTTTAATTTCTCCCTCATTTTTGAAGGGCAATTTTGCTGGATACAGGAGTCTTGGTTGGCAGTTTTTCTCTTTTAGTAATTTAAATATATCATCCCACTGTCTTCTAGCCTCCATGGTTTCTGCTGAGAAACCTACACATAGTCTTACTGGGTTTCCCTTGTATGTGATGGATTGTTTTTCTCTTGCTGCTTTCAAGATCCTCTCTTTCTCTTTGACCTCTGACATTCTAACTAGTAAGTGTCTTGGAGAATACCTATTTGGGTCTATTCTCTTTGGGGTGTGCTGCACTTCTTGGATCTGTAATTTTAGGTCTTTCATAAGAGTTGGGAAATTTTCAGTGATAATTTCTTCCATTAGCTTTTCTCCTCCTTTTCCCTTCTCTTCTCCTTCTGGGATGCCCACAACACGTATATTTGCACACTTCATATTATCATTAAGTTCCCTGATCCCCTGCTCAAATTATAGAATCCCTATAGTTTCTGTTTCTTTTTGGAATTCAGATGTTCCATCCTCCAAATCACTAATTCTATCTTCTGTCTCTTTAAATCTACCATTGTAGGTATCCATTGTTTTTTCCATCTTTTCTACTTTGTCCTTCAATCCCATAAGTTCTGTGATTTGTTTTTTCAGACTTTCTATTTCTTCTTTTTTTCAGCCCATGTCTTCTTCATGTCCTCCCTCAATTTATTGATTTGGTTTTTGAAGAGGTTTTCTATTTCTGTTCGTATATTCAGAATTAGTTGTCTCAGCTCCTGTATCTCATTTGAACTATTGTTTTTTTCCTTTGACTGGGCCATATCTTCAATTTTCTTAGCATGATCCATTATTTTCTGCTGGCATCTGGACATTTAATTACCTTAATTAGTTTATTCTGGAGATTGCTTTCACTTATCTTACCTAGGGTTTTCTTGCTAGATGAGTTTGTTGTCTATCTGTTCATTGACCTTCAGTTCAATTTTTTCTGAACCTCTAGCTTAGGTTTTGTTTAACAGAGGGTAATTTTCAGTTCTTGTTTACTTGTTTCTTGTCCTCCTTGTATTGTGCCTTTTCCCTCTCCACCCTTAGGAGGGTCTACATAGGTATTACAGACTCCAACCAGGTTTTCCCGGACTAAGCTGGCCTCCTTTTGGGGGGAAGGAATCACCTGTGTCAGTTTTCCCTGAGTGTGAGACTCAGCAGGTTGAAAGACTTTCCTGTGAAATCTCTGGGCTCTGTTTTTCTTGTCTTGCCCAGTACGTGGTGCTTGTTTGTCTGCAGGTCCCACCAGCAAAAGATGTTGTGGTTCCTTTAACTTTGGAAGGCTCTCCTTGCTGGAGGCTTGGTGGAGACAGAGGAAAGGTTGTAGGCTTGTTTTAATGGCTTCAAATTGCAAAGCCCTGGGGTCTGAATTCCTTGAGAGAAGGATTCCACCTGAGTTGTGTTTCACCCCTCCCATAGGGATGGTTCAGGTGGGAGACAGCCCTGAAAGCAGCCTGTTTCTGCGTTTGGTGCAGTTGCAAAATGTGTAATCTCGCCGCTGAATCCAGAGGTAGCCAAGCCTCCATAGAAACAGCCTCAGAAGGCTCCATTTCATCCCCTTTCCTCTTTTTCTGTTAGCCCAATAGGCGACCTCAGCCTTGACCAGTTTTGCGTGAGCTGGGCAAAATAAAATAGCTGACTATTTGTAGTAGTCAGAATTTGTTTATTAATGCCATTATTGGTGTTTGGTTGGATTCAGTCTCTGCTACTATTAGAGTTTCTTTCATTTCCTTCTGGGAAGTTGCCTGTGGGGGAGGCGCACCAGGCACCAGCCGCTGCAGCTTGGAGAAGTGCGTACAGCTTGGGGAAGTGCGAATGGCTTGGGGAACTCACTCACAGCCAGTCCAGCTGGTCCAGACTGGGGTATGCTGTGTGTCTAGTCACTGTCGTGGCTCCAGGAGCTGTTCTGTACTGTTTCTGGTTATTTAGTAGTTGCTCTGCAGGACGTACTAAAAACATGTGCACATTACTAAGCCACCATCTTGGCCCCTGCTAATATAATTTTTAATGAAGATTTATTTTAAATTCTAGTGATGATAACCCCATCAATTTGTTAACATAAGTTTTGTCAGGTTTCCTATTGTAAATTTAATATGTTTCCCTTTCCTTACTATATTTTTAGAAAGAACTCACTCTGATCAGCCCAAACTCAAGCAGGGAGAAGAGAGTCTGGGAAGACAAGGGACACAATCTATGTGGACATAATCTCCATTGTTCATTTATTAAATTACTTATTCACCTTAGGATGGACTTATCCACACTTGCTTTATCCTTCAAATTATAATATAATACTATACTACTTATTTTATGCTTCAAAATTTTCTGTTTTGTCCATTCAGAATATTTCACATTGGAACCTGGGTCCCTTTGATATAAACCCAATCTTTTGGTTTTTGGGCAGTTCCTCTTTTTTTGGCATTACAATATGTTTTAGGCTGATTTTTACTTTTTGTGCTCCAGACATGTAATCATCCTTTTCTCTAGGGAACCTTTCATTAGACAATGGTATTAGAAATAAATTACTGGTTCTGAATGCATTCCATTTTACTGGCTGTCACTGATCTTAGGCCCTCTAAGCCAACAGAGCTTTGAAATATGCATTTGCATTAATTGTATCATTTTTTATGGATCTAAACATCTTTGTTTGTATATGCATTCATCCTGATATCTCTGACTCTAATCCAGTACCATAAGTTTCTTCCTATCCTTTCCTCCATTCCTTATTTGCACATATCTATATTTATCAAGCATAATTACTTTGTATGCTTTCAAGGATATCTGTATGCCAAATAAGGCAAATTTAGAAGTACATTGAGAAAATATTAATTGTATGACTTTGTCCTTTAAAATTCCACTTTAACTTAAAGTGGGATAAAAATCTCCAAAGACTATCATGAATTACCTCATCCAGTAGCCAATACAGATACTTATTAATATATCTATGCCATATATTCCCATTACTCCTTACCTCAATTTGAGTTCTGCTGTTGGGGTATTTATAAAGACCATCCCACTGTTTTTCTCCTCCTAATTAATCTAAGGTGTCTTTCTTTGCAAAGATCACTGAGTTAAAAAACAGATAAGAGACAATATAGAAAGTTCCTGTGCATAAAATACATGAACTTTTGTATTAGCTCCCTTTTCTAGTTTGCTAACTGCCAGAATGCAACACACCAGAGATGGATTAGCTTTTAATAAAAGGGGATTTATTTCATTAGTTCTTCAGAAGAAAGACAGCTAACTTACATCTGATGTTCTTTCTTATGTGGGAAGGCTCAGGGTAATCTCTGCTGGCCTTCTCTCCAGGCCTCTGGGTTCCAACAACTTTCCCTGGGGTGATTACTTTCTGCATCGCCAAGGTCTTGGATCAGCTGTGAGTGCTGAGATGAGGTATGCTGAGCTGCTTGGACTGTGCTACATTGTGCTCTCTCATTTAAGCACAAGCCAATTAAATTAAACATCATTCATTGCAGCAAGCATGCCTCCTAGCTGGCTGCAAATGGAATCAGCAACAGATGAGGTTCACGTACCATTGGCTCATGTCTGCAGCAAGAAAACTAGGTGTGTTCACCCAGCCAAGTTGACCCCTGAATCTAATTACCAGACTCCCGGTGCTTTCTTTCCTTTCCCATGGGCCCTAGAGAACAGATGTCACCCTATCAGTAAAACAGTAAATTTTACAGTGAGGAAAACAGCAGAGTTGTCAGAAGTTATGCCCAGTAAGATAAACAGCCTTATCATTAGAAGTTATGCCCAAGAGGAAAACATACAGTGTGTAGAGGCTTGATAGGCCACTTTGTCATTCTCAATTGAATCCATACAGTGAGCCATGCTGAGCTGTGCCTCAACCCCATGTGCTTTGTTCAAATTTCAAAAAACATTGCCCTGTCCTCTGGTTAGTGTGGGCCACCAAACCAAGGAATTACTGTCGCTCCTCTTGCCACTGAGGATGGGGACCCCATATAAACCCCCATTAAATCTCTACCTTAGTCTCCAAGCTGGGACTTTTCTGCATTGTTTTATGGTCTCTTGTATCTCTTGTACTTGGTAAAAGGCTAACATCACAGAAGCATTCTTCTTACTCAGAAAAACATGAGGCTGCTTCTACAACAGCACCACTAGCCTCTCAACTTGGCAGGTGTTTAAAGCTACAGGTTTTTCACATCAGAAAATTTGTTATTTTTGTGATATATCAGTATGACAAAAAGTTTTGTTTCTGTATAATCTAAAGATTTTTAAAATACCGTGACCTGATTTAGATGAAATCTAAAATTCTAATCTATGGAGAAAATAATTGCAAACAATTTTTAGCATATATTAAATGTTTATGCCTAATATATTTTTAAAATTACCTAACCCAGAAAAGACCTATATGGAATGCTTATAACATTAAAGTGAAGTTTACAAAGGTGGAAATAACTGAAAACATTTAACAACTGATTGATGATGTATTAGTCAGCACTGTCAGGACTCCCAAAGAGATAAAGAGATACATCCCTGTGAAAATGATGAGAGATAGTTGTAGAAACGAAGCAACACCACCATGAGGATCGACAATTTTGCATTCTGTAGGGCAGTCTGAAATTTGAAACTTGATGAAAGTGATGTTGAATTCCCAAGGAGACCCTGGATGCTTCAAGCAGACATAGTAATTACTCTTTCTGACTGCTGAAATCCTCAGTTCTCATTTTAAGCTTTCCAACTGATTGTATAAGGTGACTCCTCTCATCTCTGATTGTAGACATAATCAGGGGTAAGTGCAATTAACAGAGTAATGGTTTAATTCCATCTGAACTCTCACAATAACAATAAAGGTGTTTGCTTGACTGAACAATTGGAAATCAAAATCTAGCCAAGTTGATGTGTGAATTTAACCATCATAGTATAAACTGATCTATTTCCATACAAAGGATCCATACTCAGCAATAAAAAGAAACAAATGAATGATATATGCAACACCATGGGTGAACATAAAAGTTATTTTTCTGAGTGAAAGAAATAAGTTTCAGTATATCATATACTATATGATTGTATTTATATGACATTCCAAAAAAGCTAAAGACATGGAGAAAGAAATCTTATCAAAGTTTTCCAAAGTACAATGTAAGGGAAAGGTATTGATTTCAAAGAGAACACAAATCTTTGGAGTACTGAAAAAGCTCTACCTAACTACTGGTTGTAGTTACATGACTATATACATTTGTCAAAACTAATAGAACGGTCAAAAATTCTCTGGGTGAATTTTCCTTATATAAATTATATCTCAGTAAACCATACTTCTATAAAGATTGTTACATAATTGAATCAAATTGTTTAGAAACAGCATATTTAGCATAACACATAACAAAATAAACAGACTTCTCTTTACTCGAATTTTTACATAGGCTAATTCATTAAATTTAATGTGCCATTATTTATGAGACACTAATTTTATCTTACTTTCTGTTTGTTAAGGTCCAGTGAGGAAAGAGAATCCACTCTGGGTGTTTTATTCACAAGAAATATTGAGGCAATTAGTCCCACCTCGAAGCTACTCTTCACACACACACTTCCCATCCCAGTGCTAAAGGGATGACATGGGAGAGGTTGAGTTACCTGAGCCCAGCATCCATGACCATTAACAGGGGAGGGTCTCCCACCTTGATATCTCTTCCCCCTCCAATCACTGTCAGTGTCTCCTGGTACATTAATTGACAAAGGGCTGTGGGGGTCTGTGGAATACCTGACCATGTGTTGTAGTTTACTAGCTGCCAGAATGCAATATACCAGAAATGGAACAGCTTTAAAAATGGGGAATTTAACACGTTGTTAGTTTACAGTTCTAAGACTAGAAAAAGTCCCAATTAAAATGTCTAATCAAAGGTATCCAGGGATATATAGCATGGTTCAAGGAGGCCAGTGAAATTCAGGGTTTCTCTCTCAGGTGAGAAGCACATGGTGAACACAGTCAGGGCTTCTCTCTCATCTGGAAGGGCACATGGTGAACATGGCATCATCTGCTAGCTTTCTCTCCTGACTTCATGTTTTATGAAGCTTTGTGAGAGGTATTTTCCTTCTTCATCTCCAATTTTCACTGGCTGGTGGAGTCTGCTTCTTGTAGCTACATAATTCTGCTCTCTCAGAAACTCTCCCATTCTCCAAAATATTTCCTCTTTTATAGGACTCCAGTAAACTAATCAAGACCCACCCAAATAGGGAAATACACATCTCCACCTAATCCATATTAACAACCACTCTTCATTGAGTCATATCTCCAGGGAGATGATATAATTACATATTCAAAAAGAAATATTGAAGAGGGATTATTCTGCATTTATGAAATAGGATTTTGATTATAAAGTGGCTTTTCTAGTGTAAATACATCCTTTCAAACCAGCACACCATGTTTCTACAGCAGACCAGGTAACAGGTGGTCTGTAAGTCTGACAGCTTATAGGCAAAGGATGTGCAGATCTTTTAAAAGAGGGAAAGAGTCAAAGAAAGTCCCCAGGTGGGCAAGTTGGGCGAGATCAAAGACCAAACCATTGAGCATTGTCTCACGTGAGGTCCATGACTGTCCCATGGGGAAGTGTCACCCATTCTCTGTCCCAGTAACTCCTGGCGCTGCAGTTCCTTCCTACAATTCTGCACTCAGGGAATACACTGCATGTGCAGTGAGACCACAATTTTGTCATGAACTATAGAAGAGCAGAATACTGTCTTTCTCTTTTTGATGGTACTATTTCTTCAATTGTCAGTCAAATACACAGGAAAAGTGATATTTACCAGCATGAAGAAGAGCCAACACATGGATATGGAGGGGCAAACGTACTTGGCCATGTCATTTATATTTTCGGAGCCAGAAGACATTGCACAGGAATAGGAGATGTGGGCTATATCTCCCCAGGTGAGTAGAGCTTAAAGTGAAATCTCCCAAGTACATTTGCCAGTTCCATGTTCCATTAGTGCCCATGAAGAAAGAATTGCTTAAAATTTGTCTTTAATTAACAGCTTTACAATAGTTGAATGTTTAACATTTAAAGAGTCTCTTTTTTTTGGCATCGGCAGGCACCGGAAATCAAACTAAAGAGTATTTTTAATGAGTGAATCACTGCTATGAAGACTGTACATGCGATAATGTCCTTATTTTTCACAAATCTTTCTGGTAGTAACTACTATTGTTTTTGGAAAGCATTGTATCATTTAACTATCCATTCACCTAGTCCTTACTATTGTTTTATTATAAAGACCATGAGAACTTAGGCACAGGGAGGTTTGTCTATGTTCACGTGCTGGCTAAGGGCAAAGTGGAGACCTGAATTTGTCATGGCAGTTGGCCCACATGCTCTACTAACAAAACTAGTTAACTGTGTTCTTGCAGTAACACAGATGTTGGTTGAGTTCTGTTTCTATGCTTTTTAATTTGACTTTACACTGGTGACATCATACTTTACCATTTTGGTGGTAGCAAACTTCCAGTAATGTATATAAATTCAATCCAGAGGCCTAACTTAAGTATAAATAAAGCTTTAAAGATCTTAGTAAAATGTAGATGCCCTGCTTATAGAACAAAGTACTACAGGAACCTGTCCCATGAACAAAGTAGATTTCAGAAAGCAAGATTATGCCAATATCAGGATGGCATTAGAAAGACTCATTTGTTTTTATGCCAGGAGCAAAGAAATGGCAGTACCTTTCTCAGAATTGTTCAACAATCAATATCACACCCTAAACTATAGAACCTAAAACTCTAAAATGTAAAAAAGAAAAAAAAACAGCAGTATAAGCTAGAAACCAAATGTCAGTCTTTGCAATTCATATATTCATCAGTTAACTAATAAATGAGTTAAAATTACTTGCAATGAGATGAGACTACTATTAAAACCTTAAGACACATATGGAAAATTAAATATACAAGTCATGGGATTTGTGCATTTTAAAATCAAAGTGGTGTATTTAGGGTTGATATTGGAATATTTTAAAACAGAGAAAATGTTACAAGGAAGATATGAACATGACAACTGCTGTATGAAGTCCATAATTATAAACTTTCCTTTTCCTTAAATGTTTCTTCCCTAATTCAATAGGGAAAACAGTCTCCCCATAATTCACAGACCACATGTGTTTTCAGCAGAGACACAATTACTGTCTTCAATAAGTACTTTGTACAGTCACAGTTAGAGAAAACATTTCCATCCCACCAGTTGTCATTCACATAAACTGTTTCTACAATGGATTAAATGATGTTAGAAGATTCATCTGACATTACATTGCATGCATGAATGTGTTATATGTTCTTCTCTAGTGATCATGAATCTTTTTTCTGTTTCCTGTAGTGATAATGGTGGCACAATAGTAGATATACTTCAGAACTGCCACATTTAAGAATCTATAAGGTCAGATTATCTTATTCTTGGATTACACACCAAGACTCACTGTACTGAGGACGACACCACATCTCATTAGGAGCCCTCAGGGGTTGGTATCAAGTCTGGGGCCCCCATCTCTCTATACCTTCTCAGCTCAGGCTTCAGGAATGATTCTTCTCTCCCTGTGACTTTGACACTGATCAGTTCCAACCCCAGTAGATTCCATTTTCTCCAATATGGTTTTCTTACAAAGATTCCTCATATGACTTCTTTCTTTACAGAGTCTCCTTGGATTGATATACAAAATATTCACCCTGCTCCTTTCTGGGCCCAAGCCAGTGGGCTCAATGGGACAGTCATGAGAGCCAGGCAAGTGTCATAAGAGCAGCATGATGATGACATAAGGGTTTGTGGCTCCGTATCTCACCTACCCACATAACTGTAATTAACATTTCACCTGTAGCAGCAATGAGACTGCAGAATTATGGATCTGAAGATATTTCTGAAAAAAATTTCTCCCAGTTACTAATTACTAGAAAAACATTACCAACCCCTAATGAGCTACTTCAAAGACAATTTGGAGAGTTTGGGAGAGGGTTATTTTTTTTACACTTGTGCCCTGGAGGCTGAGAGAGTCTCATATGGAGGTTGCAAGTAATGCTGAGGTCTGGTTGTGAGGGACAGGCAGCAAGGTAGGTGCATCTCACTGCAGGCCCTGCTTCTCTGAGATGTCCCTTCATGCAGCATAGAGCTCTTTCCAAATCCTCAGTACACTCAGCTTCATCATATTTTATGACCAGAGAAATGGAATCAGGCCATATACCTGGGAAGTATTTGTAAAGTGATACAAGTAAAAGGAAGAACATGATGCCCATTATTTGTATTAAAAAGTTAGGAACTCATCTGAACAGCTCAATACCAATTAATTTTTATTCATTCGCACACATTTTTTGGAAAATGTACTTTCCCATTTTCTCTCCCCCAATAGTGATAAGAAATATAAATAGAACAATATCCATGGACATATAAAAGTTTATGGATCCCTCAAAACTAAGAGAACAAAGATCAGATGGCTTAACAGGCAGAGTCTACTTTTATCAACTATCAGATAAGCCAATGCTGCTACTCAATTCATGGGCACTGAGTAGTTACCACAGTTCTCTACACTCACAGACACACACACACACACACACACATTTGTTTAACTGTCAGTAGTGAACACTAGTTGACTATGTAATTTGTTAAGACATTTAAAATAATAGTTCCAATTAGGTTTTGGTTTTTCATCAACCACAAAATCTACAATTTGATCCATGTTTACTATCTAATGATCCTGATATCCTAGTCAGGGATGAGAACCATAGTGTTGGACAAGCCCTACTTCTCATGTGAACACACACACAGTTACCCATTTACACACAGATGAAACACATGTGCATGTGCACCCACACAACCAAATGCATAGTCACATACCCTCACATAATTTTCCATGTACACACTCATGTACACATTCTGTAGCAACTCTTACACTCATTCACACAAACACACATGCATTTATACACACTCACTACAGCCCACATTGATGCAAACTTATACAGTCCTACCCATATTCATAAAATCACACGCACAAAGTCATCCTATGCATATATATTTTGATGATGTGTCCTTTTTGGGAGAAATAATGGTATCTTCAGCCTTATAGATGATGTAAAGGGTCCATTCTACCCATTGTTCTCCTTCTAACTGTGCAATGACCCAAAGAGCAATAAGTGCACTGTTTTACATTTATTAGTGCTGACCATGTACATTTTAAGTCTAAGAACATGGTAGAAAATATGGAGTGTTAGGGGAGTGATAGTGTGAGGGTGTGGGATAGGGTGAAGTAAAGATGAAGACATAGGAAAAGGGCATATAGGAATCAGATGAGGGATCAGAGAGCCTGAAGACCTGAGGGGCATTGAGATCTCAGTGGCAGAGGGTGGACAGAGGGTAAAATGCAGTACCTCATTAAAGAGGAAGAGGGGTTAAAGTGAACCACTAGATTTAAGGGAACAATGAAGAAATGTGTGCAGGAAATTTAATGGCATGATGAATATTGGATTATGAGGATAAAATGGTAGTGGGGAACATGGGGATTAAGAGGATGGTGATGGTGGGAAGGTAATAGATGGAGGAATGTAAAAAAGGCAGGGTAAGTAAAAGTCATAAGGACTTTCACGTCTATCAGAGGTTAAAGAACATGTTGGGGAAACAGATAACAGGGGGTTATGCAGGTACTGGAAAAGATGGAGGGTGAGAAGGGAGATGAATTTTGAGGAATAAATGTGCCCAAGAAAGTAGGAAAGAAAAATGGGAGGAGGACAGTGAGGTGAGCTTGGGAGAAAGGTGGGAATGATTGGGATAGAGGGCACTGGAGTAAAAGGCAGGGGCTACAGGGTTAGAGCACCCTTCCCTGAAGGTCCAAATGAAATTCTGGAAATGCCTCATAAGGCCAGAATTTCTGAGACTGCCAGAATTGTCCCTCAGTAATTTTTATCCATGATTAAGAGCAGTGCTCAGGGATGTCAGAAATTAATTCCTAATCTTAAAATGATCCAAAGATTTATATAATGCATTTAAAATTCTAACTGGAGCTTAGTACAAAAAAAAGTCATGCAGTTTTGAATATATTCCTCCTTAACATTTACAGGTCTCTTGATCACCTAAACTTGTATTATATCTACTAGATATTTGTATGATAAAAATTGATAATTTTGATAAAAAATGTGTTTGCATTTAAAGAAAATATGTCTTTATTCTGACAAGACTTATTTTGACAGTAATCATGTTATGTAGGTTGTCAGCTTAGGGACAGTTTCCAAGATCGTTTTTGTAACATAAATATGTAAGGCATACATGATGTGTTTTATTAAGGAAACAGAGTTTAGTATTGTCCTAAATTAAAATGCCTGGTTGTTAAAGAATGAATGAGATGGAAACGTTATAAAGATAGCCACAGCACTTCTAGGTTGGAGGAAGGATGGTGACAACTTTGGATGTTTGCAGGAGAAGCCTTTCAAACTCACATAATTTGAATTGTGAATAAGAACATCCATCTGACGAACCTAGAGATTACTTCCAGGTAAAAACAACTAAAATTTGTTTATTGGAGTAAAATAGAATGTAAATCTAGCATATGTGAAATACACATTCCAGTTTTGGACAAGTAAAAGAAAAAAGTATTCTGTATATGAGGAAAGACAGCAGAAGCTTTCCAGTGAAAGCTTCTATATTAGGGTTCTCTAGAGAAACAGAATCAACAGGGAACACTCACAAATACAAAATTTATAAAAGTGTCTCACATGACTGTGGGAATGCAGAGTCCAAAATCCAAAGGGCAGGCTGTGAAGCCGAAGATTCTGATGGAAGGTCTGGAGAAACTCCACAGGAGAGGCTCACCATCTGAAGAAGGAAGGAAGCCTGTCTCTTCTGAATCCTCCTTAAAAAGCTTCCAGTGATTAGCTTAAGCATCACTCACTGCAAAAGACACTCCCCTTTGGCTGACCACAAATGGAATCAGCTGTGGATGCAGCTGACATGCTCATGATTCAATTCTATGAAACGACCTCATCAAAACAGATGAGCCAGCACTTGCCCAACCAAACAAACAGATACCACCACTTAGTCAAGTATACCCATGAATCTGACCATGACAGCTTCAGAGACTTTCCCTTGCAAATATACATTCTCAAATGACCAAGAGCAAAGAAAAGAGAAAACATTTCCAGAAACTCATTTTTTCTCCTTTGAAAAAATTGAGAATCTGTGATGAAAATGCCATTTCCATCTCCAAACATAATAAAAAAGAAAAGAAATAGTGCTTATAGGGTACATGATGAAGCAGTTGTCGTGTATTTCCTTTCGGAAATGTTGATAACATGCTAAGAAAAAAATTTCAAAAGAATATCAATGTTTATGTAGATATGAGCAAAGAAAAGTCAGCAAAAATGTCTGGGGCAGAAGACTTACATTCAGACACTAAGCCTTGTAAAAATGGGCCAGAAGAACTGCATAATGAAATTAGGGGGAAAGAATTTTTAAAGGCAAAGAAAGAATTATCTTCTGATGTACAAGAAGACCCATATGAAAGCACCGACTTGCCCCTGGTGGTATTACATGAACAGAATTCTCCACTCTCTGTGAACCTAGAAGATGAAATTACAGACCTACTAGTATCTTCTGATAAAAACAAATTTAAGTAAAAATGAAAAAAAAATTCATAGAACCAGGAATTTGAACACTGACTATACCTGAGAGACCTGAGAATGGGGGTACTTGTGTAACCTCAAAAAACAGAAATCATGGGTGAAATGAGTAGTACAGAAAATAGAGATGCACTTAAATAGATGACTTAGGATGGTTTAAAGGATTTAAATAACAGATGTGTCTCTATTAAATTTGTCCTGTTTTGGTAAAAGGTAATAAGTCATTGGAGAAAAACATGCAAGAGTTTCTAAACCTGAGAGGAACTGAGAATGCAGACAAGATGCTGTATACTGACAGATACATAGAGGAAAAATTGATAATCACCATCTAAAAAAGAAAGTACTCATTTAAATTACACACTGATAAGGGCATTGCTCAACCATTAAACAAGAATGCTATAGCACAAAGAAGCGATTTGATATTAATAATCTAAAAGGAGGTTTGAATGGAAATGTTTGTAAAAATGTTTGAGATATGGTGCTCAAAGTAGTCTCTATGTTGTCCTGAAATTCTCAGAAATCAGCAAAAAATTCATAGTACTTAGACTAAGACACAAACTCAGAAATTAATCAAGGTCATTGAAGAAGTGATTTTAAAGAAAATGTCTCTCCATGAGTTAAAGGTTGTGGATACTAAGTTCCTAGAAATTCCTGAAAGCTGAGTATAAATTGTTTGGAAAAAGCTCTACAAGAGCATGTCATGGGTAGAAGTAGAAGCTAAAGTGGAAACAAATTGCAGGCAGTGGAAACCAAGTGGACTGAAATCCTAACTAAGAGAATGGCCAATGTCAGGATGTACACATGGAGACAATGCCGTACAGCTAAAAGCAGCATTATTGAGAGATTTTGTGGAATAAATGTCACCAGTGCTGATGGGATAGCCTAGAAAGAGATTGCTAAGGCCAAAGTTGATATTCCCCCATCTTATGTTCAAAATAAATTTCATAAGCTGTGTTATCTTTGTTCTCTTTGGCAGAAAAAGGCTTTTCCAGATACTGTAGACTGCCTTTATGAGACTAGTCTGCATTTGCTTAAGAAAAAGTTAGTTAGAAAAGAAGTTGGAGAAAGAAGGCACTGAAACCGAGGCTCCTGCCCACCAAAGGAAGATTTCTTTTTTATTTTATGGTAAAGACTACAGTGAGGGAGAAGACAAAGATGAAAAAAGTTAAGGAGAGGGTATTATTTTCTTGTTCTGACTCCGTAGTTTGGTTGCAATTATATACATATACATGTGTCAGGAAAGCTACTTTCACTATTGATATTTATTAAATAATGTACAATGGCTACAGGAAATTTTGAAAAAGATAATTCATTTTGTGTGGAATTGAAACTTTATTAATGCATTCATATGAAAGTGTGTTTGAATGTGAAAAGAAAGAGAAGCCTATACAAAAACACCCTCAAGTTCTTCTAATTGCATCAGAGGTTAGTATTCAAATGTCCTACTATTGTCAAAATGGAAGTTGAAGGAAGAATATTAAAATATTACTCTTAAAAACAGTCCATAGTTGGCAAAAGATAAATTTTTTCCCTTACATCATTCTATTACTAGTTTCGTGTGTTAGTAGTTTATATTTTTCTAGTTCATAAAGATTATTTTTATGTATCAGTATATTTAATTGCCATCATCATCCACCATAGGGTTCACTATGTTAGAGTCTCATCTTTTACCCTCGAGCTTTCCTTTTAGTTCCACATTAGACTTTAAACTTCCCCTTTCAACCACACAGTCTTAATTCAGTACTGTTGATTATATTCAACATCATAATGTGTTACCATTACCTCTGTACATGTCCAAACACTTAAATTCAACCTATTAAACGTTCTGCATGTATTAAACATCTGCTCTCCAGTTTCAAAATAAGTTAATCTAGGACAAAACATTAAAATTCCTAAGTACATATGCACAGCACCATATGTTTTCAATCAGTCGCCCATCCTCTGAGACTATGTTAGATGTGACTGGGGTAAAACTGCTACTTTGCTCATATCAAGTGCTGGGTCAAGTGATCCATTTGGGTTCTGATCATGAGAAGACCATCCTTTCTTTT
The DNA here is from genome assembly GCF_023851605.1 of Tamandua tetradactyla. NCBI lineage: Eukaryota > Metazoa > Chordata > Mammalia > Pilosa > Myrmecophagidae > Tamandua > Tamandua tetradactyla. The sequence continues at coordinate 7,617,127 of NC_135342.1, forward strand.
TGTATTTTGGCTGAATAGACCACGTAAATGCTTCTCATTAGGAAAATTCCAACAATGACTCAAAAACAACTTCCATAAACCAAAAATTGAACACTGCTTGTGAACCTCAGGCCCTGGTCTTCCACAATCACAGTTAGGATGGTCTGGATGGTCAAGGGCACAAAGGTGTTGATTCCAAACACCCACGTGTAGCACTCAATGTTGAAATTTGCAGCAATCTGAAATGCTGCTATGGTTATAAGAAATCTGTGAATATCAAACGATGTGCCTGGCACACCCAAGTATTAGTTATGTAATGCATGAGAAATAAAGAATCCACATCTGCTGCTGAGAAGATCCCCAATGCCAACTTTCCCAAAAGATTCCAGCTGACTGTCACATAGACTCCTGCAAAGGCTGTCAGGGCCCCTCCAAATGTTGAAAGGGCTTCCATGGCTGCATTATATATTATATTACAATGAGATGGTGGCTTGTAGTCCCACAGGATTTGAACATACTTCAAGAACTCGTTAAAACCTGCTATGGATAAAGCCAACCAGAGGGACCAGTAAAAAGATCCTTTGAGGGGTAGCACTCCCTGAAACCTTGGAACAACTATGTAAAAACTCCCAAAGCTACATGTATTAATTAGGGTTCTCCAGAGAAACAGAATCAACAGGGAACACCGGCATAAATAGAATTTATGAAAGTGTCTCATGTGGCTGTGGGAATGCAGATTCCAAAATCCACAGGGCAGGCTGTGAAGCCATAGATTCCAATGGAGGGTCTGGATGAACTCCACAGGAGAAGCTCACTGGCCAAAGCAGGAAGGAAGAGTCTGTCTGTTCTGAATTCTCCTTCAAAGGCTTCCAGTGATTAGATTGAGCATCACTCATTGCAGAAGACACTCCCCTTTGGCTGACCACAAATGGAATCAGCTGTGGATGCAGCTGGCATGATTATGATTTAATTCTATGAAATGTTCTCATTGCAACACACAGGCCAGCACTTAGCCAACCAGACAAACGGGTACCACCACCTGGCCAAGTTGACACATGAACCTGACCATGACACCATATTTTTTGGCTTTGGGCTGTTCAAGTGGCCATCATCCATAGGTCCTGAGATGTTGAAAGGCACTTGGCACACTGGTTGGTGATCCTGATGAGGCTCTTCTAATACAGCATATTTTCCTGATGACTTTTGAGTAATTTCTTCACTGGGTTTTGAATGAAAGAACATGCTCTTGTGCATTGGTAGAAAAAGGCAGAAAAGGAAGGTCACAGAATCAGCTGCCAAGAAAATGATGTTGAGGTAAAAGTATGTTAGGTTTGCCAGGGATACCAGGGGCTGGGGCAGCATGAAGGCCACTATGTAGGCCACCCACCCATGTCATTCTCCTACAGTAGCTGCTCACTTTCTGGTAATGTTCTGAGCTGACCGCTCTGTATATGTAGGCATAGTCAGTCACCTCGGTGGTGGAGACTAAGCCATAGGTAACCTCCAGCACCTGCATGGCTCTTGATCTTTGACCAAATATGAGCAGCACCCAGGTCACAATGAAGCTGATGCCCTGTAAAATGACAACTGGCTTGTAGCAGACATAATCAGTGAGGATGTGCACAAAGATTGGCAGTGCCAGGTAAGAGTATGTCTGAATAAGAAGGATGTATTTTGTGATTTCACTGAGGCTCATACTTTTGTTTAGTCCTAATAAATAAGGCACAACAACAGTTCTGATGGTTTCATCATGGAGAAAAATCCAAATAAACAGAGAATTACTATGGGTAAAACCCAGTAATGACTCGGTGATGTTTGGCCATCATCCATCTGGTTAAACTTATCTCAAGTCTATCTGTTATTTATTTATTTATTTTTATTTTTATTTTTATTTTTATTTTTTGCCTGGGCAGGCACCAGGAATTGAACCCAGGTATCCAGCATGGCAGATAAGAACTCTGTCTGCTGACCCACCATGGCCCACTGTCTATCTGTTTTCATTTCTTTCTGCACCAAGTATCACTGATATTTCTTTGCCCTCCAGGATCTACAATTTACATTTACTATTTTGGGAGGTAGGACAATTTACATTTGCTGTTTTTTTTTTTTTTTTTTTTTTTTTTTTTGCATGGGCAGGCACTGGGAATTGAACCTGGTTCTCTGGCATGGCAGGCAAGAACTCTGCCACTGAGCCACTATCCCTCAGCCCTACATTTACTTTTAAAATCTTTTATTGAAATTTTGATGAAAGAAGGGAGGAAAGTATAGTTTTACAGTAACTTCTAATCCTGTTTAACCGTGGCCCAAACCTCCAGAAAACGTTTAACTTTTAACATCATAAATCAAATGCTATATAACACCGCCCTTTTTTTTCTACTTCAAATTTGTACTGCCTCATGACATGGTGGAGAATATCCCTTGGGGATTTTGGAGAGCCTTGTTACCATCATTTTTTTCTGAGGGAATTGAATGTGTGCCCTGGAGATGGCAAAAACCCAGAGTTATGCTCCAATGCTTGGAGAGGGTAAAGCCAAGAAAAAGGTGGTCTCCACAAAGTTCCCCAAGATTGCATTTTGGAGAGAACAGGGCATCTGCATATACCCTTAGAAAGGGTGGGAGTGCCGTTTTCTAAAGCCATGAGGATAAATGACTCTCAGTCTGTGAAATCTAATGAAATTTACCCTATATGTTTTCAGAACTATTTGAGGCCTGTGACCCCTTGGTCCTTCCAATTTCTCCTCATGGAAATGGAAATGTATATTTTACAACTGTCCTCCTTTGTATGTTGACAGTAGAGAATGTGTTCTGAGTTTTACATGTCCACAGGCAGAGAATTTTGCCTTAGGACAGATCATGCCTTTGCTGACTTTGATGATATTTTGTAGTTTCTGACTTTATATTTGCAGTTTTACTGAAATGGTTTAAGACTTTCTTGTATTTTAATGAATGAATGTATTTTGTATATAGAAAGAACATCTCTTTTTTTGGGTCCAGAGGGTGGAATACACTGAATTGAAACCATTATGAACCCCCCAAAAGCCAGTTCTTTGAACTTCATTCAGTATTTATGGGTGGAAGATTTTTGTTGTTTCTATGGATATGTGACCCAGCCCACTGTGCATGGTAAGTTTGATTAGGTGACTTCCATGGAGATGTATGCCCACCCATTCAAGGTAGGGTTGCGTACTGGAGTCATTTAACAGGGAATCATTTTGGAAAATGTTTCAGTACTGATGGAACCCACACAGCTATAGAACTTTGGAGATACAAAAGGAAAAGTCCACCAGAGAAGCCTTGTGAAATGAGGAGAGAAAGTTAGCCAATGTCACCATGTAACTGCCTAACCGACACAGGTGTTCCAGATAGCATCAGCCTTTCTTGAATGAAGGTGACCTCTTGTTGGTGCCCTAATATAGACATTTCCACAGCCTTAGAACTGTAAACTTAGAACTTCATGGATTATTTTTGTGTGAGCCCTTCCATTTCTGATATATTTCCAGCATTTTAGCAAACTAAAACATTTATCAATATCATATAACATCACCAGGCAGTGTTAGATATATCTGCAATTTGCAGTTATTCTGATTTTATTGACAAATTTTAAGTCAATTACAAGCCACATACAGATCACAGGTTCTTTAGTCTTTTATTGCATATTTTAAATATTAAAAATTTCTCCAGCTTTCTGTCTGAGCAAGTCTCTCTTAATCACTCTTCTCTTTCACAACTTTCTGAGAGGACATGGCCCATTAATATCATTGATTCGAAATTTCATTTTCTTATTCCTAGTCTGCACTGAGCTCATGGGCATCCAGATAAAGCCCTTCATTTACCTCGATAGGATCTCATCTATATAGGAATCTGGAATATCAAAGCCTTCCCATGTGGATTTGCCACAAGATGAAATTTGTGAATAATGAGATCACTAATTTATACTGACAATCACATGGTGGGTTTGGATTTTAAGAAGCGAACCAAAAGTTTATCTACTTTCTTAACAGCTTGCAGAGATGTAATTCTGTAGCATAAAGCAACATTTAAAGATCTAAATTCGATCTTATAGTATATTCACAGAACTGTGCCACCATGAACAGAATCTGATTTGAGAATATTTTTGTCACTCCAAAAAGGGGCAAATTAACTCCTCCCTCCCTTCCACTATGTCGCTAGGCTAACACTAACTACATTCAGTTTATTTAGATTTTCCTCTTGTGGATTTTTAAAACTAGCAATGGAATCATGTCATTTCATTTCAGCATATTTGGGGTTTTGATGGATGATATTGACTTTAACGTTACCCTGGCAGGCCAAAGTGGAATTTGTACAATCACTAATATATCCTTTTGTACCTGAATTAGTGGCTCTGGACCAGCAGGAACAGAAACTAGTACAGAAATAGGAGAGAGTACTATAAGGTCTATATGACCATAGTCCCTGATGGCTGATGCCATTATTCATCAGACTGGGACTAAAACCTAAAAGGCAATGTTGAGGTCTATATTACCTGTTGGCATCATCCTGTTGCTTGGAACCCTGGTGATAATGGTCTCCATCAAGTGGAACCTGAGGTAAGTATTTGTTCCCAGTCCCTCAGACAGCTTAATAAATTAATCACTCATGGGGAAATTTTCTAGAAGGCAGACAGTCTAGAAATCAGTTGGGATAGAGTTGTTCATAGGATACTCTCTGGTTTACCATTCTTCTTGGAGAGGCATTGCCACGTTTTGTTCTGGACAAGCATTGCCATGTTTGTTTCAGGGATGTTTGTACAGAAAATAGAATTGGAAGACAGAGACACAGGCTCACTCTGTGACAGAGTACAGGCTAGTTTGCTTTCCTAAGCAAACCTAAGGCACATGTGCTAACAGGCCACTTGAGAAAACTGGAGTTTTCATAAGTTCAGATTTAGTCTACAGTGACTTGACCCAATGCAGGACCTATATCTATATGTAATTCTCTGTATCTTTATCAGTGGACATGGAGGGCAAGGGAAGTTAAACATATGCTAATTTCTTGCTGTTTGCTGTGCCATGACTAATAAAGACCCTTTTCTCTGACCCAGGAGCCTTCTCTCTCCGCTGGCACTGACAAACTCTTGTAGATGAACTTTTTTTGCTTTTAGATGATGTTTAATTGTATATTCTTTGAAATTCTTGGGCATAGCATTAGGCATGATTTGAAACAACATGATATTAATTTGTATTTGATATATCATTCCAACCAATAACTTTAAGACTTTGATTATGTTGAAGAGAAGAGAATTCTCATCCATTCATCAAATCTTGATGAGTGTAAAACATAGTTTGGAAAAGGGGCTTAGTAGAGGATTGCTCTAGAAAATGTAAAGAAAAATGTAAAATATTGGGGTAGGGGTCACTGGTATATAGGAGGATTGAATCAACAGAGATTGACATAGAATGGACAGAGGGAGATAAGCCAATAACCCTCATGACCAGAGCAACTCAGAAGGAACGTGGAAGAAAATCACTTACTATGAGAATATTACATCATTTGCCATAGGGTAAGTTTGCATCTCTCTCTGTATCTCTCTCTCTCTCCCTCTCTCTCTCTCTCTCTCTCTCTCTCTTTCTTTCTCTCATGCACACACACACAAACACACACACACACACATATACTCCACCTTAAAGTGTCTTTAGTAATGACACTTTTTTTACCAAAAAAGTAAAGAGTACTTTTTGGGACTTCATGAGTGAGCTAAGAACTATGTGTTTGTTGATGTGAAGCCAGGGCAGATTAGACTAGGAAGACTGAAATGAAGACTGGGGAAGGTCTAAAACTGTCGGTCCCTGTAATGCAGCAAAATATCCAGGGATGAAGTCATTTGTACTTGTGTTTTCATGAAGGTGCTGGAATTTATATAGAAGGATTATTTATAATAGCTCCAAACTGAAACTATCCACAAGTGCAGGGAATAGAATGATTAAATAAATTGTTAGAGTGTCACATAATGAAATCCTACACCAATGTCAATGAATGATCTATAAAACATGCATTCATAAAGATAAATTCAAAAACATCATATAGAATGAAAAAAGCCAAAGTGAGAATGGTCATTCTCTGTGATTCCATAAGTAAAAGGTGTAAATGCATGAGAGTGATCTGTCCCATTAGATGTCCTCACAGCAGTTTTCCTTTGGAGGACTAAGAGAGGCGACATGAATGGTCCTTCATCTGACAATATTCTGTTTTATGAACTAGGAGCTATTTCCAGTGTTGATTTTGTTTTGGTAAATTGCCTTGGGCTATGCATTAAGTTCTGTGCATTTAAATTAGAAATATTTTTAAAATCCTTCTCTCCAGATTTTAAAAGTCAGGGAAGAAAAGCAGGTTACTGTTGATACTTACCTCTGTAATCAAAATGGAACTTAAAGGTGTTAAAGAAATCGCATGCTAATTTATTTCTTTATTGCTTTTTTATTTATCTTTGAGAATGCATTTATTCTTAATAAAAGCCATCAGGAAGAGTTTATAGACAGGAAGAATTTCTCCTCCTCACAACTACAGCAGCACCAGAGACACATTTCTGCATTATAAGCTGCTGAAAGCATCTAAGATGATCAAGGGCCACATCAACAATTTCAATAAGATTCTGAATCCCTTTATTCTGTGAAATAAGAAAATGTGTATAAATACAATTATTAATTTCAAATCTCCTTTCTTTTTACAGTATTTGGAAATATTATATAGAACATATAAGACAATATCAAATTTAGTAAGACATCTTTAATCTCTTTTAAAGAATCCTATTTTAAAAAATGTTGATTTCTGATTCTTATTTTCCATTGCTATAATTCTATCCAAGCAACCCAGAAGAACCATTAGATTACATTTTTAAAAAATGTTGCAATTTCCAGTTTAAAAAAATTCTGAGATACAGAATATAAAAGGTCCAAATCAAAGAGTAAAAATTAGAATTTTTTTAAAACTTACAAATCACAGAAGTTAATAAAAATAATTACAAAATAGATGAACAATAAGGAAGAACACACAAGTTGATATATCTAACCCAAAAAACTATCAATTTCCACATTAAATATACTTAGAATATTTGTTCCATTTGGGTAGTATCATTGGCTGACTTTACTTAACGGCATTTTTCAACATAAATAGCAAACATTTGGAATAAAGTAGGATAATGAATTTTGCCTTATACATAATATTAAAAAATTAAACAAAAATCATGACAGTCTGAATGTCAGATAAAAAGGCATTAAATTTAAACTAACTTGTTACTGTAATTAGTATCATTACATTTAATATATAATACTTCCAAAACAATTGCTTGCTGGAACAAATTTTCTCACTGATTATGCACAAAGATACATACATACAAAATATACATATACATGTACATATCTATATAAACTCTCCCAAACATTTACACATTGACAAATGTAGGTGCATGTGAGTGTGTGTATATATATGCTTCTCTGTGTGTATGTGTGCATATATATATATTTATGCTTTCCTTTTGTGCACCTTGTTGTGTGGTCTGATATGGAAAATATTTCTATGTGTCTCATGTGAAAGAAAAAAATGTGTTTCTCTATTTTGGTACTATAATATCATTGAATATTCATTAGATTAGGTGAACTCTTCTTTTTCAATATGAATCATTACTTTTTCATATAATCATTGTAATGTAAATATACAGATAGCTTTAATGAAATCCTTTTTACACACAATAAATATTCATTTTGATCCTTTGAAAATTCCCAAGTCACAAATTCAACATAAAAGGAATTCATAGCATTACCCTGTCCAAGTGGCTATTCCCACACTGCTTCTAGTTTCATGAAGTTTTACATTTAATTCCTCACCATAGAGATTTGAGAGTACAACCTTAAATTCATTCTTCCTAATGTGCCCAGTTGACACCTTTACATTATACGGAAATATCTGCTTTCTAAAATCCCACCACGTTAATTCAATTTATCCTTGACATCATTTGTTTTTTTAACTCTCAACATTTACTGCTTACTTTTTAATCAATCAAAACATATTTTATGTTTTCCTTTACCCCACTGCAGTTAAATTTGGATATTTCAGCATGTTGATGACTTAAATATGGTAATACCACTCCATATAATTTTATTTCAGATGGCTACAATTTATCTAAGTATTCAAGGTATGAATTTCATGATTTTATCCTCAATGCTTATAAAGAACCTGAAGTTATTGTCCAGTTCTACTCCTGCTAACTCAATGTGATGTAAGAACATGTTTTTCTTCAGATTGCTGAATGACTCTCTCACGTGATCCTTCCTCAAGGAACTCTGTCAACAGCGCTGCTTAGTTAATTTCAGAAGAAGCTCAATATCAGATTGAAAGATGCACATACAAAGATTTCACCCATAATCTACAGAATGTTTTAGAACCTACTGACTCTTTTTTGTTCAGACTCTGAATAACTCCATTGCAAGTAGTATTAAAATTTCAATTCTATAAGTATTTACATAATAATATTTAACATTTCATTTACATCTTCTATTATTATTTATTGCTATATTTTAGAGGCAGAGGATTGCCCTGTATTGTACTGTGATGTTTTCATAATTCTGCTTCCAAGTCTGTGGGGATGGCTGAATGAATAAATAATCAATGCAAAAATATAGGCATTATGTATTAATGATAAGAGCAGGGGACTTCATATTCCTTACCCAGACAAAGCAGAGTCTGGAAACATTGGAGTCTCAGACCAGCAGAAGAAAGGGGCTGAGAATTGGGAAACACATAGCAAATAGTGCACCCATATTCACTAACAACCAGCTGAGATTAGCAAAAATAGAAAGACAGACTTGAAAGATGGAGGAGAGGGTGTAAAATGATACAAAGGTATCCAACAGTAAAATGATGATTTGCATACCTCTGGACTCAGGGGAGGACATGATGGAGAGGTTAGTCGTGTGAATGTATGGGACCCGCTGCTTGTGCCTGTGCAGGATGGAAACCATGGAACTGCTGATGCAGAGCATGAGCCCCAAACATACAGCATCAGGGAATGATAGCAACGCTGCAGAGATAAATACCTTGATTTTGTCATGAACTTTGGCAGAACAGTACCCAAAATCTTTTTTTTTCTTTTTGATGGTATCATTTCTCCAATTGCTGGTCACATACATAGGAATAATGATATTTACCAGCATGTAAATCCAGCACAGGGTTATGGAGAGGCTGATGAACTTGGGATCTTTCACTTTAACCTCTGTCCACCTGGAGTTCCTGGGGCTGATGGTCATCGCCTGGAAGATACTCAAGAGGTTGGTTCTGCCAATGGACACACCTCTGCCCACTCTGTGAACATAGAAAAGTTTGCATCCATAATCACTGGAGAATTGGTTCCACTCCAAAGAAACCATTGCCTGGGGGAATCCTCTGAACAACAGAACTAAGGAATTGGCTACCATCAGGTGCTTGAGAATGAAGTCTGTGTTCCTTAACCTGCACCTAGTGAAATGAAGGAAGAGATAATGAGAGAGAAGAGAGAAATTTCCAAGGACTCCAAATGTAGTCTGGAATAAGAAGACCATCCCTATTGCCAAATCTCTGGAGGACATTCTGCAATTTCACAGTGACTAATATTTAACTTCAGAGTCAGATGAGCCTGCAAGGAAATAGGAGGTGTATGCTATAATTAGTATGTCTCTTAAAATCCACTATTCTCTACTTACTTTAATTCTCCCTTAGAATATTTAAATTTACCCTTTGATTAAGAGGCTTTCAAGAGTTTCAAGGTATGATATTTAAAAGCAAATTTAAAGGTAGGTATCTGTGCTAAGAAGGTAACTTCTTTGTTCTTCACAAATCCACAGCCAGGCATTACTAGAAGTTTTGTTGGATAGATGAGGAAAATACATACAGAAAATTTAACTTATTAGTCAAAATTCCCATGCTGCTTAAACATAAAGTGTTGAATTGAACCTGGTTGTTTGTTGCAGAAACAGCACCTTTAAAGACCATTCTATAGAAACAAAGCTAGGTAGGTATGTTCTTCTGATAATGTAGGCCATATTTAGCTTTCATTTTATACCTTGTGATTGGGTTTTGTCTTGGTGGTATGTTGTTTTGCAATTTAGGTTATAGCAACTTTCCATTTATGTATAAATTTATTGTCTATAGGCCAATATTGACTATGAATAAAGATGTAGAGAGCTTAATAAAATGGAGATCCTCACTAAATGTAGACTGTAGAAAAGTAGTACAAAACTCAATCCCAGGAGCCAGTAGGACTTTATAAATGAAACAATGTTTCCATGTTACCATAGCAGCAGAAAGACTCATTTGCAATCATGTCAAGAAGAAAAGTAAAATGCTGTCTCTCAAAGAAATCATGGAACAAGCTCATGTTTTCTTCTATACTGAGTGCCATGAAAACACCAATTGAGACAAAACATTGGAAGTTATGAACTAAATTACTGTTAAAGTGCACTTTAGTGCATAATTTAATTGAAACTGTTAATTATGCAGTGAGATTTCTGATAGATTTTTAAATGAATACATATGTAAACCTTAAAATATGGTACATATCATAAATTGAAAGAGTAGATTTTTGTATTGCTGTTAGAATATTTTTAAATCAAAGATTGATCAGAAGATATGTATGAGCCTGGCAGCTGCTGTGTGAAACCCACAATACGAAGTTCTATTTTCCTTAAATTCTGTTTCCTTGACTTCAACAGAGAAAAATAGACAAAACATAATCCACAGACTCCAGGTGTTTTCAGTAGATGCATAATTACTGTCTCCATTATGCGCATCATACTCCCAGAGAGAGAGAAGAATTTGCACCGCAGCAGTTTCCATTCATATCCACTGTTTTTGCTCAGGATGAAATGCTTCCAGAGATTTATCCTGTTTATTACATGACTAGAGTTATTAGAGGCACACCTCTTGTATTCCTGAAAAGTATTTCCATGATTTCTATAAATGTGGCTGGATAGCAATTGATTTCAGAACTATAGGACTTGAACACATTTTATTTAAAAAAGATTTTAGTCACCTAGACTAATCACTTGCAATCTCAACCAGTGAGGTTTACATTTAATCCCATTAGGGGCCGTAAGGGACTGGTGTCTGGTCTGGGATCCCATCTCTCTTAACTAGCTCAGCCCATCCCAGAGATATGGTTCTTCCTTCTGCTGTGGCTTTGACAGTAGACCCATTCCAACTCTGAAGGATGCTTGCTGATATAGTCACTTCTCCACCTTCCTGATAAGCTTCTTTCTTCTGTAACCCTGCCACTCAAGCTGAAATAGTAAACACTCACTGAGTACTATCATTTGTGAGTACAGTGGGTGCCATGTGAAGTCATGACAACTGATGTGTGTGGAAGGGAAGCACCAGCTCCTGAGTTATATGGTTGAGATTCTGTGACCTCACTTCCCCACACAACTGCAATTACCATTGCACCTGATGCAGTCTTGACAATGCAGGCTTGGGAGCTGAGAATCATTCTGAAAAAGTTTTACTCAATTGCTAATTACCAAAACTAATTACAACTTTGTAGTTAGATACCATGAGACTGGTATTGTCCAGGTTCTTCTAATTCCAAGGTCCTGGGGGCAGGCAGGGTCTCCTATGGAGGGGGCAAATGAGGCCAAGTTCTGACATGTGAGGGATTGCAACAGGGAGTGTGTCTCTGAGTGTGGCTTGTCTTCCTGAAACGGTTTATTAATTCAAAGTGAGTGTTTTACTAATCTTTAGATCATTGAGCCTCACAGTCAATTAAGTAACTACATAAGATATGGAATCAAAGCACCTGAGAAACATTTTCAGAAATCCAGGTCAAAGGAAGAATATGATAGCTAGCAATCAATGCCAGCTAATTTGAAAATCCATATGATATGGACATTTTTAAGGAAAATATACCTTACCAATATTGAACACCAAGTAATAATAAAATGTGTAAAGATTCGATGACTATAGAAAGAACAAATTTATAAGGGACTCAGTAATAAAAGCACCACATTCTCATAGTTTAATGTTATTCATTAATGTTATTCATTAAACTAAAAGATAAATGATGCTAGTTCCTCAATTTGAGAGCATTGGATAGTAATCAAAGTTCACAAGCCTAATTTTTGGCTGAATTTTCAGTAATGAACACTCATTCTTTTTGTAACCAATTGACATGAGTTCAAATTATTTATTTGGTTTTACCTAGAAATAAACTCATAATAAACACAGGTCAAGTATCAAATGTCTCTAAATCTCGAAGTCAAAGATTAGAGCCTTCAAAAAGAACAACCCCTATCACAGATACTTACATTTACATGCTTACTCACAGAGTAGACACTCATGCATGCACAATTGCAGATGCACACATATTCTCACATAATTGCAAACATACATCACAGCACATTTCCTCAAAAACTTACACTCTTCTACATGCAATGTATTAATACACATTCAAATTTATAGACAATGCACACTCCCACAAGCTCACACAAGTCCTACTCACATTCATAAAATCACACTCACTCTGTCAATGTGTGTATGTATATATTAATAGCATGTTCATATGTGGAAGAATAATGACATTCCCATGCTTTTTACAAAACTAACTTTTAAACTATTTCCAACAGTCTAACAGCTCTCAAGGAAGTTATTGCAATGTGTAAAATGTAGAGATACTATGAGCATTAAGTACTAAGAGAAAAAGTTGTGGTGTTGGTGGAATAATAATGCAAGAGTGTTTGATAAAAATGCATTAAAATAAGGGCCATCAGGAAGTGGCAGAAGAGTAGGGAGAAGAGGGAAAAGCCTAGGGCCTGAGTATGTGGAGGATAAAGATTGAAGGTGGGGAGAGAAAATCAACAAAGGGTTAAATGTCAGCAGGTAAAGCCACATTTGGGTTAAAGTATGCTGTCATGTTTCAGGGTAAGAATGGGTCAGTGTTCAAGAATTTGGGGAAACTGCAGGTGTTGAATGCTAAAAATATTAGGTCATGGGAAGACAGGGGGTCATACAGATGTTGAGATAATAAGCAAAGTTTGGCAAGGAGTAGGAGTGCTAAAGTGCATAAAAGACTTAATATCTGTGAATAATTAAATTAAATGAGGGATAGAGGGGGAAAGCAGCAGAATATACAGGTCCTGAGAATTAGTACTGGCACAAGGCACAGGTGGAGTGTGGAAGAGAAAATGGAATTGAGAAAAGTAATAGGCACTGGGAGGCAAACTGAGAACAAGCTAATGAAAGGCGCTGATTAGGAAACTGGGCATGAGTGAGATAAATGGCCCACAAGAAAGTAACAGGGATTTTAGGGTTGGGTGATGCATGTGGATCATTAGGAAGCTGCGGATGCTTGAGGGATGAGAACTAGAAAGCTTGATGGTGAGAGGCAGAGAGGTCGGAGAAATGGTCTAACCTCAGTGTAATGGGGAGAACAGGGAAAGTGCAGGGATGGAAGTCATAAAGTCCAGTGGATTAAGGTGCAGTCCAATGATAGAAGTCAAGGAGTCTCAGATGAATGTAGGGCAGGACATTAGAGGTCTGGGAAATGTCTAAAGCTCACTGGGTTGGTGGGGTGGAGGGTGGAGGACACTTGGAGAGACAAAGAAAGTATGGAAGGGCAGGTTGGATGATGGAATGGTGAATGCTTCATGGATCACTCCAAATTCAGCTCATGAGGCAAAGAATTCTTGCTTATACAAAACAAAACAAAACAAAACATAAAAACCACCTTAAATTATAAATAGAGAAGAGGATTGTGCGTAGGTTGAGAGTAATATTAATAGACACCTTAGCAATGACTTTTGGGGTTAGACACTGGGATGTGTCATTGATGTTGACCACATTCATCTCATCCAAATCCTGTAGGTAGAAGCCTATTACAGAAGGTGATGACTTCATAGGTGTCAAGGAAATGGACAGTCAGGGAGTAAAGGACAGCTTCAACATTTAGGTATAAGGGAAGGAATCTGAGCAATAGCTTTCTCCACTGCAGCAAATACTCACTAAGAGCTTAGAAAATATGGGTAAAGCACTCACCAATTTTCTGCATCTTGTAAGCAGTTTCCATCTGAGGAGAGTTTTTGACTATACATAAATATGTCAGTGGAAACCATTATGGCAATAATCTCTTGGTCTCATATATTTTGAGTATTTGGGTTATTAAAAATCATTGTAAATTAACATTTTTCAGTTATATTCAAAGAAAAGAAACTGACTATAAATATGATACATTGCATATATATATTTGACTTCTAAACTTTGTTGTTCAAATTTATAAATGTTTTTATTCATTAAAATGTATTTTCCTGAGATAAAAGACCACTTGGTACACACACTTGAGTCTTCAGGCTTGTCGTTTGTTGTAAATACACAGACGTAGGAGCAGCTTATCCCTACTGCTCCCCTGTGTGTGAAGAAGTAACTTATGGGAAAAATTACATTCTAGACATGTCTGGCATGTCTGAGCATCATTCCACATCCCATAGCCTCTGAGCTATCCCTTTCCACCTCTTTCCATGAAGCCCTTGTGAGAACTGTTCACTTCAAATTGTTTTCCACAAGGAGACAGGGAGATCCAAGGAGGGAAACTGACAGTTCCATCCCAGGCTGTACTCACAATCCCTAATGGATCCTTCTCTGAGCACTGTGGCCCAGGGTCTGTACACAGCCATCAAAGCAGGGATATGTGAGAAAGCAGCCCTGCATTTGCCTGACCTAACTAGACATGGGCACACCATACACAGAAATCTGTTACAACTAATGACAGACACATGTCTGACTTCATTTTCTCCCTAGGACCCACATTCATATTGGAGAAGAACCAATAAATATGCCAAGAGACACTAGTTCTCAAAGTGTGACCCAGTATCTGAAAATCTAGCACCAGAGAAAAACTCAAATAAGGATTCTTCTTACCTGGTCCAGATTTACACAATCAGAAACCCTGTTGATGAACCTTTTGATTCCTTGTTTTATAAGTCCTCCAGGTGAATCTCATAAATCTAATTTTGAGAGCTTTACGTTCAATTGTAATTTATCCTGAAAAACCATGAATAAAAATACACTGGGAATGAACACTATGCATGAGAGGGATGTTAATTTTTTGACTTGAAAACCCCAAATTATTTTTATAAATAAAAATAATCTGACTAATAACCCACACTCTATTTTTCCTTCTTTGGTCCCTCTTACTTTCTTCAATGTCCTTGATGATCCTCCTGTGATGACCATCAAGCTAAACAATATGAATCCACACTTTGCTTCAGAGCCTGACTTACAGTTTCAATTAAGTTGCACATCCAATATAGACAAAATAATTTATTAAAACATTTTGAAAATAAAGTTAGAAAGCAGGTATGTCATATGTTAGAAGATGTTTTGTTAGAAAAAGTTATTGAATACATTCCCATCATATTGAGTGCTGAGAATTTTCTTCAATTTGTCATAAATAACATATGTAGACTCTAACTGCATTCAGGGTTGACTTCTAAAACTAAACATGCCAATATTTAAATACTGTGTTCATGGGATGAGCACATCCTAAATTTGAGATTTACCTAATAACCTATTCCAGGTCACAGGATGCTGCTTCATGCTTCAACATCTGAACCATCCACATAACAACCAAGATTCCAAGCCATCTTCTCCTATTCCTCTACTCCCAGATTTCCTTCTCTGGCCCACTGGCCCTCCTCCATCTCATATCAATTAAGTGGATGCAAGATGATTTTAAATTCCAAAACTAGTCTGAGAAGTCTTCTGTTGATCTGCACTTCTCATTCCACTGGTGAAAATTCTTTGGAAATTTTGAATCTGATTCTATCCTGAGATAGAGTTTAAGCAATTAATGATTTCACTAATGTTAAAAATCTTTCTAGTATAGATATTTCCCATTTGCTTATTTTGTGAGTGATAAACCCTGGAACTGAATTGTAAGAGAAAGCGTTCTTCTTGACTGTCTTCAGAATTTGAGATTGTGGAGGCTTAGGAAATCCACAGGATGCAGTGGGGCTTCCAGGAATATCAAGAAACGGTGAGGCAAAGGGGAAGTTTCACTCTCCAGCAGGAAATTTTGATGCTTCAGCACATTCTTGCATTCGTGCCAACCTAATCAAGAACCTGCAGTCATGTTTGATATAACGATCCTCTCCCAAGATTTGCCACAATAATTTTATTGGGGTTCAACTTTCCTATGCACTGCTATATTTATTATCTATGTGTATGGCTGTTACAGTCATCCATAGTTTCTTTTCCATTCATTTTACATTTGGAAACATATCTGCCTGTACTTTTAATACTATTAATTATTTTGTGCCTGATTAAAGTAAATATACACAGGTAAATACAGTGAATGATTCTACATAGTGCTTTTCCAAGCAAATAACTATCTGGAAAGCCTCCTTGATGATGCATGTTCATCACCATTTGTTTGTTAAATTCGATCTGACAAAGTTTTCCTTCTGTAGATACACTGGATTATTCTTTGTTTTTAATACCTAAATTTGTGACAATGTTTTGTTGTTTCCAGTAATTTTAATCCACTGTCAATGCTTCCATCAATATATTCAGGTAATGTCCTTTTCATGAATGGAAAATGAGGACGTCAATTTCTATCCATAATTTAACATCTTCAAATTTTGAACTGTGACCATATTTGTTTCTGAAGATGTTTAAACAAAATCAAGTCCACATATTCTAGAAGGGAGTCCAATTCCACTTATCATGGACCCAGTGTGTTGTTGGGATTATTAGCAATTGTTCATAAGTGAAATGGAATGACTGAATTAGCATCTATATTATCGTTAACAACACAGCAGATAACATAAAATGCATTCACCATATATGTCAGGCATGGATGAGACTGCAGACAAATGCTCACTGCAGAGATATAGCAAAGCTGTTTCTGTGGTAATAGGCACCTGATGTCCTGAAAAGACTGAAGTATTGCAAAGCTGCTTGAGTCTGGAGATGAAAGGAGACCTTGGGAAACATGTAACTTTTGACCCATCCCAGCACAGGGAAGTAGATGGTTCAGCGAGACTTCCCCCTTCTCAGTTCTTTAGTTACACTTTGTTACTTTCTTTACCTCACAGCCTTACGAAATAAACAGTGCTGAGCCTCTTGGTGTCTTTGAGTCTCCATCAGAAATCAGTCCCATATCGTCCCAGCTTTAACTATATCTTTGTCTCTTGCCTTTTTTCCCTTAATTCCTGGTTGCCTCTCTTCAGTCCCAACACTGAGCCGTGCTGGTCACAGGAATATGAGTTTACTGGTCTGTGAATTGCCTTTCCATTTTCCTTTTATTACTTCTCCTGTAGGTCCTTCTTTCACTTGTGGTATGTAGAAATTCATATATATCCTAGAGAAAATTCTTTTCTGGGAGTTAGACATAGGGTATATATTCTTCCAAATTCTGATGTCCTTAAAATACATTTTCCAACAGCATTTCCTAGCATTCATTTTGTCAGGCATACAAGATTTGATTTCTCCCTTATATTTTAATCTTCTTAAAGAAATATCCCTCCATGACATAGTCCAAAGTTCTAAACTTTGATGGATTTTTACCATGTTCTTCAATTTCATACTTGTTCCATGATACATGTGAAACTGTTGTATGTAAGTGATATCTGGTAGAATATAATTAAACTTCTTTTCATACACAACTATTGAGAAATCCATTATTTCTTTCACACATGCAAAGTCCCCTCAGATATTTCAACATTCACTATGTAAGTATATCACTCTCAGGGCTGTTTTCATTGTTTTATAATTACCATCACCACCTTCTTTTTAAAAGTTTGTTAGACTAGAGTATGGTAACTGGCAGGGAATTTCTTTCCCACTGTTATTTGTTCAATTTGTTTCTACTATTTCACATGCATCTTTTTGAAATTTTTTCAACTGCTCTGTCATACTCTCAGAAAAAACTTTTTTATTGAAATTGACTGAATTCCACATTAGTTTGGGGAGATAAACAGTTTTTGTTCCAACTAGAAAAACATGTTATTGTCAAATTATTTAAATGTTCTATCATGTCAATGTGGAATAGTTTATAATTTCCTTCCTAAACCACTTCAGACCTTAATTCTAGAGCTAGACTCCGAATTATTTAACTTGGACTGTGGTCCTTAATATCCTATCTTCTAAAGTATATTTTGATGTTTTGGAAATATATGTTAATGCCTTTTATTTTGACACATCGCTTTTATGCACAGGAGTTGTCCTGAACGCTAAGCTTAGTGATACCAGAGTTTTATCATTTTGGCTTACATTTACAAATAGGTAATTATATCATCAGCCACTAATGAAAATCTCCAGTAATTATTTTATTGCTCAGAAAACTGGCTATGTCTGCCAATATAGTGACAATGAAAAAAGGGATTGTGGGTCTCCTTCTGTGTTTACCAGCCTTTAAAGTCATGAAAATATTAACATGACTCATTAGGTGTGCTCTAAGATTTTAGTATAATGATCCTAGTGTGTTTCATATAAAATTTGTGGTTGTTTCTCTATATCAAAGATTTAAAATCCACATGTATTAAATGATAATTTACTCATTAAATTGTTGATGAAGTGAAAGTCTATTCCAAACTTGAAAGTTTACTAAATGAGTGTAATGTAACATAATTTTTAAGTCTTGGGCCCTTAATCAACAGGAAAAAATATATGGTTTTGTTTATTTTAATAGCATAGTGGAAATTGTTTTGACATTTAAAACCATGATTATTAATGAGAAATTGATTGACACCAAAATCATTCATAAGATAGGAATTACTTATGAGAGAAATGACATAAACTAAGGATTTGCATTAAATCATTCCTGCTCCATTCCCCCTGGCCAATGCAGATTTTTGGAGTGAATGATACAAAACTAGCCAAATGCTGTCAGAGTGTCTCTTCAATTTTGTTAAATTTGTGAATGCTTAGAATTCCACTTTTAATGTTTGAAAATAAATAAACACATCACTACCACAAATATGTTTCTATCAGTTATTCATACTTCATTGCTGGTGTTATTGTCACTAAAATATTTTTTTAGCATATGTTCCTTGTATGAAATCCAGTGTTTCCTGATTTTGGGTGAATCTCATCTATTCCCAAGCCTTGTAGTGGTGATTAAAACATACTCCTTGCTTGGGGATTGTGATCTACACCTATGTTTTGAAGATCAATTTTTATATACCTTGTATAGGATGAAATTATTGGAGACAAGGGGATTAAAATAACTCTAAATTATCTGCTAATATGGAGGAAAGTTTTCAAATTTGCTCCTTTACTTTCAGCATCCTGCCAATTGGATGACCCTTAATTCTCATTTCATGGTGTAGGAAGCTTCAGAAATCCTGGTAAGGTTTGGACAAATGAAGAGATTGGATGAGTCCCTAACATCCTTTCTCTCCTGCCTACCACTTCTGTTATCCTGGTTTTTGAAATCATGTCAGAACGTCACATATCCCTGACTTTGTCTGTGTCTGGGCCTCCAGTATCTTCACAACCCAAACCTTCTCAACCCTGAGGCTCCACTGACTGGGAGTGAAGAAGTGGGGTGTGAAATCTTTACAGCCCATCAGAGAAGACCACACCCAGATGTCTGAGAAGCTAATAAAAGACAAGTCCTTCAGGCAACCCTTCATTGTGACTTGACACTTTAAGAAGGAGAACCTTTTCCTCAGGCTCAAAGGTAGGCATGGAAACTGGAGAAGGATACCCTAAATGTCACTCCATGTATCTGGTTGCAGAACATCCCCTTTTCCAATGTAGCTTTTTTAAAGAAGTGAGCTTAGATATGGAGGGAAAAAAATCACATGATGGAGAACAGAGTACACTCATGCAGGTGAAGGGAGAGCCACATCCAAGGACAATGTAGGGTCTTGGGTTGTTCTATAAAATTGAAAGGAGAGCTGGAGACATGTATACCATTTCACACATGTTTGCTTGGGTTTTGTTTTGGGGAAAGTGATTGGGGCAATGGTGTTACAGTATTCAGTGGGCTTTGAAAAATGTGGAAATCCTTGTAGAGAATACTATGGTCCTAGTTTACCATCAGTAAATGATGAATATCCTCCCTAAGAGAATGACCCACAAATATGGGACAGGGATGAACTGGGAAGTTCAATTCCCTGAAAAGTTTGCTAAGCAATGATCCTAAGAAAAATAGGCTCAAAGCCAGAATCTGATGCATTAGTCTATCAAGTAAGATCTTACTCTTCTGCCATGAGGACTTCCATGGCCTAAGGGGACTCAGTGTCCCCTGGGCAGTGAAGTGGGATCTTATTGGCAGCCAAGAACTTTCAGATCCTAGACTTTGGGGAAAAGGTGGCAAGTAATTTTTTTTTGCAACATCAGTTACTTGTAGTTCGATGAACCAGGTTTTGTGGAGTTTCACTTTCAGGCACTCATCTGCTCTCCCTTTACCAACATAATCAGAGTGCAGCTCTCATGGAGACAACTCCAGGAAGAGAAAAATTATTTCTAAGGACAGTAAGCCCAGTCAATCAGGTAGGGTGTTACTTATAGTTCATGAGGACATAGGTAGGCAAGCAGATATATCTATCCAGGGTAAGGGTGGCTTAAGTGTGTTTGGAGACATCAAGGTCCAGGGTGCATCAGAGACTGAGATGGGTCTTGTGTCTTTCCAGCAGCTGAGGTATACTGGAAGGAAGGGGAAATACTGGGGCTCTGGATATGGTTCATAGTGAGGTACATGAAGGTGGGGTCATTGCCTCAAGCATATGCTTGTTCTGCAGGGACTTGTTTGGGCTCTGAGAAAACATGACTGTGGGAAGGGAAAAAAATGAAGGACCTCTGATGCTGACAACTACAGCAAGCACTAGGAAACCCAAAATGAATGTGAGAGAAGACACTCCAGAGCACACACTGGCCACAGTAGGTGGTCCGAATCCTGGTCCCCAGAAGACCAGCCACCACTTCTTTGGAGGAGCCTAGTATAATTCCTGTGAGCTCTGCCCAAGGGCATTTATCAGGACCTGGTGCATACGTGGGCCCAGCAGATACATTCCCTCATGACCTGGAAGAAGCTCTCTGGCCTCAGCCAGCTCTGGGGACATATGTGTGCAATATTGCAGGCCATCACCACACAAATTACCTATGGCTTCCCTGATGAAGGCTGGCTCATCCCAGCCCAACTGCTGAATCCCCTGGATTAGGCATACAATGGAGAAGCAGCTCAACCCTTTTCTGAGAGACAAAGGGCCCATTCATTCCTTAGACAGGCATGAGCCAGTACCCTCAATGGATCTGACTAGAGTTGAGAAGGGACACATACAACCATAATCCCTGGTGGACACAGTTTTGCAGTGAGAACAAAGCTCTGCTATGGCTCAAAATCGTACAGATGACCCAGGGAAGGCTTTAGACACAGTGACTTCATAAATTATAGAAAAAAATTTTAAATGCCTATTTACTTTTATTGTAGAGAATGCTCATTTTTCTGGTTTCAAAATTTTATGTACCCCAGAAAAGCCTTGTTTTTTAATCTTAATATTGTAGGGTTGGAACATATTGATCGGGTCTGTTGCATGGAGATGTGACACACCTGTCAGTGTTAAACTTTTGAATAGATGGAGATGTGACTTCATGCATTCAGTAAGGATCTTGATTAGTTTACTAGAGTCTTCAGAGAACTCACTGAAAGAGAGAGACTGCTCAGAGCTGACAGATGCAGACATTTGGAGATGATTGGAGAAAAGAGAGAAGTTCAGAGAGGAGGCCACTGGGACCAGGAGCTGAAACCAAAAAAAAAAGCCAGGAGCAAAAGGGCCAGCAAACTTGACCATATTCCCATGAAAAACTCAGCAAGCTGGAACCCAGAGTTTTGCTCTGGAAAAGCTAAATAAGGACCTCAGATGCCAGCCATATGCCTTCCCAGCTGACAGAGAAATTCTGGATGCCATTCAGCCTATGTTTGGAGTCAAGGGGTCTTTCTTGGACTTTGGTTTAGACATTTTTTAAGGTCTTTTACAACTGTCAATTTGTAACTTAATAAATCCCTTTTTATAACAGCTATTCATTTCTTGCATATTGCATTCTGGCAAATTTAACAAACTAGTCATTGCCCTATTTCTACACTTATTTTGATTTGATTTCTGAATATATAACAACCATGTTAAATTATGTTATATTTGGGCTTATTTACATAATATAAAATTCTTCATTTTTTTTGTGCTCAGCAGTATGAGTTTGGTAAGTGCATATGGTCCTGTAATATCATCATAATCTACATATAGAGATTTAGCATGGCCCCAAATGTTTTCCTCCTGTCTCTTGGAAATCAGTATCTTCTCCCAACCTCACATCCGAGGTTGAAAACTGATCTGAATTCTCACAACATAGGTTTATGTTTTTCAGAATGTCATATTAAATTGAATAATATAGGATAAAATTATGGAACATGTTTAATTTCACTCCAAATGATGTCTATGATTTACATTCATGCTCTTGGGTATATCACTGTTCATTTTTATTATTTAAAGGTAATCCATTGAATGGATGTAGCATAATTTGCTTGCCAGTTAGAAAGTTTGTATCCCAGAAAAGCCATGTTTTAATCTTGATCCCATCTTGTGGGAGCAGCTGCTTTTATTTTAATCCTTTTGGTTAGAAATTGATTAGATTATGCCCACAGATATATGACACACCCAATTGTAGGTATTGACTTTCTTTTTTAATATGATGGGCAGGCTCTGAGACTCAAACCCAGGTCTCCAACATGGCAGGTAAGAATTCTGCCACTGAGTCACTGATGAACTACCCTGTGGGTATTAACTTTTGATTAGCTAGAGATGAGTCTTCACTCATTTAAGGTCTTGATTAGCTTACTGGAATCCATTAAAAACATTTGGAAGAAACCTCAGAAATGACAGGCCCTAAGGAAAGAACAGGAGCTTCAAAGCCCACAGAAACTTCACAGGAGAGGTGACTGATGCAAGCATGCAGAGAAGAGTGACATAGGTTGAATGATCTATAGCAACCTGTTTTTGTGAAGATAAATTCACAAACAATATATGGAATGGAAAAAAAGGCATATACAGAGTAGACATTTATGCAAATTGCAAATTGTGATCTGGCCTATCAGATGTCCTCATAGTGTTTTTCCTTTTGAGGATGAGGAAGTTTCCGGGAGGAGCCTGTGTGTCTGATAATATTGTGCTTCAGGACCTAAGAACTATATCCAGGGTTGTGCTCGGTTTGTAAGATTTTTTGCATAGTGCTTTGCTCTTAAGAGTGAGAAATGTGACTTGGAAAGTTGTTTTAAAATATCTATCTCTAAATTTTAAAAATTGGCAAAAGATAAAGATGTTAGTGTTCAAATGACTTTCTACTATCATAAAAGAAGTTGAAGGTATTAATTAACTTTACAATGTAATTATTTCATAAATTTAGGTTTGAGAATGCATTTGTTCTTAATAAAATACATCAGGAAGTGTTTCTAGAAAGGATGAATATATCCTCCCCATAAATACAGAAGTAAAAGAGACAGATTTTTGCAAAATAACCTGCTCAAAAAATCTCATCTGATCAAGTGTCACATTGTCAAGTTTAATAGGAAGCTGAAAACTTTCACTCTGTAACATATGGACACACACACACACATATATAATTTTTCTATTCTTTGTTTCATTGTTATACATTAAATGTTACTTGGAAGACAATGAAATGTAAGGGATAGTTTCAAAATTTCGTAAAACATCTTATATTTTCTTCAAAAACTAGAATTTCAGAGTACTGTTATTTGACATTAGATGTGCTGGTAACTATTTTTAATGCTAATAATTCAATCAAAAAGGTGTACATATCTGGAATAACTTTCTTCTTGAGAATTGAAAGAATGATTAGATGAGAGGGGGGAGTTGCAAGTGAAACATCAGGATTTAACAAATGATTACAAATTCTCTGTTATTATATAAATATTTCTTTTTTAGTTTCTAGTGTATTGGAATAGCTAGAAGGAAATACCTGGAATTGTTTCAATGTAATCTAGTAGCCTTTATCTTTGGTAGTGTTTGTATAACTATATAGCTTTCATCTTGTGACTGTGATTGTAAAACCTTGATTGGCATCAACTTTATCCTTTGCATGGGTGAATGACTAATAAAATACAGACATGCATGAAAAGAATAATAATTGGTTGGGAATATGGGGAAAATAACCATATGTAAATTGTGGAAAATAGTTAATAGTACTATTTTAATAATCTCTTGGCAATTATAAGAAATATCACTACTTCAATATTTATTAGAATTTCATAAGTGTTATTATCAATTATAAAAAGTACCCCTCACCAATGTAAGTGTTTTTAGTATGGAGATAAATGGGCATCATGTATTTTATGCATAATTGTTCTTTAAACACAATCTTCTCTAATAAGCACGTTCTAATAAATAATAATTATAATAATATTAGGGGATGAAGTGATAATAAGTGGGTTGGTAGGTGATAGGGGCAATTAGTGACTCAAATCACAGATAGACAGTGGGAAGGACAATGGTATTGGGAAAGGCCATGGTCCTTGGGAACCAAAATGGGAACAATATGATGCAAGGGTTGGGTAGGAAAATCAGTGTGAGTGATAAAAAGGGCCCATGATAAAATGGCAGGGCTTTTTTGGTTGAGGTGATGCCTGGGGTCGTGGGGAAGCTGTGGACACCTGATGGTTGGGGACTGGGGGTTTTGAGGTCAAGAAGCAGAGAGGTCTAAAAACTGATCTGACTTTACTGCAATGGTAAATCCAAGGATGGTGAAGAGATAGAAGTCAAAAGTCCATTGGATGAAGGTGGTGTCCAATTATAGAAGTCTAGGTGTGTCAGGTGGAAGTAGAAGAGGGTAGTAGAGGTCTAGGAAATGTCTGAATGTCACTGGGGTAGTGGGATGGTGGATTGAAGGCTTCTGGAGGAGACAGAGGAAGTGAGGATGGTCAGGATGGAGGTAGGGATGAAGGTCTCATGGTTCAATCCAGGTTCAGCTCATGAGGCAAAACCTCTCCTGTAAAATAAAAATCCTAAAAATTTATTAAATAAGATACAGAATAGAGGACTGTGGGTAGTATAAGAATTATATTAATGACCCCTTATCTATGGCTCTTGGTTTAAACACCAGGATGTGGTCATAAACATTAGGCAAAGTCACCTCAGCCAAGTCCTTCAGAAGGACAGGACTTCATAGTTGTTGAGGGATAGACTGTTGGGGAGTAGACAACAGCTTCAGTGTTTGGGTATTATGGAAATAGCATTACCAATAGCTTTCCTCATTTCTGGAAAGTATCATTAACTGCCTAGGATATCTGATACTATATTTTAAATGCCAGGAACAAACTGGTTAACAAGGGAACTATCCTCATCACTTTTAGGAAAATATGGCTTGATGGTTGATAGCACAGATAAATGTTCAAAATTCCTAAGTTTGAATTAAGCCCCTCAATTTAAGTACCTAATACTGAACATTTCATTGCTCCAATATCTTGTCAGATATTGACATTTATTAGAATTTGTGGGGAGAGTACTTGTGCCCATGTCCTGGGGTTGATCCAGAATGAAATGAGCACATTCACATTCCCTGCACCATTACTGGACCTGGTAAGTACAAAACAGAGTATATTTTTAGCATTTGAACTACCAGGATCCCAGAATCCTGGCTGAAACTTAATCTTAATCCTATTCTGGATGTGCTGAAACAGGACCAGGAAGTTTTAACAAGGTTAAATTTAAATGAAAGGATGTATATAGAGGTGCTTTAGCCATTATGGTGAGTGTAAGTAATAACACTAAATCATATATCTTTCTGTAGTTGAAAGGTGGAGATTTAGAACTGTTTATGTCATAAAAGGAAAGCTAGAGGATAAACTATGGGACCATACAACCCAGAAAATGCTGTGGTGGGTGATGGTGATTTATAATATTAATATAAAAATGTTCTTCATGAACTAGAACAAATGTAAATTACTATTATAAGGAGTTAATAAAAGAGTGCTTTTTGGGAAAATTGCACCTTTTGCAAATTATGGAAATACATAACCGCAATATTTTAATATTCTTTCATCATCTGTGACAAATTTACTGCATTTGTTAATAAGGATCAATAATGGTATGTACAGTATGTTTTGGGTTTTTTTTGAATAATGGAGGTGTTCTAAATTTAAATTATGATAATTAATGCACAACTATGTGAAGATATTGAGAAACTTTGATTGTATACTTTGGATGGATTGTATGACACGTGAATATATCTCAGTAAAACTGATTAAATATGATTGAACATATTAGCCAATCTGTAAACTAAGGAAAGAAGAGCATAAGCAATAACCAAATACCACAATAATTTTTTAGAATGAAAGGATAAAAAAGGACTCTAAAAGAAACATTGGACAATAAGAATATAAATGTAAACATATATGAAAAAGCAATAAACTAACCATTTATGTGAATGCAAGAAATATGAGACATAGACTACCCTGGAAATATTTGAATGCCTGATCAACATTAAGAAGCAATGTTATTCAAATATAATAAATAATGGTCTGGTTTATTTCTAGATATTTCTGTATCTAGGATGAACTTCATGTTCCCCAGCAAAATATGTTACTCATATTTAGTCAAAAATGAATGGGAAAGCCAATTTATCAGTAGCAATATAAACATTATAAAATATTGAAAGATATATCCCCAATGCAATAATTCTGATTTTCATAGGAGAACTTTAAAGCAATAATAACCTATGTACTGCCTCAGGTTCTATGCTCTGTAGTTGAATTATTTTAAATAGTAAGCCATTTTCCAGCTTTCTGGAAAGACAAGTCTCCTAATTGCTTTCCTCTTTCAGAATTTTCTGAGTAGTCATGGCTCATTAATATGCTAGTTTTGAAACTCACAATTTCTTAATCCTGGTCTACACTGAGTTTTGAAGTCTACTATCCCAGTTTTTTTTTTTTGTATTCTAAGTTGCCCCATCATCACCAGCATACAATTTGAGAATATTTCTTCACTCCAAAAAAGACACAAAACTCATTCCTATTTCTCTGTCATTCCACTAACACTAATGTACTTTCTCTATATATTTTCCTATTTTGGATTTTTATATCAATGTAATTATTTAATTTCATTTAAGCATCAGCTCTTCATTCAGGATATTGTATATTACTGACATAACATTCTTTCTTAGAAGCCTAAGTGGAACCTCTGCAATCAAAATCCATTCTGTTATACCTGATTTTGTGCCTCTCTGACACAGCAGAAAATTCAGCTCAGAACTTAAGGAGAAAGCCACCTGACTTTACAAGTAAACCCTGAGTTCTGATGATATTACTTCATCAAGACGGGTCCAGGACCTAAGGGAAAATGCAATCTACATTACCTTTTCACCTCATCCTGTTGTTTTCAGCCCTGGCAATAATAGTCTTCAACAAATGACTTATGAGGTAAATATATTTGTCAAAGACCTCACCACCATTGAATCAAACATACACACACGGAAAATTTCTAGAAAGCAAGCTGGCATGGAACTGAGTGGTGTGTATCATTGGGAAACAATTGCCCTTGTGTTTTTCTCAGGTTTATATTTATTCCTGAAAGAGATATTGGCATGATTTGTTCTGCACTCTCTCTACAAGGTTGAAAAGGCAGCAACCTCCCTGGGAGAACATATTTAGAAACCATATATCTGATAATGGACTAATATCTAGAACATATAATTAAAACCTAAACCTCAACAATTAAAAAGATGAACAACCAGATTCGGAAATGGGCAAAACTTTTGAATTGCTGTTTTTTCCAAGAAAGAAATACAAATCATGAAAAATCATATGAAAAGACACTCATCATTAGCTTCCAGGTATTGAAATCAATACTACAATGAGATAACATTTTACTTGTACTTTGAAGATTACTATTAAAGAAATAGAAAGCTACAAGTGTTGGAGAGGATTTGGAGAAATAGAACCACTTAATCCCTGTTGGTGGGAACATAAAATAGAACAGCCTCTATGGAAGACACTTGATATGTACTCAGAAGAACTGATAGCAGGGGCATGAGCAGACTTTTGCTAATGCTGCTGTGATTGTGTTTGAGAGAAATTTAAAGTCATATATATCGTTTGAAGGAAAACTAGAGTACAAAACATAGGATCATATAACATAGTGAATGCCATGGTGGATAATGACTGCGATTCATAGTACAAATATAAAAATGCTCTTTCATGAACTCAATGCATTTACATCACCATCACAAGGAGTTAATAATAAAGTTGTGTATGGGGAAATGCATATATTGCAAATTATGGTCTATGGTTTAGAATTAATATTTAGATAGTGTTCATGCACAGTAACGAAAGCACTACACCAATGCTAAGGATTCATAATAGAAGTAGAATGAATGGTACAGGACATTTTGGGTAATTTTGGAGTAATGAAAATTGTTCTCAAATAGATTGCAGTGGTGAATGCACCCTTAATGAGAATATATCCATCAATGTGTTCCAATCTAGTTCTTGAAGAACATGGGTCAGCATGGACTCAGACCAAAATCACGACAGGCATTGAGTTAAACATGGATCTCATTAGGACTTACAAACAGGAGAACATTCCCAGCTCTTTGGGAAATAAACACAAGCATCATGCAAATATGGGTGTCCACATTTTCAACCTATAAGAGTTTATAACAAGCCTTTCCATATGTTACGAGTATTGAATTTTATCTGGGTCTTATGCTGCAGGAGTTTGGAGATTTCTTAATAACATATCCTGGAAGAAGGTTATATTTTACAAGATAAGTGGTTTACAATACCATCTGTACATTATTTTATACCCTGAGGAGATAGATTAACCTTTAGCTTTGTTTGGGTCATGTAGGCAGCTGCATGCAGTAACTTACTCTCCATATGGAGTAGGAGTCTGGTCCCAGGTCTCCACACATTGCATTGCAATTTTTATATTCATATTTATGAGTTAGACCCCTTATTCTTTTTCTTTTTTCTTTTTTGTATGGGCAAGTATTGGGAATTGAACCCAGGTCTCACATCAGAACTCTGCCTGCTGAGCCATTGTGACCCACTCCTCTCATTCATTTTGACTTAATATTAGGAATTTATTTTTCTTTGGATCAACTAGTTCCTCCCAAATTCGTAAATTTGAGGAAATAAAGTTGATCATTATTTGCTTATATGATCCAATATTTCTTTTCTATATTGATCAGGCCTACATACATTTACAATTAAATTTATCACTCTTATTTCTTGATTACACTGTGAAGACTTTGTTTATTATTTTGCTCTTTTCAACTGATGAGTTTACATTTCTATTCTTATTTGGTATTATTGATTTCAGAGTTTTGTCTTATCCTTCTGTCTGCAATAATGTATATTGTGATTTAGTTCCTGATTATGCTGTCCTTCCTTAAGTTTATAGGTTGGCTAGTCTGTCCAATCATTTTTAGGCATTTATTATTATACTTACATATTGTGCAAACCAATCAAACTGGGCAATCAGTGGTTCACAGAATCTACATTAGGGGTGCATTCACCACTGCATCCTTATATTGCACTAATTCTGATTTTCACAGGCAAATTATAAGGCAATTGCAGGCCACTGACATTTCCAGGTTCTGTACATTCTAAAGGTCTTATTTAGAATGTAAAATTCTCTCCAGAATTCTGGCAGAGCAATCATCTTCTAAACAGCATTTTCCTTCAGAATTTTCTGAGAGAACATGGCCCATTAATACTGTTCCTTTTAAAATTCGCATTTTCTAAATCCTGGTCGACATTGAGTTTATGGAACACCCAGATAAAATCTTTTCTCATTGATATCACAGTACAAGAGATTCATCTCTGAGAGGAATCATGGGTACCAAAGTCTTTCTGTGTGGATCCTCCATAATATAAAACCTGTTGTGCCAGTTGAAAGGATTTACATACTCCAGAAAAGCCATGTTTTATTTCTAATAAATCTTATGGGAGCAACCGTTTCTTCTAATCCTTGATCAGGTGGTAAAATTGATTAGGTTATCTCCATGATGATGTTATTCAATCCATTGTGGCTGCTAGACCAACAGAAATGTCAGTACAAAAAGACATGGTGAAATCCAACTGAATTTGTAAGGTAGACACTGATGGTTGATTAAATGGAGATATGTCTCCATCCTTTCTACATGGGTCTTGATTAGTTTACTGGAATCTTATAAAAGAAGAAATATTTTGTAGAAACTTCAGAATGCTGCAGAAGCATGAAGCAGAGAGTTCACCAGCCAGTGACCTTTGGAGATGAAGAAGGAAAATACCTCCTGGGGAGTTTCATGATTCAAGAGGCCTGAAGAGAAAGCCAGCAGACATGCTCATGTTCACCTTGTGCCCTTCTAGTAGACAGAGAAGTGCTGAACAACATCAGCCCTCCCGAACCAAGGTACATTTCCCTGGATGCCCTAGATTAGACATTTCTATAGACTTGTCTTAATTGGAAAATTTTCTTGGCCTTAGAGCTGTAAACTAGCAACTTTCTAAATTTCCCTTTTTAAAAGCCATTCCATTTCTGATACATTGTATTCTGACAGCTAGCAAACTAGAACACCTATCAACAATGAAGTCATTAATTCATAGATATGATTAGAAGGTGGATTTGGAAATCGTGATGTGAGTCAAATTTTTTTGAAATGTATTTCCTTAGTTTTTCAGATATATAATTCCATAGCCTTAAAATCAACATTGTAGTGGACAGTTTAGTTTTTTACTATATTCATAGTTGTGCCACCATCACAACAATTGAAGTTGAGAATACTTTGATCACTCCAAAAGACACAAATTCTTTCTCTTTCCTTCCCATGCTATCAATGTGTTAAAAGTAATCAAATTTTAGTCTCTCTAGATTTTCCTACTGTGTACATTTTACATTATGTAATAGTTTAATTTAACTTCAGCATCAGCTCTCTGGTCAGGCTTGTTATGGATGGTATTCACCTAAGCTTCCTTCTTCTTTGCCAGTGTGGAATCTGTGCAATCACTATTCCATCTTATTATATGTGATTTAGGGCCACTAGATGAGCAGAAATGTCAGTACAAAAATATATATGGTGAAATCCAACTGAATTTGTAAGGAAGGTATTAATTTTGATGAGATTAGTCCATCATATTGCATCAAGGAATCTGTTCTAGTTTACTAGCTTCCAGAATTGAATATACCAGAAACAGAGTGGCTTTTAAAAGGGGGAATTTAATAAATTGTTAGTTTACAGTTCAAAGGCTGTGGAAATGTCCCAATTACAGTAAATCTATAAAAATATCCAAATTAAGGCACCAATAAGAGATTACCAGCACTCAAGAAAGGCCAATGAAGATCAAGATTTCTCTCTCAACTGAAAGGGTCGATGGTGAGCATACCAATGTCTTCTAGCTACCTCTCCAGGCCTCTTTTTTCATGAAGTTCAGCCAGGGGCGTTCTCTTTTATCTCCAAAGTTTGCTGGCTGGTTACTCTCCTGTTCACTTGTCTATGTTGCTCTTGTCATTATCAAGCTTTCTGCAAAATGCTCCTTCTTTTAAAGGATTCCAGTAAGGTAATCAAAATCCACCTAGAATGGGTGGAATCACATCTCTTGCTATTCAAAGTAAATGCCCACTATTGAGTGAGTCACATTTTCATTGCATCAAAGACTCTGTTCTAGTTTGCTAGCTACCAGAATGCAGCACACCAGAAGTGGAATGGCTTTTTAAAATGGGAATTTAATATGTTGCTAGTTTACAGTTCTGAGGCCAAGAAATCAAGTTTCAAACCACTCTATAGTACTGAATAGAGATTAGAATAAATGGTTGCTCCCATTAGATTGATTAGATTTAAAACATGGCTTTTCTAAGGTACATAGGTTCTTTCAAATGGACACATTCTACCCCCTGGTCCCAAAAAGATATTTTCCCATATACAAAATACATTAATTCCATCACAATATCAGAAATCCTTAAACAATTTCAGTAATGATATAAACACAATACAAAGTTGAAACCAGTACAAAGTCTCATCAAAGTCAGTTACAGACAAGGTCTGTCCTGAGGGAAAATTATTCTCTAGCTCTGGTCCTGTGAAACTTAAACAAGTTATTTACTGCTAACATCCAAGGAGCAACTTTCATAGGATACATATTCCCATTTCCATAGGTAGAAATTGAAAGTTACAAAGGGGTCACTGGACACACTGTGAGCTGTGCATGTGACTTGAACAATTGTTTTTAAATATCTGTCTGCAAATTTTAAAGCATTGGTATAAGGAGGTTAGTATTCAAATGTCCTACTATTGTCAAAATGGAAGTTGAAAGTATAAATTAACTTTACAGTGAACTTTTCTCAACTTGGGTTTGGGAATGCACTTATTCTTAATAAAATACATCAGGAAGTTTTTTAGAAAAGATGAATTTCACATCCCCAAATCTGCAACAACATTGACATATTTCTACAACATAACCTGTTCAAAAAATCTGATCTGATCAAGTGTCACATTGCCAAGTTAAATAAGAAGCTGAATACCAATAGTCTGTGTAATAAGTATGTATAGATATAATTATTACTTTCTATTCTTTCTTTTATTACTGTACTTGAAATATTATTTGGAAGATGATGAAATATAAGGGATACCTTCACAATATTGTAAAACTTAAATTTGTTTTAAAATAAGAAATTCGACACTACGCTTTTATTTGACATTAAGTTAATTTGTAACTAATTTTAATGCTATTAACCTCATCTAAAACATGCAAATACCTGGAAGGATTCACATATGGAATTTTCACTTTCATCTTGAAAATTGTTAGAATGATCAGATAAGAAGGAGGAGTTGCAGCTGAGAAGTATGGATTTAACAAATGATTATGACTAATGTCTCATTATATAGATATTTCTTTTTTATAGTGTGTTAGAATAACCAGAAGGAAATCCCTGAAATTGTTTGAATGTAATCCAGTAGCTATGATCATTGATAATGTTTGTATAACTGTATGGTTATATCTTGTAACCATGATTGTAAAACACCGATTGACATCCCCTTTATCCATGTATGGGTTGATGAGTAACAAAATAAAGACATGTATGAAAAAAATAGTAATTGATTGAACATATGAGAGAAAATTCCCCCATGTAAACTATGGAAAATAGTGACTAGCACAACTTTAATAATGTCTCATCAATTAAAACTAAAATAACTATTGTTAAAAAATTAGAAGGCCAAAATTATTATCATCAATTGTAACAAATTTTGTTCTCCAATGCAAGTGCTCATGGTATAGAGGTGTATAGGAATCCTTTACTTTATGGATGATTGTTATATAAATCCACAACTTCACTAATAAAATTTCTAAATAAATATTAACTATAATAATAACATTAAGGAGTGTTCTAGTTTGCTAACATTTGGAATGTGACATACCAGAAACAGAATGGCTTTTAAAAGGGGGAAGCTATTAAGTTGCAAGTTTAAACTTCTAAGGCCATTAAATGCCCCAATTAAAGCAAATCTATAAAAATGTTCAAATTAAGGAAGTAACAGGAGGTTACCTTCATCCAATAAACATTGATGGAGTTCAGGGATTCTCTCTCAACTGGAAAGACACATGAAGAACATGGCAATGTCTCCAAGCTTTCTCTCTCGGCTTCACATTTCATGAAACTCTCTCAGGGGCATATTCCTTCTCCATCTCCAAAGGTCTCTGGTTGCCCAGGTTCTGGTTGTTCTTGTGGGTCTTCTGCTTCTGGTGGCTCTCTCCAAGAAAATGCTTCCTTTTTAAAGGATTCCAATAAATTAATGAAGAATCACCTGGAGACGGAGGAGGCACCCATAGCTCGTGGAGTACTTGGACCATGTGCATGCAGGCACCAAGAATTGAACTGAGGGCTCCAGCATGGCAGCCATGATTTGGACTTCTGGAGAAGATGGCGGCTTAGTAAGACATGCAGGTCTTAGTTCCTCCTCCAGAACAGCTACCAGGGGAGTAGAAACTATACAGAACAGCTCCCAGAGCCACGACAGAGATCAAGAAGACAGCATACCCCGTTCTGGTGTGGCTGACTGGCTGGGAGAGCCCACTCCGGTGAGATCGCCAAGGGGCATGGGCTTCCCCGGGCCAGGGCGGCAGGCGGCCGGAGTCCCTCCCTCCCTCCTTCCTGGGCTGGCTGGGAGAATTGGACAGGCGGTCCCCTCGGGCCACGGCAGCTGGTGCCCCACCACGTGTGGCCCCCCGGACCAACTGGGAGAATGGAATCGGAGATCACCAGGTCGTGGAGAACAGTGGCCGGGGTCCCATCCAAACATGTGGCTTCCCGGTCCGGCTGGGAACAGTGCACTCCCCTGGGCGGGGGCGGTGGGCACCCTCTTGCCACGCTTGGCACCCAGGACTGGCTAGGAGATTCAGACAGGCACTCTCCCAGGCTGTGACGGCCGGCGAACCTCCCTGCGTTTGGATCCCCAGGCCTGCAGGGGGATTCAGATTGGCACGCTTCCAAGCCACTTCGGCTGGCGAAACTCCCCCACAGCAAGAGTTTTCCAAAGTTAAAGGACCCACAGCACCTTTTGCTGGTGGGACCCGCAGACAAACTAGTGCCAGGAGCGCCAACTACTGGGCAGGATAAGGAAAACAGAACCCAGAGATTTCACAGAAAAATCTTTCAACCTGTTGGGTCCAACACTCAGGGAAATCTGACTAAATACCCAGACACCGCCAGAATATAACGGATCACGCTCAGAAAATTGAAAATATGACCCAGTCAAAGGAACAAACCAATAGTTCCAATGAGATAGAGGAGCTGAGAAAACTAATGCTGAATATACGAACAGAAATGGAAAACCTCTTCAAAAACAAAATCGATAAATTGAGGGAGGACATGAACAGGACATGGGATGAACAAAAAGAAGAAATAGAAAAACTGAAAAAACAAATCACAGAACTTATGGAAGGACAAAGTAGAAAAGATAGAAAAAACAATGGATACCTACAATGATAGATTTAAAGAGACAGAAGATAGAAATAGTGATTTGGAGGATGGAACATCTGAATTACAAAAAGAAACAGAAACTATAGGGATTCTATAGATTGAGTAGGGAATCAGGGAACTGAAGGATAATATGAAGTGCACAAATATATGTGTTGTGGATGTCCCAGAAGGAGAAGAGAAGGGAAAAGGAGGAGAAAAAATAATGGAAGAAATTATCACTGAAAATTTCCCAACTCTTATGAAAGACCTAAAATTACAGATCCAAGAAGTGCAGCGCACCCCAAAGAGATTAGACCCATAGGTATTCTCCAAGACACTTACTAGTTAGAATGTCAGAGGTCAAAGAGAAAGAGAGGATCTTGAAAGCAGCAAGAGAAAAACAATCCATCACATACAAGGGAAACCCAATAAGACTATGTGTAGATTTCTCAGCAGAAACTATGGAAGCAAGAAGACAGTGGGATGATATATTTAAATTACTAAAAGAGAAAAACTGCCAACCAAGATTTCTATATCCAGCAAAATTGTCCTTCAAAAATGAGGGAGAAATTAAAACATTTTCAGACAAAAAGTCACTGAGAGAATTTGTGACCAAGAGACCAGTTCTGCAAGAAATACTAAAGGGAGCACTAGAGTCAGATACGAAAAGACAGAAAAGAGAGGTATGGAGAAGAGTGTAGAAAGAAGGAAAATCAGATATGATATATAATACAAAAGACAAAATGGAAGAGGAAAATATTATCCAAACAGTAATAACGCTAAATGTTAATGGACTGAATTCCCCAATCAAAAGACATAGACTGGCGGAATGGATTAAAAAACAGGATCCTTCTATATGCTGTCTACAGGAAACATATTTTAGACCCAAAGATAAACATAGGTTGAAAGTGAAAGGTTGGGAAAAGATATTTCATGCAAATAACAACCAGAAAAGAGCAGGAGTAGCTATACTAATATCCAACAAGTAAGACTTCAAATGTAAAACAGTTAAAGAGACAAAGAAAGACACTATCTACTAATAAAAGGAACAATTAAACAAGAAGACATAACAATTATAAATATTTATGCACCAAACCAGAACGCCCCAAAATATGTGAGGAATACACTGCAAACACTGAAAAGGGAAATAGACATATATACCATAATAGTTGGAGAATTCAATTCACCACTCTCATCAATGGACAGTACATCTAGACAGAGGATCGATAAAGAAGCAGAGAACTTGAATATTACAATAAATGTGCTAGACTTAACAGACATTTAAAGGACATTGCATCCCACAACAGCAGGATACACCTTTTTCTCAAGTGCTCATGGATCATTCTCAAAGATAGACTATATGCTGGGTCACAAAGCAAGTCTTAACAAATTTAAAAAGATTGAAATCATACACAACACTTTCTCGGATCATAAAGGAATGAAGTTGGAAATCAATAATAGGCAGAGTGCCAGAAAATTCACAAATACTTGGAGGCTCAACAACACACTCTTAAACAATGAGTGGGTCAAGGAAGAAATTGCAAGAGAAATTAGTAAATATCTCGAGGCGAATGGAAACAAAAACACAACGTATCAAAACCTATGGGATGCAGCAAAGGCAGTGCTAGGAGGGAAATTTATTGCCCTAAATGCCTATGTCAGAAAAGAAGAAAAGGCAAAAATTCAGGAATGAACTGTCCACTTGGAAGAATTGGAGAAAGAACAGCAAACTAACCCCAAAGCAAGCAAAAGGAAAGAAATAACAAAGATTAGAGCAGAAATAAATGAAATTGAAAACATGAAAACAATAGAGAAAATCAATAAGACCAGAGGTTGGTTCTATGAGAAAATCAATAAGATTGATGGGCCCTTAGCAAGATTGAAAAAAAGAAGAAGAGAGAGGATGCAAAAAAATAAGATCAGAAATGGAAGAGGAGACATAACTACTGACCTCACAGAAATAAAGGAGGTAATAACAGGATACTATGAACAACTTTACGCTAATGAACACAACAATTTAGATGAAATGGACGGGTTCCTGGAAAGACGTGAACAACCAACTTTGACTCAAGAAGAAATAGATGACCTCAACAAACCAATCACAAGTAAAGAAATTGAATCAGTCATTCAAAAGCTTCCTAAAAAGAAAAGTCCAGGACCAGACGGCTTCACATGTGAATTCTATCAAACATTCCAGAAAGAATTAGTACCAACTCTCCTCAAACTCTTCAAAAAAATCGAAGTGGAGGGAAAACTACCTAATTCATTCTATGAAGCCAACATCACCCTCATACCAAAACCAGGCAAAGATATTACAAAAAAAGAAAACTGCAGACCAATCTCTCTAATGAATATAGATGCAAAAATCCTCAATAAAATTCTAGCAAATTGTATCCAACAACACATTAAAAGAATTATACATCATGACCAAGTAGGATTCATCCCAGGTATGCAAGGATGGTTCAACATAAGAAAATCAATTAATGTAATACACCATATCAACAAATCAAAGCAGAAAAATCACATGATCATCTCAATTGATGCAGAGAAGGCATTTGACAAGATTCAACATCCTTTCCTGTTGAAAACACTTCAAAAGATAGGAATACAAGGGAACTTTCTTAAAATGATAGATTGAATATATGAAAACCGCACAGCTAATATCATCATCAATGGGGAAAAATTGAAAACTTTCCCCCTAAGATCAGGAACAAGACAAGGATGTCCACTGTCACCACTATTATTCAACATTGTGTTGGAGGTTCTAGCCAGAGCAATTAGACAAGAAAAAGAAATACAAGACATTAAATTGGAAAGGAAGAAGTAAAACTATCACTGTTTGCAGATGATATGATACTATACGTTGAAAACCCGGAAAAATCCACAGCAAAACTACTTGAGCTAATAAATGAGTACAGCAAAATAGCAGGTTACAAGATCAACATTCAAAAATCTGTAGCATTTCTGTACATGGGCAATGAACAAGCTGAGGGGGAATCAAGAAATGAATTCCATTTACAATTGCAACTGAAAGAATAAAATACATAGGAATAAATTCAACTAAAGAGATAAAAAACCTATACAAAGAAAACTACAAAAAACTGTTAAAAGAAATCACAGAAGACCTAAATAGATGGAAGGGCATACTGTGTTCATGGATTGGAAGACTAAATATAGTTAAGATGTCAATCCTACCTAAATTGATTTACAGATTCAATGCAATACCAATCAAAATCCCAACAACTTATTTTTCAGAAATAGAAAAACCAATAAGCAAATTTATCTGGAAGGGCAGGGTGCCCCGAATTGCTAAAAACATCTTGAGGAAAAAAAAACGAAGCTGGACGTCTCGCCCTGCCTGACTTTAAGTCATATTATGAAGCCGCAGTGGTCAGAAAAGCATGGTATTGGCATAAAGATAGATGTATCAACCAATGGAATCGAATAGAGTGCTCAGATATAGACCCTCTCATCTATGGACATTTGATCTTTAATAAGGCAGTCAAGCCAACTCACCTGGGACAGAACAGTCTCTTCAATAAATGGTGCCTAGAGAACTGGATATCCATATGTAAAAGAATGAAAGAAGACCCGTATCTCACACCCTATACAAAAGTTAACTCAAAATGGATCAAAGATCTAAACATTAGGTCTAAGACCATAAAACAGTTAGAGGAAAATGTAGGGAGATATCTTATGAAACTTACAATTGGAGGCAGTTTTATGGACTTTAAACCTAAAGCAAGAGCACTAAAGAAGGAAATAAATAAATGGGAACTCCTCAAAATTAACAACTTTTGTGCATCAAAGAACTTCATCAAGAAAGTAGAAAGACAGCCTACACAATGGGAGACAATATTTGGAAATGACATATTGGATAAAGCTCTAGTATCCAGAATTTATAAAGAGATTGTCCAACTCAACAACAAAAAGACAGCCAACACAATTACAAAATGGGAAAAAGACTTGAACAGACACCTCTCAGAAGAGGAAATACAAATGGTCAAAAGGCACATGAAGAGATGCTCAATGTCCCTGGCCATTAGAGAAATGCAAATCAAAACCACAATGAGATATCATCTCACACCTACCAGAATGGCCATTATCAACAAAACAGGAAATGACAAGTGCTGGAGAGGATGTGGAGAAAGAGACACACTTATCCACTGTTGGTGGGAATGTCAAATGGTGCAACCACTGTGGAAGGCAGTTTGGCGGTTCCTCAAAAAGCTGAATATAGAATTGCCATATGACCCAGCTAGACCATTGCTAGGTATCTACTCAAAGGACTTAAGGGCAAAGACACAAATGGACATTTGCACACCAATGTTTATAGCAGTGTTATTTACAATTGCAAAGAGATGGAAACAGCCAAAATGTCCATCAACAGACGAGTGGGTAAACAAACTGTGGTATATACGTATGATGGAATATTATACAGCTTTAAGACAGAATAAGCTTATGAAGCATGTAATAACATGGATGGACCTGGAGAACATAATGCTGAGTGAGTCTAGCCAAAAACTAAAGGACAAATACTGTATGGTCCCACTGATGTGAACCGACATTCAAGAATAAACTTGGAATATGTCATTGGTAACAGAGTCCAGCAGGAGTTAGAAACAGGGTAAGATAATGGTAATTCGAGCTGAAGGGATACAGACTGTGCAACAGGACTAGATACAAAAACTCAAAAATGGACAGCACAATTACACCTAATTGTAATGTAATCATGTTAAAACACTGAATGAAGCTGCATCTGAGCTATAGTTTTTTTTTGTCTGTCTGTTTGTTTGTCTTTTTTTTCTTTTTCTTTTTTTTTACTCTTATTATTATTTTTATTTTTTTCTCTGTATTACCATTCTATATTTTTTCTGTTGTTTTGCTATTTCTTTTCCTAAATCAATGCAAATGTACTAAGAAATGATGATCATGCATCTATGTGATGATGTTAAGAATTACTGATTGCATATGTAGAATGGAATGATTTCTAAATGTTGTGTTAATTTCTTTTTTTTCTTTAATTAATAAAAAAAAGCCAAAAAAAAAGAATCACCTGGAATGGGTGGTTTCACAACTCCATGGAAGCCATCTAATCCAAAGTCCCCACCCACATTTCAGTAGGTTACATCTCCATGGGAAAAATAAAAACTCCCAGCCAGCAATATTGAATATGGATTAGAGGACATGGTCTTTCTGGGGTCCAGCATGATTCAAAATGACACAGGGGGAGATGGGATAATTGGTGTGCTTGGCCAATGCTGGGGTTTAAAAGTGACTGAAGTTGCAGACAGAAGGTCGGAATGGCAAATGGAATTGGGAAAGGTAATAGGCCCTGACAGGTAAAATGGGAACAAGGTGATGAAGGGAATTAGATAAGAAGCTGGGTATGAGTGACAAAAATTGCCCAGGAGAAAATGGCAGAGATCAAAGTTTTGGGATTTGCATTGAACACATTCATCTCAGGTAAGTCCTAATAGAAGCATGATGGCAGAAGTTAAGAGTGACATAGATTTCTAGTAAACAGTCAGGCAGTAGGTCACAGCAACAATATTTAGGTTTGAGGGAAAGAATATTAAAAATAATTTTGCTCCTTTCAGCAAATACTTATTTGCCTAGAAGATTTGATACACTATTTCAAATTCCAGGAACAAAGGAACAAAATGGAAACAAGGAAGACCCACTCACTATGTTTAAGAAAATATGGCTTGTGTGCTGATACCACAGAGTCCAGCAGTAGTTAGAAACAGGGTAAAATAATGGGTAATTGGAGCTGATGGGATACAGACTGTGCAACAGGATTAGATACAAAAACTCAAAAATGGA
The DNA here is from genome assembly GCF_023851605.1 of Tamandua tetradactyla. Classification (NCBI taxonomy): domain Eukaryota; kingdom Metazoa; phylum Chordata; class Mammalia; order Pilosa; family Myrmecophagidae; genus Tamandua; species Tamandua tetradactyla. The sequence goes on from NC_135342.1 coordinate 7,657,857, forward strand.
CAGCACAATAATACCTAATTGTAAAGTAATCATGTTAAAACACTGAATGAAGCTGCATCTGAGCTATAGGTTTTTGTTTTGTTTTGTTTTGTTTTGTTTTTACTATTATTACTTTTATTTTTTTCTCTATATTAACATTCTATGTCTTTTTTGGTTGTGTTGCTAGTTCTTCTAAACCGATGCAAATGTACTAAGAAACGAGATCATGCATCTATGTGATGATGTTAAGAATTACTGATTGCATATGTAGAATGGTATGATTTCTAAATGTTGGGTTAATTTCTTTTTTTCCATTAATTAAAAAAAAAGCTTGTTGATTGAAGATACTTTCAAGGTAGTTTCTAAGTTCCTGATCCATCTATTGGCTCCCAGTAACCATTCTTAAAGCCTTCCTCAAAATAACTTTATGATTGATATTATTGCATTTCCAGAGTAGTTTATCCCTCATAGAAGTGGTCCAACTTTGTACTTGATAAATCTTCAAGAAGAAGCTGCTTTGCCAAGGCTGGCAACATCAAAGCTCCTAGGCTGGATCACTGTTGCTGTGTGAATTTTCCAGCAACATTAGACAGTGATATTAGTAAAACACATGTTCTTCTCCTTCTTTTTTATCTGGAAACAGTTCTTGTTAATTTTTACTGCTATTCATTTTAAATATAGGCTCATTTTGTTTTCAGCATGTATTTTACCTAGGATCTGAATGGTGTACATGAATACAAGAGATAATCTATGTTCTTAACAGGTAATAAATTTGTCTCTAAGGACAAAAAAAAAAAAAAAAGAAACATTAGGTCAGGAGAGCTGACATACCCAAGCACTGTAGTGGGTGAATTTTCCCAGAAGGCAGAGGTTTGGTCTCCCATATTTATGGCCTGGAACAGTTGTACTACACTGGGCCATGGAGAGGGTGGAGTATATTCCTTGGGTATTGGAAAGAGCCTTACTGCCAGCATATTTTTCTCAGGTTGTTGAGCATGTGCCCTGGGGATGGCAGAGAGTCTGTGAGCTGCCCCAGTATTTGGAGAGGGTGGAGACTGAAAAAGGTGGTCTTGCCAATGCCCATAAGGTTGCATTTCAAGAGAACAGGCTGGTACATCTGCCCTTGGAAAGGGTGGTACTGCCACTTGCTAAAGCCATGAGGATCAATGACTCTCAAACTTTGAAATCTAATAGAATTTGCTCTATATGTTTTCAGATCTGTGCATCCTGTGACTCTTGTTCCTTCCAATTTCTCCTTACAGAAATGGAAACATATATCCTATAACTGTCCCACTTTTATATGTTCACAGTAGAAAACTTGTTCTGAGTTTTGCAGCTCCAGAGTTAGACAAGAATTATGCCTTCTGACATAGCATGCCTTTATCTAACTTTGATGAGATTTTGAAATCCTTTTGGTTTTGTATCATTTTTGTATTGTTACTGAAGTGGTTTAAAATTTCTGATACTACAACGAATGAATGCGTTTTGTATATGGAAAGAAAATGTCTTTTGGGGGTCCATAGAGTGGAATATGCAGGTTTGTAATGATTATCTACCCTAAAGAAGCCTCATTCAATATTGCTGGGTGGGATCTTTTTATTATTTCCATGAAGATGCGACCCAGCCAACTGTGCATGGTAGCTTTTAATTAGGTGATTTCCATGGAGATGTGAATCCACCCATTCAAGGTGGGGTTCCTTACTGGAGTCCTTTAAGAGTGAACAATTTTGGAAAAAACTTCAGAGCCCACATGGCCACAAAACCTTGGAGATGCAAAAGGAAAACAGCTCAAGGGATGCCTTATGAAGTGAAGCAAGAAATCTAACAGATGTTACCATGTGCCTTCCCATGTGACAGATGTGTTCTAGATGGCATCATCCTTTCCTGAGGGAAAGTAACCTCTTGTTGGTGCCTTAACTTGGACATTTTCACAGCCTTAGAACACTAAACATGTAACTTCATATATTCCCTTTGTAAAAGTCTTTTCATTTCTGGTATATTTCTGGCAGCTTTAGTAAATAAAAACATTTATCAATATATAAAATCACCTCGCAGTATATGATATTTCCACAAAATGAAGTTATTCTGATTTTAATGGCAAATTTCAAGGCAATTACAAGCCACAAAAATCACCCAGGCTCTGTGGTTTTTAACTGTGTATTCCAGTGTTAAGAATTTTTCCAGCTTTCTCTCCTAATCATGCTTCTTTGTCAGGACTTTCTGAGAAGTCATGACCCATCAAAACCATTACCTTGAAATTTAATTTTTTTGATCTTGGTCTACACTGGACTCACAGGCACCCAGATAAATTCGTTCCTTTATCTGGATAGAATCTCGTCTTTGATAGGAATCTTGGGTATCAAAACCTTCCCATGTGGATTCTTCACAAGATGAAACTTGTCAATAATAAGATCACTAACTCATAGTGAGAATCTCATGGTGGGTGTGGATTTTAAGAAGTGAACCAAAAGTTTGTTTATGTCCTTAACAGCTTGCAGAGATGTAATTCATAACATAAGATCACATTTGAAGTTTTAAATTTGGTCTTCCAGAATATTCACAGAGCTGTGCCACCACGGACACAATCTGATTTAAGAATATTTTCATCACTTCAAAAAAGACCCAAAAGTGACTCTGCCCTCCCTTACTCCCATTACATCCTTACACTAACTGACTACTTTCAGTGTCTGTAGATTTTATATTGTGGATTTTTTTTATATCAATGGAATCACATGATTTCATTTCAGCATCAGGTTTCTTGTCAGGATTGTGATGGATGATATTGACTTTAACATTCTTCTTGGCCAATGTGGAATCTGTGGAATCACTATACAATATTTTATACTTGAATTAGTGTTTCTGGCCCAACAGAAACATTATTATGGAAACTAGGAGAGAGCCACCTGACTATATAATGTAGATCTTGATGTTTAATCCAATAAATTCATCAGATTGTGTCCATATCCTAAGAGGCAATTTTGCCATCTATATAACCTGTTGGCCTTACCCTGTTTTTTTGAAACCTGGTGATAATAGTTTACATCAAGTGGTGCATGAGGTAAATCTTATAGATTTGTTCCAAATCTCTGAAAGGGCTTAATGTATCACACACTCCTGGAGAAATTTTCTAGAAGGCAGGCAGTGTAGAAATGGGTTGCTATCATTGGGAGACAGTTTTTCACGGGATTCTCTCTGGCATATATCTATTCTGGGAGAGGCATTGGCATATTTGTTGCTGGAAAGGCATTGGCATGTTTGTTGAATGAATTTTTGTACAGAAAATATAATTGGAAGATGAAGATATTAGATTAACCCTGGGACAGAGTACAGATTGTTTTGTTTTCCTATTAATAAAGATACTGTCTTCCCTGTGGGCAAAAGGTAAGGCAGGTGTGCTAACAGTCCCCTTGAGAAGACTGGAGTTGCCTTAGTTCAGAGTTAGTCCACAATGACTCAAACCTAATGCAGGAGCTATAGCCATATGTGATTCTCTGCATCTTTCTCATTGGACTTGGATGGTGTCATGGTCAGGGTCATGTGTCAACTTGGTCAAGTAGTAGTACATGTAATTGCTAACCTGTCTTTTATTATGAGGACATTTTATAGAATTAAGTCATGATTATGTTGGCTACATCCACAGCTGATTCTACTTGTAATCAGCCAAGGGGAGTGTCTTCTTTAATGCGTGATGCTTAATCTAATAATTGGAAGCCTTTTAAGGAGGATTCAGAAGAGACAGCCACTATCTCCTGCTTCAGTCAGTGAGCCTCTCCTGTGGAGTTCATCCAGACCCTCCATTGAAATCGTCAGCTTCACAGCCTGACCTGTAGATTTTGGAATCTATGTCCACATGGTTATGTGAGACACTTTTATAAATTCTATATTTATGAATATTTCCTGTTAATTCTGTTTCTCTAGAGAACCCTAACTAATACAACTTGGCACCAGGAGTGGTTCTTAAGAAACAGAATCTTAAAAATGGTTTTTTTTTTATTAATTAACGGAAAAAAAGAAATTAACCTAACATTTAGAAATCATACCATTCTACATATGCATTCAGTAATTCTTAACATCATCACATAGATGCATGATCATTGTTTCTTAGTACATTTGCATCGGTTTAGAAGAACTAGCAACACAACAGAAAAAGATATAGAATGTTAATGTAGAGAAAAAAATAAAAGTAATAATAATAGTAAAACAAACAAACAAACAAACAAGCAAAAACAAAAACCTATAGCTCAGATGCAGCTTCAATCAGTGTTTTAACATGATTACTTTACAATTAGGTATTATTGTGCTGTCCATTTTTGAGTTTTTGTATCTAGTCCTGTTGCACAGTCTGTATCCCTTCAGCTCCAATTACCCATTATCTTACCCTGTTTCTAACTCCTGGTTTTCGAAACTGACTGGACTCAAAGGCACTAAGGACTCTGATTCCCATAATCAGAATGATATTTCCTGGAGTGAGTTGGCAAAAGAGATAGTCAAAATATCGCCATTTGATTCTTCTAATATTTTGCTTGTATGAAGCCAGGCTCTGGGGGATAAGGTTTTTTACATCGGTGTGGAGTTTTGTGGAAATAAGAAGTATAGATATGTTGGCTGATTGTTGTTAGGTGCACTGTATACATTAAGGAGTGAAAAGGACGAGCTTAAAGTTTCAAATGAGACAGATGTTGACATTTCTGTGAGTGTCCTGAAGGAAAATGTTATTTCCCGTAACTGTAGACTTGAGATCTCTGAAAATAAGACTCAGAATCTTATCGTTAGAGTAGAAACTCTATGACATAAATTGAAATTCCTATCTTGGATGGTGTCTGCCTTTAAAGTGAAGGCATTGATTGGAAAGGAGAGGGACACTGAAAAATGGGATGGCAACTTATGGATGGATATTGATGTCAGTGGTGAGGTTGAAACCATAGATCATGCTGAGTCTTCTCTATATAACCCTGTAATTGTCTGCCCTGAGGACATAGCTGCCCCACCTCCAGCCTGCCATGAGGAGCTGGCCACACAAACTGCACCTGAGGGGGTTAGCCCTAGAGTGATTAATCTTGTTTCACCAGATGAAACTGCAAATGAAGGCCCTGAAGCAAATAGCTTGGAAGAGACTTTTAATTCTTTTCATGACTCAGTCTCATCACCTCTCATTTCTCCTAGACCTATAATTAGGCTAAAATCCCAACAGGACCCTAAAGGTGAAATACAAGGTATCACACATGAGGAGGTACATTATGCTCCAAAAGAATTTTGTCAGTTTTCTAATTTAAATAGACAGAAATCAGGGGAATATATGTGGCAAAGGATTTTGATGGTGTGGGATAATAGTGGGAGGATTATAAGGCTGGATCAGGCTGAAGTTATTGATATGGGCCCACTAAGCAGAGATTCTGCATTCAATGTTATAGCTCAAGGGGTTAGAAAAGGCATTAACAGTGTGTTTGGATGGTTGACTGAAACATGGATCAAAAGTTGGCCAACATTACCTGAGGTTGAAATGCCAGAACAGCCCTGGCATAATGTAGATGAAAGGATACAGAGATTTAGAGAGATTGGAATGTTAGAATGGATTTATCATGCAAAGCCTGCTCTTACTCTCCAGGAATGTCTGGAGAATGCACTTTTATTAGAAATGGGAAAATTAAATTTGTGAGACTAGTGTTATCATCCCTGAAAAGCTCTGTAGTTGCTCTTCTCTTTAGGTCAGATATTACTGTGGTAAGTGCTGTCACTGAGCTGGAATCCTTAAACACAATGGGGATGACCAGATGCTAAGTTGGCAGAAGTCAAGTGGCAGCACTTAACTGCCGAAGACAAGGTGGATGTAACTATTATAATAGACAGCAAACTCAAAGCAGTAGTCAAAATAATCTGACTCACAGAGGTTTGTGGCATTGGCTAGTAAATCATGTGGTACTTAGAAATACAATAAGTGGGAAGTCTACTAAATTCGTATTTGAGCTGTATGAACAAAAGAGTTCCAGGTCAAGTGAACAAAAGTCTAACTTGAATTACAAAAACACGAGTCATAGCCCCTTAATCGATTTCCAGAATTGAGAAAGTTTACAGACCCTGGAAACCCTTGAATGAAGGAGATGTCAGGTCCCCTTGGGGAGAACCCTGTTAATCTGCCACAAATCTATACTGCTAATCTTCCTCCAAGCCTTCCCCAGGACACTGAATATCTTTTTTTTAATCAGGGTAACTGTGCATTGGGGAAAAGAAAATGATCAGATATTTTGGGGATTATTAGACACTGGTTCAGAAGTGACATTAATTCTAGAGGACCCAAAATGTCACTCTGGTCCACCAGTCAGAGTTGAGGTTTATAGTGGTCAGATGATTGGTGGAGTTTTAGCTCAGGTATATCTCACAGTGTGTCCAGTGTGGCTCCGGACCCATTCTTTAGTTATTTCCTCAGTTCCAGAATGCATAATTGGAATAGATATACTGAGCAACTGGCAGAATCCCCATATTGACAGTGTAACTGATGCAGTGAGGATATTATGGTGGGAAAAGCCAAGTGGAAGCCACTAGAACTGCCCCCATGTAGCAAAATAGTAAATTGGAAGAAATGCCAGATTTCTGGAGGGATTGCAGAGATTACTGCCACTCTTAAGGTCTTGAAGGATGCAGGGGTGGTGGTGATTCACACCACATCCCCATTCAATTCTCCTATTTGGCCTGTGCAGAAAAGAGATGGGTCTTAGGGGAAGATGGTATATTATCATAAGCTCTACCAGGTGGTAACTCCAATTGCAGTTGCTATTCCAGATGTGGTATCATTGCTTGAACAAATCAATACATCTCCTGGTACCTGGTATGCAGCTATTGATCTGGCAAGTGCTTTTTCCCAATAATTGTTAGGAAGGACCACCAGAAACAGTTTGATTTCAGCTGGCAAAGTCAGCAATATACTTGCACTGCCCTACATCAGAGGTCTATCAACTCTCTAGACCTATGTCATAATCTCATCTGCAGGGACCTTGATCATTTCTCCCTTTCACAAGGCATCACACTGGTCCATTATATTGATGATATCATGTTGACTGGACTTAGTGAGCAAGAAGTAGCCACTACTGTAGACTTACTTGTAAAACATTTGTTGTCAGAGGATGGGAGATAAATCCAACAAAAATGCAGGGGCCTTCCACCTCAGGGAAATTTCTAGGTTCCAGTGATGTGAAGCATGTCAAGATATCCCTTCTAAGGTGAAGGATAAGTTGCTGCATCTGGCCCCTTCTGCAACCAAAAAAGAGATAGTATTCCTAGTTGGTCTCTTTGGATTTTGGCATCAACATATTCCTCATTTGGGTATGCTATTCCAGCCCATTTATTGAGTGACCAGAAAAGCTGATAATTTTGAGTGGGGAGCTGAACAACAGGAGGCTCTGTGACAGGTTCAGGCTCATGTACAAGCTCCTCTGCCACTCTGACCATATGATCCAGTAGATCCAGTGGTGCTGGAAGTGTCAGGGTGCAGATAGAGATGCTGTTTGAAGATTTTGGCAGGCCCCTATAGGTGAATCACAGCACAAATCATTAAGATTTTGGAGCAAACCCTTAACATCTGCTGCAGATAACTATTCTCCTTTTGAGAATCAGCTTTTGGCCTGCTACTGGACCTTAGTAGAGACTGAATGCTTTAACTCGGGCCACCAAATTAACATGAGACCTGAGTTGCCTATCCTGAGCTGGGCGTTGTCTGACCCATCAAGCCACAAAGTTGGGCATGCTCAGCAGCACTCCATCATAAAATGGAAATGGTATATATGATATAGGGCTAAAGCAGGTCCTGAAGGCACAAGTAAGTTACATGAGGAAGTGGTCCAAATACCCATGGTCTCCACTCCTGCCATATTACATTACCTTCCCTTTCCCAGATAAGAGCTATGGCCTTTTCAGGAGTCCTTTATAGTGAATTGACTGAGGAAGAGAAAACTTGGGCCTGGTTTACAGATGGTTCAGCAGGATATGCAGATACCGCCCGAAAGTGGGCTGTGTGCTTGAAAGACATTGGTGAGGAGAAATCCTCCCAGTGGGCAGAACTTCAAGCAGGGCACTGGGTTGTTCACTTTGTTTGGAAGGAGAACAGGACAGAGATGCATTTGTGTACTAACTCATGGGCTGTTGCTTGGTTTGGCTGAATGGTCAGGACTTGGAAAGAACATAATTGGAAAGTCAGTGACAAAGAAGTCTGGGGAAGAGGTATGTGGATGGAACTTTCTGAGTAGGCTAAAAACATGAAGATATTTGTGTCCCATGTGAATGCACACCAGAGGGTGACTTCAACGGAGGAAGGTTTTAATAATCAAGTGGGTAAGATGACCCGTACTGTGGATACCAGTCAAACTCTTTCCCCTGTCATTGCCCAATGGGCTCATGAACAAAGTGGTCATGGTGGTAGGGATAGAGATTACACATGGACTTAGCAATATAGACTTCCACTCACCAAGGTTGACCAGGCTACAGCCATTGCTAAGTGCCCAATCTGCCAGGAGCAGAGACCAAGACTCAGCCCATCCCCAAGGTGATCAGCCAGTTACATATTGGCAGGTTGATTACATTGGACCACTTCCTTCATGGAAGGGACAGTGATTTGTTCTAACTGTAATAGACACATACTCTGGATATGGGTTTGCTTTCCTTGCATGCACTGCATCTGTCAAAACTACCACCTGTAGGATTACAGAATGGCTTATCCATCATCATGGTATTCCACATAGAATTGTTTCTGATCAAGGAGCATACTTCACAGCAAATGAAGTGTGGGAATGGGCACATGCTCATGGAATTCACTGGTCTTACCATGCTCCCCACATCCAAAAGCAGCTGGATTGATAGAATGGTGGAATGGGCTTTTGAAAACTCAATTATGGTCCCAAATAGATGGTGATACCTTGAAGGACTGGGCTAATGTTCTCCAGGAAGCTGCGTATGCTCTGAATCAGTGTCCGCAGTATGGTGCTCTTTCTCCCATAACCAGGTTGCATGGGTCCAGGAACCAAGCAGTGGAAATAGGAGTGGAACCACTCACTATTACCCCTAGTGATCCACTAGGAAATGTTTTGCTTCCTGTCCCTGTGATCCTGAGCTCTGCTGATCTCCAGGTTTTAGTTCCAAAAGGGGGAGTGCTTCCAACAGGAGAAAGAACAATGATCCCATTGAACTGGAATTGAGGCCTGCCACCTGGTCACTTTGGGCTACTCATGCCCTTGCATCAACAAGCCAAGAAGGTGATTATGTTACTGGTTGGGATGATTGACCTTGACTTTCAAGGGGAAATAGGACTGCAACGAGAATACAGGGGATCCTCCAGGGCGTTTTTTAGTGCTAACATGCTCTGTGATTAAAATCAATGGGAAACTGCAACAACCCAATCCCAGCAGGACTACCAATGGCTCTGAAACTTCAGGAATGAAGGTTTGGGTAACCCCACCAGGCAACGAACCAAGCACAGCTGAAGTGCTTGCTGAGAGTAAAGGGAACATGGACATGGAATGGGGAGTGGAAGAAGGTAGTGATAAATATGAACTCTGCTCATGTGATCAGTTACAGAAACAAGGACTGTAATGCTGTTTTGCTCATGTTATACTATTTAAGTTGTAAGATATCAAGTTTAAGAATGAATATTACCCAAGGACTTGCACCTTATTCTGGAGAGATTTAATGTATTTCCGGTTATATGCAGGACAGTTGAGTATTGTTAGGTTAGAAAAAAAATGCATCTTTTATTGTTTTCTATTTAGAAATTAGGTATGGTTTAAGGTGATGAGTATAGCTGCCAAGTTGACAAGGGGTGGAATGTCATGGCCAAGTTCATGTGTCAGCTTGGCCAAGTGGTGGTACCTGTTTGTCTGGTTTGGCAAGTGCTGGTCTGTCTTTGGCTATGAAAACATTTCATAGAATTAAGTCATGATCACATTAGTTACATCTACAGCTGATTCCATTTGTAATAAGCTAAGGGGAGTGTCTTCTTTAATGAGTGATGCTTAATCTAATCACTGGAAACCTTTTAAGGAGGATTCAGAAGAGACAGGCTCTCTCTGCTACTTTGGCTGGGGAACCCTGTTGCTTCCTATTGAAACGGAGCTCGAAGGATATTAAGGAATGATGAGAAAAAAAAGGAAAGGAAGAAAGAAAGAAAGACACAGACTGGCTCAGGGGGTCTGAAGCTTGAGTTTACTTCAGACAGACTTCAGACAATTTTATTCTCAACCAGATCCTAGTTATATACCACAGGATGTCAATAGATATGCAGGCATTTCCTGAGGGAGCAAGATTCAAATCTCACAGTGTTCTTCATACTTAACATAACTGTTTTGGGTAAACATTCTCTTCCTCCCAGACTGCTCTACATAACAATCTCCACAGTTTACCAACGCCATCCTGAGGCCAGCAGCTTGCAACAAATTCTGTAGGTCTTGCTTTAAACTCTTGGCTTCTACATTTCCCCCTTTTTATTTTATAAGCCGAGGAAAACAAGAATCACCTTTTTAGGGTGACTATAAGCAGAGGTGACTGCACCTGTCTTAGGTTGCCCTTAGGCTCTGAAGGGTCTTACCCATCACTGGCTGCCAGTCAAGCTCTCTGACTTTGATTCACAAGAATCACATTGTTATAAGTAGAGGTGACCGCACCTGTCTTAGGTTGCCCTTAGGCCCTGAAGGGTCTTACCTGTCATTGGCTGCCAGTCAAGATCTCTGACTTTGATTCAGGAGGGAGCCAAGGGTTTTGGCAAGAATCACCTTTTTCTTTGTTGTTAAACACAGCTGAGGAGGAAGCGAAGTATAAACAGCCCCAAACCTAAGATTTTTTAGCTCTTGGGTAAGTTATTGTGTAACATTACCTCCATAGGCTACATGTAGATTATTCTAATTTACATTCTAATACCCCTTTTTTGTAATTCTAAGATATCAGGACTTAAACTATCTGAAAGCCTTAAAAGATGCCTTTTCCCTTTTCCCATTCTATTTCAGACAGGCCATATGTTAAAATAGGGTAATACAAAAACTGCTCGCATTCCTTTTACACTTTAAACTTTGTAAAAAATTTAAATTATACATTTGATCTCCAATATGAACCAATGTCATTTCTATATCATTTAGTCTATTATTAGTTTGCTCATCAATGAGATTGTCTATGCCACAGTTCACTGATGTTTTTCTAACAATGCTGCATCTGTATAGTTTGTTGCAATGGTGTTCCAGTGACTGCAGCCACTGTGATGCTTCCAATGATTCCAATGACAGATGCAATAATGAATCCAATTAGTCTATTAGTCCTTTTTAGATATTCTTTTGCCAAATGGATCAGTATATGTGTTTCTGGAGAGGATTGCAAAGATATTGATGTCTGCGCCAGCAGCCAACTACCTCTTCTCCTTGCTGCTATAATCATCTCATTTTCCTGCAACATAAATGCTTGGGGACAAGTGAATAGAGAATAATTTTCACAATTAGAACTTTGATTTCTTATATGCATATGAACTTTAACAAGTATATATGGATCTCTAATACATATTTGTATATAGTGTTTATGGCTGCTAAAGAGAAGTTATAGTTACTAGAATTCACTATGAAAATTGGTCCCAGCCCTAGGAAAATTCCCCATAAATTTCTCTGAATAATGTATTTATCATCCCAAATCATGGCACAAAATCATCCTCTATGTAATAACTCTGGTTTAGGTTGCCTATCCATATAGTCTCAGTTATCTTCAACCCCACAGGGGAATCTTACACTTCCATAGAAATCATTAATTATGATAACTGCTCGATCCATATGACATGACTGCCATCCATTCCAACTTTCTTTCCCACCTAACAGGAAAGTATCCTTTGTATCCATAGAGTTAAGCATATAGGTCTTTCTAAAATTGGAATTAAATTTGACACCAGTTTTCTTCTTACTGGACCTGAGAATCCTAAACTTGTATTTAGGTTATTTTGGTAAAGTTGGATTGGCCCATGTTAGGGCTCACAGATAATCCCAGTAAGTATAAATATGTCCCTGTCCTTCAGCAATCAAAATTGTATGTCCTATAGTATACATTACCCATTTAGTTATTTTTTGTCCAGGTCGATTTGTCTGGGTTTTATTCTCTTCGAGGGAATCCAAACTGAAGTTCCGTCATCTGCAATGACAAGAGCAAATCCCTTGCCCCTCACCTTTACCATTCCTGATTTCCATAAATCATCTTTAACATCTTTCCAATAGATTGGCTGCAGCTGCAGTTCTGTTTGGGATATATCATTTTTCTTTTCCAAATTGCTAAAATGTTGTTCTGCTGGAGTCTGTGATGAATTATCATAAATGTTTAAAAAATTTAGAGTAAACAATGCCTTTGCTAATTGATCTTTAGGAGTACTTATTTTCATGACATCATCCTCCCAATCATCATCTCCCCTTTTTGTTTTAAAAGCATAGACTTTAGCGTCCAGTTTGCTCATTCAATAATTCCTTGCCCTGAGGGATTGTGTGGAATTCCTGTAATGAGTAACATTAAAAGTAGTACAAAATTTACGAAATTGTTTTCCTGTATATACAGAACCATTGTCCATTTTAATAGATTGAGGGCATCCCACAACAGCAAAAGCATTAAGTAATTGTGATTGAACATGGCAAAAACGATCTCCAGATTGTGCGGTAGCCCAGATGTAATGAAAACAAGTGTCTATAACATGTCCATATTGCACTTTACTAAAATGTGAAATACGAGTAACATCTATTTGCTATAATTCATTTGCTTTTTGACCTCTAGTGTAAGAATTCGAGAATTCGAGAGTTTTGCCACGCAAAGGAAGACTCCAAGTGATGTTCTCTCATGCAACACGCAAGGGGTTTATTTACCACACATGCGTGGGGCTCACTGAACACGCAGGAACAGAGAGCCCCGAGCCTGGATTTTGGGAAGCTTTTTGAGGGCCAGGATAAGGGGGTGGGGTTTGAGGGTTGAACATGAGTTACAGGTTCTGCTTTATGCAGGAAGTAGATAATGAACATTTTGCAAGAAGTAGATAACAAACATTTTGCAAGAAGCAGATAACAAACATTTTTCGCGCATGAGTCATGGGAGCTGCTTCATGCAAGAAGCAGCTGTCTTGTGCAAAACTCCCTTACTCAACCTTCTCAGTTGCATTCTTAGATAAACTTCCTCTGGCAGTTACAACCTTGCATAACCAAGGCAGCAGAAAACCTTGCATAACAAAGGCAGCAGATAACTGCCCCTGGGAAGTCCCGGGTTGTTTTTCTTAGCCTGATGGGGCCCATAACTCTTTTCTTTACAATCCTTCTTTACATAAGAAAAGTTAGCTACTGTTAAGTTTTATAAAATCCTTCTTTACATTCCCCACTCCTTTTTGTACATATCTCTAATCTTAGAGATTTTCTGGGTTATTTAATACTGAGTACTGTTGTCTGATGAGCATTAATTTGACATTTCCAATCTGCCTTTGTAAAAACTGTATAATTCTAATTAGAATATATGGTCCTATAGTTATTATTAAAAGTAACACAATTAAAGGCCCAGCGAGAGCAGATAATAGCGTTGTCAACCAGGGGGACTTTGTAAACCAAGATTCAAACCACCCCTGTTGCGCCTCTCGTTCTTTTTGTCTTTCATGAAGGCACTCTCTGAGTTTTGTCATGGACTTTTTAACAACACCAGAGTGATCCGCATAGAAACAGCACTGTTCTTTTAAAGCTGCACATAGTCCCCCCTCTTTAAGGAAAAGTAAGTCAAGTCTTCGCCTATTTTGCAGAACTACTTCTGAAAGGGAGGTTAGAGAGTTCTGAAGGGCTGAGACAGATCTCTCTATTTTGTTTAAGTCTTGATCTATTGCAGCCTGTAATTGACTGGTTTGTTGATTGCTATGTACAATGGCAGCAGTCCCTGTGCCTATACCGGCAGCAGCGGTTACCCCCATAAGAACTGCCAGGGTTATTGAGATTGGTTCCCTTCTGTATCTGGTTTGGCTTAATAGTATAGTTTTTAATTCTGTCCCTGAATGATAGAGAATTCGGGGGTATATAGAAACCAACACACAATAGTTGACAGAGTTGTTAAAAACCTTTGTAGATACAGAAGGGGTAATTCCAGTGTTACATGCCCACTTTAAACCTGGGGGAGGTTGAAGGAATTTATCATTATCTTGGGTTTGATTAATGGTGGCACATAAGATTTTAACGTGGGGAGGAGGGTTACCTATACAAGTTCCTTGTCCCGTAACCTCAGACAGGGTGAGTTTATGGTCACTGTCCCAGTCGCAAGACATAATAGTGTCCTGGGCTGTTACAGTAACTTTTTCCCTGATTGGATGCGGGACAGAGGTAGATGGGGGTCAGGTCGCAACAGGGCTCATTCCCCAGAGTGGTAAGATTACAAAGGGTCCCTAGAAAAGAAGGCTCCCTTGCTCCCTCCCAAGTTTTTATAGTCTTCCCATCATCCCATCTGGTTATTGTCCATTTCCAAGGCTTATGCGGGTTGGAATTGGGTTCCCCTAGGGGAAGGAGGAGAAGGAGTAGTAACCCTACGAACCCGCAGCTTGAGAGGATTGTCAGTCCTTTCCAGTTTCCATTGGGATTCAGAGGGCGAAGGCGCAGGTTTGAGATGAGATGCATGGATCCAGGATGCGATGCCATCGACCTTGACTGTGGTGGGGGTGGTCAAGAGTACCTGATACGGTCCTTTCCAGCAAGGTTCAAGAGTCTGTACCTGGTGGCGGCGGACGTAGACGAAGTCTCCCACTTGATATTGATGCGGAGTTCTGTTATCTCCTGGCTGGAAGGAGGTGGAGAGCTGCCGCCACAGGAACCACTGGGCTTTTTTCAAGGCTCACAGACTGTCAAGCAAGGGGGTATGGAGGGAACTATTAATCTCTAGAATGGAGGACATGTCTTTGACTGGAGGTGGTGCTCCATACAAGATTTCATAAGGGGTTAGATTACACATGAGAGCAGAGGGGGTATTCCAGGCCCTGAACAGGGCATAAGGCAGGAGCATGGTCCAATCCTTCAAGACAGTCTCTATAGCTAATTTGGTTAGGGTCTCTTTAATTGTCCTGTTCATTCTTTCTACCTGTCCTGAGCTTTGGGGTCTGTATGCGCAATGCAATTTCCAATCAATCCCCAATATCCTGGCCACACCCTGACTTACCTGGGCTACAAATGCGGGTCCATTATTTGACCCTATTACCTTTGGTAGACCGAACTGGGGAAAAATTTTTCCATAATCTTCTTGACTACGACCTGGGCCGTTTCTCTCTTAGTTGGGTAGGCTTTAACCCATCCTGAAAAGGTGTCTATAAAAACTAGTAAGTATTTAAGTCCATATTTTGCAGGTTTAATTTCAGTAAAGTCGACTTCCCAGAACTGCCCAGGTCGAGTTCCCCTTAGTCTTTTTTTTTTTAGGAGCTTTGGTGGGATAGGCGTTTACGATTTGACACGCCTGACACTCTCTGGCTACGCGATCTGCCAGTTCTTTCCTTTTTGAGGCTTCCAGAGGGTACAATTCCCTCTGGTTTTGCAGAAGCTGCTGTAGTTTCCCTGTCCCCAGGTGAGTGAGCTGGTGGACCTGCTGTATGTAAGCTAGGGCTTCCGACTCTCCTTGGGGTGTAACCTCAGATAGTGTCTCAGGGGGTTGCTGGTTTCCTTTGGTTATTAGGACCAAGTTTATAGGGTCCCTTAATGCTACCACTTTTGCTTCTTTATCTGCTCACCTATTACCCATGGTTACTGGGTCCGAGCCTCTTTGGTGGCTAGCACAGTGGACAATGGCTAGTTCTTTGTTTCAGCCCTGGCGGCCATGTTGCATGTTTCCGGCATCGCTGAGGGTGGATTTTATACATGCTATTTTAATTGTCTCCAACATTTCCTCCCTTTGTTTTTTTTTTTAAAGGATGGAGGAAGAATGCTGATCCAGCATTATTTGGCATTAACCTTTGCTGGGGGAAGTAGAGGCCTCATCCCCCAGGTTGTTTGTGGCTCTGTTTTTCTGGGGAGAGGAATTTTTGCAGAGTGAACCTCTATGCAAGATGAGGCATACTTCTCAAGGAGCTCAAAAATGGCCTTTAATTGTTTTGGCCCTCCTTTGCAGTGCTTTGCCTTGCACCCAGCGGTACCAATCATAGCATAAGCTAGAAGCATATTTTCGAGTTGTATGCTGCTCCCGTAGGAGTGGGGAGTCTTACCTGAGAGGGTGGGTAGCAGTCAGATATTTTGGTTTCATACCTTGGTTAGCGAGATGAAGCCAGTGATAATGCACTTGAATGGGCCTGCTTAGGGCAGAATTAATTTGGTCCTTAAATAGCTGTATTATTCTTTTTTCTCTTACTAATTTTTTTTCTCTCTCTCTCTTTCTCTCCTTTGTTCTTTTTCCTCCTCTGTTTCTCTCTTATAAAACACTTTTTTTAGCTTCTTTGACAATCTCACAAGGCTAGGTCCTGCAACCCGTCTAAATGCTGCAGCTTGCGTCTAATGTCTGGAGCTGATTGGCCGATAAAGGCCATGGCCACTGAGGCTCTTTGATCCTCTGATTGAGGGTCAAAGGTAGTATACCTACGGTATGCTTCCATTAGTTTTTTTTAAAAAGACTGAGGGCGATTCGTCTGCTCCCTGAATAACCTCTCTTACCTTGGCCAAATTGGTGGGCCGGCATGTGGCTGCTCGGAGACCCACTACTAGAGTCTGGCGATAGATGGACAGATGCTCCCTACCTTCAGAAGTGTTTGGGTCCCAATTAGGGTGGCGCAGCGGGAACCGATCGTCGATGACATGCTGGAGTTGGGTGGGTCTCCCGTCTTGTCCAGGAACTTGCTTCCTGGCTTCCAGTAGGATCCGATCTTGCTCCTCCATGGTGAAGAGGGTCCCCGGGAGTTGTTGACAGTCATCCCAAGTGGGCTGGTGAGAGAACATAAGGGATTCCACCAATCCAGTCAGCCTAATGGGAGCCTTGGAAAAAGGAGGGTTATTATTTTTCCAGTTATATAAGTCATAGAAGGAAAAAGGGCCAGTATTGCAGAGTGGGCATTTCTCCTCCGTGTCTATCATCCACTGGAGGCCCGTACAGTCTGAGGGGGAGAGTGACCGCCACATCAGATGGGCTTTGTGCTCGTCTGCTTCGTGTAATATGTGCCGGTCCTGGTTCATCTGGGATCATCTGTTGGTGAACCTGAATGTAAGAGGGCGGAGAGGGAGAAGTGAGCTAAGAGAAGGGGGGTCCTGTACCGGAGCTGAAGGGTAGGGATGAGAGGAAGAAGGACCTGTGTTGAAGAGGAGTAGATTTGATTGGGATTCTGGTAAGACTGCAGGAGGCAAGGAAGGATAGAGTTTTGGAGCTTGAGAAGGACCCGGCTCCTTGATTGGAAGTACAGAGGGAGAGTCATGTTGACCAAGAGGAGGAAGAAACGGCTTTACCAATGGAGGTGGGTTTTCACACAGGTACTGCCACACATGATGTAGGGCTGCTGGTCCGGGTGGCCATACGGGTCAGGGCAGAAGATGACTGACTTGACGGCCCAAATCAAGGGTAGATGAAAAGCTCCTTCACGAGACCATTCCATGTTAAAAGAGGGCCACTCGGCTGAGCAGAAGGTCTGCCATTTGCCTTTTTTACAATAAGAGATAGATTCTGACCTCTTTCCCTGACCTCAGGCCAGTGTTTTAAGGTCAGAGGAAGTGGAGTCGATGTTCCCTGACCCATCTTTGGTAAAACAAAAACAATTCCTAACACACGAATACAGACAGACACACACAGAGCCGGCACACCATGTTTACACAGTTTCAGAGACACAGCTCAGACTGGCCTGATGACTTTGATCAAGTCTCCCCCCGTCAGAAGGGAATCAGAGTCGGCCCTGTAGGAAGCCTCCAGGCGTCCCCAGAGGTCCCCCAATCCCGAGGCGTCCCTCAGGAGAGTGACCTGCAACCCCTGGACACGTCTGCCGGTTGCGGTCAGGAAGTGCTCACGCGACTCTCCGACAGTCACTGCCAGTCTGACAGACTAAGCGATCGCACCTCAGACAAAAAGGCCTCACTTACCCCGAGAGAAAGAGCTGTTGGAGCCTCCCCTTACGAAGAGCCGATCTCGGTGGGACCTCCAAATGTAAGAATTCGAGAATTCGAGAGTTTTGCCATGCAAAGGAAGACTCCAAGAGACGTTCTCTCATGCAACACACAAGGGGTTTATTTGCCACACATGCGTGGGGCTCACTGAACACGCAGGAACAGAGAGCCCCGAGCCTGGATTTTGGGAAGCTTTTTGAGGGCCAGGATAAGGGGGTGGGGTTTGAGGGTTGAACATGAGTTACAGGTTCTGCTTTATGCAGGAAGTAGATAACAAACATTTTGCAAGAAGTAGATAACAAACATTTTGCAAGAAGCAGATAACAAACATTTTTCGTGCATGAGTCATGGGAGCTGCTTCATGCAAGAAGCAGCTGTCTTGTGCAAAACTCCCTTACTCAACCTTCTCAGTTGCATTCTTAGATAAACTTCCTCTGGCAGTTACAATCTTGCATAACCAAGGCAGCAGATAACCGCCCCTGGGAAGTCCTGGGTTGTTTTTCTTAGCCTGATGGGACCCATAACTCTTTTCTTTACAATCCTTCTTTACATAAGAAAAGTTAGCTACTGTTAAGTTTTATAAAATCCTTCTTTACACTAGGATTAATCCCTGATGCAAATGAGAGTGCATTTAAAGGCCCACAGGTTTGACAAGTCCTAACAATGTCCTGAGCTTGCTGTTTAAAAAATATGGAAATTTCTCTCACAGCCCTTTGCTATTGAAATGAGTAAATTTGTGAAATGTTGTGGGAATTTTCGTTACCCCCATTAGAGTATCTGCTTGCTGATTTTGTAATGATAAAGGACCTGGAAGACTGGTTTGAGGTCTTTATATGCATGATAAAAAGGGGAGTAATTCAGCTTTTGACTAATGTTTGTGAATGTAAAAACATTCAGGACAATTCATTTCTTTTAAACAAAGAAGCCGTCTCAATGTGAGTAACTGTTTGGTAAACATATTCAAAATCAGAAACAATATCAAGAGATTGTGGAAAACTTTGCAATACTTGAATTACAGCTGCTAATTCAGTACGCTGGGCTGAGGTATAAGGCATTTTCTAACTTGTTTTCCACTGGGGTGACATATGCAGGCTTCCCATTAATATTATCATCAGTAAAGACAGTAATAACTAGCGGGGAAGCCGGAAATATTTTAGGCAAAATCCATTGCGTTCATTTTTTAAAAATTGTAAAAGTTTTGACATAGCAAATGATTATTCATTTTTCCTTTAAAGTCACTTAATGCTATTTGCCAAGAGGTATTGAAAATATATAGAATTTGAACCTCTTCCTTTGTGAGATCACACACTATGCAATTAGGGATCATGACCTCTTAATTGATAATATCTTTGGTGACCTTTGACTATTAAAGAAATAGTCTTTTGAAAATATGTATTTAAACATTTTTGTAAATTGTTTGGTAAAAAATCCATTTTAAAACACCGTCTTGCTAAAATAGGCCTGTGGGAGATTGCAAGGTAAAGAAAATAATAAAATCAACAGGCTTTTTTAGATCTATTTGAACAAGCTGTCCTTTTTTATTGCATTGTTCAATTAATTGTAACTCTCATTCAGCTGCAGCTGTTAACTGCCTTTTGCTTAATAAATCAGAATCTCCTTGTAAAATATCAAACAAATTTTGTAACATATAATTAGGAATCCCTAAAGTGGCAGGTAGCAAAAATGAAAGCAGAGTGCCAATAGTGACGTGTATCCATAGTAAATGACCAGATTTTTAAAATTGAATTTATTGGATTGATTAAAAAGGAATGCAGGACTGTGGATTCTTTGTAATTGGTTGTGCATTTTTGCTAATTTTAAATTTATTTCATGCAGTTTTTATGATATTTTCTCACAATAGTGGCCAAATTCTGATTTTATTACATGACCAGGCCCAGTTGGGTCCTCTGGGAACTGGCTAGGGACCAAGAGGAGCTTCCTGGGACCTACATATCTTTATTAAAGTACACCTCCTTCTGGGGGGATAGCCAGTCCTCCCAGCTAGAGCGTACATTTTAACTATTTCTTACCAAGGTCATGTGATAGCAATATTAGTTACATGTAATGGCAACATCAGGTGAACAAAAAAGACTCCACAAGTATATTTTTTCCTTGCATTCAACCCTCAAATCTGATCTGCTTCCAATACAAGCCATGGTTATCTTGGGATAAATTTAGTTTATACATATATAGTTTATATAAACACTGGACAAAGCATTAAAGTATTTTGGCTTAAAGGAATTTAGGTATTTAAATGATCTGAATATTATTTAGTCAGTAATAGATTCATTTATATCAATAGTACTTAGATTAATAGATTAAGCCACTTAGTTTAGGGCAAGAAAAGAAGCCCTTTTTGCAAGTATAATGATACCCAGGAGAAAATCAGTATTTTTTATACAGATAACAACATGATAAAAGTTAATATAAGTTATTTTGATAAAACACAGACTCTTTGCTTTCTAACTAATTATTTAGAATTTTTTTTAGATCTTTTCATTAGAACAGGCTAAAAGTCCAAGAAAACATTGTCATTTTAGACTCATTAAATCTTTCTTGATTTTAGCCAGAATTTATATTTTTACAGACCCTCAGCACTTATTATATTAGTTCAGGCTTTGTCCTATATTTTTCTCACTTAGTAACAGTTATTCATTTTAGGATAAAACTATTCTGTTTTCCTATTAATAAAAATACATCTTTCATATTTTTCATACTTAAATCATTACTTTGAGCAAATATTTTACCACATATGTAATTACCATCAAAATTAAATTTGTTAGAATGTTAAATACTTAAAATACTTTAGTTAATGTTTCAAATATGCATTAACTATCAATATATAGTTTTTAACAAGAATTTTTAGTTTTAAAGTTCTTATTCTTTTTAAAATATGAATAGGAGCTAAACTCATGGCCAGTTTCCAAACCACTGCCTGTCGAGAATTTAAGCCAACAAAAGAAGATGGGGCTACCATTCCCTCTCTCTGTCACAAGACTTTACCTGTAGCATTGGTATAAATCTCATAGAATAATCATTCAGACTAAACAAAGGTAACCTAACAGAATACCTTGAGTCAGAACTACAATCCTGAACTGCATACAACTTGGGGACCAACTTGCCACAGGAACCATCAATGAGCACTGACCCCTGTTTGGTATGGCACCTTTCTCACTGAATACTTTCTCACTCAGGTGTACATGAATCCCTATATAAAGGCAGCCCATCAAGAACAAGCCCAGAAACCAATCTTTCTTTATCCTGCTCTGCCAAAGGCATGGCAAAGAAGCAATTTTTAAAATCTATCATAATAAAGCAGTTCTTAGAAATTACAACTGGTGTGGGCAAGCCAGGCTGCAATGACTCCATAGGCTGAACCACAGTATCAACTTTTATCAAATCAGTCAACATTCTCCATTTTCCTGACCTCCCTCCTGCAATAAATACTGGAGAATTCCAAGAACCACGAGACTCCTCTAAACGTCCTGCTCCAAACTGTTCCCAAATCAACCGAGTCAGAGCCTCAAACCTCTCTACAGATAAGGGCCACTGCTCAACCCAAAAAGGCCCGCCTGTAGTATTTGTAGTGGATGTTCCTGGAGCATCTCCTCACTTTATGCTTTAAGAGTTCCCTTATTAGGTCCTTGTTCGGGCGCCAATTGCTGAGTCCAGCTCAAGCAACTGTCGAAACAGGGTAAGAAGTGGTAGTGGGAGATTGAGAAGAAACACAACTTAGAGTTTAAGACAAAGCATGAGCCAGGTAGTTCATTTCCTGACTGAATACAATAACCAAATAGAAACAGGAATATTTTCCCCATCTTATGTTCACTGCAAAGCCTTCATAATGAATTTCCATTACTTAAGATTTAAAACATTATGGCCTTAAGGCTGAAACCAACAACAATGTTTTTGAATGAGCTCAAATAAGCTTACTAATTCAAATGTTTTTACAGGCACCCCAGTAGCTTTAACACACACACATACTCCTCCAGCCACCTATTATGATTACCTGTTACCCTGATGATCCAAAGAAAATGCTTACTTTACCAATATGACTCGAGTCCTCTTCTATTGGCTGGACACACGTGCCTCTAATGAGACTTTTCCTTGGTTCCTTAATATTGATTTGGAGTCTTCTTCTTCGAGCCCCATGTTGGGCGCCAAATGTTGCTTCCTATTGAGATGGAGCTTGAAGGATATTAAGGAATCATGAGAAAAAAAAGAAAGGAAGAAAGAAAGAAAGACACAGACGGGCTCAGGGGGTCTGAAGCTTGAGTTTACTTCAGACAGACTTCAGACAATTTTATTCTCAACCAGATCCTAGTTATATACAACAGGATGTCAATAGATATGCAGGCATTTCCTGAGGGAGCAAGATTCAAATCTCACAGTGTTCTTCATACTTAACATAACTGTTTTGGGTAAACATTCTCTTCCTCCCAGACTGCTCTACATAACAATCTCCACAGTTTACCACTGCCATCCTGAGGCCAGCTGCTTGCAACAAATTCTGTAGGTCTTGCTTTTAACTCTTGGCTTCTACATCCTTCTGTAGTCAAAGTTGAACTTAAGGTTGCTATTGATAAGGTAATTAATTAATTAAGGTTTGAGAATGCATTTACTTTTAATAAAAACCATCAAGAAGAGTTTCCAAACAAGAAAAATTTCTCCTCCTCATGAATGCAATAGCAACAGACTCATTTCTGTATCATACCCTTCTCAAAGGATCTGATCTGTTCAAGGGTCAAAATGACAGTTTTAATAAGATGCTGAATCACTTTACACTGTGAAATAAGAAATTGTGTATAAATACACTTGTTGTTTTCAATCCTCCTTTTTCTATACTACTTGGAAATGTTATATGGAAGATGACTAAATATAAGAGTTCATGTCAATTTAGTACAACATCTTTTATCTCTTTTTTAAAAAATATGGTGGTATTTGTTATTAGGTACAATTGTAACTAATTTACCCATCATCTAAAATGTGTAACTCTCTGGAAGGTTTCAAACAATGTATTTTTGCTTCCCTCATACTCATACACACAGATCTATAATGAAATTCACATTATTTTGGCCAAGAAAACTTAAAGTAGATTAATTAATGATGCCTTTTAGTAATATTAACAACTTAAACAATTATCATGACTGTCTAAATATCAGATAAAACAGACATTAATTTTAAAATAACTTGTTACTGTAGTTAGTATCATTGCACTTCTTAATATAATGTTTCCATATTATTTGATGGAAAAATCATTATGTCAATGATCATGCACAAACATATATTCACCTAAAACACATATATGCATGCACATATCTATAGAAACCTACAAACACACATATAAAAATTGAAAAATTATGTATGTGTGTGTGTATATATATATGTGCATTGTGTATGTCTGTATTTACTTCCCTTTTGTGTGCCACACTGTGTGGTATAATGGGTGAAAAATATTCTATGTGTCATATGTAAGAGAAAAAATATCTTTTCTATTTTGGTACTCCAAGATTCAATTCTTATGCATTAGACCAAACTAATTCTTGTTTTTCAATATGAATTAGTAATTTCTCATATAATCATTGAAATGTAAATATAGAGATAGCTGTATTGAAATCCCTCCTACACATGAAAAATCACTCTTTTGTTCTTTGGAAATCCACAAGCCACAAATTCAACATCAAAAAGGATTCATGGCATAATCTCTGTAAATAGCTATTCCCCCACTGCTTCCAGTTTCATGAAATGCTATACATAGTTCCTCACTTTGGAGATGTGAGAGTGCAACCCCAAACTCCCTCTAAACTGCCTAGCTGACATTCTCACATTATACATAAATGTCTGCCATCTAAGAATCCTGAAATTCATACAGCTTTATCTGATGGATCATTCGTTTTTAACTCTCAATATTTACTGTTTCTTTGCTTTTTTTTTTTTTTTGCATGGGCAGGTCCCGGTAGTTGAACCTGGGACTCCTGCATGGCAAGTGAGAACTTTGCTTGCTGAGCCACCATGGCATGACTTATTTGCTTTTAAAAAGGACATTTAATAGCTGCAAGTTTACAGTTCTATAGCTATAAATACATCCCAACTAAGGCACATAGAGAAAGTTAACTTGGCTCAAGAAATGGTGGTCTGGGAAGGCACGTGGCTGGTTTCTGCTGGTCCTTGTTTCTAGTTTCATTGCTTCCAAGCTCTGATGCTGGAGGTTTCCTCCCTAAGTGTCTGTGAACCTTAGCTTAGCTGTTTTGGAACAAAACTCTGGGTTTCATCTCTGAGCTTAGCATATTCTGGGGTTGATTCTTCTCTTCAGGTTCTGGTTATTTCTATCTCAATCTCCAAACATCTATATCATTGTCTGCTCTCTCCAAAATGTCTCCTCTTTTAAAGGACTTCAATGACTAATCAAGACCCACCTGGAATAGGTGGAGTCACATCCCCATCTAATCAAAAGGCCACACCGACAGGTGGGTGCATCACATCTCTGTGGAGACAGTCTAACTAAAAGTTTTCAACCTACAATACTGAATCAGGATTGAAAGACATGGATGCCCCCTCAAGATTGGATCAGGATTAAAACATGGCTTTTCTGGGGTACACACTACTCTCAAACTTGCATACCCCTCCATATTTTCCCTTTTCTACCCTCTATTTCAGTACTTAGTATTATGTTTGCGTTACAATTTACATTACATGTGCTCTGGTATTTAGTCAGATCCATGGTATATCCGTAATCTCAGTGTATATCTATTTTCCTTTTCAATTACTGTTACTCATGTCATTTTTTGTTGCATGCATTATTACTGCACTGGCAGGACATATGACACTTACATATATTTTTGTTCAACTTACCTTCATGTTTTAAACATAGCTGTACAAATAAATAAGTTCATGTATTTCATGCTTTATCCTAGACATTATGTCCAAATTTTTCCATCATTATGATCATTCCCAAATAGATTCATGAAAGCAGGACTTACAGGACACTATTCTTAGGTTACTTACATGTTTACAAGTATTTGCTTATGGCCTTTATACATGAGAACAGTTTAAATGTAAAGTTCTTGGCTCATACATTCATTCCTTGAGAATATTAAAATTATTTCTCCAGTAGGGTCATTCACATGGCAATCAATATTTCCCCTGGAAATATTGCCCTCAGAAACAACTAATGAATGAACAAATCCCACTGGCCTGGATGTCAGGCATACAATAGAGGCTAGAGAAGTATTCCACATGTGCTGGACTTTTGAAGTTCTCCATTCCTAGCCATCACCTACCTGCAGGGAATGTTTAATGAATTCTGCATAGTAATGCTGGAGCAGTTCTTCCACACAGAACTCATTGCTTCCATGTTAAATTATAACCCACTGTGATAGGCCCCTGAACCCCCATCAAACCTGGAGGGGGCAAGAAAACTACTGCTCACTTTTTAGTCAGTGAATACATATTTTTGTCTTGTTCTTTATCCCACTGCAGTTGAATTTGACCATTTCTGTATGTGAATGTTTTTAATTATACTTCAAACAACTCACAGTTCTCTAAGGATTCAAAGTAGATATTTCATAATGTTAATCTCAGTGCTTGTACAGAAACTGAAGTTGTTGTCCAGTTCCACCCCTTGCTAACTCAATATGACATAAGAACATTATTTTCCTCAGATTTCTGAATGACTTTCACACATGAACCTTTCTCAAGGAACTCTGTCAACATCTCTGCTTAGTTAATTTCAGAGTAAGTGTAATATCAGATTGCAAGTGTCATACACAAAGTTTTCACCCATAATCTCCAAAATGTTTTAGAACCTACTGGCTTTTAATTGTTTAGACTAACTCCACTGAAAAAAATTATTAAATTTCAACAGTATAGATATTTTCATCTAGCATAAATTTTTAACATTTTATTTACTTATTCTTTTTCTATTTATTGTTATATTTTGGGAGCAGGGGATCATGTTACTGCTCACCACTTTATTGCACTGTGATAGTTTCATAATTCTGCTTCCAAGTCTGTGGAGATAGCTGAAAAAACAAATGAACATTGTGCAAAACCTATGCATTATATGTTAGCCATAAGATTAGAAGAATTTATATTCTTTACCCAGGCAAAGCAGAGTCTGGAGACACTGAAGTCTTGACCCATGAAAACAAAGGGGCTGACAGTTGGGAAACACAAAGCAAATAACACACTCAAGTTCACCAGCAACTAGCTAATATTATCAAAAATAGAAATACAGGCCTGAAAGATGGAGGAGAGGGTGTAAAAGAATACAAAGATCCTCAGCAGTAAAAGGATTGTTTGTGTAGCTCTGGACTCAGGGGAGGATCTGGTGGAGAGGTTGGTCTTATGAATGTGTTGGGCCCACTGCTTGTGCCTGTACAGGATGGAAACCATGGAGCTGCTGATCCAGAGCATGAGCCCCAAACATGCAGAATCAGGGAAGGACAGCAATGAAGCAGAGATTGAGACTGTGATTTTTGTCATGTACATTAGCAGAACAGTACCCAAAACTTTTCTTCTTTTTGATGGTATCATTTCTCCAATTGCCCATCACATACATAGGAATAAAAATATTTACCAGTGTGAAGAGGAGCCAACACTGGGCTGTGAGAGGCTGATGTACTTGGGAGCTTTCACTTTAATCTCTGCCCACCTGGAGTTCTTGGGACTGATGGTGATGGCCTGGAAGATACTCAAGAGGCAGGTGCTGCCAATGGACACACCCCTGCCCACTCTGTGAATATAGAAAAGAAGTTTGCATCCAAAAATCACTGGAGAATTGTTTCTGCCCTAATGCAGCCATTGTCTCAGGGACCCCTCTGGAGAATAGAACTAAGGAATTGGCCGCAATAACGTGTTTGAGAATCAAGTCTGTGTTCCTTAACCTGCACACAGCAAAATGAAGGCAGAGGTAATTATAGAGAAGAGAAAAATTTCCAAAAATTCAAGCTATAGTCTGGAATAAGAAGACCACCCCTATTGCCAGACCCCTGGAGGACATTCTGCAATTTCACAGTGACTGATATGTAACTTCAGAGTCAGATGAGCCTGAAAGGAAATAGGAGATGTCAGCTATAATTATCATGTCTCCTAAAATCCAGTGTTCTCTGCTCACATTCATTCTCCCTTAGAATTTTTAAATGTGCTATTTTATTAAGAGGCATTTATGAGTTGAGTGTATGATATTTAAAAGCAAATTAGAATGTATGAAGGTCATATATGAGTTAACTTCTTTATTCTTCACAAATCCATGAGCTGGGCATTATTAAGAGTTTTGTTAGAAAGATGAGGAAAACATATACAGACACTTTAAGTGATTTGTCAAAACTCTCATCCTGTTTGGACATAAAGTCTTGAGTTAAACCTGGTGGGTTTGTTGCAAAAATAGTGCCTTTAATGACCATGCTATGGGAAGAAAGCTATGTAGAATGTTCTTCCAGAAATACATACCTATATTTACATTTGGTTTTATACCTTGCCATTGGGTTTTATCCTGGTGGTATTGTATTTTGCAATTTTGGTTATAGCAATTTTCTACTTACATGCATAAATATTGTATAAAGGCTTATACTGTCCATGAGGAAAGATTTAGAGAGCTTAATAAAATGTAGGTCCTAACAAAATGCAGACTGTAGAAAAGTAGCAAAGAAAAAATTCCATGATACAGTAATACCTTATTAATGAA
This sequence comes from Tamandua tetradactyla, assembly GCF_023851605.1. NCBI lineage: Eukaryota > Metazoa > Chordata > Mammalia > Pilosa > Myrmecophagidae > Tamandua > Tamandua tetradactyla. The sequence goes on from NC_135342.1 coordinate 7,685,586, forward strand.
ACAATGTCTCCATATTGGGATAGGAACAGACTGACTCATCTGCATTCATGTCAGGAAGAAAAGGGATATTTTCCCCTATTGAAAGAATCATGGAACAATCTCATATTTTCTCCTATGGTGAGTGCCATGAAATACTAAGATGAATTAACACATTGGAGGGTATAAACTAAGTTAGTGCTTAGGTATATTTTAATGCCTGACTCAAATAAAACTGATAGCTATAAAGTGCGATTTCTGAAAGAGTTTATCTTTTTTTTTTTTTTGCATGGGTAGGCACCGGGAAACAAACGTGGGTTTTCAGCATGGCAGGAGAGAGCTCTGCCTGCTGGGCCACCATTGCCCGCCCTTATTTCTGAAAGATTTTAAAATGAAAACATGAGCAATAGAATCTGCAAACATTAAAATATTTGTATATCATTAATTGAATGCACAGATTTTTGGATTTTTATTAGAATATTTTCAAGCTGGAGCTTTATCAAAATGTATATAAGAGCTTAGCAGATGCTGAGTGAAAACCACAATATGAAGTTCTATATTCCCTAAATTCTGTTTCTGTGGCTTAAAGAAGGAAAAGAGAAAAAAACATAATCAAAGACTCTGGATGTTTTCAGTAGAGACATAATTACTGTCTTGATTAAGCATATCACAGTCCCAGAGTTACAGAACCATTTGCATCCCAGCAGTTTCAATTTACAGCTGCTGTTTCAACACAGGATGAGATGATTCCTGTAGATTTATCCTACTACTTTTTACATGTTTAGAACTATTAGAAACACACTTCTTGTAATTCTGAGAATTGTTTCCATGATTCCTATAAGGGTGGTTAGGCAACAATTGATTTCATAACTATAGGATTGGGCACATTTTATTTAAAAAGATATTTAGTCACCTAGATTAATCACCCATAATCCCTATCAGTGAGGATTATATTAAATCTCATGAGAGGCCATCAGAGACTGGTGTCTGGCTGGGATCCCATCTCTCTTTAAGAGCTCAGCCCATGCCACAGGAATGGTTTGTGCTTCCTGTGTGTCTTTGGCACTGGACTCAATTCAAACTCTGAAGGACCTCTTTTCTCATGCAGTCACTTTCCCAGACTCCTGATATGTCTCCTTCTGTTAAACACTATTTACTGAAATAGTAAACACTCACTGATTACTTCCACCTGCAAATACAGTGGGCTCCATGTGAAGTCATGACAGCCAATGTGTGTGTGTGTGGGAGGGAGGCAGCCATTTCCTGAGTTATGGACTTGAGATTCTGTGACCTTACCTATCCACAGAACTGCAATTATCATTTCACCTGGTGTGGCCTTGACAGTGCAGGCTTGGAATCTGAGAGTCTTTCTGAAAACATTTTTCACAATTGCTAATTATGAAAACCAATTATAATTATCTAGTTAGCACAATTAAAGAGATCATCAAAAGTTTTTGGCCAGACTCCTCTATTTCCAGGCTCATTGGAACAGGCAAGTTCTCCCATGCAGAGGGAAAATGATGTCAAGTTCTGATAAGTGAGTTACTAGAAACAAAGGGTTTGTATCTCTGAGAATAGTCTGTCTCCCTAAGACATCCTTCTACACCAAAGTGGGCAATTACTGATTTTTAGACCACTGGGCCACTCTGATTTACATAATTACACAAAATATGGAATCAACATACCTGAGAAACAGTTTCAAAATCCGAAACAAAGGAAGTATATGATAGCAAGCAAGCTGTGTCAGCTAATTTGGAAATCTAGATGATATGGGTTTTTTAAGGATAATATACCTTACCAGTATTGGAGATCCAGTCATGGTAAGATGTATAAAAAGCCAATATCTAGAGGAAGGACAAATTTATGAGACTTCATAATAAAAGCACCATGAACAGATAGTTTGATGTCATTCATTTAACTACCAGATAAATGAAGCTGATTCCTGAATTTGAGAGCATTGAATAGTCATGTAAGTCCTCTAACATTATTTTTGGCTGAATTTTCATTAATGAGCACTCATTCTTTTTGTAATCATTAATATGAGTTAAAAATTATTCCTTTGGCTTTACCTACAAATAAATTCTTGTTTTACCCAAGTCCACTATCAAATATCTCTACATGTATAAGTTAAGGATTAGAACCTTAAAAAGAACACGTCTATCACAGATACTCACACACATTTACACTTACACAGAGCAGATACTCATGCATGCACACCCATAGATACACACATTTTCTCACATAATTACAATCCATACACCTTAAAGCATATTTCCTCACAAGCAGGGATATGGGAAAATACATATCTCTCTTTCCTGGTTTGAAATGATGCATGGATCCTTGAAAAGCCATGTTTTAATCAAAATCCCATTCTTGATGGCAGAATAATCCCTATTCAATACTGTATTTTTGAATCTGTAATTAGATAATCTCCCTGGAGATGTGATTTAATCAAGAATGGTTGTTAAACTGGATTAGGTGACTACATGTCTCTACCCATTTGGGTGGGTCTTGCTTGGTTTACTGGGGTCCTATAAAAGAGGAAACATTTTGGAGACTAAGGGATTCAGAGAGAGCAGAGAATGCTACAACACCACGAAGCAGACAGTCCTCAAACCAGCGACCTTTAGAGATGAAAAAGAAAAATTCCTCCCAGGGAGCTTCATGAAATTGGAAGCCAGGAGAAGAAGCTAACAGATGATGCCATGTCTGCCATGTGCCCTTCCAGAAGAGAGAGAAACCCTGACTGTGTTTACCATGTGCCTTTCCAGATGAGAGAGAAACCTTCAATTTCTTTGGTGTTCTTGAGCTAAGGCATCTTTCCCTGGATGTCGTAGATTGGACATTTCCATAGACTTACTTTAACTGGGACATTTTCTCAGCCTGAGAACTGAAAAATAGCAACTTATTAAATTCCCCTCTTAAAAGTCATTCTGTTACCGGTATATTGCATCCTGGCAGCTAGCAAACTAGAACACTCTCCTTGCCTGACCAACCTGATATGGACACGCCATTCCCATAAACCAGTTATGACTAATACCAGCCCCCTGCCTGTCTTTAATTTCCCATTTGGACCCACATTCATACTGGAGAAGACTCAATAAATTTTCTTTAAGACACTGGTTCTCAGTGCCTTAAATGATAATGAACACTATGCATGAGGGGATGTTAATTCTTTACCTCAAGGCACTAAAATTGCTTTTATGAATTAAAATAATATGATTTATAACCCATCCTATACTGCTCACCTTCTCTGGTTCCTCTTGTTTCCTTCAATGCCCTTCATGTGCTTCCTGGGATGACCTCCAGCCTAAATAATTTGAAATCACAATTTGCTTCAGGACCTGCATTTAGTTTGTTTTAAGTAGACTTCCAACTTAAAAACTAATTTATTGAAGTAAAAAATAAGTTTTATTATTTATAAATTCATTATACATTTACAAATATAAAAATATCATTTTGATATTTATGATTTTATTTTATTTTTCATTCAAACAGAAAATAAATGTACAATTTCTTTAAATTTAATGGGCTTCTTTCATATTTTCCATGTTCATGCTTGGTCCTTTACACATGTGACACATTTGTATGTAAATCTTACAAGGTAGGCTATAAATTTCTTTTTACCCATGTTTATTATGTAATCCATTTATCCCTTATAGATAGGCCAAGCCACCTCTGACATTTCAGTATTTATTATATAAGAACATCTGTCTTAGGAAAATCGAGTATGTTTCATCAGTTTCTCAATTCATAATTATAACATACCATTGTCTTGTTATTCTATTAGAAAGAGTGTGGTATCTTGTAAGGCAATTCCCTCAAACTGTTAATTTTCAATAACTCTTTGCTATTTTAAACACAGCTTCCTTTATATTTTACAATTGCATTGTCATACTCTCAGAAAAAAAACTTTAGATTGGAATTGATTACGTTATTAATTAGTTTAGGGTGATTAAACACTTTTATTCCAACTAGAGATACATGTCACTCTCAAATTATTAAAATGTTCTGTAATGTCAATGTGGAATTGTTTATAATTCTCTTCCTAAACCTCTTCTTTTCTTAACATTAGAACTATTCTCTGAACCATTTGATTTGGGATACTGTTCTGAATATTCTATCTTGTAAAATATATTTTAATTGTTTTGGCACACATGTAAATGGTATTGATTTTGGTACATTGCTTTTGAACACAGGAGTTGGGCTAAAATCTAAGTTTAATAATACCAGAGGTTTACCCTTTTTGCTTTCATTTACAAGTAGATAATTGCATCATCTGCCACTAATGAAAACACTTGGGTATTCTCTTCATTATTACAAGCTCCACTCATTATTTTATTTCTTAGAAAACTGATTATGTCTGTCAATAAGGTGAGAATGAAAAAAGGGATTGTAGGTTTGTTTCTGGGTTTGGCTGTCTTCAAAGACATAAATGTATAATCATGAATCATTACATGTGCTCTAAGATTTTATTACAATGGTCCTGCAGTGTTCTATATGAAATTTATGATTGCTTCTTTTTATCAAAGTTTTAAAACTATGCATATATTAAACTAGAATTTGCCTATGTTGCACAAAAGGCAATTGATATGTGTGGCCAATTAATTTAGTCTCAGATTCCTGGGCAACACAGACTTTCAATGAAACAGAAACTGAATTTATGAGGAAAATAATTAAAAAAACTGTTAGAAATAAGACATAGTGACATCACCAGGCAGAACAGCACCAACACCCAAAGACAAGTGCTGGGGATCCTGGAGTCAGTATTTTCAGGGTCCAACTGGGAATGCCCCAAGCAGAGCATCCACCTCTTCTCTTGGATAAGATTTTCTCTCCTTCTCTGTCTTCTCCTCTTCTCCTTTCTAGAGGCTTACATGCAGTTTACATGATATTTTTAATGCAATAGTGGATATATTCCAATTAGATTATGAGACTGGGCCCAGGTGGTCCTCTGGGAACTGGTTAGAGACTAAGAGCATCTTCCTGGAACCTAGATAACTTTATAAAATTATGTCTCCTTCTGGGAGGGTAGCCACTCCTCCTAGCAGGAGTGATGTTTCAACTATTTTAAATGGCAGAACAAAGTGTTGAACCTCAGAGGTATGTTCATTATGTTTAAGAAAATAAGGTTTGAGCATTGATAATTTGGATGAGTATTCAAGATTACTAAATTTGAATTAAGGCTTTCCATTTAAATGGTTTTATATACCATGTTATGGGAATAGTACCTATGCTCATGTTCTAGGGTCATGCCAGGTTGAAATGAACATGTGCATTATTCAGGTACAATATCTGGACATGATAGACACTGCACTTTTAAATTTTATTATTGTTCTTCAGTATTGTGGTTAAAGACACGAAGTCTTTAATCAACTGTCTGCCTTGGAGCCCCAACTTTAGCGTGTTGTAGCTGGATAACCTTTTCCAAGTTATGGTCCTCATGGTATATATATATATTTTATTTTTATTAATTTTTTGGTATGGTAAGGTCACCTTTCATTCTTTTTCCAAGTGAATATTCTGTTATTGTAGCTTCACTTGTTTTATTTTTGTTTGTTTTTGTTGGTGTGCTTGTTGTTAGGGAAGTGCATGAACCCGGGTCTCCTGCATGGCAGGTGAAAATTCTACCCCTGAACTATCTTTGCACCCTTTTCCTCATGGTATATTACCTTCTTCATTTGGAATATTAGGTGAATAGAAGAATTTTTCTGAAAAATTAAAATAAAGAACTCACAAGTATGTCCATAATGAACAATACAAAGCTATTGCTATTAATTTTGTCATTATTCTAATGCAATGAAATGCTGGGTTCAGTCCCCCACCTGGAAACCCTTGGGTTCAAGTAAGAAGGAGAGAAGAATGTGAAACCAATGAATCCTACAAGTTATCAAACACAAGCTATTTCACAAGAGTGAAAGAAAGAACAAATACACAGGTAAACCATGTCCAAGGGATAACCAATCCTTGGACATTGGAACCTATGGAGATTGTGTACCTCTGCCTCCACTCTATGTATATAAATTTCTGGAGACACAGAAAAGGACACTGGAGAGAAATAGACCAGAGATCAGTATTCCCCTGGTTTTGCATGGGTTCCAAACTCTGGAGTTCATTCTGGGAATCATTATTACATCTCAACACACCATATCTGTTTTACTTTCTCAGCTACAAATACCATACAATTAGTTTGTTTAACAACAGGAAAATATAAACTCAAGGTTTCAGAAACAGGAAGCCTTGCTACCTTCTATGGTCAGTATCTCTTGGCTGGCCATCAAACTTTGGGGATTCTTGACTTTTCCATTAATTGCCAATGCAAATGGAAATGTTTTCTTTTTCTCCCAGGTTACATTGGCTATTCCTGTGGCCTCTATTTTTGGGTCCAATTTCCTGTATTTATAAAGACTTCAGTCATATTTGATTAAGGCCTACCGTCATTGAGTTTGGACACACCTTAACTAATAACATCTTCAAAGTGCTATTTACAAATGGGTTTACACACACAGTCTGAGGAATCACGACCAAATATGACTTTTGTGAGGATATGATTCCTCCGTTAGGTATATCTTATCTAGGTTTTCATTCAATTAACATAATTTATTTCTAGTGATTATAACCTTGATCAATTGTTTCAGGAAACACTTGCCAGGTTTCTCCACTATTAATTTATTGGGTTTCCTTTTCTTGCTCTAATTTTAGAAGGAAGTTATTCTAATTAGCCTAGACTCAAGCACGGAGAACAGAATGGCATATATGGGGTGAGTGGGTGTTGACTTAAGTACACTTCCTACTGGGTAAGTATCTACTTGAATCATTTGATACCTTATAAGGAAGAAATCTCCATCATTCCTTTATAGAATTATAATTGTTCACCTTAGTATATTTATTTTGCACTTTATTTTATAATTTAACACCATGCAATATATTTTATTGCTCAAATTCTTCCCACTTTGTCCATTGGAAATTCTTTCGCATTGGAACCTGGGTCCATTTAATATATCCCAAAGCTTTCAGGGTTTTTTTTTTCTTGAACATGTTCTTAATTTCTGCCAGTATGAGATCCTCCAGGCTCATCTTTTATTTTTACTGCTCCAGATATGGAATCAGCCATTTCTCTAAGAAGTCTTTGATTAGACAAGGGTATTAGAAATAAAATTCTGGGTTCTGAGTGTGTTCATTGCTAATGGATGAAGCAATAATCTTATGCCCTCTAAGAAGACAGAGCTAGAAAATATATATTTACATTATTGTATAATTATTTCTGGACCTGTGCATCTTTCAGTGTATATGCATTTTCCGTACTTCTGTGCTGTAACCCAGGATCAGAAGTTTCACTATATACTTCTGATCATTCCTTGTTTGCACTTATATTCATCAGTTTTATGAAATTGCATCGTTTTTGAGGATATCTTTATGTTGGTACATTGAGAAAATATTAATTTTATGCATTTGCTCTTTAAATTCCAATTTAATTTTAAGTGGGATAAAAATATACAGTGTGTATCATGAATTTCCTCATCTATAAACTATATAGATTGCAATTTATATGCCCATGTCATAGATTTGCACTACCCCTCACTTCAACCTGAATTATGCTGCTGGAGAGGTAATAAAGACCATTCTCTTGTTTCTTTCCTCCTAATTAATCCATGGTGTTGATTGTTGCTTCCACAGGCCCAGAGTGTGAAGGATATTAAGGAATGATGAGAAAGAAAGAGACAGACAGGATTAGGGGGCCTGAAGGTCAGCCATAACAGGCAACAGACAACTTTATTCTTAACCAGATCCTGCCAATATTCTGCAGGGTGACAAAAGGCACACATGCATTTCCTGAGGGAACAGAGTGCTTATCTTTCAGTGCTCTCTTCCTTCATACTTAACCATTTGGGGTAAACATTGTCTTCCTCCCAGACTGCTCTACATAACAATCTCCACAGTTCATTGCCATCACCACCCTGACACCAGCTGCTCCCAACAAATTCTGCAGGTCTTGTTTTTACCCTTGCTCCTACATTTCCCCCTTTTTATTTTATTAGCTGAGGTGACTGTGCTTGTCTTAGGTTTCCCTTAAGCTCTGAAGGAAGGGTCTTACCCGTCATTGGCTACCTGTCAAGCTCTCTGACTTTGATTCCACCAGTAAATAGGATTAAGATTTTTTAGCTCTTGGGTAAGTGATTGTATAACATCATTTCCGTGGGCTAAATGTAAATTATTTTGAGATAATTCTAATACACTTTTTTGTAATTCTAAGATATTGAGACTTAAAATATCCAAATGCCCCAAAAGATACCTCTTTATCTTTTTCCATTCTATTTCAGATAGGTTATATCTTAAAAAGGGTAATACAAAAACTGCTCTCATTCCAGTCACATTTTAAACTTTGTAAAAAATTTAAATTATACATTTGATCTCCAATATGAACCAGTGTCATCTCTATATCATTTAGTCTATTATTAATAATAATTTTAATAATATTATTATTATTTATTAATATTAATAATAATTATTATTATTATTAATTTGCTCATCGATATGAGATTGGCTATTCCACACTTCACTGGTGTTTTTATGCCATTCTCTAATGTAATGCTGTGTCTGTATAGTTTGATGCAATGCAGTTCCAACGACTACAGCCACTGTGATACTTCCAATGATTCCAATGACAGCTGCAATAATGAGTCCAATTAGTCTCTTAGTCCTTTTCAGATATTCTTTTGCCAAATTCATGAGGATTTGTGTTTCTGGATAGGAATTCCAAGGTCTTGACATGTGCACCAACCATCAAATACCTCTTATTTGCATATAGTGTTTATAGCTGCTATTTAAAGAGAAGTTATAGTCACTACAATTCACTATAAAAATGGATCCCATCATAGGAAAATTTTCTATAAATTTCTTTGACTAATGTTATATTTATCATCCCATGGATTTGGTACAAAACATCCTCTATGTATTAAACTCTGATTTAACTTGCCTGTCCATATAGTCTCAGTTATCTTCAAGTTAGAGATGGGAGACCCCACAGGGGCTGCATCTCTTACAATTCCATAGGAATCACTTATTATGATAACTGCTTGATCCATATGACATAATTGCCATCCATTCCAACTCTCTTTCCCACCTGCCAGGCAAGTATCATTTGATTCCTTAGAGTTATACATATGGGTCTTTTGTAAAAATGGAAGAGTTAAATTTTACACCATTTTCCTTCTTTCTTAAGTAGTTTTGGAAGTCTTGAATCTACTGGACCTGGGAATCCTAAACTAGTATTCAGATATATTGGTAAATTTGTATCTGCCCATGTTGGGGCCCACAGCAGAGGTGGGTTAGGAATATAAACCCAATAAGTATAAATATGTCCCTGTCTTTCAGCAGTTAAAGTTATATGTCCTATAATGTCCATTACCCATTTAGTTATTTTCATCAGGGTAAACATATCTGGGTTTTATTCTCTTCAAGGGAATCCAAACCAAGATTCCATCATCTGCAATGACAAGAGCAAATCCCCTACCCCACACCTTTATTATGCCTGGTTTCCATAAATCATCCTTAACATCATTCAAATAGATTAGCTGCATCTGCAGTTCTGTTTGGGTCATATCACTTTTCTTTTCCAAATTACTAAAATGTTGTTCTGCAGGTGTCTGTGATGAATTATCATAAATGTTTAAAAATTTTAAAATCAGCAGTGCTTTTGCTAGTTGATCTTTTCAACATCATCCTCCTGATCATCATCCCCCCCTTTTTGTTTCATGAGCACAGATTTTAGCATCCAGTTTGCTCATTCAATAATTCCTAGCCCAGAGGGATGGTGTGGAATTTCTATGATATGAGTAATATGAAAAGTAGTACATAAATTTATGAAATTGCTTTCCTGTATAAGTGGGACCATTGTCCGTTTTTATAGATTGAGGGCATTCCATAACAGCAAAAGCATTAAGTAAATGTGATCAAACATGGCATAAATGTTCTCCTGGAGCACGAAAACCAGGATCAATGCCACAGGCCTCTAGGAACATTCCATGAAATTAGAGCAGGCTGACACTAAGGGTCCACAGTTTTGGGAAGCAAGTGATTTATTAGTTCATGGTCATGGGGCTCAGCCGAGTCACCTCAAAAGTCTGAGCCCCCAAAAATGACAACATTGGTTTTTATAGACATTACTACATGCTACAGATAGGGTAAGCCTAATATGGTAAATAGCAATATTAAAGGAAAGATAATTGGTCAGTTTAAGGTGCAAAGCAGCTTATAGAAGCAGATGAGTGGTTAGGGGAGGGGTCCCTGTCCCAGGAATGTGTCTTATCTTTATTTTCTGCAGTTTCATCTCTTCCCAGCAGTTAGGAGCTTTGCCCCAAAATCCTAAGGGTCTGCATTGTGATTCTCCTATAGGCGCCTGCCAAAGGCTCCAGACAGCCTCTCTATTTGCCACTGACACTTCCAGCACCATTGGATCTGCTGGATCATATGGCCCAAGTGGCAGAGCAGTTTGCGCAGCAGCCTGGACCTGTTGCAGAGCCTCCTCTTGTTCAGGTCCCCACTCAAAATTAGCAGCTTTTCTGGTCACTCAATAAATGGGACAGAGTAGCACACCCAAATGAGGAATATGTTGTCGCCAAAATCAAAAAAGACCAACTAGGCATTGTGCCTCTTTTTTGGTTCTGGGAGGGGCCAGATGCAGCAATTTATCCTTCACCTTAGAAGGGATGTTTCAACATGCCCCACACCACTGGACACCTAGAAATTTTACTGAGGTGGAAGTCTCCTGTATTTTTGTTGGATTTATCTCCCATCCTCTGACATGCAAATGCCTTACCAGTAAATCTAGGGTAGTTGCTACTTCTTGCTCACTAGGTCCAATCAACATGATATTATCAATATAATGGACCAGTGTGATGTCTTGTGGAAGGCAGAAACGATCAAGGTCTCTGCAAACAAGATTATGACATAGGGCTGGAGAGTTGATATACCCCTGAGGTAGGACAGTGAAAGTATATTGCTGACCTTGCCAACTGAAAGCAAACTGTTTCTGGTGGTCCTTACTAATAGCTATTGAGAAAAGAAAGCATTTGCCAGATCAATAGCTGCATACCAGTTACCAGGGGATGTATTGATTTGCTCAAGCAATGATAATATATCTGGAACAGCAGTTGCAATTGGAGTTACCACCTGATTGAGTTTATGATAATCCACTGTCATTCTCTAAGATCTATCTGTTTTCTGCACAGGCCAAATAGGAGAGTTGAATGGGGATGTGGTGGGAATCACCACCCCTACATCTTTCAAGTCCTTAAGAGTGCCAGTAATCTCTGCAATCCCTCCAGGAATACGATATTGCTTCTAATTTACTATTTTGCTTGGTAGGGTCAGTTCTAGTGGCTTCCACTTGGCATTTCCTACCGTGATTGCCCTTACTGCACGAGTTAGAGAACCAACGTGGGGATTCTACCAGTTGCTCAGTATGTCTATGCCAATTATACATTCTGGAACTGGGGAAATAACTACAGGATGGGTCCAGGGGCCCACTGGACCCACTGTGAGATGGACCTGAGCTAAAACTCCATTGATCACCTGGGCTCCATAAGCCCCCACTCTGACTGGTTGTCCAGAGTGACATTTTAGGTCCCCTGGAATTAATGTCACTTCTGAAACAGTGTCTAATAATCCTCGAAATATCTGATCATTTCCTTTTCCCCAATGCACAGTTACCCTGGTAAAAGGCCGTCGGTCTCCTTGGGGAAGACTTAGAGAAAGATTAATAGTATAAATTTCTGGCAGTGTAACAGGTTTCTCCCCCATAGGGACCTGGCCTCCACTTCATTTAAGGGGTTCAGGGTCTGTAAATTGTTTCAAGTCTGGAACTTGTTTAAGGGGCCGTGACTCTGTGTTTTTGTAATTCAGGTTAGACTTCTGTTCCCTTGACCTAGAACTCTTGTTTATACAGCTCCAACAAGAATTTAGTAGACTGCCCTTCTATTGTATTTCTAGGCACCTCATGATTTACTAGCCAATGCCACAAATCTCTGTGTGTCATATAATTTTGATGCCTCCTTTGAGTTTGTTGTCTATTATAAAAGCTGCATCTACCCTGTCTTTGGTGATTAAGTGCTGCCACCTGGCTTCTTCCAACTCGGGATCCTGTCATCCCCATTGTGTTTTAGGATTCCAGCTCAGTGACAGCAGTTCCTACAGTAATATCTGACCTACAGAGAAGTGCAACCACAGAGCTCTTGAGGGATGATGGTGCTAGACTCACAAACTTATTTCTCACTGTTCTGGTAAAAGGTGCATCCTCTGGACATTCCTGGGGTGTAAGAGCAGGCTTTGCATGATAAATCCACTCTAACATTCCAATCTCTCTAAGCTCTGGATCCCTTCATCTACATTATACCAGGGCAGTTCTGGCATTTCAACCTCAGGTAATGTTGGCCACCTTTTGATACATGTTTCAACCAACCACCCAAAGAAGCTGTTAACACCTTTTATAACCACTTGAGCTATAACATTGAATGCAGAATCTCTGCTTAGTGGGCCCATATCAATAAATTCAGCCTGATCCAGCCTTATATTCCTCCCACCATTATCCCACACTCTTAAAATCCATTGCCACACATATTCCCCTGATTTCTGTCTATATAAATTGGGAAACTCACACATTTCTTTTGGAGTATAATGTACCTCCTCATGTGTGATACTTTGTACCTCACCTTTATGGGCCTGTTGGGACTTTAGTCTAGTTATAGGTCTAGAAGAAATGAGGGGTGGTGGGGGGTGGGTCATGAAAAGAATTAGAAATATCTTCCAAGCCATTTGCTTCAGGGCCTTCATTTGCAGTTTCATCTGGTGAAACAGGATTAATAACTCTAGGGCTAATCCCTTCAGGAAGAGGTTGGGTGGCCAATTCCTCAAGGCAGGCTGGAGGTGGGGCAGCTATGTCCTCAGGGCAGACTATTACAGGGTTATCTAGAGAAGGCTCATCATGGTCTAGGGTTTCAACCTCACCCCCAACATCATCATAGTCCATATGTCACCGTCCCATTTTTCAGGGTCCCCACTCCTTTACAATCAATGCCCTCACTTTAATGGCAGACACCATGCAAGACTGAGATTTCAATTTACGTTGTGAAGTTGCTAATATTACAATAAGATTCTGAGTCTGATTTTCAGAGATCTCACATCTACGGCTACAAGAAATAAGATTTTCCTTCAGGATACTCATAGAAACATCTACATCTTTCAGACAGCGCTTAAGCTTCTCATTTGAAGACTTAATCCCATCCCTTTCACCCTTTAATGTAGACAGTGTATCTGTTAACAACCAACCAACATTTCTATAACTCTTGTTTCTACAAAACTCTGTAAAGGTGTCAAAAACATTTTCCCCCAGAGTCTGGCTTCGTACAAGTGAAGCATTAGTAGAATCAAATGATGATATTTTGACTATCTCCTTTGCCAACTCACCCCATGGATTGGGAGTGTCATTCTGATTATGGGAATCAGAGTCCTTAGTGTCTCTGAGCCCAGTCAGAGTAGAAAACCATTCATAAAAACCCATTTTTAAGATTCTGTTCCTTAAGAACCACTCCTGGTACCAAGATGTATTAGTTAGGGTTCTCTAGAGAAACAGAATCGACTGGGAACACTTGCAAATATAAAATTTATGAAAGTGTCTCACGTGACCATAGGAACAGAGTCCAAAATCCACAGGGCAGGCTATGAAGTCAATGACTCCAATGGATGGCCTGGATGTACTCCACAGGAGAGGCTCACCAGTCAAAGCAGGAATGGAACTTGTCTCCTCTGAGTCCTCATTAAAAGGCTTCCCACGATTACATTTAGCATCACTAATTGTGGAAGACACTCCCCTTTGGCTGATTACAAATGGAATCAGCTGTGGATGCAGCTGACGTGATCATGACCTAATCCTATGAAATGTCCTCATTGCAACAGACAGGCCAGCACTTGCCCAATCAGATAAACAGGTACCACAACTTGGCCAAGTTGACACCTGTCCCTAACCATGACACCCCCCTTAGTGGCTTCATAGAGGGGCTTGGCTAAGAGTGCATAGTTTAGAATCTAGACTCTGCAGATCACACTGGCTCCTAAAAATTCTCTAATTTGTTTTCAGGAGGTTGATGTGGTGATTGTACAAATTACCTACTTACACTCTGGCCCCAGGCTTCAGGTTCCCTGTTGCAAGTAAAAACCTAGGTATTTAACCTGCTGTTGGCAGAGTTGGGCCTTTTTACAAGACATGCAGTAACCAGCTTGCTCTAGGTGATGAAGGAGATGCTCCATCCCTTTCTTACAGTCATTGACAGACTAGGCAGCAAGCAGGAGGTCATATACATACTGCAGGACAGTACAATTGCAATTTTTAGCTTGGAACGATTGTAAGTCTTTCACCAGTGCTTGCCCAAAAATAGTGGGGGAGTTTTTAAACCCTTGAGACAGACAGATCCAGGTGTATTATCTTTTGTTTCCCTCAAAGGGCCTTTCCCATTGAAAGGCAAATATCTACTGACTAACTGGAGTTATTCGTATGCAGAAGAAGGCATCTTTTAAGTCCAAACAAGAGAGCCAATTAGTTTTCCCTGGGACCAGGCTGAGGAGTGTGTATGGATTTGGAACCACAAGATGGATGGGTTCCACCACAGCATTAACTGCTCACAGGTAATGGATGGGGCGGAATTCCATGGTTTGAGATTTTTCACAGGCAGCTTTGGAGTGTTCCATGGAGGATTGCATGGTCGGATGATTTGGTGTGCTTCTAACCACACCAAGTGGCTTGGAATCCCTTTGAGAGACTTTTGAGGGGTCGCATACTGTTGCACTGCCATGGAATGAGTCACGAGTTTCAAAGCAATTATTACCAGAAGGCAGTTTTTTGCTAAACCTGGTGGGTTATGCTCTGCTGAGGCACTCAGTATGTCTGGGAATGGTAGTTTAGGGGAAATTCACCCCCTCCCTGTAGCAGGCAGGCCTTCTTTTCTTTCTGATTTAGCTGTGCTCTCTGTGGAAAATCCCCAAACCCCTCTCCTTGCAGGCAAGCGAGATAAGGCACATTTCCTTGGATAGAAACCCCCTCCCCTAGCCTTCAGGAGCTGGTGAAGATGCACATAAGCAAGAGAAGATGTTCCTAGGGTGGTGGCCCCTCAACGGTTCAGCTCTGGGCCATTCTCAACTTAAATCAGCCAATTGTTTACCTTGTCTTTAACATGTCAAAGAGTCTATAAAAGCTAAGGTTGCCTTTTGTTTGGGGCTCAGATTTTCAGAGGCTACTCGGCTGAGCCCTATGACCATAGCAAATAAATCCTGCTTCCTGATACTATGTATCCTTAGTCTCAGCCTGTTCTAACTTCACGGAACGTTCCTGGAGGCCTGCAGCCTCATTCTTGGTTTTCACACTACATTTCTGGGGGCTTGTCAGGGATATGAGGCAGGTTTACTGCCACCTCCATCACCCACGGTGGTGGCAGCACCCTGACTGGAGACCCAACAGAATCCAGTGCCAGCAGTGGGACATTTCCCCATCTCTCAGATTCCTTAACACCCTGGATGGGGTGCTTGTCACCTCCAGAGTGGCAATGGATCTGGAACAGTTTCTGGAAACAGGTTTCTGGGAGTACCGCCTGTCTGTCTGGTTAACACCTGGGTGCATCAGTTTCAGCCCACTCATAAAAACTAGGGGGGTCTGAGTGGAAGGGGAGCCTGATCAACTCCCAGACTGCCTGAGTACTGGTGTCCAGTTGGAGGACCTGGGGAAATGGAAGTTTTCAGTTTCAGTTCTGGAAAGGGTGGTACAGGGGGGGTGTTGGAATGTGTGCATATGTGCAATTGTGTGAATGAAAGGAGGTCCTGGGCTGCACACCAGGCCATGAGTGAGTTCTGATTCTGCAAGTTTGTGGCAAACTTCATATGGCTCAGGGTGAGCAACCTTAAAAGGGGGGATAGGTGGGGGTTTAGGTGCCCAACAGTTTATTCAAAATACTTTGCTGTTTGTCTACAAGCCTTCCCACCAATCATAGGTGCCACAGATGTGAGAGGTGAAGTCAGTAAGACACAGCTGAAATTCATGATTTCTAATTTTAAAGAAGGCTTTCACTAATGACTGGGGAATCAAACTGACCCCTGACTTACTTAGGAAACTGTGTGAATTAAAGTGGACCACTTTTAGGAAGAATAAAAAGAAAAAAATTTCTTATATTACAGCTTATCATTACTCTGTCTTATAAATTAAATCTTACACATTTCAGAGTAAAAGGAAAACATCTATGTAAGGGTTTTAAAATTGATTTCATGAAAAGAATCTGTTCTGTGCAATTAATGTTGCCATTGTGTAACCTTGGTAAAACAAACAAAACACTTAAAATGTGCACTCTGGTTGGGAGAACTGGTCATCCTCTCAGAAGGAGGTGTATTTTAATAAAAAATATCTACATCCCAGGAAGCTCCTCATGGTCCCTAGCCAGTTTCCAGAGGGCCAAACTGGGCCTAGTCATATAAGCTAATTGGAATTTGGCCACTACTATGTGAAGTTAGCATAAAAAGAAGAAAGAGAAAAAAATCTTATAAGAGAGGGACAGCACCTCGTCAAAATCTTATGCTATGCTATGTATCTTAACTAAGGAGACTCTGAATGCTGTCCCCAAAATTGCTATGGATTTTTACTGAGGGTTATAATGCTGCTTCTGAAATCTCCAGCACTTCTCTTCGGGTGGAAATGCCATCTTACCTGGTGATGTAACTATGCTCTATTTTTGAAGACTTTTAGTTGGCTATCTCTTAATTATTTTCTTTACTTACTTTCCTGAAAAAATCTATTTTTATGAAACTGAAGTCATTGTTGTCCACAAATCCGAACCTATAAATTAAATGGCCCCAAATATCATGTTGTCTTTTATGCACAAAATTGGCACTTGGAGCAGGATTCACATTCCAGCATGGCTTCATAGTAGTAGAGGTCAATGAGTCAAGCTTTAAAAATTTATGCAGAAACTGTAGAGTATATTCTTCTAAATATTGTGATGCTTTATTAGGGCCATTATTGATAAATTGAAAGTTGCTGTTTTCTTGTCTTTTTGTATGCAGAATTGTGTTAAATTTAAATATTTTGTCTCCCTGGCTTATACTTTCTGGTGCTTTAAGACATTTGGGAATTTTTACATCAGTAGGCCCTCTTCAAAGTTTACTTAAAGTAAATTAACAGTAAGCCATGGGCTTTTAACATGGATTAGGAAATAATGTCATTTTTTAGGGAAAAATATCCTCTAAACTCAAAATAAAAAAAAACAAGAAATCCCAGGACAGGATAATTTACCTTATTTCTCACTTGCAGAGGAATGAGCAAAATGCACAGGATCCTGTAAAAATTAGGAAAATAAAATAAAACAGGAAAAGCCTATGAAAAGGACTTGGTAGAATTACAGGAAAAACTGTAAATACTGCAGGATCAAAATTTTGTTTTCGAAGAAATTGTTTTAATTATCAATCAATAGCTGAGATGGCCACAGTCAATATAGCCCAATATAAATATAAGAAAGATAAGGTAAAATAATGAAATTTATAAAAATTGGCACCGACCCCATCATATAGACTGCCTTTTAAAAGTTTAATCAGCAAACTGGAAAAAGTTCTATCTTTCTGGCATTGGTTGCACAGAAGTGTAATAAGCAATGCCCTGCTGACATTGTGGCTACAAAACAATCAACTCTTGTATACTTCATAAAATGCGAAAGCTGGAAAACATGGGAGACTGAAATACAGGGAAAGGAAAAGCCAAAACAAACAAACAACAAAAATTTTTCTTTGTTGGAATTTTGGTTGTGCATTAACTGGAGTGTTTTGGGTATTGAACATTATTCTAACAAATTTAATTTTGATAATAACTGTGTATGATGAAATGTTTGTTTGAGGTGGTGACTTGAGTTTAAAGGATATAAAGGATACTTTTTATGTTGCTGAGAGGAAAAAGAGAATAGTTTTGTCCTAACATGAAATGAATGACCATTGCAGAATCAAAAATGTGGGACAATGCCTGAATGAGTATAGTAACTTATCAAAGATTTGTAAAGGGAAAATTATGGTCAAAGTTAAGAAAAGATTTAAATTAACTAAAAGGAGAGGTATTAAAAACAGTAACCAACCTCTTTAGCATCTACCCTCCCTTACCTGAGGTCAAACCAGGAAACATAGTATGGGTAAAAAGCTGAAGAGGAAAAAAAATTTAAAAAGAGGCTCCCTCCAGTCTTAATAGAAAGGTCCTTACCATGTTGTTTTTCTAATCCCAACAGCTGTCAAAGCCGTGAGGAGCAGCCTATAAATTCACCACTCTCAGGTCAAAAGGGCCACTGCAGACCACCCCTGAGGGTGCACCCCTGATCCTGAACACCTGAGATGCACCATCCTCTGGGAACCACTGCACCCTTCTCCATCGCAGCTGAGATGAGCTGATCAGCCTGTGACTGAGGCTGGAGTGACCATCGTTGCCCTGCTCTAGCTCACCAGAAGCAGCTAGTCAATGCATGGCTGAAGCCTGAAGAGACCTCTGAGCCCTGCCTCATTCACCCTGGAAACTGATGGATCTACACAGGGCCAAAAATTAGAAAATCAACACATGGACACCCTGGCCTGCTGGATCTGTGGACTAGCTGTCTTTTCTTGTTCTTTGTATTTGTCTTTCATTTAGCAGTTTCAGCCCTCCTGGAAATAGGTCTCCTAGAGCTCTTCCTGAAAACCAACTAGACTCTAATTTGATGGAATCCCTCTTACCTAGATAACTTCCCCCTTCCTAACTGCTGCTCAGAGTGTGTGTCTACACTAATATTGTAAAACGTTTTTTAAGTTATTGTTTGTAGGAGTTAAAAGATTGAAGTTTAACCTAAAGCTTGCAGACACAAGTCTATGAGGAAGTCTATGAGGAAGTCTTGAGCTTTCAGGATCTGGAACTTCAATAGAAGCTGAGATATGCAGATAAAGCACAATGAGGTTTGGAAGAGACTTGCTTAAGGGAAATTAACATCCTAGCCTTAGAAGTATTTACTTCCTGGAACTTATTTTTGCATTGTATATCTTTTGGATGCAAACAAACTTTATCATCTTTCCTGCTAGTAAATAATTTTGTACTTGGCTGAAAATATGCTCCAGTATACTATAATCCCACCTCACCAGGTTCAATAATGCAGTTTTCATTACTCTAGGATGGCAAAACTGAAAAGGCTTCCTGAGAGCTGGTGCTAACTTCATCTCTTGCCCAAAAGTTATGAGCTAAGCCGTCACTGAAGAAAAAGGAAAAAAAAAGTGTGGGCTTCCAAAAGCATGTAACCAAAGCTAATTCCCCAGCAGCAGGTGAAAAAATCCCAAAGCAGGTACTGGGTATAGGCTGTCAAAGAGACAGATCAGACCCTCTCAGGGGTTGTTATTGCTCCCTCACTTGCACACCTCATACTACCCTGCTTGGCCCTGAAAGATGGCTGGTTAGCCAAAGATGGGTAAGATTCCTCAGGGGAGGAACAACTTAAGACAGGCACAGTCACAGTCACAAAGGGGCCATCAGAAGAAAACTTGAGGCCAACAGAGGGAAGACAAAGATCTTTACACCAGCCCAACTTCATAGGGGCCTAAACCCTGCATGGCTACATTGTTTCCCATGCCCAGCTCAGATCAGAAGATACCAACACCTGCAGCAAATAAATAAAATAAAATATAAATGATGCTATAACCCCTCCCTAAAAGTTGGGGTAAGCATCAAAGGGGGGAAATGTAGCAGACAGGCCTTCCCCTCATTCTGGTTTAGCTGTGCTCTCTGTGGAAAATCCCCAAACCCCCTCTGCTTGCAAGAAAGTGAGATAAAGCACATTTTTAGGATAGAAACCCCCTCCCCTAGCCTTCAAGAACTGGTGAAGATGCACATAGGCAAGAGAAGACATTCCTGGGGTGGGGGCCCCTCAACATTTCAGCTCTGGGCCATTCTCAACTTAAATCAGCCAATTGCTTACCTTGTCTTTAACATGTCAAAGAGTCTATAAAAGCTAAGGTTGCCTTTTGTTTGGGGCTCAGACTTTCAGAGGCTACTCGGCTGAGCCCTACGGCCATAGCAAATAAAGCCTGCTTCCCAAAACTATGGATCCTTAGTCTCAGCCTGTTCTAACTTCACGGAATGTTCCTGGAGGCCTGTGGCCTCATTCCTGGTTTTCGCGCTACACTCCTTTTTGGGTTTCTCATGCAGTCGCCACTCTTCTTGTGTAGGTGTAGTTAAAGACAGGATTTTCTGTGGGCCATTAATTTTCAGTGAGGCTTTTCCTCTAGGGCCAAAGGTAATTTGAGCATGCAGATTCCTGTGTAGGTCTTGCCCCAACAATGGCAGTGGGCATTCAGGCATATACAGAAACTGGTGGGACACAGAGTGGCCTCCACTGTTGCACATTCTGGCTTTTAGGAATGGCTTTCTTCGTATTATACCTGTGGAACCCACAATGTCTATCATTCAGCCAGAAGATGGGCAAGTATTCTCCAGGGTCTGAGTCACTACAGAGTGTTCAGCACCAGTATCAACCACGAATTTCATTGTTTTGTCCCCTAATTTCACTTTGACCATGGGTTCCTGAGGGCTTAAAGATATGGAACCCACTCTCTCTTAGTCAGAGAGCTCATCAGCAACCACAGCAATGGTGTCGGGGTCCAGACGAGGTCTAGGGCTAATGTTCTGCCTCCTTCTACCTGGTAGTGAGATGGTTTTATTGGGACACTCATTCTTCCAGTGCCCTCTTTTTTGCAATAAGCACACTGATTCTGACCTAAGGGCACTCGGGCTTGTTGCATTTTTCTCAATTGGGATCCTTGATCCCACTTCTCTAAGGCAGCAACAATTATTTGAGCTTTCTCCCTGAATTCTCTTGTTTCCTTTCTTTAGCTTCTACTTGATCCCGATTGACAAATACCTTTGTGGCCACCTCTATCAGTTGACTTGTGTTCATACCTGCAAACCCGTTTTGGAGCTTATGCTGAATGTCAAGGACTGCCTGCCCTACAAAAGCAGCATTGATTAGCATTTGGCTCTCTGGGGTTTCAGGGTCAAATGGTGTGTATATGATGGAAGGATTACATTAGGTGTTTTTGAAATTCACTTGGTGGCTCATCTGGCTTCTGCAAGACCTCTTTGATCTTGGTTATGTTAGTGGCCTTTTGGCTGCCTTTCCAGAGGCCCTGGAGTAGGGCCTCATGGAACCGTTGGATGGACTGCAACCCCACATCAGTGTTTGGGTCGCACTCTGGGTCTTCTCCTGGAAAACTGCAGGTGGTGTATTGGGCTGTGTCTAGGGTGCCATCAGGGGCATTCTCCTCCAGGGGTTTCCACATTGCCACTACCACACACTGACACTCCTCAGTGCTGAGAAGAGTTAAAAATAGCTGATTGCAGTCAGGCCAGGTGGGCTGGTGTGTCTAGACAATGGACTGGAACAGGTCAATCATTGTCTGGGGCCTCTCAGTGTAGGACGGTGTATGATCCTCCCAGTTTAGCAAGTCAGTAGAAGTGAAGGGGATATATACAAAGTTTCTTCTCCCTTCTTGAAAGTCTCCCTGGGCATTGACATAGGGAGGGCCTCGGGATTCTCTCATAGGCATTAAGGGTGTGGCAGTGGGTGGAACAGTTACAGATGGCTAGGACTGCAACTGCCATGGCTCTTGGGTCCAGGGATGGCTGGGCTCAGTGGAGCCTCAGGAGATGCCTCTGGGCTGCTGGGGAGGTTGTGGGTTGCTGCAGAGGAGCTCAGCTGGGCCATGGGTATTGGTAGTAGAAAGAAAGGTGGGGGGGGGGTTCTTCTTCCGGTGACCTGGATAAAACTGGAACCTTGGACTTATTGCCTGGCTTCTTGTGGGATCCCTCCACCACCTGAAAGAAGCACCTGGCAATGTCCATCAAAGCAAGTCTTTATCCACTCTGGCTTCTTTTTTGTGACCTCCAGCCAGGTAGAAAGGTAGGGAAATGGATCTGGGTGTCCAGGCATCCCTGACACTATAATATAAACTGCTTGTACTTTCTCTAAGTCAAAAGTTCCCTCAGGTGGCCTGTCTGCCCCAAGAGTGGACCATTCTAGCCTACAGAATTTCTTGAATAGAGTGGGGATCAGCTGGACTCCCCAATCATTAGTAAAATCTTCCTTAAAGTTGGACATCATGCACCACAAAAATGTCTTATTAGATTCCCCCCATATCAGCAGAGCCAATAGATAGGGGGAAGGGTGAACAGACAAACAACAAAGGGATTTTAGACAACTTAGCACTTCATTCAGTCTGGTCCCTCTCCTAGCAGGAACATTGGACACCTCTTGGTTTTGGTGGTCCAGTATAAACCCCCAACTGGCCCCCCTTTCAAGGTTGCCCACCCTTAACCATATAAGGATTACCACAGACTCACAGAATCCAAACTCACTTGTGGCCTGGTGCTTGGCTCCTGTGGCCCAGGATTTCCATTCATTTACTTAGTCATGCACATTCAATCAACAGTCCTCCCGCACCACCCTTCACAAAACCGAATCTGAAGTCTTCCATTTCCCTTGGTCCTCCAGATGGAGACCGGTACTCAGAGAGTCTTGGGGGTTGATCAGGCCCCCTTTCACTCAGCCCCCTGGCCTTCTACGAGTGAGCTGATAAACTGATGCACTTGAGTGCTTACCAGTCAGACAAGCAGCGCTCCTGATGCTTAGTTCCTGAAATTATCCTGGATTTGTCACCATGCTGGCAGTGATGACGCCCCAGCTGGGGAGGTCAGGAGTCCAAATTGGGAAGATCCTGGTGCTGGTACTGGATTTTGTTGGGTCTCCAGTCTGGGTGACACAGCTGCCATGGGCAAGGAAGGTGAGAACATTGCCCCATCTTAGATCCCAGGCGAGCCCCCAGAAATGTACTGCAAAAACCAGGATCAAGGCCACAAGGCCTCCAGCAACATTCCACGAAATTAGAGCAGGCTGAGACTAAGGGTCTGCGGTTTCGGCAATCAAGTGACTTATTAGCTCATGCGCATGGAGCTCAGCCAAGTCACCTCGAAAGTCTGAGCCCTGAACAAGAGGCAACATTGGTTTTTATAGACACTATTACATGCTACAGGTAGGGCAAGCCTAATACGGTAAATAGCAATATTAAAGAAAAGATAATTGGTCAGTTTAAGGTGCAAAGCAGCTTACCAAAGCAGATGAGTGTTTAGGAGAGGGATCCCTGTCCCAGGAATGTGTCTTATCTTTATTGCCTGCAGTTTCATCCCTTCCCAGAAGTTAGGAGAGAGAGTCTCTACCCCAGGAATCTATCTCCATTGCCTGCAGCTCCACCCATTCCCAGAGGTCAGGAGAGGGGGTCTGGGGTTTTCTACACAAAGGAAGCCCAATTAAGAGAGAGAAAGGGGGTGTGCTTGCTACAGTCCAGATAATGTGAGAGAAGGTGTCTATGGTAACATGCATTATTGCATTTTACCAAAATGTGAAATATCAGTAACATCCATTTGCCATAATTCATTTGCTTTTTAACCTCAAGGATTAACTCCTGATGCAAATGGGAGTGCATTTCAAGGTCCACTTGTTAGACAAATCCAAACAATGTCCTGAGCTTGCTGTTTATATAAACACAGAAATTTCTTTCACGGTCCTTTGCTATTAATATGTGTTAATTTGTGAAATGTCATGGGAGCTTGAATTAACCCCACAAGAGTATCTGCTTGCTGATTTTGTAATGACAAAAGTTTCTAATTGATACTGAGAAAATATTGTGCCTGTAGTGGATAGCATAGATTCACAGAGTTTCCTTTCTGCTGAACCTGAATGCCCCATGTTTTACACCTAGCTGAAAATATCTCCAATTCACTCCTTGCCCTTTTGTAGCTCTTATTAGCTCTTTGTAGTATTTGTAGTGGACGTCCCTGGAGTGTCTCCTCACTTTATGCTTTAAGAGTTCCCTTATCAGATCCCTGTTTGGGTACCAATTGCCGAGTCCAGCTCAAGCAACTGTTCAAATAGGGTCAGAAGGGGCCGTGGGAGATTGAGAAAAAATACAATGCAGAGTTTAAGAGAAAGTGGGGGCTAGGTGGTTCATTGCCTGACTGAACACAATGACCAAATAGAAACAGGAATATGTTCCCCATTTTGTTACACTCACCACAAAGACTTCATAACCAATTTCCATTGCTTAAAATTTAAAACATTATGGACTTAAGGCTGAAATCAATAACAATGCTTCTGTAATAAAAAGAGCTCTAGTGACTCTGAAGTCTTCATTGAGACCCCTGTAGCTTTTAACAATGTTTTAACACAATAACATACTCCTCCAGCCCCCTATTATGAATACCCATTACCCTGATGCCACAAGGAAAATGCATATTTATCAATGTGACTTGATTCCTGTTCTATCGGCTGGACAAACATCCCTCTAAGAGTGACTTTTCCTTGTTTCCTCAATACTGTTTTGGAGTCTTCTTCTTCATGTCCCACATTCGGTGTCAGATGTTGTTTCCAAGGGACCTGACCATGAAGGATATTAAGGAATGATAAGAAAGAGACAGATGGGGTCAGGGGGTCTGAGGATCAGCTATAACAGGCAACAGACAACTTTATGCTTTACCAGATCTTGCCTATGTACTGCAGGGTGACAAATGGCATGCATGCATTTCCTGAGGAAACAGAGTGCTTATCTTTCATTGCTCTCTTCCTTCATACTTAACATAACTATTTGGAGTAAACATTCTCTTCCTCCCAGACTGCTCTACATAACAATCTCCACAGTTTACTGCCACCACCACCCTGATGCCAGCTGCTCCCAACAAATTCTGCAGGTCTCATTTTAACACTTGTTCCTACAGCCTATCACAGAGGCCACCAAATAAAAAAACTAGTAAGGCTGGATCCAGAAAATTCATATGGGACAACCCATACAATAGTTCCACTGTCTTCTGATCTTGACAAGTGTTTAAAGTTACAAATTTTTCCCATGAGAAATTTTTTGTAGCATATCAGTGTTTGCCTCAAATGCTTTATTTTTGTACCGTATAAAGTGATTTTAAAAATTCTATGACCTGATTAAAATGGAATAAAACATTCTAATCTAAAGAGTAAATAATTGCAGAAGGCACAATTTTTAGTCTATCTGAAATATTTTGTACATAATAATGATAAAAATGTCGATTATTGCCCCCAAGAAAGGATTTATATGGAATGCTTATAGCATTATAGCATGGTCTACAATGGTGGAAACAACTCAAATCTCTAACTACTCACTGATAATATATTAGTCAGCAAAGTCAGGTTTCTCCTGTGAATCAGATATATTTATATATATATGTGTGTGTGTATGTGTATGTGTTTGTGTAAATATTAAGAAATTTACTACATAAATCAGCTTGCACTACCATGGTAATTGGCAAGACTTATTTCTATCAGACAGGCTGCAAATTGTTAACTCAATGAAGGTAATCTGAATTCATCAAGAAATGTTGGCTGCTTAAATAGAATTAGGAGTTTCTCTTTCTGAGTGCTGCAATCCTCAGTTCCCACTTTAAGTGTTCTAACTAATTGAATGCAGAGACCCCTATTATTTCTCATTGTGGATGCAATCACTGGTGGATACAATAAACTACCAATAGTTTAAATCTTTCTAAACCCTCAGAATATTGGTAATACTGGTGTTCACTCAACCACAGACTGGACACCTAAATGAGCCAAGCTGACACATGAGGTTATTCATCAAAATATATAAACTGAACTGTTCATCTATACAATGAATAAATACTTACTAATAAAAATACATGTATACACAACATGTATGTATTAGTTTATTAAGCTGCCATAAGGCAATATACCAGAGATGGAATGGCTTTTTAAAAGGAAATTCAAAGGGTGGGCCATGGAGGCTCAACAAGCAGAGTTCTCTCCTGCCATGCTGGAGACCTGGGTACAATTCCTGGCACCTGCCCATGAACAAAAGAAGAGCATTTAAAGTTTTAAGCAACAAATTTAAGGCTGTGAAAATGTCCAAAGTAAGACACCAACAAGATGCTACCTTCGCTCAAGAAAAGCTGATACTGTCCAGAATACTTTTGTCAGCTGTGGAGACATGTGACTGGCATCTCCTGTCCTTGTTCCTGGTTCTGTTGTTTCCAGTTTCTGATGCCAGTGGCTTCCTCTCTAAACATCTGTGGACCTCCACTTAGGTTATCTGGACCATAATTCTGGGATTTAACTGGCTTAACATCTCATGAGAAGGCACATGGAAATGTTTGTTTATCTCCAATAGTCCCTGTCTAGGCATCTGTTCTCTGTGTCAGCACTCCAAGAATTTTCAAACATTTCTATTGGCACTGAGGCAACTGTGCCCCAAGAGACTGCATCTGAAGTTTCTGCAGAATGTTTACACTTTTAAAAACCGTAGTAAACTAATCAAGACCCACTTTGAATGGGTGGAGTAATATCTCCATCATTCAAAAGGCCACACCCACAATTGGGTGCATCACATCTCCATGGAGAGAATCCAATTAAATATTTACACCCTACAATATTGAAACAATATTAAAAGAAATGGCTGCCCCCACATTATTGGGTGAGGATTAAAACATGGGTTTCTGAAGTCCATAATATTTACAAACTGACAAAATGTGAATATCTAATATATTAAGCTGAGTGAAAGAAAAATGTTTCAA
This sequence comes from Tamandua tetradactyla, assembly GCF_023851605.1. Lineage (NCBI taxonomy): Eukaryota > Metazoa > Chordata > Mammalia > Pilosa > Myrmecophagidae > Tamandua > Tamandua tetradactyla. Next base: position 7,712,245 of record NC_135342.1, read on the forward strand.
AATGTTATTTATATGACATTCTGAAAAATAGAACTATAGAGAAAGAAATCCTATCAAAGTTTTCCAGGTTATGATGTGAGGTGAGGTTATTGATTTCAAAGAGATAAGAAATCTCTGGAGTACTGAAAAAGCACTATACTTACATATTGGTATTGATTACATGACTATATATATTTGTCAAATCTCAAAATTAAGCAACTAAAATGTGTGAATTTTACATTTTATAAACTATATCTCCATGAACTGTACTTCTATAAAAGCTGTTCTATAATTTTAAAAATGTATAGAAGTAGGGCATTTTGCATACTACAGAATAAAAGTAAATAAGCTTATCTTTACTTGAATTTTTACATGTCCTTAAATTTAAGATACCATTATTTAAAAGACATACTTATTTTACTTACCTTTCTGTTAGTCAAAGTCCAGTGAGGGAAAACAGTCCACTCTTGGTGTTTCACTGTGAAAGGGAATGTTGAAGCAAGGCAGAAATTATTTCAGCTGTAAGATGCTCTCCACACACACACACATACACACACACACACACCTCCTAGGGTTAAAGGAATAACACAATGGGGGATGGTTGAGATACCTAGGACAAGTAGCCAAGGGAACCTTCAGGGGACACATCTACAATCCGAATCTTCTGCCATCCCAGTCCCTACCAGTCCCTCCTTGTGCATTTAATTCTCAAAAGCCTGTCATCTTGGGAGTATATGAAATACCTCCCCATATGCCCACAGGTGAGCAGGTGACAGGTGTTCTGTATGTTTCAGATGTTATAACAAATGATGATAAGAACTTTTGAGGGAGAAAATGGACCAAAGACTGTCTCAGTTTGGGAATCCCAGAAGAATCTAAGACCAAACCATTGAGCTCTATCTCACATATGGTCCTTGGCTGGCCCATGGTGAAGAGTTGCACATTATCTGTCCTGGCAAATCCTGGGGCTGAAATGTCTTCCTACTATTCTGCCTCCAGGGGATGCTTCTGATGCCCTCTTGTCTTTGGAGTTAGGAGGATAATATACCTACATTCAGCTCTCCCCAAACTAAATGCAGGGGATAGATATTGAGCTCTCTGCCTGGGTTTCTAAATCTCTTCCCTCCCTGATTTGAGATAAAGGATCCTCATCTGTATCTTTGGGGGACAGGGATGCAAAGTTACAGCACCTCATATGGTCTTATTCAGATGCACCCTAAACAATCCTCTATACTTTATTCCTAGCCACTGTAAAAACACAGTGTGATCCAAATTGTCATAATTTGCAAATGAGTTGTTACCATTTCCTTAGAAACTTTACCTGTCTCTGAGCTGCAGATGAAGCTGTTAGTTAAATACCATTACATAGGCATTGTCTCTGAATTTGGTTGAAATAAGAAAGATAATTTCTAGCAATGAAAATGTAACCTGTTTTGCTAATGAGGTTGAACTTAAATGTTAGGCAATAGAGAGAAGTGAAGGCAATTCACTAGTGGCATAAAGTAATGTTACCATATTGTATGTGCACATGATTGAAAGGGGTTGTACAGACCGATGTGCTACACTGATTAATACTGCAAATGTAAATAAGCTCTTGCAAGAACCACTGCAAAGGTATTTATTGTGTACGAAGTGTATTATTTGGGTTATAGGGTATAGCATGCTTTGGGCTATGTTTAGCAAGAAAACATCAATGGTACCACAGGAACACATGGGGTAAATAATGAATAATAGGGAAAGGAACAAAAGTCAAGTGGAGATTTGGATTTTCTATTTTGGTGAGGGTGTGTTTATTGGTTTTCTTTTTCTTGGAAGCAATGAAATGATCTAAAGTTAGAGTATTGATGGACTATGGACTGAAGACATTATATATAATGCCCAATGAATGGAGGTGACTGAAGGATGCACTGACTAAGAAGTAGATTTCAAATGATGTGTATAAATAAGATCAAATAATTTGTCACTACAAAAAGGAAAGAAGACCTGAAGTATGTAACATTGAAAATGAACCTGTGGGATGCTTGGTGAGTCAAAATAAGCCAGAAACAAAAGAACACATATTGTATGATCTCATTTAGAAAATACTTCTAAGAAAACAGGGGCCTAGATTGTAAGTTCTTATAGCAGCCACACTTAGTCTGGAGCAGTAATTGTTATTTCTGAAGTGTGAAGAGCTGTTCTATGTATATATAAGCTGGTATTTAGAAATAAGAATGAATTTGAGCAAGTCAGGATTAAATTAAATCAGAGCACAGGGTAAGGAAGACATTGTCTGTATTTTAGAACCTCATCTATTCTTTCAGATCAAAGGAAGAAAGGTCTATTTTGTCCAGAACCTAAATTTTCTGTAATATATAATCTAACTCAACTTGTCTGAATAGACAAGTTGCTACACTGATTAATACTGAAAATGTAAATAAGCTCTTGCAAGAACCACTGCAAAGGTATTTATTAAACTTAAACAATTCAAACACATGGAGCCAAGAATAAGAACGAGGGCCTTTAATCTTGTAGGATAAATGTAATTCCCACATAAATCTAGAATATATTAAGCAGATAATTAAAACTGTTGGCAAAGTCCCTTGAGGAATGGAAGAAAAATATAAAACTATTGAACTTTACCACTGGGAAAACTCCTGAAACTGTGTCAAACATTGGGGACACCCAAATCAATTGGTCAAAGTGTTGATCTTTAGGCTTGCTCTTGTGAAGCTTATGTATATAACAGAAATCTTAGCCTACTTATAGGTATGACTAAGAGTTGATTCCAGAGGTGATCTTTTGTTGTTCAGATGTGGATTCTCTTTTTTTGAAGCCCAACCCTGAAAGTGAAATCTTTGCCCTACTGCCTACATAGGAAAGGACTTCCAGAAGTGAAAGTCTCCCTGGAAAAATGGGAGATGAATCCTAGGGATGAGCCTGGCAAGGACACCCTGGGATCAACAATGCCAGCCTGATGAAAGGGGGTTAAGAAATATACAAATAAGTCATCTGTGGCTGAGAGGGTAACAGAGTCGAGAGGTTACTCTGGAGGTGACTTTTAGGCAAGTTTTAGTTAGACATTGCTACCGACAATAGCTTGCCCAACAAACTGATTTTTGCCTATCCTAAAGAACATCTGGGGTTTTATTTTATGTAACAAAAAGCTTCCATGCACTAAGGTAACTTTCCAGAAAGCCGCAACCTCCTGATGCAGAGGGACCAGCCTCTCCAGAGCATCAACTAGTTCATTTCCCCTATTCCGTATTATCAACAGCCCATTCAAATATGAAAACGTTAGAATGAGCATAGCCCAAATAGCCAAAAAGAGTTGGAGAAACATCAAAAGTTATTGTGAATTATACAGAGAAGGTGAGTTTTAATAAATTAGTATGATTGCTGAATCATCATGATGATATTTCTTTTAATTTCCAGTATCTTAGAGCAGTTAGAAGTAAATATCTAAAATTGAGGAATTATTGACTATATCAAACTTAGAAATCTGTTCTACAACTAATTGTTTCAATGTGCTTTGAAATTTATTCCATATATATATATATATATATATATATATATATATGCTATTTTTCACATAAAAGAAAAAAAGTCAATTGTGATGGTAAAAAAATAAAATAAAACTTAAAAATATAACCCAAATTGTGACCAAAGCAATGTTGCCCCTTTCTAACATTGTAAAACTAAATTCCAGAAGTTGGCCCTGAAGGGCATGTCTGCATACATGTCCATTTACCTAAATTGATTGTACTGGGGTCTTTTTGCCAAGTGTCTGCCCAGCTTACCTGAGTGTCTGTGCTTCCTCCCCACCATGGTTGTCTCCCAACCATTGCCTTTAGCAGATGGTGCCCAAGATGCAGCAATTTACAAAAATACATGCTCCCTTGCTCTCTCTAGGCAGACTCACTCATTTCTCATGTATATTCACTGAGATCACCCCACATACTTTCCACAGGTTGTGATGAGTAGAGAGGGGTGTGAGTTCAGTATTCAGAATATATAAAGCAATTTTTCAGCCTTTTGTTTTTTGTTTATTCAAACAGAAAGACAAAAAGAACAATTAAAATGGGTAAAAGACATGAACAGACACTTCTCAGAAGAGGAAACACAAATGGATAAAAGGCACATGAAAAGATGTTCAACTTCATTTTCTGTTAGAGAAAGGCAAATCAAAACCATGATGAGAAACCATCTGGTACCTACTAAAATGGTCAATTTAAAAAAAACAACAAAATAAGTGCTGGAGAAGATGTGGAGAAACAGGTACAATTATTCTTTGCTGGTGGCTGTGTAAACTAGTACAAACACTCTGGCAGTTCCTCAGTAAGCTAAGTATAGAATTGCCATGTGATCAAGCATCCCATTACTAGGTGTATTTGGGGACCCGAGGACAAGAACATTTGCACATCAATGTTTCTAACATGATTATGTATGATTCCCAAGAGATGGAACAGTCCAAATATCCATCAATGGATGAGTGGCTAAAGAAACTCTGGTATATACAAATGATGAAATATTGCACTGCTGTAAGACATTCTGTAAGACAAAATGAAATCTCAAAGAATGTGACAATGTGGATGAAAATTAAGGACATTATACTGAGTGAAATTAGCTAGAAACAAAAGGACAAATACTGCATTGCTTCACTAATATGAACTAACATTAATGAGTGAACATTGTGAATTAAAGTTAAGAACATAGGTTTTCAGGAGATAGAAATAGAATAGAGATTGGGCATTTGGTTTGGAAGGAATATAAATTGGGCAGCAGGACTGATTGTAAAAATTGAGAAATGGACAGCACAATACTACCTGATTGTAGTACAACAATATAAGTATTGAATGAAGCTGAATGTGGTTATGATAGAGGAAGAAAGGTTGGGGTCATGGATCAAACCAGAAGAAAGATTGAGAGTTAAGACTGTGATATAATTTAGGAGTGCCTTGAGGGAACAAAGATGGTGATTAAATGTAGAAATAATAAAATGCTTTTGCATAAAGAAGACCAAATGAAAGTCAATATTGCAGGGTGTTGGAAATAGAAGGTATTTGGGAAAAAGTACAATCAATGCAAGCTAGGGTCTATAATCAACAGTAACATTATAATATGCTTCCACTGAACATCATTATGCCAAAACAAAGTGTCAACAGATGGGAGGCATGCGGAATAGGTGTAAATTCTTTGTGAAAGAAAAAGAAATGTCTTCAGATAGATTATGGTGGCGAAGGCATGTCTAAACACATAGGTTGGAATTATGATGTGTTAATAAAACTTTGAAAATGAACAGAGGGAAATAAGTGCTATAGAAAATTCAGAGAAAAAACATGAGAAGGGAACTGGAAAGGTGCAGCCCTTGGAGGGCAGTGTAGTGGTTCCAAAGGAAGCTAGGGGTGAGGTTGCTATACGATCCTGATACCCTGTTGCTCAACATATACATGGAGGAAGTGAGTCTGAGGACACAAATGTACGTTTGCACACTGGTGTCTATGGCAGCAGTGTCCACATTCCACAATGGATGGAAGTGGAATAAAGATACAATGACTGAGGAATGGAAGGAGGAACTATGGTGCATGCATTCAATGGGTTGTTAAGCAGCTGCAAGAAGGAATGAATTTGGGAGACATGCAAATATGTGAATGAATCTTAAGGACTGTATGTTGAATGAATTATCAGAAGCAAAAAGACAAATATTATCATGTCTCACTCATATGGACTAACTATAATAATAAAACAGTAAACTGAAGTTGAGAGTATGGGTTATCAGATTGAGATCTATTATAAAGGGTCCTAGATTGTAAGCTCTTACAACAGTCACACATATTCAGGAGTTCTAAATATTATTTCTAAATTTTCAGATACTGAGCTGTTTGTTTATAACCTGGTCATTCCTAGAAACTTCAGGTACTTATGTGACATCTGAGACTCAGAATTAGAGTTCTGAAGCTATGAAATCCAGCAGTACCCCATTCAGGAACCATCTAAAAAGTTGAAACAGTGATCAGATGTTTAATAGAGATACGAATGAACCTGATATGGATAGGACTAAGGTAAATCTTAATACGGGGTAAAGGATGATAATGCCCAAATTTTAAACTTCAATATCTATATGAAACCAAAGGAGAGATATTTATTTGGTGTAAAATTTATATTTTGGGTAGTGCATTTCTTAATTTAACTGGTGTGATCAGTTTAGTTGAGCACCATAAGTACATGGAATCTTAAATTGGATGTGAAACTTTTTTTTTGTCCAGGTTAGTATAATGCCCCAACATATTCCAGAGTAATTTGTTCAGTGATTAAACAAGTAATTACAAGGTCCCCTTGGAGCACTGAGAAGAAAAGAGGAAATATTCAACTTCTCCATTGAAGAATCTCTGATATTCTCACAAGCAATGGAAACAACCAAATCAATAGGCTGAGCCCTTAATCTTGGGGTTCACCCCTATGAAACTTATTCCTTAAAGAATAGGCTAAGCCTACTTAAAATTAAGCCTATGAGTTACTTCTAGGGAACACCTTTTGTTACTCAGATGTGTCCTCTCTCTCTAAGCTAACATGGCAAGTGAACTCCTGCCCCTCCCCTGACTATGTGGAACATGATTCCCAGGGGAATAAATCTCCCTGGCAGTGTGGGACAGAAACCTTGAGATCAGCTGAGACCAAACATCAAAGGATTAAGAAAACCTTCTTACCAAAATGGGGAAGAGAGAAATGAAACAAAATAATGTTTCAGTGGCTGAGAGATTTCAAACAGAGTCAAGAGGGTTCCTTGAAGGTTATTCATACACACTATATAGATATTCCTTTTTAGTTTTTGGTGCATTGGTGTGGCTAGAGGGAAGTACCTGAAACTGTTGAGCTGTGTTACAGTAGCCTTGATTCTTGAAGATGATTGTATAATAATATAACTTTGACAATGTGACTGTGTGATTGTTAAAACCTTGTGTTTGATACTCCTTTTATCTAGTTATGGACAGATGAGTAAAAATATGTATAAAAATAAACAAATAATAGGGGGAGCAAAGGTTGAAATAATTTGGTAGATGGAAATACCAGGGGTCAATAAGAGGGAAGGATAAGTGCTATGGTATGTATGATTTTTTTCTTTTACAATTTCTGGAGTGATGTAAATGTTCTAAAAAATGATCATAGTGATGAATACACCACTATGTGATGAAATTGTGAACCACTCATTGTACACAATGTATGGAATGATTGTGCATTAAGATTATCAATAAAAACATTTGAAAAAAGAATCCAATCTTATGACCAAAAAATGAATGAATCTATCTGAGATTGTAACGAGCTAATATCTCAGAGCCCTGGTCCTCATTCAGGTCTTTCATCTTTTGCGAAAACACTTGAAGGGACATTAAAACCTTGAGAAAGAACTCTTGATCACCATAAAATTTAAAATACAACTGAAATGATGGCTTACAATTACAGCAAATCCAGAAGTGGAAAATAAAAATCTTAAGATTTCCCAATGACCAGTTTAATGACAATCAATATGAAAATAGAAGAAGCTGCAAAAGAAGTGATATAGAGAACAATAGCTATTTATATTTCAAGAAACAAGGTGTTGGAAATACGATTTTTCATTTTTAAAGAAAGAAAAGCAAGCACTTGGCAAAGAGAATCACAATTTTAAATAAGGCACTGCTGTGCTATCTTAAAAAAGGGAAGGAATGCTATGTTAGAGTAATGAAAGCTTGAAGCTTCAGTGGCTATGTTGGGAGTATTTTAGTTTAAACAAGCTTATACATTTGAGTTAGTGCGGTTGAAAAATGGTGGCTCCCAGACTTTCCCAAGAAGTGTTTGCTTTCATTGATCAACATTCAAAAATTTCTAAAAGGTATAAAGACTCTAAAATAGCCTCTTTACAGAAACATAAACACACTCGATTAAATAAATAAACAAATAAAATGGGGACAAGATAGGAAGCCATCTTTTTATATATACTAGTGAGTTTTATCTCTATGTTTTGCCTTTCTCTATTCTGAGTCATGGCTGAATGTTTAAAGTTGCAAGGCCTACATTTGCATACTAATGTAAATTGGTAATTTAAAAGTAAAATGACTGTGTCTTCTGAGTTATCAGTGTTAAGTATAAAAAGGCATGCATTTTTGATGATGAACTTCTTTACATATATAGCTTTCCTGATCAAATATGCTAGTGTTATAACTACTGGATACTTAAAATGGTAATATATATATGTATATATATATATATATATATATATATATATATATATATATACAAGTTTTCATTTAACCAAGTTAAGCCTTTATTCTGACAAGTTTTATTTTGACAGTAATTGTATTTTGTAAGATATCAGCTTATCAGCAGTTTCCAAGAACTTTTTGCCCACTGAAATAGGTAAGGTGCTTTTAGTAAGGAAAAGGAGAGTAGCTGTGTCCTAAAGTAACAAATATAATTCTGGTTGTCACAGAATGAGAAAAGGGCAAATGCAACACAATACCTGGATGGATATAAAAAATTATAGAATGTTTGTGGCAAAAGATTTTACTTCTTTTTGTAAAGAAGTAAATTTTTGTAATATTTTGTAATATTTGATGCATTTATCTAAGTGATTTTTAAGTCTTAGTATCATAGAGTATACTGATGAAAAACTACAATTTATTTTCCTCTGTATTAAAATGGCAAAATATTCTTGGATTGTTGATTTGTCCTTCACAAGAGGTTATGAATGTTTATTCCAAAAAATAAATGTGAAAAGCAGAATCTGTGCTTTTATGGAATAACTTATTCTATATTTTGTTGACTTTATCATATCCTTGTCTGTTTAAAAGAAACAATTCTTCTCATTTTTAAGAAAAAAAGCATTTTTACCATCAAGTTATTCCTTCAATTTAGTTTTATAATCTTTAGTGTCACTTTGTTTAAAGAAAGCCATGTATTGTTTCCCAGTAATCTGTGATCCTATTTACCCATGTCCAACCCTCCTGTTAATTTTGCCTTAATAAATCAAATGCTAAATAACATCTTTAGAAATAGAAATAAGTTTATTTGATAAGTTGCGAATTTCATATGAAATGTCAAATTGACAATGATTTTCTAAACTTTGGTGATTGGATTTGTATGAATAAAATGTTATTTCTGTTGTTTATGTGTATATATATATGAATATATGCATATATGTATATATACATTTTCCAAAATATTTATAAAGTTCCTAGAGATTTATCATTGTTGTCAATGTTTATTAAGTTATCCTAGGACTGATATGTCTCATTAAGCAGCAATATAATATTATCTGGCATAATTACATTTATCCTTAAAAGTGTTATATGCCATAGAAAAAGACGAATTTCTTTCTCGCTTGCATTACTTTATAATGAACTCTCACTGAACAGTTCTTATTCATTTTAATGCAATTTTGAGCTATTATATATTCACAAACCATATAATCATCCAAAGAGTTAAATCAATGGTTCATAGTATCATCATATAGCCATGCTGTATAGACCAAAAGACCTTAAAAAGACTGTAAGTGTGGGTGCAAGGGTATTTCAGTGGTAGAATTCTCACCTGCCATGCAGGAGACCCTGCTTCAATTCCTTGCCCATGCACCTCCCAAACAAAGAAATTAATGCAAACAAACAGAAAATTCAGCAAATGGTGCTGCAATAACAGGATACTCACATAGAAAGAGAATGAAATGTGATCCCACCATACAACATACAAAAAGGACAACAAAAATAAGCTTAGTCATTCTTTGCCTTTTGTCTTAAACTTCCATGGATTAATTTTTGTTTTAATTTGATGTTTTCCTGAGAACTCTGGAAATCAGCTACATGCAAGAGCACTTCATCTTCAACTAAAGAGTACTGTCTCAGAGACATGTAAAAACGAATGTACTAAAATTTCTTATCATCTCATTGCTAAAATTTCAGTGACAATTACCTGTCTCCAGCCATTCAAATGCAAAAAAAGAACACTTGATCTTAAACTTTGCTCTTCAAAACATATTTCCATCATGATAAAATTATCCTTGTTTTAACGATTGTCTGAGTCACTCTTTGAGAAATGTTTGAGGCTCAAATATTGACCCTCTCTAAACAAATCAGAGCAAATGAATTTGCTGCCTGGTTCCCCCTGACATGGGACTTCACTTCCAAGGGAGAGCCTCCCTTAGTACAGAGAGTTTATACCAAGTGTTGTTTAGCAAAGCTTTCAGAGAAAGATTTTGAATAAAAAAGGAAATTTAAGAAAGTTACAAAGGCTAAAGAAGTTTAATATGAAGTCATGAGGCCACTCAGGAAGTGGCTCTTAGGCAGTTCTCAGCCAGTTATCAGAAACTGTCACACTAAGCAAAACCATAGGCAGCAAGATTTCTAGGAAATTTTATCCTATCCAGACAGCAGAATCTAACTACAAGATAAAGAACTATTAAACCACCCAACCTAAAGAGCACTTGGAAAGACTAGAATGCCCACTGCTCATAATTCTTAAACAACTTGGTAATATTCTTCTTTATTAATTTTTAAAATACTTGTTTGAATAAGCCAAAAATGGGATGCAACTTAGATTGCTACCTGAATCTGTGTTTCTCAAATATTGATCCTAATATCTCCAAATAAACACTGTTCTTACCTTTAGGTTCAGCCTGCCATGTTTTGTGAACACTTAAAATGAGCATCTTTATGAAAATACTTTCTGTTTTTTCACTTACAGATTTGAACATTACACTCCATCTCTGTTGTTAGAAGGTCCTTAGATATGGTGATTTTGCACTTCCATAATCAGACATTCTCTCTATGGGTGTATAATTGGCAAAATATCTTATCCCCCAAATTGTTACCCTCTTATTTACCTGATTCCTTTTTTGGTCCCTTTTCTTCTCTGCAGTGTCCACAGGTCTCTCAACCAGGTCAGCATGAGGAATCTCTCAGCCAGGTTGGGGAGGACTCTCAGGGAGACCAGCCCTGACCCCTAAGTCTTGTTTCATCTCACTCCATGCTATTTTACATCTATTTTACAGTCACATATGTAGGAATAATTACATTTATCAGCATGAAGAGGAGCCAGCAATGGAACATGATGAGGCTGTTGTACATGGAAGCATTCATTTTAGGCACTGTCCAACAGGAGTTCCTGGGACTGATCATGCTGACCTGGAAGATACTCAAGAGGCAGGTGCTGACAATGGACACACCTTGCCAACTCTGTGAAGGTACAAGGTAGTAAAGAAGTTTGCATCCATAATCTCTTGGGAATTGCTGCCACCTCAAAGCTGTCATTGAGTGGGGTCTCCTCTGTCTAATAGAACTAAGGAATTGGCTATAATCAGGTGCTTAGAATCAAATCTGTAGTCCTAAACCTGCTCCCTGTGAAATGAAGGAAGAGATAATGGTAGAGAAGAGAGAAACATTTAAGGACTCCAAATATTGTCTGGAATAAGAAGACCATTCCTACTGTCAAATCCCTGAAGGACAATCTTCAACTTCTCAGTGACTGATATTTGACTTCACAGTCAGAGGAACCTGTAAGGAAATATGAGGTCTATGCTACAATTACCAAATTATTGAAAAACAATAATCCCAACTTATCAGTGGGAATGTCAGAAACTTAAAGTTTTCCTTTCATTAAGAGACTTTAAAGAGTTGACGGTATGATATTTAAAGAGCACTTACAAAGTAGGAGTCACTGCTAGGATAGCCATATGTGAGGTAACTTCTTTATACTACACAAATCTGGAGGAATTTTAAAATTAAGAAAGCACAGAGAAAGGTTAATGATTTTTCTAAATTTGCATCTTCTTAAGGGTAAGGTGGTGACTGAAAGCCAGCTGGGTTTACTACAAAGACATTGTCTTTAACCATCATGGTATAGGAACAAAGCTACTTTATGCTTTTACTCAATAATGTACATCTATATTTAGTTCTGTTTTTATAATGCATCAGTAGATTTTATGTTAGTGGTATATTATCATTATTTTATAATTTTTGGTTCAGTAGTTTTCCATTTATATGTAAAGATATGGTATGTAGGCCAAGATTTTCCATGAATACAGATTTAGAGATCCCAGTAAGAGGTAGATTCTAGCAAAATATAGATTGTAGAACAGTCATAGTGGAGCTGGCCCTATAAACCAGCAGGGTTTTATGAATGAAATGATGTCTCCCTATTAGATTAGCAGCAGAAAGACTCATTTGTACTTCTGTCATGAAAAAAAGTACATCACCTATCAAAAGAATTTTGAAGAATCTCATGTCTTCTCCTAAATTGCGAGCCATGCATGAGATAAAATACTGTATGGTAGAAACTAAGTTAATGTTTATGTATGTATTACTACGTGACAATATGATTAACAATGTAGTGAGATTTCTGAAAGAGTTTAAAATGGAAACATGCAAAATAGAATGTGTAAAGTGTAAAATCTTGTGACTTTTATAACCAGAAAGAGTTAATTTTTTGTTTTCTATTAGAATATTATTAAACCAGAGAAAGATCATAAGATTTATTTGAGCCCAGGAGCTGCTGTGTGAAATGTGTACTTAAAAAAGTTATCCCTTCCCTAAATTCTCTTTCCCTTAATTCAAGAGGGAAAACAACCTTATCATAAACAACAGAACCTGGCTGCAGTAGAGACATGGTTACTGTCTCCATTAAGGACATCACACTACAGAGAAGAAGAACCATTTTCAGTTTTCATTCACATCCATTATTTCTGCACATGTTAACATGACTCCTATAGATTCACCTAGTATTTATTGAAGGTTAAAGTTATTAGAAACACATGTCTTACTGTTTCTAGGATTCCTACAAGTGTATCAGAATAGCAATTGATTTCAGAATTATAAGATTTGAACATATATATATATATATCCACATATGAGCATGGTTTTACAGTATACATCTTTGACTTGAATCTCTGAAAAACATTCTGAGGAACTCTGCTTTCTTTTCATGGGTGATAACTTAAATGATTTTGTGGCTCTGTGGTCTAAAGATTTGGAAATGGCTCACATCAGGGTAGAAGAAAGTCTTAAGGAAGAGAGACACATATCTCTTGCTTCCAGCTCCTCATGTGTGAAACATGTGTCTTATATGCATCTCCACGGGAGCTCCTGCCTGCCCCCAGGAGCTTGGAAACAGATAAGCCTCTCCCAAACTTTTCAAGGGTCTCTTTGATGATGATGTTATATATAAAAAATATATATGTATATTTGGCTTGGGTAGGCTCTGGGAATCCAACCTGGGTCTCTGGCATGACAGGTGAGAATTCTGCCAGTAAGATACCATTGCACTGCCCTGCACATCTTTTTTTTAAATGATTTTTACTGAGCCAGTTAAATACCCACAATCCCTATCAGTGAGTATTGAGTTAAATCCTATTAGAGGCCATCAGGAATTGTGGCTAATCTGGGACTCCATCTCTCTTTACCAGCTCAGCCCATGACTCAGGAGTAGTTTGTCCTTCCTGTGTGTGTCTTTGGCACTGGACGCAGATCAAATTCTGATTGATCCCTTTTATGATATAATCACTTCCTGAAACTCCCAAAGTGCCTCCTTCTTTTATACACTCTGCCTCTCTAACTGAAATAGTAAACCCTCACTGATTGCTTCTCCTTGTCAGCATGGTGGGCTCCGTCTGAAGGTGATGACAGCCAGTGTGGGGGGGGGGAGGGAGGTACCTGATCCTGAGTTATGGGCTTGTGACACTGTGACCTCACTTTCCCACAGAACCGCAATTATCATTTCACCTGGTGTGGTCTTTGGCAGTGTAGGTTTGTGGAGCTGAGCGTATTTCTGAAAAACATTTTGCAGTTGCTAATTATGAAAACTAATTATGATTTTGTAGTTAACATCATCAAAGAGACCCTTGAAAAGTTTGGGAGAGGCTTATCTGTTTCCAAGCTCCTGGGGGCAGCCAGGAACTCCCATGGAGAAGCAGATGAGACACATGTCTCACACATGAGGGGCTGGAAGAAAGGGATATGTGTCTCTCTTCCTTAAGACTTTCTTCTACCCCAATGTGAGCCTTTTCCAAATCTTTAGACCACAGAGTCACATAACCATTTAAGTTATCACCCATGAAAAGGAAGCAAAGTTCCTCAGAATGATTTTTAGAGATCCAAGTCAAAGGATGTATATCATAAAACCATGCTCATATGTGGAAGAATAGTCATATGTTGAGGCCTCATTTATAAGTCTACATTTTAACTCATCCTAAATGTCCAACAACTCTCAGGGATGATATTACAATGTTGTAGTATGTTAAATGTGCTATTATCATTGAGTGCTAAAAGAAAAAGTTATGGTTCTGGGTAGGTCACAATGGCTAAGCAGGCAGAGTTCTTGCCTGCCATGCTGGAGACCCAGGTTAAATTCCTGGTGCCTGCCCATGCAGAAAAAAGAAGAAAAAAAGTTATGGTGCTTGAGAAGTGACAGTGTCAGAACATTTCATACAGATGGGTAAAAATGAGAACTATGGGAAGAAGGGTTGTGTGGTAGGGAGAAGAGGGAGAAGCTAAGAACCTGAAAATGTAGGAGGATAGAGAGGGAAGGTGGCAGGAGTAAAGAGTGTTAAATTCAGAAGGTAAACTCCCTGACTGATTGAAGTTAAATGTTATGTTTAAGAGTAAGTGTGTGTAAAATGTCCAAGGAATTGAACGGAATTGGAGGTACTGGATGCTGAAGACATTAGGAATGCTCTATGACACGAGAAGGGGATAATGGAGATGTCAAGATAAGGGTTAAGGTTGTTAAGGAAAAGTTGTGGGTAAAAGGAATAATAGACTTGATATCTATAGGGAATTAATAATATTAGTGGGATTCAGGCTATAGTAATACCTGATACGTGTCAGAATATTTTGGGCATACATTTTAAAGGTATCTGCAAAGTCTCTTGAGGAGGTGGTAACAAAATGTGGAACTATTAAACTTACCCACCTGGGGAATTTATGATATTCTCTGAAGCATTAGGGGCTTCCAATTTAATAGACCAAGCCATCAATCTTGAGGCTTGCCCTTATGAAACTTATTTCTATAATGGCAAAACTATGCCTACTTATAACTGTGCCTGAAACTCACATCCAGAGAATGTCTTTTGTTGTTCAGAATAGCTTCTGCTACTAAGCCAAACTCTGCAAATCAACTCACTATCTTCTCTGATACATTGGGCATCACTCCCAGGGATAAGCATGGTCTTGGCGTCATGGGATTGACAATGCCTTTTGACAAAAATGGGGAAAAGAAATGAAACAAAATAAAGTTTCAGTGCAAAGAGATTTTAAATAGTGTCGAGCAAACATTCTGCAGGTTACTCTTACTCAAGTTTCTGCCAGATTTTGCGAAATGCCACAGGATGCCAAGCCCCAATCAACAGTATTTCTGAAAACCTTAAAGAAGACCCTGACTCTTTTTTAGAGTTTATAAAATGTTTACATATTAAATTTATTTTTTCAGAAACATAAAACCTACAGATGGCTCCTGTATTAGTTTGCTAAGATACCAAAATACAATGTACCAAAAATGGAATGACTTTTAAAAAGATATAATTAGTTACAAGTTTATAGTTCTAAGACCATAAGTATATCCTAACTAAAGCATCCAGTAAAAGATAACTTGGTTCAAGGAAAGATGAACTGGAAAAGCATGTGGCTGGCATCTTGTGGTCCTTGTTCTCGGTTATATAGCTTTCAGAAATTGATGCCAAATGGTTTCCGCTCTAAGCATCTGTGAGCATCTGTGAACATTCACTTCACTGCTCTGGATCTAAAATCTGGGTTTCACTTCTCAGCTTAGCATCTGCTTGGATCATAGATGTATTCTCCTCAGGTTCTGGCTATTTTCTTGCTTAACACCCAGGCTGTAAATGCCTCAAACTCCAAACATCTACATCAGTTCTGCCTTTCAACTCTGAAGTGACTGTTCTCCAAATGCTTGCATTTGTTCTCTCTGACAGTTTTCTCTGCTCTAAGCTCTCCCCCAATTAAAGAACTCCAGTAAACTAACCAAGGCCCAAATGGAATGAGTGAAATCACATGTTTGCTTAATGAAAAGGTCTCACCCACATTTGGATGCATGGTGAAGATTATCCCCATGAAGACAACCTAATCAAAAGTTTCTCCACACAGCCTTAAATTAGGGTTAAAATAAATAGCTGCACTTAGAGGACTGAATCAGAATTAAAACATGGTTTTTCTGGGGTACATATTTTTCAAACCACCACAGTTCATATGCCAGTTAACCCCTGAAACTCAGAGGTAACAGGTCTTGAAGAAAATCAGTTTCATTCCTATATTAAATAATGCTGGCATCCATTTTCAGCCTGAAGAAGCTATAATGGTCATTGCCCAAATATCACTGAGGATTGAGAGACTGATCAAATGAGAGGGAGGAGGTGTAGTGGAGAAGTTAGGATTTTAAAAATGACTATGACAAATGACTCATTATATAGATATTGCTTTTTAGTTTCTGATGTTTTAGAATAGTCAGAACAAAATAATCAAAATTGTGGAACTGTAATCCAGTAGTCTTAATCTTTGATGATATTTGTATAACTATGTAGCTTTCATCTTGTGACCATGTGATTGTAAAACCCTGTGACTGACACTCCCTTTATACTGTGTATAGGTAGAAGATTAATAAAATTAATGCATGCATAAAAAAAAAGGATTTGGAATATGGGGAAAATAACCCTATATAAACCTGTGGACAAAAGTTAATAGTCCTACTTTACTACTTTTCATCAGTTGTGACAAATGTAAGTACTGTTAAAAATAGTAGAATTACAAGGAACCACTATCATCAATTCTAAAAAAAATTCCTCAACAATGCAAGAATTGTTGGTGGGGAGGTGTATGGTAATCCTGTATTTTATGGATGATTGTCCTGTAAATGTACAATGTCTCTAATACAATTTTTAATTTCAAAATAATGATATCATGGAAAGAAGGGATAATGTGTAGGGTTGACAAGGTCTGAGGGTTATTAGTGACTCAAGGCACAGATAGAGGGTGGGAGATGGGATTGGATAAGTTAATGGGTGCTGGGAGGCAAAATGTGAACAAGATGAAGGGAGAGGGTAGGAAAATGGACATGAAGTAGAAAAATGGCCAAGGAGAAAATGTTGGGGTTTTAAGAGGCAGAATGGTTATGGGAGGCTATGGACAGCCAATGACTGGGGACTAGGGAGTTTGAGGTCAAGAGGCAGAGAGGCCTAAGAAATCATCTGACCTCACTGGAATGTGGAGTACAAAGACTATGGAGTGATGGAAGTCAAAAAGTGCATTGGATGAATGTGAAGTCCAATTAAAAAAACTGAGGAATTTCAGGTTGAATTAAGGGGAGTGTCTAAAGGTCTAGGAAATGTCACAGAGGTGGGGGGTGGTGGGGTGGATACTGCTGGGAGAGATAAAGGAAGTGAGGAGGGGCAGGATGGATGTTGCATTGATGAAGATCTCATGGATCAATCCAGTTTCAGCTCATGGAGCAAAGCATTTCTTATATAAAATATTCCTAAAAACTCATTGAATATACAGTAGAGGATTATGGGTAGTTTGGGAGTCATATTAAAGACCTCTTAGCTATGATTCTTCTTTTAAACACCAGGATGTGATCATTAACATTGGGCACAGTCATCTTAGCCAAGTCCTGTAGGGAGAATCCCATTTACAGAAGGTGAAGATTTCTTAGAGTATAGGAAATAGGCAGTTGGGAGTAGATGACAGTTTCAACCTTTTGACATGAGGGAAAAAATTAGCAATAGCTTTCTTCAATATAGGAAATTATCATTAATTGCCTAGAAAATCTGATGGTCTACGTTTCTGTATGCTTATGGCAGGGGTCACATTTCATTCTTTTTCCCTGTGAGTATCAATTATTACAGCACCAGGTGTTGAATTTTTGTTTGTTTTTCTTTTTTATTTCTGCTTGTTTGTTCTTAGGAAGTGCATGTGCCTTGAATTGAACCTGGGTCTCCCACATGGCAGGCAAGAATTCTAACACTGAGCTACCTTTGCACCCCTTGATGCTCTATTTTAAATTTTGGGAACAAAATGGTGAACATGGAAGTTATCTCCATTATACTTAAACAAATATGGCTTGATAGTTGTATTGGTTAGAGCTCTATACAGAAACAGAATCAAAAGGAAACACTCGCAGATATACAATTTGTAAAAGTGTCTCATGTAACTGTGGAGCAAAATCCACAGGGCAGGCTGTGAACCTAACAATTCCAATGGAGAATCTGGACGAACTCCACAGGAGAAGCTCGCCAGCTGAAGCAGGAAGAGAGCCTGTCTCTTCTGAATCCTCCTTAAAAAGCTTCCAGTGATTAGATTAAGCATCACTCATTAAAGAAGACATGCCCCTTGGCTGATTACAAATGGAATCAGCTGTGGATGCAGCTGGCATGATCATGATTTAATTCTATGAAATGTCCTCATTACAACAGACAGGCCAGCACTTGCTCAATCAGAGAAATAGGTACTTGGCCATGTTGACACATGAACCTGACCATGACAATGGTCAATAACACAAATAAATATTCAAGTTTACTGAGGTTTAATTAAGTCCTTCCACTTAAATACTTATTATTGAACATTTCCTTTCTCCAGTATCTTGTCAGCAGTGTGACATAGTACCTGTGTCAGTCTCCTGGGGTCATCCCAAGATGAAATGAATGTATTCACAATCCTTGCACCATATTAGGACATGGTAGGAACTATATATTTTATGTTTTATTATTATCCATCAGCACAGTGATTAAGGACACAAAGACTTGAGTAGTATAGCTGCTTTGAGCCCCAGGTTTAGCCAATAGTAGGTGGGTAATCATTGGAAAGTTACTGAAACTCAAGGTTTATTAGTTTGTTATATGAGAAGACTAGATATTTTTCAGTCATAAAGAACTCAAATCCTATATATTGTGAGCAGTACAAAACAATCATTATTATTTTAGAATATTATTCTTCTTCTAATTCTTTACAGGCAGTAATAAATCAATTAACTGTAAAAATAAAAAAATCAATATCAATAGTAAAAAAATAAAAAAATCAATAATGTTGTAGGTTGCTGTCTATGGATGTAAAATAAATTAGCATGGCATATTTTTAGCACTTAGTCTATCCTGATCCCAGGATAAATGAAAGCTTGGCTTAACCTTAATTATTACTGTATCTGGGAGGTCCTAAAAAAGAACCAACGGAATGGTGCTGAAGGGACCACAGGGAATGGATTTAATCAGTGAAGCTCCTGTGGCTGTACCTCACTTGTTGAGCCACATGTGGCTAATCCACAAAGTCACTGAAGAGTCATCTCATTTCCAATGCTGTACCATTTGTAAGCTGATATTTGTTTACTTCATGAAATCTGGCTCATTATCATCACCTTTTGAGCCACCAGTATTTTCTCTTGCATTTCTCTCTAATATGAATTGTTCAAAGGATGTAATATCTTGAAATTTCTGATACTAAATGGGTCATATATCTATAATCCCTAACACAAACTATTATTCAGCCATCAAATTGTGTCCTTATATTGACCTTTGAAAGCTGCCTTTGTTATATGCTGACTCTCGGAAAACCCTCCTAATTCACCCAGTGGTGATGTGCAAGAGCTATCAGGCATTTTGGTACACAATAAGAAGCAGAAGGTACCTCATGTAGTGCTGGGTTCAGACCCCACCCATAAGTACTTGGATTCAATGAGGAGAAAGAGAACATGGAATCATGGGATCCCCCAAGCTGCAGAATCCAGGGCCATTTAACAAACTGAGAGAGAGAAAAGAAACATTGTACAAGTGAGCAATATGTGAGTATTACACATCCTTGGGCATTCGAACTTAAGGATATTGTTTGCTATCACCTTTCCCCATGTATATAACCATCTGAGAGCATAGAAAAGGATACTGGAGGGAAATAGACCAGAGTTCAGTATACTCATGGGTCCACAATCAGGAGTTAATTCTCATCCTGGTGAGTCAGTATTAGGGAATGACTAAGGAATATTTTGGAACTTGCACATGGTGGGGAGAAAATCAATAGGATCTAAGTGGAAACCCATAATGAAAAATCCCACAGGGCTGCACAGAGTTGGGACTGGATCTGAGATGAGAAAACAAGCAGCCTTGATTAAGTTCAATGGGGTTTTAATATTTCCCTCAGGCCAAATTTCTGAACAGGACTGTGCTTCACAATTGTTTAATTCCAGATGAGGACAGGAAGTTGGGGCATTTCCATTTACCATGTTGTTTTTTTTTTAAGTCAAGAACAGTGAAAGAGGAAGACTGAAACCCCTACATTTCAAAGAGACTCAGGGAAAGGAGCAACAATAATAGAAGTATTTGATAGAATATTTTAATTACCATGAGGGAGTATTATTCCTGGTGATTTGCTCTATTTCTTTCTAAGATGCTTGATTTGCTGGGTCCTGTGCCATTTTGCATGACTCATTTGTTGAAACTCCTTCCAGTCCAGCGGGATTCCAGTTTATTTCTGTAGTTTCCTTTGTTTTTGTTTTTGTTTTTATGATTATTTGCCCATGTGGCAACAACATGGAGTTGGGACATTTCTTGCACAGATAAATGTGATTTTTTTTGTATAACTTCTGAAATATAGAATTTTATATGCACTAACATATATCTTATAAATTGTGATGATATTCTCATTTTGGCCATAGAATTGAAGTAGATATCAATGTGCTTTCAAAATAATAAGTCATTTACCATCCTTAGAAGAGGATACAAATATTTTGTTTTCATTTAGTTTAGTAAGAGACACAATTAGTAAATATTATATTTTATAATCTTATGAGGAAAAAAGTCAGGGGATATTATAGGCTTTCTCCTGACAATGATGCAGATTGGGGACATTTTCAATTTAATCTATTTTAAATACTTTTCATGATAAATTTTATTTCATTTATCTTATGCCTTTTTATTTGGTTCATTTTCATTTTTCACATATAGGAGGAAAAAATATAATCTAAAATATATGTGTTCTGTCTTTTCCAACAGCATTACTGCAGGCCGACACTTGTCCAAACCACCAAATAGAGATATTCAGTGGACCAGGTTATTAGAAGTCTGCCTCCGGTAAAGAAATCTTACATGGCATTCATCTGCCTACAGGGTTGGGTCTCATATCCAAAGACCTAACCTGAGCTTCTTATCTCACGAACAATCTAAGGAACAAGAATTTTATATCCTTGACTCCCCCCATCCAGCATCCAGCCACTTTGTTCAGCACTCTACCCTCACTGCCAGGCTTACAGCCAGCATACCTGATGTAAACTCTGGTGATATTCATCAGCCTGCCTTCAAAATACTTGGACTGGCCATGTCATCAATATTCAGACACAGACAAGTGTCCTGACATGAACTCAACCCCAGTATACAGCCTAGTACCTGCAGATTTGACCAGGACTCCAAGCTCTGCATCCATGCCCCAGCAAGAAGATTTCACATATTCACATCCAGACTTGCCAGAAGCCCCCAAAGAAAAGGGGGCTCCTTCCTTAACAGACTACCCACAGAGCACTCAGCAAACTTATCTGCATGTTAGCCACTCCCTTTAGTCTCCCCATCATACAACTCAACTTGGACCTGAAATATCAATCCAAGTGTGTAGAAAGACAACTTTCCTGGCACTTAGTGCTGATTTGAATCCTCTACTCAATACCTTTCAACTGAATCCTGTCCAGGCTCATTTTGTATCTCAACCTTGACCATCAAGATATGTTCCAGGACAGCACTTTAGCATGATCTTCATGACATTGGATAATAGATAGTGGTGCTCCAGATTCAGAAATCTTCCTAATTCCATACTTCTGAGATGCCTACAGTTCTTGTCAGAAATTTTTCTGAAAAGAACACTGTCCCCATGTCTCAGTGAGTGCACCCTATAAAGACTTTATGGTCTCCTCCTCCTCTGAGGAGTGTGACTGGGAGTGAGAAGAACTCCCATGTCATTGAAGACTTAGACTTCTGCCTCACCTGACTTGGAACCAACTAATGGACAGATGTGAGTAAAGCTGCATGGCATAGTTATGTCTGGTGAATCAACACCTCCTTAGATGCGGGCAAATGTGTAAATGGTGAACTCTGGACAATGGTGGAGCTAGACACACAGGTTGTGCCTATTTTAATCATGTATTTTAATGTTTATTGGAAATGCAAATAACTTATACAGTTCCTGTAACTTACTTTTATTAGAAACTAAGTCAACATAAAAGTAAATAATAGGCTGAAATATCAACAGGAAGCTATGATAATAATGAGTGTCTGATATGCCAAAGACTGATGTTTAGGAAACTCTGAGCGACCCAGTAATGTGGTCTACATCTTTTAAGCAGTGCCTTGTCTGAGGAGATTTGTGACTATATAGAAGCATTTGGAGGAAATTATTTTTGCAATAATTGCTCCAATTACATATTTTGGCAGAAATTATTTTGCAATAATTGCTTCAATTATATAATATATATATTTATATGGGTTATTAAAAGGCAGCATAAATTAATATTTTTAAGTTATTTTCAAAGAATGTTAACACTATAAATATGATACATTGTACATGTATTTTGACCTCTGAACATTATAGTTCAATTTTTAAAATCATTTTATTCATGAAAAAAAATTATTGACCTGAGAAGAACTGGTACACATAGTTGAGCCTTTGGACCTGTCATTTGTTGTAAATACTGATGTTCAGGAACAGCTTACTCCTACCACTTCCCTGTGTGTGAGCAGGGGGTTTATGTAAAGCATGAGACTCTAGACCTGTATGGCATATCTGAGCATCACTGCATACCACATATCCTCAGCATCATCACCAGGCACCTGTCTGTCATCTGAAGTGACTGTTCATTTCAAATGCTTTCCACCCAATCACCTCTTGAAATATACATGAACTTGTCCCTTATCCACCAACTTTTCCCTTTTCCAAGGTCTCCAGAGAACAAATATTATCCTCTTAGTAAAACAGTAAATCTTGGTTTGAGGAAAACAGCAGCATTGTCAAAAGCTATGCCCAGTAAGATAAACAGCATTATCATCAGAAATTATGTCCAGGAAAAAAGCATACAGAATTAAGCAGCTTGATAGGCCAACTTGTACTCCTTAATTTGAATGCATATACAGTCACTGACTGTGTGAATGCCTCAACCAACCTCCCTTCATCTAAACCTTATATTTCCCTGTCCTCTGGTCAGTGCAGACCATCATAGCAAGGAATAGCTGTCTCTCCTCTTGTTGCTGAGGATGAGCACCCCATGTAAACTCCCAATTAAATGCTCTATCTTACTCACCAACCTGGACTTGTCTGAATCTTCTCTGATCTGATCTGCCCCTTACAATTTGGTGGAAGGCTGTCTTTTAACAGCCCCTTTCCTTACTCAAGGAATAGTCAGCAGGACATGGTAGTCCAAAGAATGAGCTGATAAGTTGACTCCCTGTGTGGTCTGCTTTCTTGATGTGAGGAAGGGTATCTCACTTACTTCACTGTTGCAGACATTCACACAAGTATGGGGACACCCAGAAAATGCCTGAGGAAATAGAGCACATTTTAGAACAAAGATCATTAAATTTAGTAAAGAATAAAGATGTAATGTTGCTGCATGTGATTGGCTGTTAGGAAAAGTACAGCCAACTAAACCAGATGGTCTTGAGAAAGACAGAGAAATCTACAAGTTGAAGGAGTTACAGTTAGAAAGATGTAAACAAATTTCCCCCTCAGCTTTCTTGACGGGTCTTTCAGAGCAATTAGGTAAGAGGAATGATGATACAGAAGTGCTGGCCTGTCAGTTTCTTTAATTAGGAGATCAGAAAAAGCACCAGTCAAAGGTTAGAGCTATCTTAGTGTAAAATAATTGGGATCCACAAGCCTGGAATTCCTGTGAGGATATCAAGAAATGAGTGATGCAATTGAAGAATTAGAAAAAGTGCAAATTGTCAGACCACCTCAAAAAGTTTTTACAACCATCCTTGGCCAGTAAACATTTGTGACAGAATACTCTTCTGGAGAATCAATTGAATTGGGAAAAACTTATCCTCCTGGTATCCTAGAATCAGATTCTTTAGCCTAATATGTCCCACATATGTACCTAATATGTCTCACACATGCTGAGGAAGCTACCTAAAGATCTCACATAAAGAATGAGCATAAAGGATCAGCCACGGGGTGGCAAACAACAAAAGCATTTGGAATTCCTTTCAAATGCTCTGATTTAATAGCTATTATATAAAATTGGTAAGTTTATTCCTGTCTTCACCCTCATTGGTGACTTATAATAGTGGGCATATACACAAAACTAACATACCTCAAAAAGATTTAACAAAATTTTAAAGACAAAATGCAGTCATGGATTAAATTGCTGCATTTTTAAGGGAACAAACATAAAAGCTATTGGGGCCATTAAGCCTTTTTAAAAGATTTCATATTACTGTTTCAAAAATGCATTGACTATTATATTTTAAATACTTAGCATCATTTTGACAAATTTGATTTTGATAGTAATTGTATCTTGGAAGATGTTTGCATGAAAACAGTTCCCAGAATCATTCTGCATCTTAAATTTGTAAGGTATACAAGATGCATTTTTATTAAAAGAAAAAGAGAGTAATTTGTCTTAAATGACTAGTTGTTTCAGAATAAGAAAGAAAAAAATGTAAGACATAACCTGAATGAATATAGAAAGTTTAAGAAACATCACAGAAGGGGAAATTTATTTCTTGTGGTCAATGTTGGGTGTGCTTTAAAATTTTAAAGCCTTAGTATCAAATGATATATTGATGCAAGTTAGATTTAGATTTTTTTTTCATGTGCAGGCACCAGGAATCCATCTTGGGTCTCTGGCATGGGAGGAAAGAACTCTGCCTGCTGAGCCACCGTGTCCTGCCCTAGATTTAGTTTTATGTCTACTAAAGTAATAAATTTATCTTAGGAGATTGGTCTGTTTTTAGTAATAAGTTATAAAATTTCCCTTGAATAAACAATGTGAAAGGCAGAAAGTCTGTGTTTCATCAGAATAGCTTCTTATACTTTATGTTGACTTTGTCATGTCATTGGTTGTAAACAAATAATCAAGTCTTCTCTCTTTTGAAAGAAATAATTCTTTCCCCTTGATTTAATTAAAGATGAAACCAAATATTGTTTCACAGTGGCCCTTTTCCTAATTAACATAACATTCAGTTCAAGGTCAAACCTTAAGGAATGTCTTTTGTTTCAATCTGCCTTTCAGAATTTGTTCGTTCACATTGTAAAAGATGAAGTACTAAAAATAGTTAAGACCACTTGGTATCTTATAAGTGGCATAATAAATGTTTAGAAAATATAATAGAAATTAAAAGAGATTTTATAACCTTCTGTTGGTTGCTGGTCTGCATAATATTAGGCAACAATATGGTGCTGCTAATCATGATTTCCATTATTTTGAAGACATCATATGTTATAGAAACATCCACATTTCCTTCTTAGTTGCATCACTTTATTCTGGTATTTCATCTTCAACAACAAGGGACTCTTGAAGAGAAGCAAGGCAGTATATAAATTATGTTCCTCTCATTATATAACATAACTCTAGTAAAAACGTAAAGAAGAATTTGACCTTGGTTTTAATTAAATTACTTAGACATTTAAACTAGGCTCCAGATACCTCACATCATGCCTTCCCACTGAAAGGTTTAGGAAGCAAAAGGATGAGAAAGAAGAAAGGTAAACCAGGAAATTTAAAGTGGGGGAAGGTTATTTCTGTGCTTCCGGGCAGAACTCACCGAACCC
Organism: Tamandua tetradactyla; assembly: GCF_023851605.1. Taxonomy (NCBI): domain Eukaryota; kingdom Metazoa; phylum Chordata; class Mammalia; order Pilosa; family Myrmecophagidae; genus Tamandua; species Tamandua tetradactyla. Next base: position 7,737,966 of record NC_135342.1, read on the forward strand.
AAGATGGTGGGAAGTGAGAGCACACGTGGGCTTCAGCATGGGCAGCTTTTAAAGCTACTAAGAGGCAATTCATTAGTTCCGGAAGTCATGTTGGGAGGAGTGACACAGCCTCCACAGCTCCAGTTGCAGTGCCCCTCTCTGTTCCCCTGACCTAACATTCCAGCCTTTTTGTGATAATAGGGTGCCAAGATATTTCTGGCTACTTCCTGCTGTAATGGGGCAGTGTGGGGTTATAGGCAGGAACCATCATAGTCAGGACAGTGGGGAGGCTGGTTGTAGGAATCCCGTGAGGAAGGCAGGTGATGATAATGATGCAGGAGCATTTGGTTGGCTGCTACCCAGGATAGTTCCTTCACATATCCCTGAAGGAAGTTGAGGAGGTGGCGAGCTAGGAGAAAAAAGAGACAGATTAAGATAACTGGTTCTAGTAGCAGGAGGAGCCATGTTGCCAGAGGAGAAGAAAATCAGCTTAAGGCAGAGTTGGTTCCTTTTTTCTGTGGTAGAGATCTTCTCTTAGTTTGTTTAGGGCTTGAGTATTTTGTTCCACCAGATCTGACTCATTGACATAATAGCAGTATTCCTCTTGGAGGAATATACACGTTCCTCCTTTTTTGGCCATCAGCGGGTGTAAGTCCTGTCAATTCTGAAGAGTTAGCTGGGCTAGTGAGGTGAGTTGGCATTGTAGAGAGGAGAGGGATTCTGATGTCAATTGCAGGCTACCTGTAGTGGAGTATCAAAGTTTTGAGAGGTTAAAATACCATGTCCCAGTGCCCCTCCCACTGTGGCTGAGGCTGCAACTGAAGCAGTTAAGCTGATGCCTACTAGGATAGGAAGAAAGGCAACCCTTTTTGAGCAAGGAGAGGGTAGTAGCCAAGTTAGTTCGGACTCCCCATAGAGGGTTAATTGAGGAACAATAGTTACCAGGAAGCATGGTCCTGGGGCAGTGGAGTTAAGGCACTTGGTAAGAGTTTCATTACACCAGAAATATTGTCCTTTAAGGGCATGGGTGGTGTTGTGGATAGTGATGTTAGTCTGGCACTTGCTATGAAGTTTTGTTTGAGGGTTTTTTATCCAGTGTAGTGAGGCTTTTAATTTGGCAAGAAGATCTCGCCCCATTAGTGGATTGGAGCAAGAAGGTATTACTAAGAAAGAATGTATAATGGGGTCCCCTTTTATTAAACATGTAAAGGTCCAGTAGTTAAGGGGTGCAAAGGATGGCTGTCTATGCCCATAACCATGACCTGGGAAGGAAGGAGTTGACCTGAGTAAGAGGGGAGGACAGAAAAAGTACCCCCTGTGTCCACTAAAAATGAGGTGGACTTACCCATTACCTTGATTGTTATCTTGGGCTTGACAAGGGTGACTGGGCTCGCTGAGACCGGGAGTCATCAGTCGTCAGTGGCCAGGCCCAGGACTGCCAGTGGTGGGTTAAGGGTTGGAAGGACGTCCCCTCCATGGCCAGGCTCCAAGGGGCAGTCAATTTTCCAATGTCCCTTTGTACCACAGAGAGGGCATGGTCCCTTGGGCGGTCGAGGATTGGGGCACTGGCAGGACCAGTGTCCACTGAGGCCACATTTGAAGCAGTTTCCTGGTGGTGGATTAATCATAGCCGGCATCTTCTCCATTGAAGTGGGCCGCAGAGCCACAATCAGGGATTGGGTTTGTAAATTTGTCTTTTGGTGGTCCTGAGGTTCCTTTTCTGCCCTCTCTAGTTTATCACGAGTATTAAAATTTTTAAAGGCCATGTTTACCAGGTCATGGATAGGGGCCTGAGGACCATCCTCAATTTTTCTAAGCTTATCCCTTATGTCTGGAGCTGATTAGGATATAAAGTGTTTGCCTAAAAAAGTTTTACCAGCCTCCAAGTCAGGGTCTAGATGGGTATATTGGGAGAGGGCTTCTGTGAGCCAGTGTAGAAAAGTGGCCCGGTTTTGATCAGGACCCTGGGTAATTTCTCTTGGTAATTAGCTTATGGAAGTTTATTATTTTATGTGAAGCTTTCTGCATGCCAGCTATGAGGCATGTAAGCATTTTGTCCTGTCTAGTCTGCCCATTCCTCCCCGCTGGAGTGTCAACCTGATATTCCCACCCTGGCTCTTGGTCTGGCACTGCCTCAGCCCCTACCAGCATAGTGTGGTTGGTTATATGCACCTGGTTAGCATGAGCCCTGGCTGCATTGAAAATGCGGTCCATTTCATCTGTAATGAGGGAAGAAGAGCAGATTACATGAATGTCATGCCAGGTGAGGTTGTAAGCATTAGCTAGATGCTGGAATTCTTTAGTATAGGCTGTTGGGTCATTGGAGAAGGAGGAAAAGAAAGGCAAGATGGCAGCAGGAGTGCCACCGGCATGGAAGAGGAGAGAGGAGGGCAAGATGGTGGCTGGGATGTCACCAGAACAGAAGGAGGAAGAGAAGGAGAAGATGGTGACAGAAATGCCACCAAAGCAGAAGGGGGGAGGGAAAGGCAAGATGGCAACTTGAGCACCACTGAAGGGAGGGGAGGGTAGAGTGAGGGAGAGAAGGATACAAAGGGAGGGGCAGGAGCACAGAAGGAAAAAAGCCTGGACATAAGGAATTTTAGCCCATTTGCTGTTCCTCTGGCAAAAGTTGTGGAGGTTTGTAAGGATATTAAAATCAAAAGTCCCATCCTCAGGCCAATGAGAGAGGACCTATTGCACATACTGACAGGTCTGAAAGGAGAAAGGACTGGCCCAGGGGTGTTGGCTTCCCAACACCCTGAGAGAGTCCTCAGAGCTCTTACAAGCAGGGGCTTGTCTCCCCAGGGGATGTCTCACCCTGGTTTGGGGCCCTGTCAGTTCTTGGACCTGAATTTGGGAGGGAAATGAGAAGCAGAGCACTCCCACAGCTCTTCAAGTCCTGGTAAAAGGGTATGAGGCTTGCAGGCGCCCCCGTTCACCTCAGCCCTCGGAAGAGAGCCTGAGATGAATTCATGATTTTGGAGAGTAATTTACGGACAGGCTCTCTCAGAATGGTGAGACCCTGCAGCAGGGCTAGGAGGGAAGGAACTTACCCAATCTGTGGTAAATGTAGTGGTGAGCCAAAGGATCCCTTGTCACTGGCCATGTGGAGGAAGGAGGAGAGAGGAAGCCAGGGCACCTTTGGCCAGGCAGGTGACACCTGTGCTCCTCTCCCAGGTTTCTGGCAAAAGATGAAAGGTTTAGGAGGTGAAAGGGTGAGAAAGAAGAAAGGTACACCAGGAAATTTAAAGTGGGGGAGGGTTATTTCTGCGCTCTCAGGCAGAACTAACAGAATCCAAGATGGTGGGAGGTGAGTGTGCACGTGGGCTTCTGCATGGGCAGCTTTTAAAGATGGAGGTCAGATGATGTCGGAAGAGGCAGTTCATTTGTTCCGTTGGGAATTAATGTTGGGAGGGGCGACACAGCCTCCACAGCTCTAGTTGCAGTGCCCCTCCCTGTTCCCCCAACCTAACGCCCACCCCAGTCGTTGGCAAGGCTGATTTATAAGAACCCCAAAGATATGGAGCAATAAGCCATATCACATGGACTTGCCCCAGAGGTGGATGGAAACAACTTGCTACTACGGACACCTGCACTTCAGCTTGTTGAAAAGGTCCAGTCACTTTAACTCTTCAGTGCAAACTGCTTCTATACTGTCTCTGTTCCATAGTGCTATGGAACAGACCAATAGAATCTTAGAACCCATCATCCTGTCTTCCAGGGGAATGATGATACTGCACTACAACAATTGTAAAAGGAACATACCTCCCAGAGCTATACTGTCAGATAGATGTGGTTAAAACCTTAAAAGCCATAATTAACAGTAATGCCTCCTCCTAAGGAGGGACAGCATGTATAGTATAAGCCTTGCACCTGCCCATTAACAACAAATATCCTAATCCCTATGAAATGCAGAATAGCACTATTAAGCACTGCTTTATGTTGCTTGCCATATGCTTGTATTATTGTTACCTATGTTGTTTCTAAATATTTCTATCTCAAGTATTTTCTAGAATAATTAAAAATTCCCTTCACTCTGACTAAGCATGAAATATCTACAGAATTTGAAACTTTCATCCAAGTTCCAAATCAAATGTTCCTGTGGCCCAGCCTCTTAAGAATAAGATGATTATAATAATAAAGTGGGATTTGTTAGTTTAAAAAGCTTATAGAAAAAAGTACCTAAAAATCACCACAATAGCAAAGGTCTAGGGTCCATAAATGGTATTTTCCTCTTTGTAAATGACATTCCTTTGTAAACCCTAATTGAAATATTGTTTTACATTTTCCACAAACCATAGTATTTTCCTCTTTGTAAATGGCATTCCTTTGTAAACCCTAACTGAAATATTGTTTTACATTTTCCACAAACCAGATCTGATTAACAATATATTGCCTCAGTCAATGAGATGCCAAGAGAAAGTAGAAGTCCATGCCCCCCAGTGCAGATTACAGAAGATCATGAATTTCAGCATATGAGAAGTCACAGGTTGTCAACCCTAAGAAGAAAAAAGACACAACCAAAGAATCAGGGAAACAAGATATGATAAAATCAAAGAGTGAAATAAACTATTCATGGGAAGGTTTACATGACAATACCAGAGAGCTCTTTGCCTACTCATAAAATACCTAAGTCACATCATCACTTTTGAGCTGGTTTGAGGAAGATTCCCTTAGTTTCTTGCCTCTGCATTCACAATAAATCACCTTCTTACTGAGAGGCATGTTTCTCCTGCCAGATCAGGCAGCTCCTTCTTTTGAAAAAAGTCATGCTTGCAGTATTAGAATTAAGTTGGACTTCCATCTAAAACTAATTTATTGAAATACTTTGGAAATTGAGTTAGGAAGCATGTGTGACAATAGGTTATGATGCATTTTATTTGAAAGTGGGGTTGAAAATGATTTCATTATCAAATTCTGTTGTGTGATTTTCTTCATTTGCCATAATAATATATGCAGTATTTAACTCCACTTAAAGCCCACCTCTAAATAACAAATACTCCAATATTTATATTCTTGTATGCATTAGATAAGCACATTCTAAATATGAGGATATTTTCTGAACAATCTATTCCAGTTCACAGACTGTTGGTCTGTTATTCAGATTGTGAAACATTCACATAAAAGCCACTTTCTGGGTGGGTCACGGTGGCTCAGCAGGCAAGAATGCTCGTTTGCCATGCCAGAGGACATGGGCTCGTTTCCCAGTGCCTGCCTATGTGAAAAAAAAGCTACTTTCTCATGTCTTCTTGTTCTTGATTTCATTCTCTGGTCTACTGGCATCCACCCTCTTACTGCAATTAAGTGGATGAAGGACTGTAGTTGAAACCAAGTAATAGTCCCAGAAGTCTCCAGTTGATCACCACTTCTCATTTCATTAATGAAGATTCCTTGGGAATTTTGAGTCCAATTCTATCCAAAAAATATATTATTAAACAAACAACATTTTCTCTAATACCCAAAACCATTCTACTGTAGATATTTCCTACTCTCCCATTTCCAGGATGATAATCTATGGAAGCAAATTCTATGGGAAACTATACTGATATCTCTCTGTCTGTCCTGAGAAACAGAGATTGTGTTGTCTGTTCAAATCCACAGGTCATGTGTGGGGCTTCCAGGATAAATGAGGAAGGATGACACTGAAGGGAAGTTTCCACCTCTAGCTGGATATTTGGTTGACTTAGGACATTTTTGCATTCATGTTAACCTGAGATGATGCAATCAACTTTGATATGTGTCATCTGTGCCAAATAAAATTTTGGTGCAATCTTTTATTTGGTGTTTAATTTTTCTCTGCAGGTTTTTTAATCGTCTATGTTTACAGGTATTACAATTGCCTATAATTTGATATTTTAAAATATAACACATTTTCATGCTATATACTATTTTCTGTAAGTTTGAAATACTTATAGACAGATTAAGATGTTTAATTCTATTTTCTGCTTTTCCACTCAAATTTCTGAAAAAACCTCTTTGTTGATTCATGTATCACCATTTAATTCAGTTTCACCAATTTTTAGTTGTGTAAATACCTGGAATTTTTGTTTTTAAAGTCTGGCCTTATCTTGATATTATTTTTTCCAGAATTTTATTTCCACTTCCAATGCTGTCATGAATAAACTTGGGCAACTCATTTTTGTAACAAAAAGAGACCTTGAGTTGTTGATGTTTAGTTTTCACACATCTTCAAGTTTGGTTCATGTGCCATATTGTCTTCTGAAATGGTTTAAATAAAAACATGTCAACCAACACTGGAGAAGTGTCCAGTCACTCACACCATGTACACAGTGGGCTGTCAGAATTTGTAGTAAACTTACATAAGTGAAATATTGGTTATTTTCTAGCACTACATTATTACAAACAACACTGTATGTAACATAACATGTTATTCACCACATGATGTTACTGATGAACAAATGGCCTAATAATATTTCATTTTACATTTTTTGTTAGCTTTGCTTTCATTTTGGGGTGTTTAGAAATTATTTCTTTATCTATTCTAGATTGAATTTCTTCCTGGATTACAGACATCAGAAATATACTCTTCCACTTTTTTGGTGCCCTTAAAATAAATTTTCAGACAGAATTTACTAGCTTTCATGTTATCAAAATTTTAATTTTTGATTTCTACTTTGTATTTTATATCTTCTTAATGAAATTTTACCCTATGCCATAATCAATGGAATGTTTTCCATTGCATATTTTTCATTAATGCATACAACAATTCTACCTGTAAATCATACAAGCTGGCATATAATTAATTTTGTTTTCATCCATTATGGTTAAATCATTATCTTTTTATAGTTACATCAACTGACTTCTGACATATATTACTTTTTATAGTTGAATAGCTCTCTATGGGCTATTTTTTCTTGTTTAATTGTCTTCTCAATTCACCTTAGTTTGGACTTATCTATATTTTATAATTCAGTTATAATCTGATACCATACTAGCTATTTTGTTGCTCAAATTTTTCCTGCTTTATCATTTGGGATCTCTTTCAATTTTGAACTTTGGTGTCTTGGACCCAAATACTTCATTTGTCTGAGCACTTGTTTAATTTCTGGCACTATAAATTGCTCCAGGATTGTCTTGTATTTTCCCAGGTACAGACAAAGAATCACATGTTTCTCAAAGGAGTCTTTGATTAGACAATGGTATTAAGAATAAAGTTTTGTGTTCTGAATACATTTATTACCACTGGTTGTCACTAATCTTAGGCCCTGTAAACAGAGAGCTAAAAATATACATTTACAAACATTTTGTAATTATTCTTAATTTATGTATCTGTAGGTATAAATGTATCCATCCAGATGTCTTGAGTCTAGTCTAGTACCAAATGTTTCATTCTATCCTTCCTTCTATTCCTTATTTTCACTTTATATTTGCCATGTAGTAAGACTTTCAATGCTTTCAAGGTTCTACTTATGTTGGATAACAATAATTTAGAAGGAGATTAAGAAAATATTTATTTTATACCTTAACTCTTTTAAATTCCACTTTAATTTATAGTGGGATAAAAATATATAGAGGATATCATGAATTTCCCTATCTAGTAAGCAAACAGATAGTTATTTGTATGCCTAAGCCATATATTTGCATTCCCCTCCATCCCAGCATAAGTGCCACTGCTGAGGAATTAATATAGGCCATGCCCTTGTTTCTCGCCTCTTATTTAATCCAGGGGGTCTGTCTCTGAAAGGGTCATTGACTAAAATCAGGTAAGATGCAATTCAGAGAACTTGTATGTTGCTACTGGTATAATAGTGCCACTATTTTATGATCTTAGCAGGTGTTTAAAGCTCCAACTTCTTGTGCTGGGAGAATTTTGGATTTAATGATATATTAGTAGACTTCAAATGTTTCATTTAATACCATCTAAAGAGTTTTGTAAAACATTATCACCTGATTTAGGTAGAATCTAAAATTCTGACCTAGAGAGTAAATAATTACAAAAGGTATGATTTTGCAAATCTGAAATATTTTTACTTAATTATAATGAAAAGAAATTTACCCAACCCAGAAAAGCATATATTGAATGCTTATAGCATTATAGAATCGTCTCTAAAAGTTTAAAGAACTAAATATTGAAAAAATGATGATGTATTATTTGGGATAGTCAGGGTTCCCCAAAGAGTTACATAGATACATGTGCTTATGAAAATATTGAAAGATTTATTGTAGAAATGGGCTCACACCCCCATCAGGGCTGTAAATTCTGAATGCCGTAGGTCAGACTGCAAGTTGGAAACTTGATGATGGTGCTGTTCAATTCCCCAGGAGACATGGGCTGCTTAATGTAGAGATAGAATTCATCTGAATGCAGATGTCTTCAGTTCTTCCATTAAGAATTCCAACTGATTGGATGAGGATACTTCTATCATCTCTCATTGTAGACATAATCAGTGGTGGATGCAATAAACTGACTAAAGGTTTACATCCACCTATATCCTAACAGTAACAATAAGGCCAGTGCTTGCTTGACCAAACAACTAGACACCATAATCTAGCCAAGTTGACACATGAATTTAACCATCATAAATGTGTAAACTAAGTGTTGTATGCAAACAGTGATTACATAGTCAGCAATTGAAAGAAAAACCTTAATGGTATATGCAACAACATGATTGGACATCAAAGGTATTGTGCTGAGTGAAATAAAAAGCATCAAAATGCCATATACTACATGATTCTGTTTATATGATGTCATGAAAAAGACAAATAGAAAGTCTGCTTTGCAATTAAATCAAATTATATGCAAATAAGATATCTAGTATAACACATAATAAAGTAAATAATTTTGTGTTTACCATAATTATTAAAGATCTTAATTCATTAAATTTAAGATGACATTATTATTAAGACTCACTTATTTTGTGTAGCATTCTATTAGTCAAGGTTAAGTGACGAAAAGATACCTACTCTAGGTGTTTCACTCAGAGGACATAAGGAGGCAATGCAGAAATTAGCCCCAGCTGGAAGCTGCTGTCCACATATACACACCTCCCAAAGCTAAAGGGACAGCATGGGAGAGGTTGAGTCACCTGAACCCAGCAGTCAGGGTCATCAGCAGGGGAGAGACCCGCATTTTGATGTTTTCAACCCTTCCAGTGCCTACTAGTTCTTCCATGTACATGAATTGTCCAAAACCCTGTATTTTAACTTTTGGAGAGTCTGAAATACTTTCCCATGTGTTCACAGTATAGCAGGTGATAAATCTACTATAATTCTTGTAGGCAAATAGCAGGCAGAACTTTTAAGAGAGAAAAAGCACCAAAGAAAGGCTCCAGATAAACAAGTTGGGCAAGGCCTAAGAGGAAAGTTGAACTCTCCATCAGGTTTGTTTGAGAACTGTCCTATGGAAAAGTGTCATAAATTCTCTGCCCTGGAAAATCCTGGGACTGCTGTTTCTTTCTATTATTCTGTAGTCAGGGATCCTTCTGATGGCCTCTTGTCCTTTAGAGTACTCAGGAGGGTAAGACCCACATTTAGCCAAACCTAGAAATGCCAAGGACACAATATCAACTCTCAGACTGGCTCTTAAATGCCTTCCCTTCCTAACATAAGTTAAAAAATTCTCAAATGATCCTTTGTTGTGGCAGGAATGAAAAGTCAAGACACTCCATAATCACATCCATAAACTCCCTAAATCCTCATCTAACCCACACTCCAAGTCTCTGTAAACATGCAGTGTAATCAAAATTGCCACTGTCCTGCAGATGTGTTGTGACCATCTCCGTAGAAATTATGTGCATGTCTCAGAGCTTCACCTGAAGCTTCTACTAAAATGCTGCTATATAGGCATTATCTCTGAATTTGGTTGAAATAAGAAAGATTCCTTCTAATAAACAAAATTTCACCTGAATCATGACCAAAAAAAAAGATGGACTTTTTAAACTTTCACAGTGAAATCCCTGGGGGTGACACCTGAGAGCCTCTCTGGTTAAAATTCCACTGGTCTAATTGATAGTGCATGTTCTTTTTGCCTACACTGACTGAGCACTGGTGTCTATGTTTCTCAGCTTCCATGGTCCAGTCTCCCAACTACTGCCTTTCACATTTGGTGCCCAAACAGCACTGATTTCCAAAACCAACTTTTCCTGCCCTTTCTACCAGAGGCAGACTCACACCTTTCTCATGGTTGTCCTTTGATCATCGTTCCCAATGGTTGTGAACAGAAGGAAGATGTGTGAGCTTCTTGAAGGAATTCTCCCCATGGCAGGATTCTTTGGCCCCAGAAAGGAGGCAGGTAGGATGGGGCAGCACACAGGATGGGTCAAGAAGAAGTGACAAGTCAAAGTTGAATTGTTTCTTTATCTTTCTTAAAGTCATAGTTTCATGTATATAACTCTTTCTCTCCTTTCCATTATTCACATTTCAAAAATGCTGCATAAGCAGTATAATAGCATCACAGTGGAGGAAACTCAAGTTTATAAACACCAATCCCTCAAACAGTGACACAAGCAAAGCTGCCCAATATTTCCTCAGAGAGAAGCATGCTCTGTATGACATTAGTCAGGTAATTAACTTGCCTTCTGATTGGAGGCATTATGGCCTTTACTCAAGGTTATTTTCTTTAGAAATGCTCCTTAAACATAGTCAGAGACAGAAGTTGATACAAGACATGAGAAAACATAAAAAGATCGGGAAAAAATGATGAACCTGAGACACCTATGGAGAATTTTCTCCCAGTAGGGCATAAATTTCCCTTTTAAATGGAAATAATCAATTCTCCAAACACAAAGGCCCAAAGAAAGTTTTTGACAATTAAACTAACTTTGGCTGTGTGGTGCTATGGGATGATAAGAGCTGAAAGAGTCAGGAAGTAATAGAAATCCAATCAGACATCACAGAAATGTCAACTCCAAGGGTGAGGTATAGTTAAACTAAGTGAGGCAATGAAAGCAAATGAAAAATAAAAATACATAATAAGACATTTTCAAAATAAATTGAATTTGTTATCTCTTTGGGAAAAATGTAATCAAATTTGATTATGACTATTTTGCTGACCTCAAGTTTTAAGGCAAAAAATGCGTTTTTAAAAGAAAACAAAGGACAACAACTCTGTGGTCTTAAAATAGGAAAATATTTTAAACAAAAGAAAATATAAAGGGCAAGATCACATATTGGGTTATGTTAAGCTTAAGAAATTCTCTTTAACAAAAGACACTGAGGTTAACAGTGTAAGAGAGAGAGAGAGGAGTGGAAGAATGGGCACCAGGAAAGTATTCCTGAGTGGCATATACAAACAAGTCTTACAGATCAATAAGGAAAACACAGAGAACACTGTAGGAAGAAAACGAAAAAAAGAACAAACATTCAAAAAATTGTTTGCCCAATGCAAAATCAAGGTGTGAAAAGTACTCAAGTGTTTTGCTAAACAGTGGACATGGAAATAAAGCCATTACTTGATGCCATAGGACACATCTGTCAGAAATGAAATGACAGAACATTTCAAATATTGACAAAGACATGGATACAGTAGTAAATGTTCACACTGCTGGTGGGTGTGAAAATTGGTACACATATTTTAGAAAACTGTTTGGTGGTTTCTCCAAAAGCGGAAGAAGTGTAAAAATCCCATATGAAATTTCCATGCCACACACTTACCCAACAGAAATTCATATCTGTGTCAAGAAAACATTTTCTAGAATTTACATCAGGCACTATTCCTAACAGCCCCAAACTGTAAAACATTCTTATATGCATCAACGACAGAAGGATAAAATTTGAATTCCAGCCTCAATACTAATAAATGATAAACAATTACATGCAAAAATACAGGTAAATTCAAGGCAACATGTTGAATTTCAAAGGCTCAATATTAAATGGCCCAGGCAGTGTAATTTCATTTGAATGATGTATAAAAGAGAGGAAAGCCATCTTCTTTGTTAGATATGAAAAGTGTGATTACTTTTGAGATTGGTGAAAAAAGGATGCTTCTCAAGGCAAACAGTTTTTGCTTTTATTACATAGGGGCTTCATATTCTGGTTATTAATCCCAGCGCATCATACAGAATATATCCAATGCTGTAAATTTAACAAAGCTGTTCACTTACTACTTTGGTATGTACTGTATATATATTTAAAACATCAGAATTTCTTTTAAGCTGAGAAAATTAAATAAATTAGTCATACTATTGTCCTTATATTGCAAAAGTAGAAGTAAATGCATTAAATAACGATACTGTGATTTGTTTTAAACTGAAGTTTGTAATTTATAGGTTCAAAATTGAAAGGTACTGTATACAACATACAAATAAAAATGGTAAACTGTGGAATTATTTTTTAATTATCAGAGAATAAGTTAAGGTTAGACAAAATAAGAAAATAGAACACAAGCATGAAAGAAGACAATCAATTGATAACTTTAATTCTATGCATAACCTTTATTAACAAGAGACTTATTTCTACTGTTACAGTGAATTATTTTTTGACTGTAGTCAATGGGATATTTTTTCAGGACAGATGGCAAAAACATAAAGATTAAGGTAGAAAAATGAAAAAATATATATATAACATGTAATGTTAACCAATTACTCAACTATTATGGTTACATAAATAAATCATTATAGAATAAATAAATAGATACATAAATGTAAATCAGATAACATAAACTTTAAGGGTAATGTATTTTGTCATTGTAATTAGTATTTTTTCACATTTCCTAATACACGATTTCCACAACTTATGCCTGATAATAACAATAATCCATACATAAATGTATATGACACATAAATGCATACACATGCACACCTTCATACATTTAATACTGTATGTACTGTGTGCATGCACTGCCACTCCCTTGTAGCATCTTAAAGCTTCATAATTGTACCTAAAGTTCTCTGATGGCCAAGAGAACAAGCAACTGAATGTTGTGCAGTTAAAGACCATTTACATATACCTGATGGAACTAGGGGGTGTTATATTCCTTCTGCAGGAGAAGGTGACCATGGATAGCCTGGAGTCACGGCCCAGGAGAACAAAGGGACTGACAGTTGGGAAACATGCAGCAAATAGTGAAGTCATGTTCAACAGCCACAAACTGTAATTCTCAAAAAGAACAATATAGAATTGAAGGATGGAGGAGAAGATGTAAAAGGATACATAGGTGCTCAGGAGTAAAAGGATGGTTTGGGTAGCTCTGGACTCAGGGGAAGACCTGGGGGAGAGGCTGATCCTGTGAATGTGTTGGACCCGCTGCTTGTGCCTGTACAGGATGGAAACCATGGAGCTGCTGGCCCAGAGCATGAGCCCCAAACATAGAGCATCAGGGAGTGATAACAATACAGCATAGAGTGAATCTGCCCTTTTGTCATGGATTTCAGCAGAACAGAATCCTAAATTTTTTTTCTTTCTGATGGAAACATTTCTTTTATTGCCAATCACATACAAAGGAAAAATGATATTCACCAGCATGAAGAGGAGCCAGCACAGGGCTATTGAGAGCCCGATGTACTTGGGAGCTTGCACGTTAAGCTTTGCCAACCTGGAGTTCCTGGGGCTGATGGTGATCACCTGGAAGATACTCAAGAGGCAGGTGCTGCCAAGGCACATACCCCTACCCACTCTGTAAACATACAAAATAAGTCTGCATCCAAAATCATTGATGAAATATTTCAAACCAAATGCTATCATTGTCCTGGGAACTCCATTAGTGAGAATGAACAAGGAGTTGACTACAATTAGGTGCTTGAAAATCAAATCTGTGGACCTTAACTTGCACCCAGTGATGTAAAGGAAGACATAATGGTAAAGAAGAGAGAAATTCCCCAGGACTCCAATTGCAGTCTGGGATAAGAAGACCAAGGCTATTACCATATGCCTGGAGGACATCCTGCTAGTTCCCAGACACTAACATTTGTCTTCCGAGCCAGAAGATTCTGCATGGGAATAGAAGATGTGCGCTACATGTCAACTGAGGTCCAATCTTCTCCACTTACTGTTAGTGCCCACTAACAAAGAATTACTTAATGTTTGTCATTTATTGAGATATTTCTGTTAGTTGAATATGTAACATTTACTGTGTGTCTTAGTGAATGAATCACAGCTATGAAAACTGTACTCATGCTAACTTCTTTATTCTTCACAAATTGATGTGGTGTTCACCACAATTGCTTTTATTATGAAGACAGTGAAAATTTAAGCAAAGGGAGGTTTGTCTAAATTTACATGTGGTTGGGGAAAAGTCGAGACTTTAACTGGGCTTGGCAATCAACCATCATGCTCTACTAATGAAACTAATTAGCTGTGTTCTTGCAGTAATCCAGATATAGATTGAGTTTTGTTCTTATCCCTTGAAATTTGATTTTACACTGGTGATATTACACATTACCATTTTGGTGGTAGCAAGTTTCCAGTATTGTGTAAAAATATAATTCAGACCCCAATATTAATTATGAACAAAATTTTACAGATCTAATAAAATATAGATTCACTGTATGCAGAAAAATACTATAGGAAACTGACCCATGACCAAGTTGGATTTAATAAGGCAAGAGGACTTGAATACTAGGATAGCAACAGACACTCATTTGCTTTTATCCCTGGAACAAAGGTATGACAGTGCCTAGGTCAGAATTTTCAACAATCCAATATTATGCCCTAAACTACAGGACCAGTAGCACTAATTTATTAAAAATCAGTAGTGTAGGTTGAAACTAATCATTACCCTTTGTCATTTATATTCACCACCTAATTGATATATTAGTTAAGTAAAACCACTGGCAATGAAATGAGAATATTATTAAAACTATAAGATATACGGAAAATGAAATCTGCATGGCATGGAATTTTGTACATTTCTAAAATTGAAATGATATATGTTCTTGATTGATATTAGGATATTTTAAAATCAGAAAACATATCACAAGATACATTTGGGCATGCAGCCACTTTATGAAGCCCATAATTATAAACTTACATATTTCTTAAATGCCAGTTCCTTAATTTAAGATGGAAAACAGGCTCACATTAATTGACAGACCACTTTCATTTTCAGGAGAGATGCAATCACCATCTTCAAAAAGCCCTTCATACAGTCAGAGTTAGAGAAAACATTTCTCTCCCAGTATTTGCTATTCACATAAAGTATTTTTACTCAGGATTAAATGATGCATGTAGATTCATCTGAAATTTTATTGTAAACATTGTATGCATTATATGCACATTTCTAGTGATCCTGAAAATTTTCATTTTTGATTCCTTTAATGTTGGTAGAACAGTAGATTGCTTTCAGAACTTCTGCCTTTAAGCACCTATGAAATCAGGTTTTCCTATCACTTGTATTACACAGCAAAAATCACTGTTATTGAGGATGACACTTTATTCCACTAGGAACTTTCATGGGTCAGAGTCCCACCTCTCTATAACAGTTCAGCCCATGCCTCAGGAACAATTCATCTGTGCAGTATAACATTGGCACTGGAAAAATTTCAACCCTAAAATATTCCTGTTTTTTTCCAAAGCAAATGCTTAAAAAGTCTCCTCACATGCCTACTTCTCTACAGACTCTGCCTCTTGGACTGATATAAGGAAAATACTCACCTTACGCTATTCCACTGCCAGAATCATGAGAGTCAGGCAAGTGTGAGAAGAGCAGCCTGACCCAGAGATAAGGGTTTGTGGCTCTGTGACATCACCTCCCCACAGCACTGCAATTTATCATTTTACCTGTGGCATAATGAGACTGCAGGCTTGGGGAACTGAGACTATTTCTGAAAAAAAAAAACTTCCCAGTTACTAATTACCAGAAAATAATTATCAGTTCCTCTTAACATCCCCAAAGAGACTTTAGATTGTTTGGGAAGGGCTCTTTCTTTTCCATGAGCCCTGGAGGCAGACAGGGTCTCATGTGGAGGGAGAAAGTAATGCTGAGGTCTGGGAAGAAAGGACTAGAGTGAGATAGCTGCATCTCACTGGAGGCTCTGTTTCCCTGAGAAGTCCTTCCATGCAAAGTACAGCTCTTTACAAATCCTCAGGACACACAGTCTCACCATCATTTAAGTTATGACTGCAGAAATGAACTCAGGCAAAATACTTGAGAAGGATTCATAATGAGATACAAGTAAAAGGAAGGATATGATGCCAGTAATTTACATTAGAAATCATGGACTTTATCTGAACAGCTGAGTGCCAATTAGTTTTAACTAATTTAAACAATTTTATTGTTAAATATCCAATCCCATTATTGTCTCCTCAGAAGTGGTCAGAAGTCTAAAAAGAACCAGACCTGCAGAGAGACAGAAGTTTATGCATCCTTCAAAAGTAAGAACATGAAGATGAGGTGGTTTACCAGGCACATTCCCTCATTTCCTTATTATCAGATAATGCTACTTTCATGATTTAATTCTACTTACTCATTTTGAGGGTACTGAATGTTTAACACAGCCTTTACACACACACACACACACACACCACATACACAAATTTTCTTAGCTGACAGTAACAGAGATTAGTTGGCTTTGTAATTAATTTAAAAATTTAAGGTACATGTTCAAATTAGTCCCTTTGATTTTACTACAAAAAAAATGAAGAATTTGATCTATTTCTAGTATGTAATGGCTCCAATATCCCAGTCAGGTGTTAGAGCCATGATATTGGAGAAGGCTGAGTGTGTGTGTGTGTGTGCAAACCACACAAACACAGTTACCTCTTTACAGATGCAAACACACATAAGCATGCAAACTCACACAATCAAATATATAGTCAAATACATTCACTTACACACATACAAGTCACACACACTTTCTGTAACACTCACACTCACCCACACACTCCTCAGAAGCACACATCATATTTATACCCATTCACTATGTCATGCACTAACACAAGGTCGTATAGTCTCACTCACATTCAGAAAATCGCACACAGACAAGATGTGCATATGTATTTCGAAAGTGTCCATTTTTTGAAAAACAGAGGTATCTGCAGCTTATAAATGCCTTAAACATTCCTTTCTCCTTATACTCCTTCCCACTGTGCAACAACCCAAAAAGAGATGAAGCGCAATGTGTCACACTTACAAGAGTTGTGCATGAGCCTTTTAGGTTTAGGCACATAGAAAAGTTGAAGTGTTCAGGATTTGACACTGTGAGGGTATGGGCATATTGGAATGAAAATGAGGGCACAGGGAAAAGATGAACTGGAATCCGATGAGGGATCAAAGAGACTGAGGGCATAGGAGGCATAAAGAATTCAAGAGGAGAAAGAGGGCAAGGGGTTATAAGGCACAGCATAGTTAAAGATACAGAGGGGTAAAGTGCACCATCAGGGAACAAGGAGGAAATGTGTGCAAAGAATTTAAGGGAATAAGAAATAAATGTATACAAGAAATTTAAGAGTATGGGGAATATTGACCTCTGAGGATTAAAAAGGTAGTAGGGATCACAGAAATGAAGGGGATAGTGATGGTGGGAAATTAATGGATGGAGAAACGTAAAGGTAAGTGTAGGTAAAGGATACTAGGATCGTCATATCTATGACAGGTTAAAGGACATGAGTTCAGAGGCAGGTAACAAGTGGGAATTCAGGTCCTGGTTATACTGGGTGGTTGAAGGCGAGGATGGAAGAAGAGAAGGGGTTTGATGGTTAAGTTCTGGTATCAAGTGATGATGCCCAGTTGTCTGGTCAGGAAAGAACTGTCCTGACCATCACTGCAATTATATTGCATGGCTGATTAATGAAGTAGAAGGCTGGTGTATTAAATCATCAGTCAATTGATTGCATTTGTCTCTGATTACATCTGGGATTAAGTAAGGCATGTTTCTAACTGATGAGAAAATGCAATCCCTAGGGGAATTTTAATGAAGAACAGAGACTTTTTCACTGCTGCTTCTTCAGCCAGTGAGACTCTCCTGTGGAGTTCATTCGCATACTTCATCAGAGCTGCCAGCTTCACAGCCTGCCCTGCAGATTTTGGACTCTTACATTCCCACGGTGGTGTGAGATACCTTTATAAATCACATATTTACAAATATCTTTACTGGTTCTATATCTCTAGAGAGCCCTGACTAATAGAGCATGGTACTGGGAACACTTTTTGAGAAACATACTCTTAAAAATAGTATTTCACAATTGCTTTTCTAGTCTGATTAGACTCAGAGGCACTAATCACTCTGTTTCCAATAATCGATATGGCACTGACAATCCATAGGGTGAATTGGCTGAGAGAGGCAAAATAACACTATCAAATTCTGCTAATTGTAGGCTTATATGAGGCAAGGCTCTGTGAGATTGTTTTTGGCACTTTTAAGGAGTACTGTGGGATTAAGAGGTATAATGATTTTGGCTGGATGTTGTTAGCTACACTGGATGCAGTGATGAAGGAAAGGGATGACTGGAACACTTCAAATTTGTAACTTATGTACCATATGAATGATGTAAAAAATTTCATGTTTGCCCTGCAAGAAAATCTTATTTCCCATGATCACAGACTTGAGATCACTGAAAACTGGACACAAAGCCTTATTGTGAGAGTAGCAGATTGACAATGTAAACTAAAATCTCAAACTTGTAGGGTGTCTGACGTTAAAGTAAGGGCTTTAAATGGAAAATAATGGGATCCAAAAATATGGGATGGGGTTATATGGCTTGGTACAATGGCAACTGGGAGAGGGACTCATCAGAATCTGCTGAGCATTTGCTATATAGACCTATAATGTGCTGTTCTGAGGAAAGAGATTTCTAAACTCCAGGCTGCCTTGAGGAAACAGCTTCCTGACCTCCAGGATGCATAGGAATCTGCCATGCAAACTCCACCTAACGAGATTAACATTTCAGTGTCTGCTAACACTATATCCACCTCCCATGGCAAAACAGCTCCCACCTCTCTATCTGGAATGAATAATCCAATTTCACCAGATGAAACTGAAATGGAATACCCTGAGGTGATCGGTGAAAGACACTTCAATTCTTTTTCATGACCCATCCCGACCAGCCTCTTTCCTTCAAGACTGATAACTAAATAAAAGTCAATAGACTCCAAAATATGAGGTAAAAAGTGTGACTCATGAGTACTGTGCTATACTCCAAAAGAACTTCATGAATTTTCCAATCAAAATAGACATAAATCAGGGGGATATGTGTGGGAATGGATATTAAGAGTGTGGGATAATGGTGAAAAATATATAAAACTGGATCAACCTGAATTTATAGACATGGATTCACTAAGCAGAGGTTCTGCAGTCAATCCTGTAGCTCATGGGGTTAGAAAGGGCATTAACAGTTCGTTTGGTTGGTTGGCCAAAACATGAACCAAAAGGTGGCTGACATTACCTGAGGTTGAAATGTCAATACTACCCTGGTATAATGTAGATGAAGGGATCCAGATGCTTAGGAAAATTGGAATGTTAGAGTGGATTTATCATGGAAGATATTTTCACACACCCCAAGAGTGTCCAGAGGATACATTTTTCCCAGAATCTTGAGAAATAGATTTGTGAGACTAGCGCCATCCTCCCTGAAGAGCTCTGTAGTTGCACTTCTCATAGGTCAGATATTACTGTGGGAACTCCTATCACTGTGCTTTATACACAATGGAGATGATTGAATCCCAAGTTTGCAGAAACCACATGGCAGCAGTTAATAATCATAGACAAGGTGGGCACAGCAACCATAATGAACAGCAGATTCAAAACAGCAGTCAAAATATTCTCACTTGCAGAGATTTCTGGTGTTGGCTAGTCAATCATGGGGGCAGTCTATTAAATTGTTGTTTAAGCAGTATAACTAGAAGAATTCTACATCAAGTGAACAGAAGTCTAACTTCAATTAAAATAAACAGAGCTAAAGCCCCTTAATAAATTACCAGACTTGAGACAGTTTTCAGACCCAGAGACCTTTCAGTGAGTGGAGATTTGGGTACACTTGGAGAAAGACTCTTCAACATTGTCAAGAATTTTCACTATTAGCCTTCATGCCAGCCTTCCCCAAGGAGACCTAAGGCCCTTTATAGGATGATCATGCACTGGAGAAAAGGAAATGATTAGATATTTCAGGGATTATTAGACACTGGTTCAGAAGTGACACTAATTCGAGGAGACCCAAAATGTCACACCAGTTAGAGTAGGGGCTTATGAAATCAGGTGATCAATGGAGTTTTAGCTCCAGTGTGTCTCTGGAGCCATTCTGTGGTCATTTTCACAGCTCTGGAATGTATAATGGGAATCAACATACTCAGCAAATGGCAGAATCCCCACATTGAGAACATTGGTTCTCTGACTCATGGAGTGAAAGCTATTATGGTATGATAGGAAAGGTGGAAGTCACTAGAACTGACTCTATCTGGAGAAATAGTGAATAAGTAGCAATACCAGATTCCTGGATGGATTGCAGAGATTAGTGACACTCCTAATTATTCAAGGCAGTGATTCTTACCATTTCCCCATTCAACTCTCTTATTTGGCCTGTGCAGAAAACAGATGGGTCTCAGAAGCTGACAGTGAATTATCTTAAACTTAACCAGGTGCTGACTCCAATTGCAGCTGCAGTTTAAGATCTGGCATCATTGCTTGAGCAAATAAGCACATCACCTTGTACCTGGTGTATACTAGCTGATCTGGGAAATTCTTTTTTCTCAATAGCTGTCAAAAGAATCAAGAAAGAGAGTTTGCATTCAGCTGGCAAATCCAGCAGTATGCCTTCACAGTCCTGCCTCAGGGGCATGTCAACTGTCCAGCACTATGTCATAATCTTGTCTCCAGGGAGCTTGATCTCTTCTCCCTCCCACAAGGCACCACACTCATCCCTTATATTGATGGTATGTGAATCCAGTTAGGAAAAGTAACAACTACTCTAGACTTGTTGGTAAGGTATTTGCATGTTAGGTGATGGGAGATAAATCCAAAAATATATCGATGCCTTCTGCCTCAGTGAAATTTCTAAGTATCCAGTGATCTGGGCCTGTCAAGACATCACTTCTAAGGTTTAAGGATAAGCTATTGCATCTGGCCCATCCTATTACCAAAAGGAATTTAAAGACAACGTAGTCCTCATTTGAGTGTGCTACTCAAACCCATTTACCAAGTGACCAGAAATGGTGTTTATTTTGATTTGGGCCTGAAAAAAGAAGAGGCTCTGTGACAGCTTCAGCCTTCTGCGCATGCTGCTATGCCACTTTGACCATATGATACAGCAGATCCAATGTTGTTGGAAGTGTCAGATCCAAAGAAATAAGGATGCTGTTTGGAGTCTTTAGCAGGCCCCTATAGGAGAACCACATCTCAGACCCTTAGGATTTTGGAGCAAAGCCTTACTATCTACTGCATATAACTATTTTCCTTTTCAGAAACAGGTTTTAGCCTGCTTTTGGGCCTTAGTAGAGACTGAACACTTAATTATGGGCCACTAAGTTACTATGAGACCTGAGATACCTATCACAAACTGGGTGTGGTCTGATTCACCAAGCCATAAAGTTGGACATACACAGCAGCACTCAATCATAAAGTGGAAATTGTATATAAGAGATAAGACTTACGCAGATTCTGAAGGCACAAGTAAGTTACATGAGGAAATGTAACTAAATACTCATGGGTCCCTCTCCTGCCTCATTATATTCTCTTTCCCAGCTGTCCTGTTGATAAGGGGTGGACTGTGGTGGTTAGGTTTTGGTCAACTTGACCAAGAGAAGATGCCCCATTGTCAGACAAGCACTGTCCTGATCATTGGTGCAAGGATATTTCATGGCTGGTTGATAAACTGGAAGGCTGGTGTATTAAGTCATTGGTCAGTTGATTTCATCTGTGGCTGATTACATTTGTGACCAACTAAGTCACGTCTCTCACCAATGAGGTAATCCAATCAGTTGAAGAACTAAGGAAGGAAAGAGAGTTTTTCACTGTTCCTTCTTCAGGCAGTGAACATCTCCTGTGGAGTTTGTACAAGCTTTTCATCAGAGCTGCCTACTTCACAGCCTGCCCTTGTATTTTGTACTCCTCCATTCCCATGGTTGTGTGAGACACCTTTTTAAATCTCATATTTACAGATATCTTCTGTTGGCTATGTTTTTCTAGAGAACCCTGAATAATACAAAGGGTAATGGAGTCTGGGACAAAGATTATCTCAGGAAAGCAGCGGAGAAAATGAGAAGAGATCAGTGAATGGAGTTTGAGTTGGCTAGAGGGGCCAAGAGTAAAGTGCAGGGACTGCAGAGTTAAATCATCCTGCCCAGAAGGTCAAAGCAAAATTCTGCAAATGTCTCATTGTACCAGAGCTTCTGAGACTGCTGGAATAGCAATTCAATACATCTTACCTGCGGTCAAGAGGAGAGATCAGATCAATTGTTAAGGAATTTCTCAATCTTAAAATAATCCAAACATGTATATGAGCATTAAATTCCAATTAGAGCTCTGATCCAGGATTGTCTAACAATTTTCAATTTATTCATGGCTTTTGGTCTGAGTGACAACAAAGAAAAAAGGGATTGAGGCAGCCAAGTGGAAAAAGCCAGACGATGATACAAGTGATTTTATAAATGTCACAGGTAAAGATTCTTCCAGAAAGCCCATGCAAATTGCTAAGGACTTAGTGAATGCCAAACAAAGGCTTTTCTTTGTAAACAACAACAACGTATGCTACCTGATTGGGCAAGAACCTAATTTTATATTCAAGAAAAGTATGAATCAATCTGGGTTTAAAGGAGGTAATGGCTCATACCACTGATGCTCATTGAGTTCTTTCATTTTTACTGAAAGACTTGAAGGTGGTTATGAAACTTTTGAGAGAATTCTGAATCAGGAAAAAATTTAGAGGCAAATAAAATAATGACTTACAATTTCATCAATTCCAAAAGGGTATAACAAAATTTTCAGAATTCTTGAATGCAACTTTAGTGGCAAATAATTAAAAAATAGAGGTAGCTCCAAGAAAAGAAATTTAAAGGCAATAGCTATCTATATTCCAAGCCAGAGAGGTATTAAAAATAAATTTGACTATGAATTTTAGAAAGAAAAAATAACAAACACAGGATGTAAAAGATCCAAAATTTAAAATTGACTCCTCTTATTCCTGAAAAAAGGTGGTGTGATATTTTATAGTAATGACAGACTGATGCTTCAGTGGCCAGGATGGAGATGTTTATTTTAAGCAAGTTTGTACATTTTAGATGGTACACTTGAAATAAATGGTTCCCAGACTCAAACAAGGAGTGGGTACATTCAGTGTTCTAAAGCTTCTAAAAGATATAATGAATTTAAAATAACCTGTTTACCAGAAACATAAACAAACCTGAATAAATAAATATAATGGGAAAAAGGTAATGGTACCTTTTTTTTATAAATTGAGTTTTATAATTATTTTGTTTTGTCTTTCCACACTCTGAGTCTGGTTTTTTCTGAGTCATGGCTAAATATTTTAAGATGGAGACTTATGTTTGAACACTAATTTAATATTTTTAGTTTAAAGCTAAAACTATTATGTCTTCTTTATTATCAATATTAAGTAAAAATGGCATGTTTTTTTAAGATACACCTCATTGACATATACAGGTTTGCTGATCAAATAAGCTAGATTTTTAAATTGGTAAAATTATAAAATCACATGTAACCAAATCACACCTTTATTCTGATAACATTTATTTTGATGGTAATTGCCTTTTGTAGGAGGTAAGCTTAATGACACTTTCCAAGATCATATTACTAAATTAAGCATGTCAAGTATACAGATTGTGTTTCTATTAAGGAAAAGGAGAGTAGTTCTGTCCTAAAGTAAAATGATGGGTTATTATAGAATGAGAAATAGGGAAATGTTGGACAAAACCTCATTGTATGTAGAAAGTTGGGGAAAGATAATTTTTTTTTCTGGTCACTGTTAGGCAAGACTTTGTGGGTCTGTCCATGTGATTTTTAAGAGCTTTAGAATCATATGGATCTCCATTTCTCCAAGCTCCATTTACTGAAGAGGCTGCTCTGTCCCAGATGGATTGGCTAGCACATCTTATCAAAGGTCAACTATCCATAGATGAGAGGCACTATTTCTGAACATTCTATTCAATTCCATTGGTCAGTATATCTGTCTTTATACCAGTACCATGCTGTTTTGAAGACCAAAACTTCATAATATGCTTTAAAGTCGAACAGTGTGTGACTTCCAACTTCACTTTTCTTTCTCAAGGTATTTTTATCTATTCATATCACCCTGCCCTTCCAAATAAGTTTGGATATTGGTTTAGCTATTTCTTCAAAGTAAGTTGTTGGGATTTTAATTGATATTGCATTGGATCTATAAGTCATTTTGTGTAGACTTGATATCTAAACCATATTTAATCTTCCAATCCATGAGCATAGTATGCCTTTCCATTTATGTAGGTCGCAATGATTTCTTTTAGTGATTTCTTTGTTTTTTGTGTATAAGTCTTTTGTGTCCTTAGTTAAATTTATTCCTAAACACTTGACATTTTTGGTTGTTATTGAAATTATTATTTTTATTTCATCCTCAGATTGCTCATTACTAGTGTATAAAAACACTACTGAATTTGGGGTGTTAACCTTGTACCCTGCACTTTATTGTACTCATTTATTAGTACTAGTAGCTACATTCTAGATTTTGGGGGATTTATGGTATATACTATCATATTATCTGTAAACAGTGAGAGTTTTACTTCTTCTTTTCCAATTTAGATGCCTTTTTATTCTTTTCCTTCTGTAATTGCTCTAGTTAGAAGTTCTAGCAAAGTGTTGAATAGCAATGGTGACAGTGGGCATCCTTGTCTTGATCTTCCAAACTTATTTGTAAGGGTAGGGTGCTCTTAATAGATAAAAATATCTTGAGAAAGAAAAGTAAAGTTGGATGTCACACACTACTCGACTTTAAAGCATATTATGAAGTTTCAGTGGTCAAAACAGCATGACACTGGTATAAAGATAGATATATTGAACAATGGAATTGAAAAGAATGTTCAGAAATTGTGCCTCTCATCTATGGATAATTAACACCTGAAGATGATATTAACTATGGGTTTTCCACCTATTCCTTTTATCATGTTGAGTAAGTTCCCTTCTATGCCTATCCTTAGATGTGTTATCATTCTAAAAACGTTTTTGAGAAGATGGCAGAGAGTTCTGGAAAGATGGTAGAATAGAGTAGTTCAAGCTCAGTCCTGCTCCAAGGAGAAGTTACAATTGGCATGGGAGGGCCATTGAGATAGTGACTCAAGAGTTGCAACTGAATTGGGAGAGTCTTCTGCACCACATAGGGCAGTCTGGTTGCAGAAGCTGAGGAACTGAGAAGTAGAGAACTGCAACCTAATGCAGAAGCCAGAGCTCACAGGAGTTCACAGATGGGGAGACAAGGACTAGGGAGTAAGCGAGGCTGTGTTCCTTGAATGTGCTACCCTCACCAACACAGCCCTGTGACCCCATCCCACTTCCCACGCACCTGAAACCTATCACCTTCCTCCACTCCCTGTGCTCAAAGTACTCAAAACTGACCAACTCCCACTGGGAATACATACCCAACACCCTCACCCAAAGTATAGTCCAACCCACCTCTCTTGCACCTCTCTCAAGCATGACCTCCCTTTCCATTCTCCCTACAGGCTGTCAACAGCGCATAAAGGCTGCAGACACTTACCTCCATACCCACACTACACCAGCCACCAGCCCATAGTGTCACACAGCCTCACTATACTCACCCTGAGCTCTGTATATCAGTTTATGGCATTCCTAGACCCATGCATGTACTTGACTCTCAGTCACACCCTTCAGAGCTGGGAAAATCTATTTATGGCACTCCTAGACCTGTGCAAGCACATGACCCTCAGTCACACTCCATGCCACAAGCACTGGGAAAGCACTGGCCAGCACAGCCAAGTCACATCTGCCCCAGCCCAGGCTGGCATAAGACTGACCCACTGCCATAGCTCTGTGAATGCAAACAAATGCCCCCATACCCTAGATGAGCACACACCAGGGTTATGGCCCCCAGACACATGCACCCACACAGCTACCTCCTCCCTGGCCGCTGGGGACTAATGTTCCCAAGCACCAGCATAATATCACCAACCTGCACATATACATGTACTGTAATGCATCATCACACTCTTGTACCCTGCCCCATGCACTACATCCTGCTACAACCCATTCCACAAACACAAGACTGTAGACCAATGAAGGAAATAAACTTTCACAGTAAATAAATCAGGATATTTACATTTGACAAAGCAATAGAAGATTGCTGAGCATATCACATTGCATGCAGATATAACCAAGGCTAATGACCAACTTAAAGCACCAGAGGAGACACAGATGTTGAAATAACTAGTCAAAGATGTTCATATAACTCTACTAAATAAAATAAGTGGGATGACTAATGACATAAAGGAGATCAAGAAGATAGTAGAAGAGCATAAAGAAGAAATTGAAAGAATAAATAGAAAAACTAACAGATATCACAGAAGTTAAAGATTCTGCTTATCAAATAAAATACATACTAGAGAAACACAATAGCAAATTTGAAGAGATAGAAGAAAGAATAAGTGAACTAGAGGACAGGATAACTGATTTCAAATGCTCAAAATAACAAATGGCAAAGTAAGAAGGAAATTTTTGAATTGGATCTCATGGACATGATGGACAAAACAAAGTGAACAAATATAGGAATTATTGGTGTCCCAAAAGAAGAGGAGATCAAAAAGGCTAGGAAGAGTAGTTGAGGATATAATGGGGGCAAATTTTCCAACCTTTATAGAGGACATAAATATACAAGTCAAAGAAGCACAACAAACCCCAAACAGAATAAATCCAAATAGGACTTCCCCAAGACACATACTAACCAGTCTGTAAAATGTTGAAGAGAAGCAGAAAATTCTGAAAATGGCAAGAGAAAAACAATCTACAACATACAAGGAAAACCATGTAAGCTGAGTTCAGACTACTCAACTGGCACCATGTCAGCAAGAAGACAGTGGTATGATATATTAAAGATCTGGAAAGAGAAAGGCTTTCAGCCAAGAATTCCACACACAGCCAAGTTGACATTCAAAACTGAGGGAGACATTAAAATTTTCACAGACAAGCAAATCCTGAAAGAAACTGTCAACAAGAGAACAGCCATATGAAAAATACTAAAGGGACTTCTTCCAGTTGAAAAAAAATAGACGGGAGAGGGAGGTCTGGAGAAGGGTACAGAACTGGAGAGTACCATAAGGGTAACTTAAAGGATAAAAGAAGAAAGTGGGAAAACAATATTCAGATCAGAAAAATAAAAAGATAGGATGGTGTATTCAAGAAACACCTTTTCAGCAATAACTTTCATTGTTAATGGACTAAATTTACCAATTAAAAGATACGAATGGCAGAATGGATGTAGAAATATAATTCATCTATATGCTGCTTACAAGAGACTCATCTTAGCCACAAGGATACAAATAAATGGAAAATGAAATGATGGGAAAAGATTTTCCACATACATTGTAGCCAAAGAAAGCAAGCATAGTTACAGTAGTTACTGAAAAGATAGATTGTAAATATAAGGAAATCATGGGACAAAGAAGGACACTATATATTAATTAAAGAGACAATTCATCAAGAAAATGTAACAATCATAAATGTTTATGCTCCTAATCAAGCAGCTGCAATGTACATGAGACCGACATTGGCAAAACTGAAGAGAGCAATAGATGTTTCAAAAATAACAATAGGGTTCTTCAATGCAGCAATCTTCTCCACAGATAGAACAACCAGACAGATCAACAAGGAAATAGAAAAGTTAAATAATTTGATGAATGAATTAGACCTAACAGACATATATAGGTCATTGCACCCCAAAACATAAGGATATACACTCTTCTCTAGTGCTCATGGAACATTCACCAGGAAAGACATATGCTGGGGACAAAGAAGGTCTTTATAAGTGTAAAAACTTTGAAATTATTCAGAGTATTTTCTCTGATCATAATGGAATTAAGCTGGATCTCCCAGCAAAGAACAAGAACATCCACAAATATATGCATATTAAATAACACACTCTTAAACAACCTGTGGGCCAAAGAAGAAATGGTTAGAGGAATCTGGAGCTATCAGGAGAAGAAGGAAAATGAGACTATAAGTTATCAGAACTTATGGGATTTGGCAAAGGCATGCTGAGAGGGAAATGTATTGCCCTAAGTGCCTATATCACAAAACAAACAAACAAACAAAAAAACATAAATCAAGCACTTAATTACTCACCTAAAGGAACTAAGAAAGAATAGGAAATTAACCCCAAAGCAAATAGAAGAAGAGAAATAACAAACATTAAAGCACAGTTAAATGAAGGGGAGAAAAAAGAGAACAATGGAGAGAATTGATAAAACCAAAAGTTGGTTCTTTGAGAAAATCAATAAAATCATTGGGCCACTAGTAAGACTGACAAAAAATAAACAAAATCAGGAATAATTTCCACAGAAATAAATAAATGAAGAAATAAAATAAATGATAAGAGGATATTATGAGCCACTATATGTCAAAAACTAGACAACTTAGATGAAAGGGAAAAACTCCTGGAAACAGGTAAACAAGCTACACTGACTCAGTAAGAAATAGAAGATGGTAACAAACCAATAAGAAGTAGAGAGATTTAATTAGTCATCAAAAAACTTCCTACAAAGACAAGCCCAGGGCCAGATGGTGCCACAGGGGATTTTTATCAAACATTCCAAAAAGAACTCACACCAATCCTGCTCAAACTTTTCCAAAAAAATTGAGGAAAGAAGAACTCTACCTATCTGATTTTATGAAGCTAATATCATTTAATACACAAACCAGGTAATGATGCTCTAAGAAGGGAATACTACAGGCCAATGCCAGTAACGAACATAGATGCAAAAATTATCAAAAAATATTAGCAAATCGAATCCAACAACACATTAAAAGAATGATACACCACAACCTATTGTGATTTATACCAGGAATGCAAGGATGGTCCAACATAAGTAAATCAATTAATGAAGTACAGCACATTAACAAATCAAAAGAGAAAAATCATATGATCACATTGATCGATGCTGAAAAAAACATTTGACAAAATTCAATATGCTTTTTATGATAAAAACACTACAAAAGATGGGAATCAAAGATAACTACCTCAAAACTATAAGGGGAATATATGAAAAACCAATACCGTGTATTATACCCAATGGAGAAAGACTGAAAGCTTTCTCCATAAGATCAGGAGTGAGACAAGGATATCCCATCACCACTATTATTCAACATTGTGCTAGAAGTTCTATCTAGAGCAAACAGGCAGGTCAAAAATAAATAAATGAATAAAGAGTAACCAAATTGGAAAAGAAGTAGTAAAAGTTTCATTATATGAAGATGACATGATACTATACCTGGAAAATCCTGAGAGTTCTACAATAAATTTACTTGAGATAATAAATTCAGCAAGGACTAGGATATAAAATTAATGTGCAAAAATCAGTAATGTTTCAAAACACAAGGAATGACCTAATGGGGGAGTCAGTTAAGGAAAATGTTCTGTTCAAAAGGCAATCAAAAATTCAAATACTTACAAATGAACTTAAATAGGGACATAAAGGACTTGTGCACACAAAACTATATAGCATTGCAAAAAGAAATCAAAGAATAACTAAGTAGGTGGAAAGATATTCCATGATCATTGATAGGGAGGCTAAATATAGTTAAGATATCCATTCTACCCGAATTAATCTGCAGATTCAACACAGTACCAATCAAAATTCGAACAAACTACTTTGAAGACTTGGAAAAGCTAGTTACCAAATTCATCTGGAAGAGAAAGCATCCTAAAAAGTGAAGAATGAAGTGGGAAGATTGACACTCCCTGATTTGAAAACTTATTGAAAAGTCATAGTGCTCAAACAAACATTGTACTGGCATAAAGATAGAAGCACTGACTAATGAAATGTAATTGAGAGTGCAGAAGTAGACCACCAAATCTATGATCAACTGATTTTTGACAAGGCCCCCAGTCCTCTGAACTTGGACAAAATAGTCTTTTCAACAAATGGGCATGGAAGAAATGGAAATCAGTAGCCAAAAGAATGAAAGAAGACCCCTACCTTACACCCTGTACAAAAATTATCTCAAAGTGGATCAAACACTGAAATATAAGAACTGGCATCATAAAGCTTGTACAAGAAATTGTAGGGGAGCTTCTTCAATACCTACTAATAAGAAGTAGCTTCCTAAACTTTACACCCAAAGCACAAACAACAACAACAAAATAGATAAATGGGAACTCCACAAAATCAAATGCTTCTTCACCTTAAGAGACTGTCTAAAAGGTGAAGAGGCAGCCAAATTAATGGAAGAATATTCGGAAATTGCATATCAGAAAAAGGTTTGATATCATGTATACACAATAAAGTCATAGATTTCAACAACAACAACAAAAACGACCCAATTATAAAACGGACTGAAGATATGGATAAGAATTTTTCTCAAGAGCAACACAGATCACTCAAAAGCACATGAAGAGAGGTTCATTTTCATTGGCTATAAGGAAATGCAGACAAAGACTTCAATTAGATACCACCTCACTACTATATAAATGGCTGCTATTAAACAAACAGGAAACTATAAATGTTGGAGAGGATGTGGAGAAATTGGGGCACTTTTGTACCACTTGAGGGGATCTATAATGTGCAGTCACCATGCTTAGCAGCCACCATGTTTAGCAGTTCCTTAGGAAACTAAATATTGAGATGCCTCATAAACCAGCAATAGCACTACTTGGTATATACCCAGAAGAGCTGAAAGCAATGACACAAATAAACATTTGCACACCAGTGTTCATAGCAACCTTATTCACAATTACCAAAAGATGGAAACAAACCAAATGCCCATCAACAGACTACTGTATTAACAAATTGTGATATATACATATGATGGAATTTTATGCAGCAATAAAGTGAAATTATTTTCTGAAACACATGACAAGATGGATGAGTCTTGAGGATGTAATACTGAATGAAAGAAGCCAGATACACAATGGATACATACTGTAAAATTCCACTTTTATGACCATGGTAAAAGTAAAATCAGAGGCTTATAATACAGAATATAATGGACTTAGAGATACTTAAAAGCTATAGATGGGTGAACAGTTAGCTAATGAAGTTGAACTCCAATATAAAGGAATAGATAGAAGTGAAAGCTGTTCTCTAGTGGGTCTATACATAATATTACTATATTGAAGATGAGCAACATTGAAAGTGACTATAAAGACCTATGTGTCCCATTGATTAACCATAGAAATATAAATTAGTTCTTCCAAGAACTACTTCAAAGGTATGATTCATGTACAAAGAGTTTTTAAGTCCAGAGAACAGAATGGAAAACTACTATTGCATGATTTAGGTTACATTTAAAAGGAAAATATCAGCACTACCACAGTAACAGCAAAGATAAATTATGGGGAAGACACAAGAGTTAAGAGGAGGGTTAGATTCCTTATTTGGTGAGGGTATGATTGCTGGTTTTCTTTCACTTGGAAACAATGAAATGATCTAAAATTGAGAGTGTTTATGGACTGTTGAATTTGGGCATTATGCATGATGCCTAATGAACGTAGATTGCTGAAGGATGCACTGACTGAGAAGTAGAATGGCAAGTTATGGTGTATATTTAACAATGAATATTGTGCTGCTACAAAAAGGAATGAATTCATGAGGCATACAACTATGTAAAATGAACATGTGAGGCATTTGGTGAGCAAAATAAGCCAGAAATAAAAGAACAATTATGGTGTGATCTCCTTTAGAAAATGCTTATAAGAAAACAGGTATCTAAATGGGAAGTTCTATAGCAGACACATTTAGTCTGGACTGGTAATTATTATTTTTAGATTTTGAGAGGTTGTTTTATATATATATATATATATATATATATATATATATATATATTTAGGTGTATATATATGTATATTGGGAACACATGGGTAAGGAAGACATTGTCTATATTTTAGAACCACACACACTCTTTGAGACTAAAGTAAGAACGATTTATTTGGTCTGGATCTAAATTTTTTGTAGCACACAATCTAACTTAATCTATTTATACAGCTCCTTTCAACAACGAAGCACAGGGAATCCAGAACAAGAAAGAAGTCCTTTAATCCTGTATATCTTACTGTACTGTAATGCCTGGAAACATCTTTGAGTATATTAAGCAGATAATCAAAACGTATTGGCAAAGTCCCTTGAGGGGTGGGAGAAGAAATATGAAACTATTAAACTTTACCATTATGGAATCCCCTGATACTGGGTCAAAATTCAGGGAAACCCACATCAGTAGGTCATGCCCTTGATCTTGAGGGTTACTATTGTGAGGCTTATGTAGGTAGTGGAGAAACTTAGCCTACCTATAAGTATGCCTAAGAGTTACTTCTGGAGGACCTCTTTTGTTGTTCAGATGTGGCCTCACACTCTCCAAGCCAAACTCTGCAAGTGAAAGTATTGACTTCCTCTATATGTGGCACATGATATCCAGAGATAAAAGTCTCCCTGCAGCTTAGGAGATGACTGCCAGGGATGAGTCTGGCCCTGGGACTGCAGGATCAACAATTCTATCATGACCAAAAGAGGGAAAAGAGTGTAACTAATAAAATATCAGTGACAAAGAGAGCTCAAATAGAGTTGAGAGGCTACTCTGGATGCTGCTTTTATGCAAGCTTCAGTTAGACATTGCTACCGTTTATAATCTGTCAAACTCCAACCAGGACCATTCCAACCAATCCTAAAGAACACCTAGGGCAATATACAAGGGTTCCATTTACTTGAATACCTTTTGAGAAACCTACAAACTCCAGATGTGTCCCTGGAGCAGATAAGTCCTGAAAACTAGAGGGCCCAGCCTGTCCAGTACATCAGATAGTTCTATATCCCTACCCCAGATTATTGATAGACTCTTCCAACATGAAAAATTTAGAATGGCCATAGTCCCAACACCCCTAAAAGGAGGGATAGAAAGATCAAATGTGATGGTGGAGTTATACAGAGAATATAGAATTTAACAAATGAATAAAACTGTTGAATCATCAAATTGGTATCATTTTTAGTCTCCAGTATCTTAAAGGAGCTAGGAGTATAACCTAAAATTGTGGAATTGTAATGCATATCAAACTCTGAAATATGTTCTACAGCTAATTGTGTTGTTGTACTTTGAAATTTATTGCCTTTTTGTACATATGTTCTTTTTCACAAAAAAAGAAGAAAAGTTGATTGTGATGATAAAAAAAATTAAGCCTTCTAGACTCCTATATTC
Organism: Tamandua tetradactyla; assembly: GCF_023851605.1. Lineage (NCBI taxonomy): Eukaryota > Metazoa > Chordata > Mammalia > Pilosa > Myrmecophagidae > Tamandua > Tamandua tetradactyla. Next base: position 7,771,169 of record NC_135342.1, read on the forward strand.
TAGAACAATGAGAAGGAAAAATCTGAGGAGATCATATTGCAGCCCATGACAAACTCTGGGATCTGGTCTGTAACTACTTGTTGAAAAGTGCTTTGAAATCTATTGCTTTTTTTCTTTCTTTCCTTTTTATATATGTTATATTATACAATAACAAAATTTGAAAGGATATTGAATTTTGTCAAATGCTTTTTCTGTATCAATTGAGATGTCATGTATTTGTTCTGCTTTGATTTCTTGATATCATATATTGCATTAAATGATTTTCTTAAGTTGAACCAGCCTTGCAGACCTAGAATTAATTCCACTTGGTCATGGTGTATATTTCTTTTAATGTGCGGATGGATTAGATTTGCAAGTGCTTTGTGAGGGTTTTTGCATCTATATTTATTAGGGAGATTGGTCTGTAGTTTCCTCATAGCAGCTTTTCATGCTTTGGTAATAGGGTGGTTTGGGCTTCATGGAATGAGTAAGGTAGCTTTCTCTACCCTTCAATTTTCTTAAAGAGTTTGAGCAGAATTGGTATGAATTCTTTATTGAATGCTCATTAGAAATCCCATGTGAAGCCATTCATTCCTGTACTTTTCTTCTGGGGGGCTTTTTTATGACTAATTCAATCTCTTTACTAATGATTGTTAAGTTAATTCATTTTCTCAAAGAACAAACTTCTGGTTTTTTTGGTTTTCTCAATTGTTTTCATGTTCTCATTTTCATTTCTTTCTATTGTAATCTTCATTACTTCTTCCATTTCATTTGCTTTGCATTTGTTTTGCAGTTTTGATGTGAGGTGTTTACATTTTGTATGACTTAAGATATTTACTTATTTCTCTTGTTGTTTCCTCCTTGATTCACTTCTTGTTTAAGAATGTTTTGCTTAGCCTCCGAACATTTATGAATTCCCTGGCTCTCTTCTGTTATTGCTTTCCAATTTCATTGCATTATGATCTGAGAAAGTGTTTGCTGTGATTTCAATCTTTTTAAAATTTATTATGACTTTGTTTGTGACCCAGAATATGGTCTCATCTTGAGAATGATCCATGAGTACTTGAAAAAAAGCATACCCTGCTGTTGTGTGGTGTAGTGTTCTGTAAATGTCCATAAAGTCTAGTTCATTTACTATATTATTCAAATTCTCTATTTCTTTTCTGATCCTTTATCTAGATATTCTAGCCATTGATGAGAGTGTGGAATCAGTCTCCAACTATTATGTTAGAGCTGTCTATTTCTCCCTTCAGTGTGGTCAGTGCCTCATAAATTTTGGAGTGCTCTGACTTGGTGCATAAATATTTATTATTGTTATGTCTTCTTGTTGAACTGTTCTTTTTATTAGTAAATGTAGCCTTATTTATCTCTTTTAATTGTTTTACCTTTGAAGTCCATGATGGGTATTAGTATAGCTGTTCCTGCTTTTTTCTGATTGCAGTTTGCATGAAATATCTTTTACAAGCCTTTCATAATCAACTTATTTTTGTCCTGGGATCCAAAATGAGTCTCCTGTACACAGCATAAAGATAGGTCTAGTTTTTCATCCATTCTGCCAGTCCTTGTCTTTTTATTGGGAGGGTTAATCCATTAACATTTAATGTTCTTATTGTAAAGACAGTTTCATCTTTTATCATTTTGCTTTTGGATTTTATATGCCATATATATTTTTTCTCTTTACTGATATTTTTTCATTTCTACTTTCTTATTCAGACCTCTCTCTACTGCTTCTTTCAATCTCCCAGTTGTGCTACCTTAAGTATTTCCTTTTTTTTTTTTCATGGGCAGGCACCGGGAACTGAACCCAGGTCCTCGGGCATGGCAGGCAAGCACTCTTACCTGCTGAGCCACCATGGCCCGCCCCCTTAAGTATTTCTTGTAAAGCCACTTTCTTAGTGACAAGTTCTCTTTGTGATTGATTTTCTGAAAATATTTTAATTTCCATTTCAGTTTTGAAGGACAATTTTGCTGGATATAATATCCTTGGTTGGCAGTTTTTCATTTTTAGAATCTTAAATATATCATACCATTGCCTTCTTGTCTACATGGTTTCTTCTGAGAAATCCACACACAGTCTTATTCAACTCCTCTTGTTTGTGATGGATTGCTTTTCTCTTGCTGCTTTCAAAATTCTCTCTTTTTCTTTGGCATTTGCCAATTTGATTAGTAAATATCTTGGGGTATTTCTACGTGGATCTCTTCCTTTTGGGTTATGCTGCACTTCCTGGATCTATAACTTTCTGTCTTTCATGAGAGATGGGAAAGTTTCAGTGAATATTTTCTCCATTAATCTTTCCCCCCCTTTTTCACTGACTTCTCCTTCTGGGACACCCTTGACACATAGTCACATGCTTCATGTTTTCCTTCAATTGATATTTCCTCTAGCCTCCAGTGTTTTTGAGTAGCTAGGGTGGAAAATATGAAATAGTGGAATGGTAGCCCATAACAAACTCTGAAATCTGTTAATTAAGTACTTTCAAAAAGTACATTTAGAAAATTATTGCTTTTTCTTTCTTTTCTTTGTATATATGTTATATTTCACAATTAAAAAAAAACTTTTTGTAAACATGTCCCCTTAGAACCATTTTCTAATATCTGTCACTATTTTTTTTTCATGTGCAGGCACTGGGAAATGATCATGTGTCTACAGTATGGCAAGTAAGAACTGTGCCTGCTGAGCCACCATGGCCTGTCCTCTGTTACTCTTTGAAGTAAGGATTTGAATAAAGATTTGAATTTTAAAGGCTAAGAAGGAACTGATGTTTTGAACTAATAATTTTATTAAATAGAAAGTAATTGTTTACTTAAAAAAACTAATAAACCATCTAGCTTAAAGGGCATTTTGAAAGCCTCAAATGTCCACAAATCATAAATGATAACAAACAACTTATATAATCGTATTTTAAAAAATAACGCTTGTTTGAATTTCCTTCAAACAAGACAAAATTTAGATTGACACATGAGTCTATGCTCCCCAAATTGCAATTCTATTCTCCCCAAATTGCAATTCTAAGACACCCAAATAAGCATAGATTTTGTCAGGTAGCTCAATCTTCAATTTCTTGTTGGACACTAGAAATGTGCCATCATTATGAAGACACTCCCTATTTATTCATATATGTAGTTGAATGTGATGCTCTGACTCATGCTTTCATACACCCCATGGAATGTGGAGGATAGACCACAATGATTTGCATACAGATGTATTATGTAGATAGTTCTTAGACAAATGATGGCTTTGCCACCTTGATCACATACTCTTTGTTTGTGTGGATAACTCACAGGACTTGAAATGATATTCAAAGTATCTCATCTCATCAAAATACCCACTGTTCCTTTTCTGATCATTTTTTAAACTTAGAGTATTCATAGGTCTCTCAGCCCAACCCTGCATGAGGAAGCCAGAAATATTTGCATGGAGTCTAACCCTGAGTTTTTACCCTTCATTCTATCTCATTTCCAGGCTTGGCTTCATATGCATGGAGGTGAACCATGCAACACTGCCCTCCCTTGTTCCATTTCTTCAGATCATGGGATGCTGGCTTCCACAGTGCCTGTGATACCTGTAGGGAAAGCTGATTGTTGTTTTGAAATTTGGAGGAATGGGTGGAATATCAAACCAAGGATTTTTACAGTTCTTTCTGGGAAGAGGAGTTTGAAAAATGGCTCATTGTTTCAGAAGCTATTGGGACCATTGGCAATTTATCCCCTGGAACCAAATGTGTCTTGTTCACACTAAATAATATTGACTCTGCCTCAGTAGGGAGAATAACCCACAAATATAGTTGAGGGATTGACTAGAGAATCAAATGTGCTTAAAGGGTGGTCAATATTTTAAGCTGAATCTTCTTCAAAAGTGTGAGAGTCCAAATTATATGAGGAGGAGATTCTGAGGAAACTAAGAATAAATCTGAAATGCTGGATCATGTAAGATTTACTCTTCTGGAATCAAGAGGGACCAGAAATGGTTAATTTAGTTTCCCTTGAGAGTGAAGCAGGAATTTCAACTGAGTACCAAAGTTTGGTTGTTGCCTTGGCTGCTTGTGTGTCTGGAATGGACTAGCGACCACATGTGAGCAGAACCTAGCTGGTGAGAGCTCTAGGAAGATGAAGGTCCATTCCATGGGCAGGTACTATGATATAACAGGTAAGCTATTGATTATTTTGCCCTGATGATAATAGGTTTTCTAGTGCTCTCAGCTGTGCCAGCTTCAGAACTCTTTCCCTTCCCAACTTTGTGCTATGCTATGTGTCAATGCACAAGGGAACTCTGAAGCTGGCACTAGCTGCAAGCACTAGAAAACCTAGCATTCTCAGCAGAAGATGCACACTGGGCACACCAAGCAGCCTTGATCCTCCCTAGGAAAACAACTGATGACACCTCAATAATGTCTCAAAACCTATTGTATTCCATGTTGGAGGCCATATAAAAGGGTGTGGAAAGTGTGGTTGCAGCAGGTTGATATCATATTAGCCTGGATCCAGTCATCTGGGCTTGCCCAACTCTTCATACCTTCTAAATCAAATTCACCTTGGAGCCTGGAAGTCTTATTAAAGGCTGGCTTATCCTTACTTTACTACCTAGTCCAAAAACCTAGCACAGGACTGAGGAGAGCTCAGGCCTTCTCCCAAAAAATAGAGAGACTCCATATGCTTTTCTGGGGGGAGAGATGCCCTTTTATTGAAAGTCAATCCATCTCTGGTGTGTTGCATTCTGGCAGCTAGCAAACTAGAACACTGCCATGGAGACTTTCACCCATGGATGTCAAGAGCCAAGTAGAGGTTTGAGCAAAGGTTTTACTTGAAGAGTTGTGCATAGAGGGAGAGACTCCACATCTGAGCAACAGAAAAGGTCTTCCAGAAGTAACCATTAGTCATATCAATAGGAAGACCAAACTTTTCCACTACATACTGAAGTTTCACAAGACCAAGCCTTAAGATCAAGGACTTGGTTTGTTGATTTTGGTGTCCCTAATATTTGAAACAGTATAAACGGATTCCCCTATGGTAAAGTTTAATAGTTCCATATTTCTTCTTGGGACTTCACCAATATGTTTTAATTATCTGCTTAATATACTCTGGCATTATTTATTTATACAGACATACCATTAAGCTATGCATGGTTAAAGGCTCTCATTTTATTCTGGCCTCCCTGTGTTTGGATTCAGACAGGTTGCATTAGATTATGTGATATCGAACATTTGGGTTTGAATAAAATAAAGCTTTCTTTCTTTTGGTCTCAAAGAATAGATGAAGTTCTAAAAGACAGGCAATGTCTTCCTTAACCCTGTATTTTGAATTACCTTCATCCTGACTTGATTGGCTTCAATTTTCTCTCTAAATATCATGTTACACATATACAAAACAGCCTCTCAAAATCCAGAAATAAAAAGTACCAATCTGGACTAAATGTGACTACTATAAAAGCGTACAATCTAGGCCCCCATTTTTTTATAAGTATTTTTTAATGATCATATAATTTTTGTTCATTTGTTTCTAGCTTATTTTGCCTCACCAAATACCTCAGTTTCACTCACAATTCTGCATGTCTCACTACTTCATTCCTTTTTGTAGCAGTATGATATTTGATCATATGTATACACCATCATTCTCCAGTGTACTTCTGCATCAGTTCACCCTTCAACCACCTTCATTCATTGGTTATCATGTTCCTGAGCTCAGTCTATAATTTCTTGGAGGACATTAGATATGATCCATCTTTGTGAAAACACTCCCTGATTATTCATTTTCAGAGTTGAATCTGATGCTCTTTCTCCTGCTATTACACACACCATGTAATGTGAATGGTGGATTGTATTGTTTTGAGTACATGTCAATTATGCAAGTGGCCCATAGACATGGAGCTCCTGAACCATCTTAATCACAAGTTCCCACAATTCACGGGACTTGAAAATATCTGGAAAGCATATTATTCACAAAACTGTGAACCCATCTATTGCCATCTTTCCTTTTTCTTTTCTTTTTATTCGCTCACTGCTCATCCAAAGAGTTCGCATCTCTCTCAATATCTCCCACCTGAGAAAGCCAGGGGATTTGCCAGGGGATTAGTTCTGAGTCTCAAACCTTGACTCTACCTCACTTCTGGCTCCAGCTGCTCATACATGGAGACTCCCTTCATCCTACAGACAACAGGGTGTTGCTTCCCACATCACATGCACTTTTATAGGGGAGGCAACAACACAGGATATTAGTTTGAAGGTTGAAGGGAGAGGTGGGACCGAGGATATCACAACAACCTTAATTTATCTTTGGAGAGAGGAGTGGACAAATAGCTCATCATTTCCAGAAGTTATTAGGAACATTGACAATAATCCCCTGGGGCACACTTTCTCTGGTCTAATCTAGGCAAAGTTGGAACTTTCTCAGTTGAGAGAATAACTGACATATACAGATTAGGGATTCACAAGAATGTCAAATGTGCCTGGGGAGTATCAATCTTTTCACTCTCACTTCTTCCACAGGACCAGAGTTGAAACTAAGGAGGAGATGAAGAGTAGATTCCAAAGAAATGAAGAGCAAATCCAGAAACATCTGTAATGCAGGATCTGGTAAGATTTTACTCTTCTGTAGCAAGGTGGGACAGGGATGGGGTAATTCAGCACCCCTTGGTGAGAAATAAGGAGTTAACCTGTGTACCAATGTTTGGCTGCAACTTTGGCACCTTGTGTATCTGTGATGGTCTAGGGATCCTGGGACATCCACACTCAGTCTATCCACTGTATCAGAGCACAACTCTGTGTAATGCAATAGGGAGATCTCTAGGAAGATGAAAGTCTATTCCATGATCAGTTAGGATATTCTTTTTTTTACCCTGTGCATAATAAATAAGCAAGCACCTAATTTGGTTAGGGCATAGGCCGGTAGAGTGAATCTCAGTGGTTGAGAAGAATTTTAAGACTCACAGATTATGGGGCTTCTGGGTCCATGGATGGGCACACTTTTGCCTACTTCCAGAGGCTAAGGGGGCCAGAGTTAGAGGAAAAGATAGACCGAATCCCCAAGAACACACAGGGAAGATCATGGGAATGTGATGTCTTTAACCATGGCAGGCAGATTTCTCACCCTCTGGCTTCCTCTACAGTAGCTTCTTCCAGTACTTAGCAAAACATGAAGTTGGGAAACAACAAAGAAAAGGCTTGTCAAGCCATCAGCAACTGCAAGCATGAGGAACCCTGAGAAGCCCACCAGAGCATGCACACTGGGCACACCAAACAACCCTGATCCTCCTCAAGAGAACAACTTCTGACATTTTGGTGACTTATCAAAATCAATCTGTGATCTGTGTCAGAGGCCATTTTTAAGGGCATGACCTGGATAAGGACACAGCAGATCTAACCTCCATTGACTTGGATGCAGCAATCTGGGCTTGTCCAGCTCCAAACACCTCCTACATCAATGTCACTCAAGCTTCCTGGGTGTCATACTGAAGGCTGGCTTGTCCGCAACCCATTACCTGGTCCCCAAGACCCAACAGAGGATTGAAGGGATCTTGTGCCTTCTTCTAGAGGAGAGGGGTGTCCACATCCCTTTTGGGGAGCATAGAAGCATTGACATATTTTGTTCTAGAATCTACTTAAAGGACATCTGTAAATAAAATAGAATTGGAAGAAAGACATAATGCTTCATTTGAGGACAGAGTACAGACTTGTTTCCTTTCCTAAAATTAAAATATTGTGTCCTGCCAAGGAAAGTGTGAAGCCTAACTGGAGTTTTTTAAGTTCAGAGTCAGGCAATAGTGACAATGCTATGGCAGGAGCTATATCCACATGCAACTCCCTGCATTCTTCTCACTGGACACAGGGGGCAAAGGAAATGATGTACATGCTAATTTCATGCTGTCTGATGTGACATGACTATTAAATACCGTTGTCTCTACCCAGGAGACTTCTCTCATGATAAACTATTGTAAGTTAATATGTTTGCTTTCAAATTGTGCTAAATTCTACATTCTTTACAGTTGTTGCATGTAACCATAGACATGATTTGAAACAATATAATAATATGTTTCATGTTAGACACATCAATCCAACCAGCCCCCTAAAAACTTTGATGATGTTAAATACTAGAGAATGCTCATCCACTGTCTAAATCTGTATGAGTTAATGTATAGGTTGGAGAAGGGACTTGGTAGTTAGATTTGTGCTATTAAAATGGAAATATGGAAAAAACAATGTAAAATATTGGGGAAGAGGTCAATGATATACAGAGTAGGACCAACAGAGCTGGGCATGAATGGATGGAGGGAGATGAGACAGCAACCCTCATGATGATAGCATCTCAGAAGGAACATGGAAGAAAATCATTTACTGTGAGATTACTACACCTTTGGATAAAGGGGCAGTTGGCATATGTCTCTCCTCTCTCTTCCCTTCTCTCTCCTCTCTGCTTTCTCTCTCTCTCTCTTTCTCTCTCACTGTGTCTGTCTCTCTGTCTCTCTCTCTCACCCTCACAAACACACTCAATATTATAATGTCTTTAGAAATAGCCATGTGTCTCAGTGAGGCTTTTTTGTGAAAGGGTGCTCCTATGGAGTCATTTGTACTTTTCTTTTACTGAATGTTCTTGAATTTATTTACAAGCATGATTAATAGTTGCTCCAAACTGAAAACCATTCACATGTATATTGAGTGTAATAATTAAATAAGTTGTAAGAGAGACACACCATGGAATCCTACACACCAATGCCAATGGATTATCCATAACAACATACAAGCATAGAAGTAAATTCACAAATAACATATAGAATAAAAAAAGCCAAATTAAGAATAGTAATTTTCTATGTTTCCATTTACATAAGGTATAAATGGTGGAAATGATCTGTGCTATTAGATGTCTCCATAGTGGTTTCACTTTGGAGGACTAAGAGGGGCCCCATGAGGAGCTTTTCATCTGAAAATACTCTTTTATGATCTAGGAGCTATATGCAGGGGTGAGTTCAGTTTGCTAAATTGCATTGGTCTATGCATGAAGTTCTGTGCATGTGACTTCAGAAATTATTTTAAAATACATATCTTCAGCTTCAAAAATTTGGGGTAAGATAAGTAGGTTAATATTGAAACTTCCTTCTATCTTCAAAATTAAACTTAAAGTTATTAAATATTTTACACCATAATTAATTAATTAATTTATTGATTCTTAATAAAAACCATCAGGAAGTGTTTCTAGACAAGATTTATTTCTTCTCTTACGATGGCAGCATCATCAGATTTCTGCTTCATAACCTGCTCTCAAAGCAAGTGACACATTGACATTTTAATAAGATGCCTAATTTCATTATTCTGTAAAATAAGAAAATTGCATATAAATATACTCATTTTTCATTCTTTTTTCTTTTTACTGCACTTGGAAAAGTTATATGGAAGACAACTAAATATAAGGGTTAATATCAAAGTCTTTAAACTTTATATTAAATCACTCTAAATAATCTAATTATAATATATAGTGTTATTTGCTATCAGGTGCACTCATAACTAATTTTTCTATCATCCAAAATCTGTGCATATCTGTAAGGTTTCAAAGAACATATTTTCACTTCCCTCTTGTACTTACAACCACTGACCTGTAATGACACTCAAATTTTTTTGCAAAGTAAAGTTTACTTTTGATTCTTATTTCAATTACTCTGATGATTTCAAGCAACCAATGAGAACAATTACACTGTATTTTTTAAAATGTTGTCATTTCTAGATTAAAAACCCCTGAGATACTGTGTATAAAACTCCTAAAACCAAAGAGTGAAAACTAGAATTTTTGTTTACAAATTTATAAAGAAGAAAGAAGTTAAAAGAAATAACTAGGAAACAAACAGTAATTAAGAACACACCATAAGGTGGTCTATTTAGCTCACATCTAACAATCACCACATTTAATATACATATAACGTTTTATGCTATTTGAACAGTATCATTGGCTGACTATATTTAATTGGATTATTTTTCGATAGAAATAGCAAACCTTTGAATTAAAGTGGAATAATGAGTGATGTATTATACAGAATTTTAAATAATTAAACAACTATCATCACTATCTAAATAGATAAAATAAACATTCATTTTAAAGTAACTTGTCATTACAGTAATTAGTAACATTACACTCTTAATGTAAAATTTCCAATAGAATTGCTTCATGGAAAAAATTATCTCAGGCAATGCACCAACATATACACATATGAAATAAATATATGCATGCACATATCTATATAAACCCACATACAAACAGATACATACATTGACAAATGTAAGTACGTTTGTGAATATACATGTGAATCTGTGAGTCGGTGTTCTGCATGTATAGGTATATGTATGTGTATGTGTATATATATATATATATATATATGTCTACATTTTTTGCACCTTACTGAGTGGTCTAACAGTTGAAAAATATTTCTATATGTCTCATATGAAAGAAAGAAAAAGATGTTTCTATATTTTGGTACCACAAGATTCAATACAAATGGTTAGATCAAACTCACTCTTGTTTTCCAATACTGAATCATCAATTTTTAATTTAATCATTGTAATATAAATACAGAGATAGTAGTACTAAAATCCTTCCTACACATGGCAAATATGTAGTTGTCTCTTTGAAAAATCCACAAGTCACAAATTCAGCATGACTAGGATTCATGACAAAACCCCTCCAAATGGCTATTACCCCACTGCTTTCAATTTTATTATGTTCTACACTTAATTCCTCACCTTAGAGAAGTGAGAGTACATTCCCTAAGTGCTTTCTCTCTAATGTATCCAGTTGGCATCTGCGCATTTTACAGAAATATTGGCCTTCTACAGCTGCCAAAATCCATGCAATTTTATCCCAGATATCATGTGTATTTTAACAGTCAACATTTACTATGAATTTTTTCAATGGGAAAACGTAATTTTTTGAGTTCTCCTGCATCCCACTGCAGTTGAATTTGGCCAATTCTGCATGTGATGTTTTAAATATGCTATTATTCCATACAATTATATTTCAAATGACTGCTGTTTCTTTAAGGATTCAAGTATGATTTTCCTAATTTGGTCTTCAATGATTGTATATAAACTAAAGATGTTGTCTAGTTCCACCTTTGCTAGCTTAATATTACCTAGGAACACGTTTTCCTTCAGATTTATGCATGATTCTTGCACATGATCCTCTCTCAAGGAACTCTGGTGAGGTAATTTCAAGAGAAGCTTAATATCACATTGAAAGATGTACAATAAATATTTCACACATAAGCTTAAGAAAGTTTTGAACCTGCTGGCTTTTTAAGATTTAGACTCTGAATACCTCCACTGCAAGTAATATTAAAATGTTAGTTCTATAATTTTTCCCATAATATTTAACATTTCATTTACATTTTCTATTTCTATTTATTGTTATATTTTGGGGGCTGAGGATCTCAGAGCCTGCTCACCACTCTATTATGCTGTGATCATTTCATAATTGCATTACTGTGTCTGTGATGAGGAATTAATAAACAAATGACCATTGGGCAAAAACATATGCATTAAGTATTAATAATGAGATTAGGAGACTTTGTATTCCTTACCCAGGCAAAGCAGTGTTTGAAGACACTGCTGTCTCAACCCATGAGAAGAAAGGGGCTGACAGTTGGGAAACATGCAGTGAAGAGTGGAGCTAATTTCACAGGCAACCCGTTGGGATTGTAAAAAAAAACAAAACAGACCTGAAAGATGGTGGAGAGGGTGAAAAGGATACAGATGTGCTCATTAGTAAAAGGATGGTGTATGTAGCTCTGGACTCAGGGGAGGACCTGGTGGAGAGATTGGTCCTGTGAATGTGTTGGACCCGCTGTTTGTGCCCTTGCAGGATGGAAACCATGGAGCTGCTGGCCCAGAGCATGAGTCCCAAACATACAGCATCAGGGAATGTTAGCAATTCTGCAAAGGCTGAGAGTGTGATTTTCCCATTGCTTACAATAAAACAGAGCCCCAAATCTCTTTTCTTTTTTATTGTATCATTTATCCATTTGCTGGTAAAATGCATAGGAATAAAGGCATTTGCCATCATGAAGAGGAGCCAGCACAGGGCTATGGAGAGGCTGATGTACTTGGGAGCTTTCACTTTAAGTTCTGCCCACCTGGAGTTCCTGGGGCTGATGGTGATGGCCTGCAAGATGTTCAAGAGGCAGGTATTGCCAAGGTACACACCCCTGCCCACTCTGTGAAGGTAGAAAAGAAGTTTGCATCCAAAATCACTTGGGAATTGTTACCACCACAAAGCAGCCATTTTCTGGGGGCTCCCTCTGGAGAACAGGACTAAGGAATTGGCTACAAGTAGATGCTGAAGAATCAAATCTGTGGTCCTTAATCTGAGCCCAGTAAAATAAAGGGAGAAATAATTAGAGTGAAGAAAGAAATTTCAAAAAACTCCAAGTATCATCTGCAGTAGCAACAGCATCACTATTGCCAAATCCATGGAAGACATTCTGTCAGTTCACAGTGGCTGGTATTTGACTTCAGAGTCAAATAAGCCTGCACGGAAATAGGAAGTGTGTGCTATAATTACCATGTCTCCTGAAATCCAATGTTCTCTGCTTACATTAATTCTCCTTTAAAATAATTAAAATTACTATTTTATTAAAAGACATTTAGTAGTTGAATGTATGATATCTAAAAGGAAAACAAAATGTAGGAATCTGTGCTAAGAATGTCATAAATGAGGTAACTTCTTTATTTTCAACAATCTATGAGCCGAGCATTCTTAGGATTTTCATTTAAAGGACAAGGAAATATATATGTAGAAGGATTAACGGATTTGTAAGAATTCATAAGTTGCTTAGACATAAAGTGGTGACTTAAACCTGGTGGGTTCTTTGTCAAAACAGAACCGATATCCACTGTGCTATGGAAGCAAAACTAGTTATGTGTGTTTTTCCAAAAAATGCAGATCTACATTTAGCATGGGTTTTATAATGTGTCATTTTACTTTAGCTTGGTGTTATGTTACTTCATAATTTCGGTTGTAGCAATGTTCCATTAATGTGTAAATATATTTTCTATTGTTCAATTTTCTCCATGAATAAATATTTAGAGACCTTATTAAAATACAGATTCTAACTAAATGTAAACTGTAGAATGGTTGTTCTGGGCCCAACCCCATGAGGAAGTGGGACTTTATGAATGAAACAGTGCATCCATACCAGGATAAGAAGAAAAAGTTTCATTTGAATTCACGTCAGAAAGAAAAGTTTAATTTCATCTATTAAAGGAAACATGGAACATTCTCATATCTTCTCCTACATTGAGTGTCATGAAACTCCAACATGAGATAAAACTTTGGAGGTTATAAACTAAGTTATTGTGTAGGTATACATTGATTCCTGTCTTAATTAAAACTATTAGCCATGCAGTGAGATTTTTGCAAGTCTTCAAAAGAAAGACATATGCAAAACAGAATCCTTAGACTCCAAAATATTGTGCATATCATAAGTCAAAAGATTTATGGATTGCTATTAGAATATTTTTAAATCAGATATAGATCCACAGAGGTATTTGAGCTCGACAGTTGCTGTATGCAACTCACAATTTAGAGTTAACTGTTCTTTAAATTCTGCTTCCCTGACTTCAAGACGAGAAACAGACTAAGTATAATCAACAGGCCCTGAATGATTTCAGTAGAGATGTGATTGCAGTCTCCATTGAGCATGTCCTATCCTAGAGTTGCAGAAACATTGCTTCCCAGCACTTGTCCTTTACATACATTATTTCATACAAGGTGATATGATTCCTGAAGATTCATTATATACCTTTTACAAGTTTAAAGTTGTTAGAGGCACATCTCTTATGATCCTCAGAATTATTTCCATGATTCCTATGAGGGTGACTGAACAGCAATCAATTTCGGAACTATAGGACTTGACCCCATTTTATTTAAAAATATTTTAGTCACCTTGATTAAACACCCACAATCCCAATCAGTGAGGGTTACATTAACTCTCATTAAGAGATATCAGGGATTGGTGTCTGTCTGGGGACCCATCTATCCTTACTAGCTCAGTCCCTGCCTCAGGAACAATTTGTCTTTCCAGTGGGGCTTTAGCATGGACACAATTGAAATTCTGAAAGATACATTTTCTGATAGGCTTAGGTCACAAGACCTCCCTGTGTTATGCACTGCATCTCAGACTGAAATTGTAAGCACTCACCAATTATGCCCAGCTGCCAGCATGGTGTGGGCTCCATATGATGATTATGAAGGCCAGTGTGTGAATGTGTGTGTCAGAGGCAGGCACCATATCCTGAGTTATGGGTTTGTGGTTCTGTGATATCATCTCCCCACAGAATTGCAATTACCATTTCACCTGGTGTGCTCTTGACAGTGCAGTCTTGGGAGCTGAGAATATTTCTGAAAACATTTTTCTCACTTGTTAATTACCAAAACTAATTACAACTTTCCAGTCAGCATCACCAAAGAGACCACTGGAATGTTCTTGGTCAGACTCCTCTATGCTTATGGGGTCAGGCATGGTCTCCCATGCAGAGGGCAGATAATGCTGAGTTCTGATGGCTGAGTGACTGGCAGTGAAGGGATGTATCTCTGAGGATGGTCTGCCTCCCTCAGACATTCTTCTACTCCAAAGTGAGCACTTTACTAATTTTTAGAACACTGGGCCACACAGTAATTTATGTGATTTCCTGAGATATGGATCAAAGCACTTAAGAATCATTTTCATAAATTCAAGTCACAGGAACAACATGATAGTAAGTACTCAGTTTCAGATTATTTGGAAATCTAGATAATACAGGAATTTTTTCAGAAAATATCCCTTAGCAATATTGAATGAACAATTGTGATATGATATGTGAAAGTCAGTAAGTATAGGAAGGAACAAATTTGTGAGACTCTCAGTAATAAAAGCACCATGATCAAATAGTTTAATGTCACATGATGCTGGTTCCTTAATTTCAGGGAATCAGTGTCCTCTATCTTTATTTTTGGCTGAATATTTATTAATGATCAGTCATTCTTTTTGTAGTGAATTAATATATGCTCAAATTATTCCTTTGGTTTTACCTACAAGTAAACTCATGCTTTTCCCAGGTCTGCTATCAAATGTCCCTCAATTTTGAAGCCAGGGATTATACTCCTATCTTGCACACACACACATACATGCACATTTATATGCTTGCATACAGTGTTGACACTCATGTAGGCACACCCACAGGTACACAGTCACATATTCTCCCATCATTACAAACTTATACCCCACAGCACATTTCCTTACAAACTTGCAGTCTTCCACATGTGACATATAAACACATACTCATATTCATACAGAGCAGTAAATAATCTCATGAACAAATACAGTCTTACCCAAATGAATCAAATCACAGTCACTCTGTCAGCATCTGCATTTATATCTTAGTACCATGTTCATATGTGTAAGAATAGTGGTATCTCCAGGCCTGTTTTATATATCCATCATTAATACTCTTTCCAACTGTCCAACAACTCTCAAGGATGATATTGCAATGTGAAATATGATAAAGTACTGTGAGCATTACATGCTAAGAGAAAAAGTTGCAGTGTTGATGGAATAACAATGCAAGAGTGTTTAATAGAATGGGTAAAAATGAGGGCTGTTGGGAAGGGGTGGAAGAGAAGGAAGAAGAAGAGGCTGAGAGCCTGAATATGTGGGGGGATAGAGGATGAAGATGTAGAGAGAAAATCAAAGAGTTAATCCCAGGTGGGTTAAAGTACTCTGCTATGTTTAAGGGTAACAATTATCAAGCTTACATGGAGTTTAAGGGAACTACATGTTTTTAATGCTGAAGACTTTAGGTCACAAGAAAGCAGGGTATCCTGCAGATGTCCAGACAATGGACAAAGTTTGGTAAAGAGCAGGAATGTTGAATAGGCATAACATTCTTAGTGTCTATGAGGAATTAAATACTATGAGGTGTAGAGGGGATAAATGGTGGAGGAAGCTGCTCTTGGGGGTTATTAGTGTCCCAAGGCTAAATGGCCCAAGGGAAGGCAAAATGGACTTGGGAAAGATAATGGTCCATGGGGATAAAGTGAGAATAAGAAGATGAAAGGAGCTAGTTAGGAAACTGGTTGTGTGTGAGATGAATAACCCAGCAGAAAACAACAGGGATTGTAGGGCTGGGATGTTGTATGGGGATCATTAGGAAGCTGTGGATTATTGATGTTTGGGGAATAGGGTGCTTGAAGGCAACAGGCAAAGTGATCTGAGAAAGTCTCACAGTGGAATGGGGAGAGTGCAGACATTGGAGGGATGGAAATCAAAAGGTCCACTGGTTGAAGGTGTAGTACAATTATAGAAGTCAAGAAGTCTAAGATGAATCTAGGCAGGGTGGTTGATTTCTAGGAAATATCTAAAGTTCCTGGGGCCATGGGGCCATAGGATGGAGGTCACTGGGAGATATAAAGGAAGTATAGAAGTGCAGAATATGTTGGAATGATGATTGTCTCATGGATCACTCAGGATTCAGTTTATGAGGCAAAAAACTTGCTTATATAAAATACACCTAAATCCTCCTTAAACATAAGAAGCAGAGGATGGTGTGTAGGTTGAGAACAATATTAATAGATTCCTTAAGTTATGATGATTAAGTTTGAACACTGGAATATGGTCATTGACATTGGTCACATTCATTTTGGCCAAGTCTTGTAGGTAGATGTCCATTTTAAAAAGTGAGAACTGCACAGGTATTAAGAAAATAAATGGTTGGGAAGTAGATGACAGCTTCAAGATTTAGGTGTAAGTGAAAGAATATTAGCAATAGTCTTCTTTATTTCAGCAAATATTCATTAACTGCTTAGTATACCTGATACTCTATTATGACTGCTGGAACAATATAGGAATAAGGGAGCTATGTTCATTTAGTTTAAGAAAATATGGGTAAAGACATACCAACTAGATCTGCATCTTGTAAGCAGATACCATCAGAGGATAGTTTGTGACTACACAGCAGTGTTTCGATATCAACTATTATGGCAATAATCTTTCAGCCTGGATATATTTTGACTTCTTAGGTTATTAAAAATCATTGAAAATGAACATTTTCTGTTATTTTTAAAGAAAATTAACATAGTGCAAAATATGACACAGTGTACATGTATGTTGACTTCTAAAATTTACAGTTCAATTTTTAAAATATTTTATTCAATAAAATTTATTTGTCTGTATGGACGCATAGTTGAGTCTTTGGAACTGTAGCTTTTTGTAAGTACAGATGTTTAGAAATGGCACCGCCCTGTGTGTGAAGTGGTTAATAAGAATCATGATAATCTTAGGTCTGCCTTTCATGTCGCAACATCACCTGTCACCCCTTAGTATCAGTGCCATCACCCTCTACCTGTCACTTATATGAAGCCCTCAGGGTCACAGCGAAAATTCACAAGGAGACAAGGGAGATGTATGGATTTTCCCATTCTATTTCTCATTATCCCTTCAGGCACTGGAAAATCAATGGCTCTTGCACTTCTTGACTAATCCAAGTACTGTCAGAAGGACAAATCAACCAGGGTCTGAGAAGGGAGAATGGACAGTTCCATCCCAGGCACAGTACCTGAATGTATCCTTCTCTGACCACTCTGGTCCAGAAATGGAAGACAGGCATCAAAGCTGGGAATATGGAAGAAAGCAGCCCTACCCTTATCTGATCCAGTTAGACAGTGTCCACCACTCACAGTTAGAACTAATGACAATCACTTGTCAGACTTCATTTTCCCCTTAAAATCTGCATTTGTACTGGAGTGGACCCAACAAATTTGCCAAAAGACACTCATTCTCAAAGTGCGACCTTGGATCCAAAGTTCTGGCATCAGTGGAAAACTCCAAAGAAATAAGGATTCTTCTTCCTGAGTCCAGGATTACACAGTGAAAAACATTGTTGACAGGCCTTTTCATCTATGCTTTTACAAGCCTCCAGGTGGAGCTCATACATGTTAATTACATTAAATTGTAACTCATTCCTTAAATACCAAAAGAAAAATATATAATGAGGAGAAACCCTATGCATGAGGTGACATGAATTATTTAACCCAAACCCCAAAATTATTTTTATAAATAAAAATAACCTGACTCATAACCCATACTCTATTGGTTTCCCTCTCTGTTCCTCTTACTTCTTTCAGTGTCCTTTGTGTGGTTCCTGGGATAACCTCCAACTTAAATAATTTGAAGCCACATTTTTCTTCAGGACCTGCCTTCTGTTTTGACTTAAAGTGGACTTCCAACTTGGAGCAAACTAATTTATTGAAACAAAAAATATTGTTTACAATTTTATAATTTTTATAATAATTTTATTTTCATTGAAACAAAAACAAAAATGTAATTTATTTAGATTTATTGGACTGCTTGCATGTTTTCCATTTTCGTACTTGGCTTTTTGTGTAGAATTTAAAACACACCTCTTGCTTGGTGGTTTTGTTCTACACTTATATTTTAAAGTTCAATTTTCCTCTTCCTTGTATTATCTGAGATTATCTGAGAAAAGAGGATTGATAATAGATGCATAGTATTCTATTAATATGGAGGAAATTATTCAGATTTGCCTCTTTACTTTTTGTATCCTGATTCTTGGATGACCCTCTATTCTTATTTCATGGTGGAGGAAGATGCAGAAATCTGGGTAGGGTTTAGACTGGAGCTGCCATTCTGCCTGTTTCCCATTGGCTCTGTTCTCTTGTTTTTTGATATCATGAGAGGACCCTGAATAATCCTGACTTTGTCTGGATCTGATTCTCCACTATCACCACCACCAAAATCTTCCCTATAAGAACCTAACAGAGGCTCTGTTGAGTGGGGAAGGGGGAAGAAGTGGGATATATCTTTCTATCAAGCCAGCCAACCCTGATGACTGAGAAGTTAATTAAAAGGCAAGTCTGACAGGCTACCCCTTATTTTGACTCTAGCAGAGTAAGAGAAAAGACCTTTCCTTTGGAATCGAAGATGGGCATGGAAACTGGAGAGGGAGACACCCTCTGTCCTCCACCCAGACTTAGATATTTAGGCAAATTCATGTGATGGAAAAGACAAGACACTCTCATGTATGCTCATGGCAAGGAATAGCTACATACAAAGATGAGGTAGGGCCTTGGGCTGTTTTTATGAGGTTGGAGGCAGGAATGGAGACAGAGATGTAGGCTCATGAATGTTTTGTTGGGATTTGGTTTGGAAAAGGCATAAGTAATGGTGTGAGAGTCTTCAGGGGCTTTTTAGAAATGTGGGAGTCCTTGCAAGGAATACTATGCCCTGGGTTTACTGGTGGTAAAGGATGAATAGACTTCTTGAGGGAATGAACCACAAATATGGGACAGGGATGGACTAGGAGATTTGGGTCACTGATGAGTCTTCCAAACAGTTATTATCCTGCATTTATTTTTTTACCAGGGTCAGGGCCCAAGAGAGATAAGAAGGAGAAATCCAAGGTAAATAGGCTGCAGTGGAACATCTGGCAAGATTTACTCTTTTGCTGACAGGAGGTCCATGGACTGAAGTGACTTAGTGTCCCCTGGGCAGGGAGCCGGGAGCTCATTGGAAATACAGGTCCTGGACTCTGGGGAACCAGTGGCAACTGACTTTTGTTTGAAACTATAGTTTCAAATCTGGGATGAACCAGGTTTGGTGAGGAATCCTCTTGCAGGCAGTCATCCCAACTCTCTGTTTTTCCACAGAATCAGTAAAGCTCACATGGAGAGAACTTCAGGAAGAGAAAAATCTGTACCAGGAATAGCATGCTTGGTAAACCAGGTAAGATCTTGTCTTTGGTTGCAAAGGCCACAGACAGGTAAGCAGATGCATCTATCCAGGGCCTGTGCAGATTAAGTGCATTTGGAGACAGTGGGATCCAGGGAACTTTGGAGACTGTGAATTGGCTTGGTCTCACCTGTTTTGAGAGGCAGAGATAGTTGGAAGAAAGGGGGATTTGGTTCTGGGGATGGCCCAATGTGAGATAACAGAAAGAAGATTTGGGTCATTGTCTCACACACATGGTTTGTCCACAGGGTGCTTACTGTCTGGGTTGTAAACATAGCATGACTTTGTGAAGGAATGAACAAAAGGCCACTGAAGCTGGTGACCACAGCAATTGTGAGGACTCCTGAAATGTTCACCAGAGCAGAGACTTGAGGGTGCCTACTGGGCATAGCAGATGCCCTGAATCTCAGTCTTCATTTTCCTTATAAATTTTGAATCTGATTCTATCTAAAATATTGTATTAGCAATTAACAGTTTTAATAATGCTGAAAGCCATTACAATATAGATATCTCCCATTCACCTATTTCCTGACTAATAAACTCTGTTACTAAATTTGGAGGGAAAACATTCTCCCTGCCTGTTTTCAGAAGATGAGATTATGGAGATTCAGAAAATCCATAGGACACAGTGAGGCTTCCAGGAAGTGGAGAAACAGTGGAGGAAGGGGAAGTTTTCCTCTTCAGCTGAACTTTTTTCATCTCAGCTCATTCTAGTATTCATGCAAACATAATTAAGAAGATACAATCATGTTTGATCGAAACCTTTTCTCCTATCCCAAGATTTGCTGCAATAATTTCTTTGTTGTTTATGTTTCCTGTGCAGTATTATTTTACTATCTATGTGTACAGCTGATACAATCACAGACAGTGGTTGTTTTCCATTCCCAATGAAAAGTATGGTAATGTACTGTATACACTTTCAACAATATACATTATTTTGTAAGTACTTATACAGAGGTTAGTATAGTGTCTCATTCTACATAGTACTTCTCCAAGCAAATCAATTTCTCAAAAGTGTCCTTGTTTATACATGTACCTCTAATTAATTCAACTTCACCAATGTTTTACTTATGTTGATATGCTCAGAATTTCTTTTTAATGCCTGATCTTATGGTGATGTTATGTTGCTTCCAGTATTTTTCATCCATTAGCAAATCTGCCATGAATATAGTCTGGTAATGTCCTTAAAATGAACAGATAATGAGGACTGAATTTCTTTGCATAATTGTCACATCTTCAAATTTAATACATGTTGCAATATTGTCCTCTGGAGAGGTTTAAACAAATACTCATCAGTGAACCTTGGAGGAGTTCCCCAAATCATGGACCCAAAATCTTGCACTTGACCCAGGGAAGACTTTAGACACAGTACCTAATTAATTTCAGAACATTAACAAAAAGGATGTTAACTTTTTTTGTGAAGAATGGCTATTTTTGTAGTTTCAAAATGTTAATGTACCCCAGTAAAGCTTTTCTTTTGAATCTTGATTCAAAGTTTTAGGGTTGCACATTTTGATCAGGTTGTTTCCAAGGAGATGTGACACACCCAACTGTGAGTGTGAACTTTTGATTAGATGCAGGCATGACTCCTCTCAGTCAAGGTGGGTTTTGATTATTTTACTAGAGCCATTAAACAGCTTATGATAAAGAGAGATTCATCAGAGCTGGCAGAGACAGAGTTATTTGGAGAAGCTTAGAGACAGACAGAAGCTCAGAAAGGAGTCCTCTGCAAGCAGGAACAAAGAGCAACACAACAGATTCTCAGAATCCAGAAATGATAATTACCTCTCTGGACTAAATGTATCTGCTATAAAAGCTTACAGTCTAGGCCCCTGTTTTCTTATAGGCATTTTCTAAAGGAGACCATATTATTGTTGTTCTTTCATTTCTGGATTATTTTACCTCAATAGATGTCCCACACATTCATTTACATTGTTACTTGTCTCACAACTCTATTCCTTTTTGAAGCAGCACAACATTTGTTTATAAGTATGCATCATCATTCACCAATATACTTTTCAGTCAGTGCTTCCTTCAGGCCATTTTTCCATAGTCATAAAAGTGGAATCATACAGTATCTATCCTTTTGTGTCTGGCTTATTTCACTCAGCATTATACCCTCAAGACTCATCAATCTTGTTATGTACTTCAGTACATCATTTCATCTTACTGTTGCATAATATTCCATTGTAGGTATATACCACATTTTTTTTAATCCACTTGACTGCATCTGGTTTGTTTCCATCTTTTGGCAATTGTGAGTGATGCTGCTGTGAACATTAGTGTGCAAATGTCTGTCTGTGTCATTGTTTCCAGGTCTTCTGGGTACATAACAAGTAGTACTATTCCTGGGTCATAGGGCAAATGAATATTTAGATTCCTAAGGAACCGTCAAACAGCCTACCTTAATGGCTGCACCATTATACATTCCCACCAGCAGTGCATACGTGTCCCAATTTCTCCACATCCTCTACAACATTTATAGCTTCCTGTTTATTTAATAGCAGCCATTCTTACAGGTGTGAGGTGGTATCTCATTGTAGTCTTGATCTTCACTTCCCTTGCAGCCAATGAAAATGAACATTTCTTCATGTGCTTTTGGAGCACCTGTATTTGCTCTTCAGAAGAGTGTTTATTCATATATTTAGATACATTTAGCCCATTTTATAATTGGATTGTTTTTCTTTTGTTCTTGAGTTGTATGATTTCTTTGTTTATGCAGAATATCAAACTTTGACTAAGTGATTCCAAATATTGACCTCCTTTGAGTTGGCTGTCTCTTCACCTTTTTGACAAAGTGTTTTGAGGTGCATAAGCATCTAATTTTGAGGAATTCCCATTTATCTGTTTTTTCTTTTGTTGCTTGTGCATTGGTTGCAAAGTTTAGGTAACAACCTCCTATTATTAGTTCTTGAAGATGTTTCCTTACCTTTTATTCTAGAATCTTGGTGAATCTGGTTTTTATATTTAGATGTTTGATCCACTTTGAGTTAAATTTTGCATAGGGTGTAAGACAGGGGTCTTCTTTAATTCTTTTAGCTAATGATATCCTGTTCTTCCATGACCATTCATTGAAAAGACTCTTTTGTCTCAGTTCAGAGGGTTTGAAAGCCTTGTCAAAATCAGTTGACCATAGATCTGGTGGTCTGTGTCTGCACTCTCAATTTGATTCCCTTGGTCAATGCTTCCGTCTGTGTGCCTGTAAGCATGCTGTTTTGATGATGGTGGCTGTATAATAGGTTTTAAACTCAGGGAGTGTTAATCCTCCTACTTAGTTCTCTTATAGTATGCTGTTAGCTATTCAGGTTCTCTTTCTCTTCCAGATGAGTTTGTAACTAGCTTTTCCAAGTCTTCAAAGTTGGTTGCTGGAATTTTGATTGATACTATGTTGAATCTGTAAATTAGTTTGGGTATAATGGAAATCTTAACTCTACTTAGCCTTCCTATCCATGAGTAAGGAATGTCTTTCCACCTATTTAGGTCTTCTTTTGTTTCTTTTAGAAATATTATGTAGTTTTCTGTGTACAAGTCCTTCACATCCCTAGTTACGTTCATTCCTAAGTATCTGATTCTTCTATTTGTGATTCTGAATAGAATTTTTCTCTTGATTGACTCCTCAGTAAGGTCATTGCTTGTGTATAGAACTGTTACTGATTTTTGCACATTAATTTTATATCTCACCCCCTTGCTGAATTTATTTATTAGCTCAAGTAGCTTTGCTGTAGATATCTCAGAATCTTCCAAGCATAATATCATGTCATCTGTGAATAATGAAGTTTTTATTCTCCCTTCTCAATTTGAATCCCTTTTATTTCTTTGTCCAGCCTGATTGCAATAGTTAGAACTTCTAATGAAATGTTGAATAATAGTGGTGACAGTGGGCATCCTTGTCTCATTCCTGATCTTAGGGGAAAAGATTTCAGTCTCTCTTAATTGACTACCATGTTGGCTATCAGTTTTTCATATATTCCCTTATCATATTAAGGTCATTACCTTTCATTCTTACCTTTTGGTGCATTTTTATCAGAAAAGGATGCTGAATGTTTTTGAATGCTTTTTCAGCATCAATCAATATGATCATGTGTTGGCCACTGTTATGACCCTAAAGAGTGTTGAAGTAAAAACAAGAGAGAGAAAGGGATCAGGGTACCTGAAGCTTAGCCGTAAAGACAACAGACAACTTTATTCTTAACTAGTTCATGCTTATATACTGCAGGGTTCACGTGGCTAAAAGCATGCATACATTTCGTGATAAAACAGAGTGCCTACTTTTCAGTATATTACCTCCTACATACAAGAGATAGCTAACAAGACCTTGGGGTTTAAGAAAAAGCAAACATCCTCTCCCTCTCAGACTGTCCTCCTAGTAAGCAGATAACAGTCTCCACAGTTTACTGCCAATGCCACTTTGAAGCCAGTCACTCCCAATAAATTCCACAGGTTTTCTATTAAACCTTGGCTCCTACATTTCCCCCTTTTTATTTTATAAGTCAAGGTGACTGTTCCTATCTTAGGTTGCCCTTAAGCTCTGAGAGAAGGATTTTTACCCATCATTGGCCACCAGTCAAGCACTCTTACTTTGATTCAGGAGTGGGGCCAAGAGTTTTGCAAGAATCATACTGTTAGCATGGCTTTGCTCAGTGACTATGCCTGTCTTATGTTGCCCTTAAGCTTTGAAGGAAGGGTCTTACCTATCTTTGGCTACCAGTCAAGATCTCTGACTTTGATTCTGGAGGGAGCCAAGGGCTTTCACCCGAATCACAGTGCTAGCAGGGCTCTGTTTAGTGGTGCAGCTTTCTACCTTGAACACTTGTTCAACACAGCTGAGGAGGAAGAGAAAGAGTATAAACAGCCCCAAACCCAAGCCTATAGTAGTCAAAAAACGATGTGATTTCCACCAGTAAATAGGATTAAGATTTTTTTAGCTCTTGTGTAAGTGATTGTATAACACCATCTCCATCAGTTATATGTAAATTATTCTGAGATATTTCTAATAACTGCTTTTGTAATTCAAAAATATCAAGACTTAAGCTATCTGAATGCCTCAAAAGATGCCTTTTTATTCTTTCTCATTCTATTTCAGAATGATTATATCTTAAGGGGTAATACAAATGTAGCTCTCATTTCAGTCACATTTCAAACTTTGTAAAAATTTTAAATTATACATTTGATCTCCAATATGAACCAAAGTTGTCTGTATATCACTTAGTCTATTATTAATTTTTTCATCAATATGAGATTGACTGTGCCACAGTTCACTGGCATTTTTATGCTATTTTCTAACATAATGCTGCATCTGTATAATTTGATGCCACATAGTTCCAGCAACTGCAACCACTATATAATTCCAATGATTCTAATGACAGCTGCAATAATGAGTCCAATTAGTCTCTTAGTCCTTTTCAGATATTCTTTTGCCAAATGGATCAGGACTTTTGTTTCTGGAGAGGACTACCAGGATCTTGACATCTGCATCAGCAGCATACCTCTTCTTCTCCTTGCTGCTATAATCATCTCATTTTTCTGCAACATAAATACTTGGAGACAAGTGAATAGAGAACAATTCTCACAATTAAAAGTTTGATTTCTGATTTGCATATGACTTTTAACAAATACCTATGGATCTCTAGTACTTATTTGCAAATAATGTTTATGGCTGCTATTTAAAGAGAAGTTATAGTTACTAGAATTTGCTGTAAAAATTGATCCCAGTACTAGGAAAATTTTCCATAAATTTCTCTGATTAATGTTATACTTATAATCCCATGGATTTGGCACAAGTCATCCTCTATGTATTAAACTCTGATTTAGCTTGCCTGTCCATATAATCTCAGTTATCTTCAAGTTAGAGATGGGAGACCCCACAGGGGCTGCATCTCTTACAATTCCATAGGAATCATTAATTATGACAACTGCTCAATCCATATGACATAACTGCCATCCATTCCAATTTTCTCTCTCATCTAACAGGCAAGTTTTATTTGATTCCATAGAGTTAAAAGAGGGATATACATATAGGTAATTATGAGAATCATTCTGAATCTTAAAACATGTAGTTTGATTTCTTTTTGTCATACATGGTAATTCACTAACTATGCATATGGGTCATTCTAAAAATGGAAGAGTTAAATTTGACGCCATGTTTCCTTCTTCCTTAAGTAGTTTTGGAAGTCTTGAATCTACTGGATCTGGGATTCCTAAACTAGTATTCAGATATATTGGTAAAGTTGGCTCTTTCCATGTTAGGGCCCACAGCAGAGGTGGGTTAGGAATATAAACCCAATAAGTATAATTATGTCCCTGTCCTTCAGTAATTAAAATTGTATGTCCTATAATGTACTTTACCCATTTAGTTATTTTCATCAGGGTCGACATGTTTGTTTTTTATTCTTTTCAAGGGAATCCAAACTGAGATTCCATCATCTGTAATAAAAAGAGCAAATTTCCTACCCCACACCTTTATCATGCCTGGTTTTCATAATTCATTCTTAACATCTTTCCAATGGATTGGCTGCAGCTGCAGTTTTGTTTGAGTCATATCACTTTTCTTTTTCAATTTATTAAAATGTTGTTCTGCAGTAGTCTGTGATGAATTATCATAAATATTTAAAAAATTAAAGTAAACAGTGCTCTTGCTAATTGATCTTCTGGTGCACTTATTTTCATTACGTCATCCTCCTGATCTCCCCCTTTTTGTTTTATGAGCATAGACTTTAACGTCTGGTTTGTTCATTCAATAATTCATTGTCCAGAGGGATTATGTGGAGTTCCTGTGACAGGAGTAATATGAACAGTAGTATAAAATTTATGAAATTGCTTTCCTGTATAAGCAGGACAATTATCCATTGTATTAGATTGAGGGCATCCCATAAAAGCAAAAGCATTAAATAAATGTGATTGAACATACCAGAAACATTCCCCAAATTGTGTGGTAGCACAGATGAGATGAGAAATGGTGTCTATGACAATATGTACATATTGCATTTTACCATAATGTGAAATATGAGTAACATCCATTTGCCATAATTTATTTGCTTTTTGACCTCAAGGATTAATCCCTGATGCAAACGGGAGTGCATTTAAAGGTTCACTTGTTGGACAAGTTCTAATAATGTCCTGAGCTTGCTGTTTAGATAAAGATGAAAATTTCTTTCACAGCCCATTGCTATTATTATGAGTTAATTTGTGAAATGTTGTGGGATTCTGAATTACCCTTAGAAGAGTATTTGCTTGCTGATTTTGTAATGACAAAGACCTTTAAGATTAGTATGAACTCTTATATGCATGATAAAAAGAGAATTATTTTGACTTTTGACTAATGTTTGTAAATGTAAAAACATTCCGGATAGTTCATCTCCTTCAAACAAAGAAGCTGTCTCAATGTGAATAACTGTCTGGCAGACATACTTAGAATTAGAAAAAGTATTAAGAGATTGTGGAAAATTTTACAATACTAGAGTTACAGCTGTTAATTCAGTACATTGGGCTGAGGGATGAGGTGTTTTCTAACTTTCATTTTTCCCTGGGGTGACATATGCAGCCTGCCAATTATTATTACCATTAGTAAAGATGGTAATGGCTCTTTCTAGCGAGGAAGTCTAATCTATTTTAGGCAAAATCCATCGTGTTTTATTTTAGAAATTGTGAAAGTTTATTTATTTTAAAAAATTAACAACAAATAAACAAAACATTTCTAACATATCATTATTCAATTCTATATATATAATCAGTAATTCATAATATCTTCATAGAGTTGCATATTCATCATCATGATTAAGAAATTGTAAATGTTTTGACAAAGGCAAATGACCATCAATTTGTCCTTCAAAATCACTCAATGCCACTCACTAAGAGGTGTCACCGACAAACAGACCCCAAACCTCTTTCTTTGTGAGATCACACACCTTGTGACTAGGATCATTTCCTCTTTACTGATATCTTTGTTGACCTTTGGCTAAAAAGAAATGATTTTTATGCGGATATGTGTCTAAACGTTTTTGTCAATTATTTGGTAAAAAATTCTATTTTAAAACATTATTTTGACAAAATAGGCCTGTGGGAGATTGTAAGGTAAAGAAAATAATAAAATCAATGGGTTTTTTCTAAATTTATTTGGACAAGCTGTCCTTTTTTAATACGTTGTTCAATTAATTGTAATTTTTGTCCAGCCATAGTTGTTAACTGCCTTTTGCTTAATAATTCAGAATCTCCTTGTAAAATATCAAACAAGTTCTGTAACATATAATTAGAAATCCTTAAAATGCCAGGCAGCAAAAATGAAAGCAGAGTGTCAATAATGACATGTACCCTTAGCAAATAACTAGATTTTGTAAAATGAATTTATTAGATTGATTGAAAATGAATGCATTAGAAATGAGGATTTTTTATAATTGGTTGTGTGTTTTTGGTAATTTCAAATTTATTGCATGCAGTTTTTATGATATTTTCCCAAAATAGTGACCAAATTCTAATTTGCCCACATGACCAGGTCCATTTAGGTCCTCTGGGAACTGGCTAGAGACCAAGAGGGCTTCCTGGGACCTATATATTTTTATTAAAATACACCTCCTTCTGGGGGGATAGTCAGCCCTCCCAGCTAGAGTGCACGTTTTAATTGTTTCTTTCCAAGATCATGTAATAGCAACATCAGTTGCATGTAATGGCAACATCAGGTGAACAGAACAGACTCCACAAGTATATTTTTTCCTTGCATTCAGCCCTCAAATCTGATCTGCTCCCAACATAAGTCCTGGTTATTTGGGGATAAATTTAGTTTATACATATGTAGTTTATATAAACATTGGACAAAGCATTAAAATACTTTGGCTTAAAGGAATTTAGGTACTTATATGATTTGAATATTATTTAGCCAGTAGTTGGTTAATTTACAGCAATATTATTTAGATTAATAGA
Organism: Tamandua tetradactyla; assembly: GCF_023851605.1. Lineage (NCBI taxonomy): Eukaryota > Metazoa > Chordata > Mammalia > Pilosa > Myrmecophagidae > Tamandua > Tamandua tetradactyla. The sequence continues at coordinate 7,799,817 of NC_135342.1, forward strand.
TTAAGCCACCTGGTTTAGGGCAAGAAAAGAAACAGTTTCTTGCCAGTATAATGATACCCAGGAGAAAAATTAGTATTTTTTATACAGATAACAACATGATAAAAGTTAACATAAGTTATTTTGATAAAACACAGACTCTTTGCTTTTTACACTGATTATCTAGAAAAATTTTTTATATGTTTTCGTTGAGTCCAAGAAAACGTTGTTATTTTAGACTCATTAACTCTTTCTTGATTTTAACCATAATTTCTAATTTTATAAACTCTCAGCAATTATTACATTAGTTCAGTCTTTGTCCTACATTTTTCTCATTTTGTAACAGTTATTCATTTTATCTTAAGATGAAACTATTCTCCTTTTCCTGTCAATAAAAATACATTGTTCATATTTTTATACTTAAATAATTATTTTAAACAAATATTTTACCACATATAATTACCATCAGAATTAAATTTGTTAAAATAATGTTAAATACTTAAAATATTTTAGTTAATGCTTATTTGAAACATCAATATATAGTTTTTAACAATAATTTTCAGTTTTAAAGTTCTGAAAATATATTTCTTCTTCAAATATGAGTAGGAGCTAAACTCATGACCAGTTTCCAAATTGCTATTTGTCAAGGACCTAAGTTAACAAAAGTAGATGGGGCTGCCATTCCCATTCCATGTCACAAGATTTTATTTGTAGCATTGGTGTAAATTTCAGGAGAATAATTATTTAGATTAAACCAATGTAACTTAACAGAACACTTTGAGTCAGAACTACAATCTTGAATTGCATACTCCTTAGGAGACCAATCTGTTACAATTCCATAGGAACCATTAATGTGTACTGACTCTTGTTCTGCATTTTTCCGATTGAATATTTTCTGACTCAAGTGTATATGCATTTTTATATAAAGGCAGCTCTTTAAAAACAAGCTCAGAAATTATTTTTTTTCTCTTGCTGTACTAAAGGTATGGTAAAGAATCAATCTTTTAAATCTATCATAAAAATAGAAAACATTATGGCCTTGCCTTGAGGCAGAAACCAATATCAATGCTTCTGTACTAAATAAAAGAGCTCTAGTGACCCTTAAGTTCTCATTGAGAACCCTGCAGTTTCTAACAATGTTTTCAATACACAAATATACTCCTCCATTTTCATGTTATGATTTCCCATTACCCTGATGCTACAAGGAAATTAAAATTACTTTGAACTTTAAAAGACTTACAAAAATGACCTAGGTCTGTTCCTGTCATGAATCCTCAGCATCCAGAGACACTCAATTTCCTTGGATACTTTAACATTAAATTAGAGTATTCCCTTCTTCTAGTCCCTTTGTGGTCGCCATCTGTTGGCCACTGCTATGACCCTAAGGAGTGTTAAGTAAAAATGAGAGAGGAAAGGGATCAGGGGTTCTGAAACTTAGCCATAAAGACAACAGACAACTTTATTCTTAACTAGTTCCTGCTTATATACTGCAGAGTTTACATGACTAAAAGCATGCATACATTTCGTGATAAAACAGAGTGCCTACTTTTCACTATATTACTTCCTACATACAAGAGATAGCTAACAAGACCTTGGGGTTTAAGAAAAAGCAAGCATCCTCTCCCTCTCAGACTGTCTTCCAAGTAAGCAGATAACAGTCTCCACAGTTTACTGCCAACATCACTTTGAAACCAGTCACTCCCAATAAATTTCACAGGTTTTCTATTAACCCTTGGCTCCTACAATCATGTGATTTTTCCCTTTCGATTTGCTAATGTATTGTATAACATTAACTGATTTTCTTTGTTGAACCATCCTTGCATTCCTGTTATAAACCCCACTTAGTCATGACATATAATTCTTTTAATGAGGTGTCAGATTCAATTTGCTAACATTTTATTAGAAATTTTGGCATCTATGTTCATTTGGAACATTGGCTTGCAGTTTTCTTTTCTAATAGCATCTTTACCTGGTTTGGGTATTAAAATGATATTATATTCATAAAATGGGTTAGTTAGAGCTCCTTTTTCCTCAATTTTTTGGAAAAGTTTGACCAGCAATGGTGTTATTTTTTTGGAATGTTTGATAAAATTACCTTGTGATGTATCTGGCTCTGGGCTATTTTTTTTGTAGGAAGATATTTTATGATTGATTGAATCTCTTTATTTGTGATTTATTTGTTGAGATCTTCTATTAATTCCTCAGTCAGTGTGGCTTATTTCTGTGTTTTTGGGAATTTTTCCATTACATGTAAGTTGTCTCATTGGTTAGTGTATAGTTGTTTGTAGTATCCTCTTATGCTTTCTTTTATTTATTTGATGTCTCTGGTAATGCACACCATCTCATTTCTGATTTGGTTTATTTCCATCCTCTCTTCTTGCATTTTTGTCAGTCTCGGTAGTTGCCCATTAATTTTATTGACTTTCTCAAAAAACTTCCTTTTGATTTTATTGATTCTATTTTTCTTTTTTTCTCCCATTCTTTTAACTCTGGTTTAATGTTTGTCATTCTGCTTCTTCTATTTGCTTTGGGGCTAGTTTGCTATTCTTTCTCAATTTCCTCCAGGTGAACAGTTAGGTCCTTGATTTTTGTTCTGTCTTGTTTTTTAATATAATAAGTTAAGGCAATAAATTTCCCTTTCAGCACAGCATGGCTTCATCCAAAAAGTTCTGATATGTTTGTTTGCATTTTCATTCATCTACAGATAGCTACTGAATTCTCTAGCAATTTCTTCTTTCACCCACTGGTTGTTTAACATCGTGTTATATAATCTCCATATATTTGTGAATGTTCTAGTTATTTGCTGGTTATTAAGATCCCTCTTCATTCCATTGTGATCATAGAAAGTGCTTTGAATAATTTCAATGTTTTAAAATTTATAAAGACTTGTTTTGTTCCCCAGAATATGATCTATCCTGGAGAATGATCCATGAGCAGTAGAGAAATATGTATATCCAGGTGTTTTGTGGTGCAATGACCTATATATGTTTGTTAGGTCTAACTCAGTTTTCAAGTTGTTTAACATCTTCTTTTCCTTGTTGATCTTCTGTCTGGTTCTTCTATTTATAGAGGAGAGTGGTGTACTGAAGTCTCCTACTATTATTGTTGAAACACCTATCACTCCCTTCTGTTTTGCCAGTGTCTGTCTCATGCACTTTGGAGCTTCTTTATTGGGATCATATACATTTATGATTGTTATTTCTTCTTGCTGAATTGTCTCTTTTATTAACATATAGTGTCCTTATTTGTCTCTTATGATGTCTTTACATTTAAAGTGTATTTTGTTTGGTATTAGTATAGATACTCCTGCTTTCTTTTAGTTACAACTTGCATGAATATCTTTTTCCATCCTTTCACTTTCAATCTATTTGCATCCTCGTGTCTAAGATGAGTTTTCTTGTAACCAGCATAGAACTGGATTATATTTCTTAATGCATTCTGCCAATCTGTATCTTTTAATAGGTGTGTTTAATTTGTTAACATTCAAAGTTACTACTGAAAAAGTGTTCTTGAATAACCCATCTTATCTTTTTGATCTATACATTCTTTTCCTTCTTTCTAATTTTATCCTTTAGGTTACCCTTACTGGTACTCTTTAATTCTGTGCCCTCCTCCAGACCTCCATCTCCTGTCTGTTTTCTTCCCACCTGGCAGAACTCCCTTTAGTATTTCTTGAAGAGTCTGTCTCTTGTTGACAAATTCTTTCAGCTCTTATTTTTATGTAAAAATTTTAATCTCTCCCTCAGTTTTAGGGATAATTTCTCTAGTTACAGAATTCTTGGCTGGAAGTTTTTCTCTTTCAGGATCCCAAATATATCATATCACTGCCTTCTTGCATCCATGATCCCAGTTGAGTCATCTGAACTCAGTGTTACATGGTTGTCTTTGTATGTAATAGATTGTTCTTCTCTTGCCACTTTCAGAATTTTCAGCTTCTCTTCAACATTTGACAAACTGATTAATATGGGTCTTGGGTGAGCCCAATTTGGATTTGTTCCATTTGGAGTTCTTTGAGTTTCTTTGACTTGTATAATTATGTCCTTTATAATGGTTGGGAAGTTTTCACCTATTAAATCCTCAGCTACTGTTCCCAGCCATTTACTCCTCTCTTCTCCTTCTGGAACACCAATGATTCTTATATTTGTGCACTACATTTGGTCTACCATTTCCCTGAGATCCAATTCAAAATTTTCCATCTTTTTTACCATTTGCTGCTTTGAGTGTTTGAAATCAATTATCCTGTCCTCTATATCACTTATTCTTTCTTCTGTCTCTTTAAATCTGACGCTGTGTGACTCTAGTATGATTTTTCTTTGGTCAACAGCATCTTTAATCTGTGATATCTGCTATTTTTCTATTTCTTCTTTCAAATTCCTCTTTATGCACTTCCATTTTCTTTTTGATCTCCTGTATGTCATTAGTCATCCTACTTTTTATATTAAGTACAGTTATATGAACATCTTTGATTAGTTTTGCCGGTGTCTATGTCTCCTCTGGTGTTTATTTGGGTCATTAGGCTGGGTTATACCTGTCTGCATTGTGATATGCTTAATGATCTTCTGTTGCCATCATCACATGTAAATATCATGATTGATTTACTTTGAAGTTGATTTTCTTTTGGTGTCCAAAGCCTTGTGTTGGCAGGGTGGCTCTTTAGCTGGATGCAGAGTTTGGGGCAGAACACAACAGTGCAGTGAGGCATTGCAGAATAGGTATAAGCTCAAGTTGGGGATGTTACACCAGTGAGTGTGAATTTGGGTGTCCAGCAAGCAGGGAGGATATACTGTTCAGGTGCACAGATATAGGGGGCATAATCTGGTATGCACTGGTCTTGGACACAGGGCTCTTTGTGTGTACATGCAGAGCTATGGAAGCAGATTGGTGTTATGCCTTTCTTGGCTGGGGCTGAATGTGACCAGGCTGCACAGGTCAGCACTTTCTTAGAGTTAGGAAGTGTGACTGAGAGCTTTGCACATGTGGGGGTCTAGGAGTCCTGTAAACTGTTGTTTCCAGAGCTGAAGGATGTGATTGGGGGCCAAGCACATGCACGGGTGAAGGAGTGCCATAGACTGAAGCACATAACTCAGGGGGGGGTGGAGTGTAACTACTGTGCAACGCTATGGATGGAGACAGGTATAACGTGCATATGGAGGTTAGCTTCCACAGTCTTTACGCTCTGGGAACAGCCTGCAAGGAGCAGGGTGTGGAAGGTGGCACTGCACTTGGGGTTTGGATGTGGGGCAGGTGTGCATGATGGGGATCAGTGAGGCAGTGTTGCTTAGAGTGCAGGGTCTCCTGGCAGGTAACAGGGTTCAGGTGTGTGGGGTGTAGGGTGTGGCACTGGTGAGGGTAGTGCACCCAAGGAACATGGTTTAGCTTACTTCCTAATCCACATCTTCCATCTATACACTGCTCTGGACTCCACACATCCATGTCAAGCTCCAGTTTTCTGCTTCTCAGTTCCTCAGCCTCTACAACCAGGGCCACCCAATGTGGCGTAGAAGACTCTCCCAGGTCAGTTGCACTCTTGAATCAACATCTCAGTCACCCTTTTATCCCTTTGTTGCTTCCTATGAAATGGAGCTCGAAGGATATTAAGGAATGATGAGAAAGAAAGAGAGAGAGAGAGAGAGAGAAGGAAAGAAAGAAAGAAAAGAAGAAAGAAAGAAAGAAAGAAAAGAAGAAAGAAAGTAAGAAAGAAAGAAAGAAAGAAAGAAAGAAAGAAAGAAAGAAAGAAAGAAAGAAAGAAAGAAAGAAAGAAAGAAAGAAAGAAAGAAAGAAAGATTTTTCAGGGGCTGTGAAGCTCAAATTTAATAAACAGACAACTTTTTTCTTAACCAGATCCTGCTTATATACTGCAGGATGACAGAAGGCATGCATGCATTTCCTGGGGGAACAGAGTGCTTATTTTTCAGTGCTCTTTTCTTTCATACTTAACATAACCATTTGGGGTAAACATTCTCTTTCTCCCAGACTGTTCTACACAAAGCAGATAGCAATTTCCACAGTTTACTTCCACCACCCTGAAGGCAGCTGCTCCCAACAAATTCTGCAGGTCTTGTTTTAACCCTTGGCTCCTACATCCATTCTCTAACTTTTCCTTGGAGGAAGGCTGAACTCAAACTACCCTATTTGGCTATCTTCCTGGAACCACATCCTGTTACTTAAAAAGGTAAGATGCGATCTAGCATTCTGGAGGAACGAGTCTCTCCTAATCACTGTTCTCTTTAAGAACTTTCTGAGTGACTATGACCCATTTATATAATTACTTTAAAACTTACATTTTCTTAATCCTCAACTAGATTGAGCTCATGGAGCATCCAGGTAAAGTCCTTCCTCTCTGGTATCACAGGACAAGATCTCCGACATTGAAATGAATACTTGGTGTTAAAGCCTTCCTTTGTGGACTGCCCACAAAATGAAAATCATCAATTATTGCAATTTTCATCTGTGATAACTGATAAGCTCAGTGAGCCATAAGCTATTTATTTGCTTAGCATATTTGCAGAGATAAAACTCTCTAACATAAAATACACCTTTAATGTTTACAATTCAGTTTTTTTTAGCATATTTGAGCATACTTCAGCAGTCCAAACAGAACTCATCTTCCCTTCTATTCCATCTTTACACTAACACTAATCTACTTTGTCTCTCTCTATTTTCCTATGGTGGATTTCCTATGTTAATGGAATAATTTAATTTAATTTTAGCATTAGCCCTCTCGTGAGGAATTTTGGATGGTATTGTCATAATCTTCCTTCTTGGAGGCTTAAGTTGAGTCTGGGCAATCACAAATCCATTCTATTTTACCTCATTTAATGCTTCTCCATTCCAGAAGAAAAACAAGTACAGAAACTTAAGGAGAATGCCACCACTTTGTAAAGTATACACCGATAGCTAATGACTTTAGTTCATCAGGATGGGTATAGGACCTAAGAAGTAAAGCTGAGGTCAACTTTACCTTTTGGCCTCATTCTGTTTCTTGGAACCTGGGGGAACACAGTCTTCATCAAATGGTGCATAAGTTAAATATTAGATTTCTCCCAGCGACCACATGACGTTAATCAACCAGGTATACATGGGGAAATTTTTCAGAAATCAAGGCAGTATAGAACTCAGTGGTGGGGATCATTGAGAGATAATCATTCATGGGCTTCTTTCATGTGTACATTTCTTCCTAGAAGAGACATGGACATATTTTGTTCTAGACTTGTTTTACAAGGATGTTCACATAGAAAATAATATTAGAGGATAGAGATATTGGCTTTCTCTGGAGTAGAGCACAAGTTTGTTTGTTTTCCTATCAATAAAAATACTGTGTCCAGTCAGGTTCAGTTGTGAAGCATGTGTGTTAACAGTGCCCTTGAAATACAGGAATTTCTTAAGTGCAAAGTTACTCAACAATTACACTTGTTGAATAATTTATTTTAAGACATAAATCAATGCTTGCTGTATCTGCATGAAATTCTCTGCCTCCTTCTCTTGGGTCTTGAAGGGAAAGAACGATGATGCCATTGTCAAGCTCACACTGCCTCTGTGCCATGATTAAAAATATCCTTTGTCTCTGACCCAAGAGTCCTTTGTCAAAGCAAACTTGCACTTTTTAGTTTACAAGTGTTTAAATCCCTATACTATTTATAATTCCTGGAGAAAATCTTAGGCATAATTATGATTCTAAATAAAATAAGAGTAGTATGTGATATAGTCCAGATATAAATTAACTGTTCTCTTATATCTATTTTCTTAAAAACTTGAATATGTTAAAGATAAGAAATGTCTCATGCTACAAATTGGGACAGATTTACTGGTTAATTTGGAAAAGGGACCTAAAGAGAATTTCTTTACAGCAATGAAATAAAAAATGTAAGATATTGGGGGTAGGGAGGCCTAATATGGAGGGAAGTAGGACCAACAGAACTGGGCACAGAACAGAAGGAGGGAGAAGAGCCAACAACCCTCCCTTATGACCAGTGCAGCTCCAAAATAACTTGGAAGGAAATCAATTACTATGAAAAAATGTGAAATTATTATATAATTTGCATAAGGGCAGTTGAAACCTCTCTCTCTCTCTCTCTATCTCTCTCTTTCTCATTTTCTTGAACACACACATATGGACACATACACACTCAAACTTATGATGTTTTAATATTAGCCACATGGCTCATGAAGCTTTTCTGTGAAAGAAAATTCTTTTGGGGATATGTGAGTGAGGGAAATTCTATGTTTGTTGATGTGCAGGCCAGAACAGATTAGAGTGGGAAGACTTAAATGGGAACTGAGGAAATCCAAGTCTGTCAGTTTGGTTAAAGAAGCAAATACTACTGGGAAAACATCATTTGTATTTTTGTTTTGGTGTAATTTCCATAATATACATACTGGCACTATTCATAATAGCCCAAACTGAAATCCCATCACTTGCAGAATGTTTAAATAAATTGTTAGGAGACACTCAATGCAATCCTACCCACCAATGCTGAAGGATGCTATATTATACCATGCAACCATAAATATAACCTCACGAGCAATATATGGAATAAAAAAAGCCAAATACAGATGGTTCATTCTGTTTGATTCTATTTATATAACATACAAAATGAGTAATAGTGACCTGGGGTAATCGAGTGATGTCCTTATAGTGGTTTCCTCTTGGAAGATGGGAGGGGTATTAGGCAGAGCCTTTGGATATGACAATATTCATTTTCTGATCCAGGTTGAGTTCAGTTTGGAAAATCGCATTGTACTGTGCACTCAAGATCTGTGCATGTGACTTGGCAAATTGTTTTTAAATACATATCTCCAAATTTTAAAACTTGGGAGAATTAAGAATGTTAGTATTGAAACATTCTTCTATTATCAAAATGAAAACAAAATGTACTAAATAACCCTATACCTACTTTCTCTGCCTTTCTTTTTTAGTGATTTATTTTTTTTTATTGTTTGAGAACATGTATATTCCTATTTAAAATTTTCAGGACATGTTTCTTGTAAAAATTAATTTCTCTTCCCCATAACTTTAGCAGCAACAATGACACATTTCTGAACTATAACTTTCTCAAAAAAATCTGATCTGATCAAGTGTCATATTGACAATTTTAGCAAGATGCTGAATAACCTTATTACGTGGAATAAGGAAATATATATAAGCATAATTATTTTTCTATTCTCCTTTCTTTTATTATAGTTGGTACTTGGAAAAATTATTTGAAGTAAAACTAAATGTAAGTGATTACCTCAAAGTTTTGTGAAACTTACCTTAAATCTCTTTCAAAAAATGAATCACAAAAGATTGTGTTATTTGATATTTGTTGCCCTGGAAACTATTTTTATGCTACTTCCATTGCTTAAAATGAATGAATATTTGGAAGGTTTTTCTAACAAGTTATTTTACTTTCTTCTTATTCTCATGTACAGATCTATAATGAAACTTTGCAAATACAAAGTCAATTCTTTATTGTCTGAGTTTTACATTCAATTACTGTAATTCTACTGAAGGATCCCATGAGAATCACTAGACTCTGTTAATTTTTAAAATTATGCTGTAATTTCTAGATAATAAAAAACTACCAGTGATGAAGACCTGGGTGCAATTCCCAGTGTCTGCCCATGCAAAAACAAAGAAAAAAAAAACACTAACAGATTTTCAGGATAAAACTCCAAAACTCAAAGTGTAAAAAGCAGAATTCTTTTTAAAATTTTGAAGTCACAGAAATTAAGAGAGAAAGAATAAGAAAATAATCAAGTGTGTAATGAAAAATAAAAAATATGATGGTAAATCAGACATCAGATCTATTGATTAACATGTTAACTATATGGAGAATAGTTGTCCCTGTTTTGATTTCATCAGTGTTTCTCTATATTTAACTGGATATTTTTTCAAGTGAAATAGAAAAGCATTAGTATTGAAGTAGGATCATGAACATTCATTATACAAAATTTTAACCAATTATCGTGACTGTCTAAATGTCAAATAAAAATAAACATTAAAGTAACTTGTCATTATTGCAATTACTATCATTCCATTACTTAATGTAAAATTTCCAGTAGAATTGCTCAATGTATAACAAATATTATCTCACTGAACATAAACACACATATACAAATATATAGTGAAATACACATGCCCAAATATCAACCCACATATACACACACATAAACATTGAGAAATGTATGCATATGTGTATATGTGTATGCACTCTTGTGTGCCTTGCTTTGTGGTCTCATAGTTGGCCGATATTGCTTTGTGTCTGATGTTTAATAATATGTTTCTCTGCTTATCTATCACAATAGTCAATATAGATGCACTTGAGAAACACCTATCTTGCTCCTTTTGAAAACCACAAACCATAAACTTGATGTAAATGGGACCTAATTCTCCTTCCACTCCTTCTACTCCAATTGTTACTCCTGCATTGCTTCCAGTTCCACAAAAGTCTCCACTTAATTCCTCACCTCAGAGACATGGGAGTGTGTTTTTTCTAAAGTGTCCAATTGGCACCATTGTAGAACATAAAATATAAATATATGCCTTCTACAACTCCCCCAAATCCATGAAATTTTATCCCAAGCATCATTTGTTTGTTAATTATCAACATTTAGTTGATTTTGTTTTTAATCAGTGAACACATATTTTGTATTTTTGCATCCTTTATTCCACTGCAATTGAATATGACCATTTCCACATTAGAATATTTTAAATATGTGAATATCATTCCATAGAATTATCTCTTAAATGCCTTCCATCTTCATAAGAATTTAATGTACATATTTCATTCCTTGGTCCCAATATTTGTACTGAAACTGAAGTTGTCCGGTTTCATCCCATGTTACCTAATTATTGCCCCAGAAAAGGTTTTCTGCAGATATCTAAATAATTCTGTCACATATTCATTTCTCAAGAGACTTTGTCAACTATTCTGTGGTTAGAAAAATTTAGAAGTTTAACAACACCTTGAAAGTAGCACATCCAAAGACTTCCACCATAATCTCGAGAATGTTTCAATACCTGTCAGTTTTTTATGCCGTAGAATCTGAAGGACTCCACTGCAAGCAATACTGAAGTTTCATTTCTATAATAATTATATGATTGTATTTACATTTATTATTTCTATTTATATATTTTGTGGGGAGAAACTCCTGCTGTCTTGTTCACCACTCAACCGTGCTCTGATAGATTCATAACTGTGCTTCTGAGTCTATGAGAGTGCTAAGAAATCAGTTGATGACAGCTCAATAATATAAATGTTACACATTTGTAATAAGATTAGGGAAAGGTGAGTCTGGATACCATAAAGTGTCAGATTATGAGAACAAAGGGGCTGACAGTCAGAAAACTCACAGAAAATAGTGCACTCATGTTCAGCACAACTGAGATAATAAAAAAACACAAGACAAAACTGAAGGATTGTGGAGAGGGTATAAACAGTTACAAAGGTGCTCGGTAGTATGAGGTTGTTTTTTTTTTAGCTCTGCACCCAAGGGAAGACCTGGGGAAGAAGTTGGTCCTGCGAATGTGTTGGATGGAAACCTGGATCTGCTCACCCAGAGTATAAGTTCCAAACATAAAGCATCAGGACATGATTCTTTATGCCATTTTCATGTCATTTTTTCTCTATATATGGAAGGGCAAATAGAATAGCAAAAATGTCACTCAGAAAAGTTATTTGGGATACTGTCCATCTCAAACTGTTGATGAACTTGCCAAGTCACTGTTGACAGCACTATCTTTCCACGATGGTTTGCATGTGGAACTTGTGATCTTCGTCAGTGATTCCACAGCTTTCATCCTGTATAGGCACAGGCAACCAGTCCACATTCATAGAAACAATCTCTCCTCAAGATCTTCCCTTGGGAACAGAACTTCCTAAAAAATCTTTGCCCTGGTAAGCAGCTCTATCATTTTATGTCCCTTTCCCTACCATCTATATCTAAGTGGCTGTTTTTGGTAATTCCAGGTTGTGGATGGTGAATAACTCTGCACAAACTGATGCCTGTTTCCCAACATTAGCACTTTTATTCTCAAGAGCTATGACTTCATTGCATCCAGGCACTGCAGTATGTGCTGTGGAAGGATTGCACAATGTCCTTACATCATCAGGAAAAAAATATCTCTTTTACACTGTGTACATTGATGATTAATGTCTCAGTGAGTCACAAGCACAATTATGAGCAAGTGTCACTTCAGAAACACAGGTGAACAAGACTAACTGAGATTTTGCCCAAATGATATATATTATGTAATAAATGCAATAATAAATGCAATGTTATATAATTATGATGTAACTATTTATTATAATTATACTTGCTTAATGGTTATAATAGAGAAGTTCAGGCTCCATGCAATAATAAAACAGCTAGTACTGAAATAATGCAGAAACACTAGCATTGTCTTTGAATATGTAACTGTTAATCTGAGTTGTTAAATTTTCCACAGATTTAATTGAGCATGAAATTGTAAGGGCCTTTCTATAGAGATGGGAATAGACTCTGCCATGGTCCTTTCAGAAATAGAGAAATAGGAAAGCGGCCTTGTAACCTAATATAAGTTACCTGAAGTAAAGCTGGAGGAAATATTAGGTTAATTTTATTGAAGGAATTGGAGATAAGGTTAGCAATTTTTTTTACTTTACATACTAAGAAAACTGATGATCATTTGAAATATGATAATTTATGAAATAGGTTGAATAGTTTCCCCCCCTCACATTCATTTCCACTAGTAATCTGTGACTATGACCCATTTTAGAAATAGGTTCTTGGCAGACATAATCAAGTAAAGATTCATCACGTTGACTTATGGTAAGCTTAACCTAATGTGACTGGTGTCCTTGTAGAACAGGGAAATCTGCCTACAGACTTACTGGGAGAATGTCATGTGACAGCAAAGGCAGTGGTTGGAGTGATGCAACAAGGAAGACTAAGTTACTGACAGCTACCTATTGCCAGGAAGAGGCAAGGCAACATACTTCCCTAGAACTTTCCAAGGAAGTATGGTCTTTCCCATACTGGAGGTCAGAATTTGCACCTCTAGAACTGAGGTGGAATATATTTCTGTTGTTTTAATGCACCCAGTTTATCATACTTTGTTATAGTAGCCCTAGGGAGCTGATACAATGCTTATGTAGAAAGATTAGCATATTAAAATATTTTCACATAAACAATGGAAAAATGTACTGCAGGGGGACAAAGGATATAAGATGTGAAGCAACATGTAAGTAGAGATTTGTTGTTCTGGAAAAAATTGAATGGGATTTGGGATTTTAGAAGGTTGCTTCCTTTGTTTTAAGTCTTGATGACAGATATATATAAGACAAACATTTAAAATACTTTCAGTAAAACTCTATGAATTCCTTAAATTATGAACCATTATCATTTTAAGGCAAACAAAATTTATTTTTCTGTTATTCTAGATTTGCAGATAATATGCAAAGAAAATTCATTTACACCTCATCCAGTTGAGTTTGATATCTACATCTTATATTACCATGCTATTTGTGAAAACTAGAGAGCCAATATTTGTACATTACTATTAAATAAACTTTAGGCTTCATTTAGATTTCACCAGTTTTAACACTAATGCTTTTTCTTGTCATTACTGGATCTAATTCAGGATACCATGTTACATTTCAGTGTCATGTCTCCCTAGTGTTCTTTGTTCTGACAGTTTCTCAGTCTTTCTCAGTCTTTCCCTGTTTTTTCTTGTCTTTCAGAGGTTGATAAAATACTGGCAGTACTTTGTAGAAATTCATTAAATTTTGGCTTGAGTCATGTTTTTCTCATTATTAGATTGGATTATTAGTTTTATTTTTAGGGAGAATATTACATCTCATTGCATCGTATCTGTTTTACTTTTCTAGCTGATAAAACAAATAAATATCACAGAACTGACTGGCTTAACTACAAGAAATTTAGAAATTTTTGACTCCCAGTTTCAGAGAAGGGATGGCTTGCTTCTTCCTATAGATGGGGTCTTTATGCTGTCTCTTAAGCTTTGGGGTGCCCTGACTTTTCCATCACATGGCAATATCTTCTTGTACTTCCAGGTTCCATTTGGGACTCCCTCTGGCCTCTCTTTTTGTGTCCAATTTCCTGCCATATTGACTTCAGGCTCACCCTCATTTAGTTGGGGCACAACTTAAAACATACTCTCTTCTTGGATCCTATTTACAAGCCAGTTTAAACCCAGTGACATGGGTTGTGAAGAGAACATGACTTTTGTGAGGATGAAATTCATTTCCCAACTTGTCATACCTGGGTTTTCATGCAACTGCCCTAATTTATAACTAGTGATGATAACCTAGATCAATTAGTTAAGGTAAGATTTGCCAGATTTCTGCACTGGAAATTTACTATGATTCCATGCCCTATATTTTAGAAGGAAGTTACTCTGATAAGGCCAAATTCAAGCAGGGAAAATAATGACAGGTGAATTGAGATAGGTAGGCGTTGACTTAAGTCTACTTCCTATTATAAATATATAAAATATATATATATATATATAATATATATATATATATATATATATATATATATATATTTCTTGATCTCTTATGAGGAAGAGATCTCCATTATTCATTTATTAAATTATTTCTTCACCTTGTCTACATTTATTTTAGATTTTATGTTATCATCCAATATGATACTATTTATTTTGCTGTGCAAATTTTTTCTGCTTTGTTTATTTGAAATTTTTTCATTGGATTCATTTTATGTATTCCAGTCTTTCAAGTTTTTGAGCATTTCCTTAATTTCTGACACTGTAAGCTGCTCCAAACTCATCTTGTATATTTCCTGCTCCTGAAATGGAATCAACCATTTCTATAAGAATGGTTAATTAGATAAGAATATAAGAAATAAAGTTCTGGGTTATGAACGTACCATTGCTAGTAGATGAAACAATGATTTGAGGCCTGCTAAACAGATAAGGCCAGGAAATATACACCTACAAATATTTGTGTAATTATTTGTGGATCTTACATGCATCTGTTTGGGTATATGCATTGATCTTGATGTTTGTGATTCTAACCCAGAACCACAAGTTTCATTCTATCTTTGTCTCCATTTGTTATTTGCACTATTTCTATTAATCAAATATTGTGATTTTTTTTATGCTTTCGAGGATATCCCTATGTTGCTGCATAGAGAAAATATTGTTATGCCTTTGCCATTTAAATTCCAGTTTTATTTAAAGTGGGATAAAAATATCCAGTGGGTATCATTATTTTCCTCATCTAGCAAGCAATACAGATAGTAATTTATGTACCCCTGTCGTTTGCATTACCCCTCACCCCAAACTGAGTTCTCCTGCATGAGAGGGAAAAAAGACCATTCCATTGTTTCTCTTCTACTGTTTAATTCAAGCTGTCTGTCTCTGCAAAGTCATTGAGTAATAAACAGTTAAGAGTGGATCCAGAATGTTCATATGGGACAATAAGTACAATAGCGCCACCATCATCTGATTTTGGCAGGTATTTAAAGTTATAATTTTTTCCTATGTCCTAATTTTGGGATTTTGTGATATATCTGCGTTCTTCACATGCTTTGTTTTTGTTATCTAAAGAGTTTTGTAAAGCTCTGTGATATGATTTCGATGAAATCTAAAATTCTAATACATAGAGTAAATGATTGCAAAAGGTACAATTTTTAGAATATCTTAACTGTTTATTCCTAATAATAATAAAAAGGAATTTACCCCACCCAGAAATGGCCTTACAGAATGCTTATAACTTATAGGATTTTGTAAGCATTATAGCATAGTTTACAAAGGAGGAAACAACTCAAATGTCCAACAGACTGATGATGAATTATTCAGCACAGGTAGGATTCTACTGTGTATCAAATATGGAGGTATTTGTGGATGTAAATACTAAAAGATGTATTATATACATCAGCTCACAGCACATTAAAGTTCATATAAGGTAGATCCTGATGAATGATGACATTACTTCATCGATTAGGTCCCAAACTCTAAGGGACAATGCAGAGGTCTATGTTACCTGTTGGCTTCATCATGTTGCTTGGAACCCTGGTGACAACAGTCTTCATGAAATAATGCATGAGGTAAACATTCTGCATTTGTTCCCAGCACTTAACCAGTTTAACAAATTATGCAGTTGTGGGGAATTCTCCAGAAGGTAGGCAGTAGAGAAGTGAGTAGATGTCATTGGGAGGCACATGAGATTCTCTCTGGAGAATATTTCTTCTGCATAGAAGCAATGGCATATTTCATTCTAGAATCTATTTTCAAAGGTATTTTGAAAGAACATAGAGTTGGATGAAAGACATTCTGGCTCATTCTGAGACAATGTACAGACTTGTTTCTTTTCTTAAAATTGAAATGTTGTGCCCTGCCAGGGCAAAGGGTGTGGCCTTGACTGGAGTTTTCTAAGTTCAGAGTTAGTCAACAGTGACTTAATGCTATTGCAAGATCTGTATCCACATGCAATTCTCTGCATCTTTCTCACTGGACTCAGAGGGACAAGGAAATGATGCTTGTGTTAATCTCATGCTGTCTGCTGTGGCATGTCTATTAAAGAGCTTTGTCTCTACCCAGGAGTCTTCTGTCTTCTGCAACATTAATAAATTATTGTAGGTTAACATATTTGCTCTCAAATTATGTGAAATTCTACATTCTTTACAGTTACTGGGTGTACCCATAGACGTGATCTGAAATAATATAATAACAATAAGATGTTATATGTTAGATATATCAAACCAACTAGTCTCTTAAAACTTTGATTAGGTTAAAATAGAAAATGTTCATCCACTCTCCAAATCTAGATGAATTAACATGTAGGTTTGAGTAGGGACATGGCAGAGACAGTTGCTGTATTAAAATGGAAAAACAATGAAAAATTTTGGGAAAGACATGGCTGGCATGGAGAGTAGGACCAGCAGATCTGGCTATGAATGGATGGAGGGAGACGAAGCAACAACTCTCATGATGAGATTATCTCAGAAGGAACATGGAAGAAAATCACTTCCTATAAGATTATTATATCTTTTGCTAAAGGAGCTAAGTTAATTTTGAGAATAGAGGGAGTTTCAATACCAACCTACTTATCTTCCCCCCCTCCAATTTTTGAATTTGAGGATATGTATTTTAAAAGGAGTTTTTCACCTTAAAATACTGTTTTATGATCTAGGGACTCTATGCAGGATTGAGTTCAATTTTTAAAATTGTATTGGGATATGCATGAAGTTTGTATTGGGCTATGCATGAAGTTTAAAATTGTATTGGGCTATGCATGAATTGTATTGGGCTATGCATGAAGTTCTCCTCTCTCCTTTATCTCTCCTCTCTGTTTTTTCTCTCTCTCTCTCTCTCTACACACACACACATACACACACACACACGTGCACACACACACCCAATATTATAATGCCTTTTAAAATGGCCAAATGTCTCAGTGAGGCTTTTCTGTGAAAGGTTGCTCTTATGGAGATGCATGAGTGAGCTACGCCTACATGTTTGTTGATGTGCAGTCAGGACAGATTAGACTAGGAAGACTGATGTGAGGGACAAGTAAGGTCTAAGACTGTCAGTTCCTATAATTGAGCAAACATCCTTGGAAGAAGTCATTTGTATTTTTCTTTTGGTGAATGTGCTTGAATTTATAAACCAGCATTATTCATAATCACTCCAAATTGAAGACCATTCACATGTTCATTGAGTGTAATGATTAAATAAATCGTTAGAGACACACCATGGAATCCTATCTGCCAATGCCAATGAATGATCCATTACAGCATGCAAACATAAAATTCATCAACAACAAATAAAATGAAAAAAGCCAGATTAAGAACAGTCATTTTCTATGTTTCTATTTACATAAGGTATAAATGGTGGAAGTGATCTGTGCTATTATAGGTCTTCATAGCATTTTCCATTTGGAGGAAAAAGGGCCCCATGAGGAGTCTTTCACCTGAGAATATTGTGTTTTATGATCTAGGAACTATATGCAGGGTTAAGTTCAGTTTGTTAATTTGTGTTGGGCTATGCACGAAGTTCTGTGCATGTGACTTCAGAAATATTTCAAAATACATATCTCCAAATTCAAAAATATGGGGGAAGATAAGTAGGTTAGTATTGAAACTTCCTTCTGTTCTCAAAATTAAACTTAGTTATTAAATATCTTATGTCAAAATTAATCAATTAAATTTGGTTTGAGAATGCATTTATTCTTAATAAAAACCATCAGGAAGTTTCTAGACAAGATGCATTTCTGCTCCCATAACTGCAGCAGCTACAGTCACGTTCTGATTCATAACCTGCACAAAGCCAGTGTCATATTAACAAATTTAATAAGATAAATGAACAATGTATCTGTGAAATAAGAAAATGTGTATAAATATACTTATTATTTTCTGTTCTCCTTTCTTTGTACTGTACTTGGAAATGTTCTATGGAAGACAACTAAATATGTGTTAATATCAAAGTTTTTAACCCTTTAAATATCTTACATAATTAAAAAAATCTAATTGCAAAATATAGTGTTATTTGCTGCTAGGTGTACTCACAGCTAATTTATCTAACATTAAAATCTGTATATATTTGTAAGGTTTCAACCAAGTTATTTTCACTTCCCTCTTGTGCTCACAACCATAATGAAACTCAATTTCTTTTTGCAAAGTTTACGTTGATTCTTATTTCTATTATTCTGATGATTTCAAGTAACCCATGAGAACAATTATACTGTATTTTTAAGGTGTTGTAACTTCTATATTAAAAAACCCTGAATTACTATGTATAAAAGTTCCAAAATCAAAGGATGACAACCAGAATCTTTTAAAATTAATTTATAAAGCACAGAAGAAGTTCAAAGAAAAACCTAGAAAACAGATGAACACTAATGAAGAACATACCATAAATTGGCATATTCTATCCCAAACCTATCTATTACCACAGAAAATATACATAGAATGTTTTATGCTTTTTGGGTAGTGCCTTTGGCTAACTCCATTTAATTGTTTTCTTTTCCATAGAAATAGCAAACCTTTGAGGTAAAGTAGAATAGTGAATGATTCGTTATACAGATGTTTAAATAATTAAACTGTCACAGAAATCTAAATATCAGATAAAATAGACATTAAGTTCAAAGTAACTTGTCATTACAATAATTAGTATCATTACACTTCCTAATGTAAACTTTCCAATATAATTACTTGATGTTTTTCTCAGATGATGCACAAATATATACATATGTAAAATAAATAGATGCATGCACATATCTATAGAAACCCTCTTACATGCAGATACATACATTGACAAATGTATGTACCTGTGTGGATATATATGTGCATCCATGAGTGGGTGTTTCTGTGTGTGTGTACATATACATATATATATATATATATCTTTACATATGTATGTATGTTAACTTTTTTTGTGCCTTGCTGTGTGGTCTAATAGATGAGAAATAATTCTATGTGTCTCATGTGAAATAAATAAAAATATGTTTCTCTTAGTTTGATACCACAAGATACAGTACAAATAATTAGGTCAAACCAACCATTGTCATTCAATATTGAATCATCAATTTTTCATTTAATCTTTGCAATGTAAATACAGGAATAGTGCTACTAAAATCCTTTCTGCACATAACAAACATGTATTTGTCTCTTTGGAATCCACACATCACGAATTCAACATAAATATGATTCATGGCAAAATCCCCTCCAAATGGCTAATCCCTCACTGTTTACTGTTTCATTAAGTTCTCCACTTCTTTCCTCACCTTAGAGAAGTGAGAGTAAATACGCTAAACTCTTTCTCTCTAATGTTTCCAGTTGGCATCTGCACATTTTACAGAAATATCTGCCTTCTACAACTCTACAAAATCCATGCAATTTTATCCCAGACATCATTTGTTTTTTTAACAGTCAACACTTATTACTTCTTTTTAAAAGTGAAAATATACTTTTTGATTTGTCCTTTATCCCGCTGTAATTGAATTTGGCTATTTCTTATGTGGTGCTTTAAATATGCTACTGTTACCCCATATAATTATATTTCAAATGACTGTCATTTTCATAAGGATACAAGTGTGATTTTATAATTTGGTCTTCAATGATTGTATAGAAACAGAAGATGTACTCTAGTTTCACCCCCTTCTTAACTCATAATAGCCTAAAAACACATTTTCTTCAGTTTTATGAATAAATCTAATACATGATCTTCTCTTGAGGAGCTCTGCCAACATTTCTGCTGAGTTAATTTTAAGAGAAGCTTAATATCACACTGAAAGTTGTACACACAAAGGTTTCAACATGAGCTTAAGGAAGTTTTGAACCTACTGGCTTCTGAAGATTTAGACTCTGAATACCATCACTGTAAATAATGTTAAAATTTCAAGTCTATAATTATTTCTATAATAATTATTTAAAATTTCATTTCATTTTCTATTTCAATTTACTATTATATTTTAGGGGCAGAGGATCTCAGTGCCTGCTCACCACTTTATTGTGCTGTGTTTCATAACTGCACTGCTGCATCTGTGATGCAGGATGAATAAAGAAATGGCCATTGGGCAAAAACATATGCATTGTGCATTAATAATGAAATTAGGAGACTTTGTATTCCTTACGAGACAGAGCAGTGTTTGGAGACACTACTGTCTTGACCCATGAGAACAAAGGGGCTGACAGTTGGGAAACACACAGTAAATAGTGGAGCTAATTTCACAAGCACAGAACTGGGATTATTAAAAAGAGCAAGGGAGGCCTGAAAGATGGAGAAGAGGGTGTATAAGATACAAATGTGCTCGGCAGTAAAAGGATGGTTTGGGTAGCTCTGGACTCAGGAGAGTATCTGGTGGAAGGGTTGGTCCTGTGAATGTGCTATGAACATGCTGCCTGTGCCTGTGCAAGATGAAAACTATAGAGCTGCTGACATAGAGCATGAGCCCAAACATAAAGCTACAGGGAATGGTGGCAATGCTGCAAAGAGTGTGTGATTTCACCTTTGCCCAGAGTAAAACGTACCCAAAATCTTTTATCATTTTGATTGTATCATTTCTCCATTTTCTGGTCACATACATAGGAATAATGACATTTACCAGCATGTAGAGGAGCCAGCACAGGGCTGTGGAGAGTCAGATGTATTTAGGAGATTTCACTTTAAGCTCTGCCCACCTGGACTTCCTGGGGCTGATGGTGATGGCCTGGAAGATACTCAAGAGGCAGGTGCTGCCAGTGGACACATCCTTTCCCACTCTGTGAAGGTAGAAAAAGAAATGTGCATCCAAAA
This sequence comes from Tamandua tetradactyla, assembly GCF_023851605.1. Lineage (NCBI taxonomy): Eukaryota > Metazoa > Chordata > Mammalia > Pilosa > Myrmecophagidae > Tamandua > Tamandua tetradactyla. The sequence continues at coordinate 7,821,034 of NC_135342.1, forward strand.
TCACTTGAGAATCATTTCCACCCTGTTCTAGATTGCTAGCTGCCAGAATGCAATATACCAGAAACAACAGTTTTTAAAAAGGGGAATTTAATGAGTTGCTAGCTTACAGTTCTAAGGCCAATAAAATGTCCCAATTAAAACAAGTCTACAGAAATGTCCAATCAAAGGCATCCAGGGAAAGATATCTTGGTTCAAGAAGGGCAATGAAGTTCAGAGTTTCTCTCTCATCTGAGAAGGCACATGGTGAACACAGTTATGGTTTCTCCCCCAGCTGGAAGGGCACATGGCGAACATGGCATCATTTGCTATCTTTCTTTCCTGGCTTCCTACTTCATAAAGCTCCCTGGGAGACATTTTCCTTCTTCATCTCCAAAGCCCTGGCTGATGGACTCTCTGCTTCATTGTTCTGAAGCATTCTCTGCTCTCTCTGAATCTCATTCACTCCCCAAAATATTTCGTCTTTTATAGGACTCCAGAAACTTATCAAGACCTACCCAAATGGGTGGAGCCATGTCGTCACCTAATCCAGTTTAGCAACCACTCTTGATTAAATCACATCTCCAAGGACATGGCCTCATTACAGATTCAAATATATAGTATTGAGTAGAGATTATTCTGCCTTTAAAAATGGGAATTTGATTAAAACATGGTTTTTCTACATCCTTTCAAATTAGCACAAACCCTAAAGTAGCCATTGTTTGGGGGACCCCTATGGAGAACAGGACTAAGAAACTGGCTACAAGTAGGTGCTGGAGAATCAAATCTGTGGTCCTTTACCTGAGCCCAGTAAAATAAAGAGAAAAATAATTAAAGAGAAGAGAGAAATTTCCAAAAACTACAACTATAGCCTGTGATAGGAACAGCATCCCTATTGCCAAATCCCTGGAGGACATTCTTTCAGTTCATTGGCTGGTATTTGACTTCAGAGTCAGATGAGCCTGCAAGGAAATAGGAAGTGTGTGCTATAATTACCATGTCTTCTAAAATCTAATATTCTCTGCTGACATTAATTCTCCTTTAGAATAATTAAAATTACTGTTTTATTAAAAGACTTTTAGTAGTTGAATGTATGATATTTAAAAGGAAAACAAAATGTAGGAATCTGTGCTAAGAAGTTCATACTGAGGTAACTTCCTTATTCACAAATCTATGATCTGAGCATTCCTAGGACTTTCATTTAAAGGATGGGGAAATATATACACAGAAAGATTAAAAGATTTTTAAAAATTCATAAGCTTCTAAGACATAAAATGGTGACTTGAACCTGGTGGGTTCTTTGCAAAAACAGTGTTTTTATCCACAGTCCTATGGAACACAACTAGTTATGTTTATTCTTCCAATAATGCAGATCTATATGTAGCTTTGTTTTTATACCTTTTCATTGAGTTTAACTTGGCATTATGTTATTTTATAATATCGGTTGTAGCAAGTTTCCATTTATGTGTAAATATATTCTCTATAGTTCAATATTGCCCCGAATAATGATTTTATAGAGCTTAATAAAATGCAAATCCTACCTAAATATAGACTGTAGAAAGGTTGTTCTGTGCCCAACTCCATAAGCCAGTGGGACTTTATGAATGAAACAATGTATCCATATTAAGATAGCAACAAAAAGTCTCATTTGCATTCATGTCAGAAATAAAAGTGCAATGTCACCTATCAAAGGAAACATGGAACATTCTCATGTCTTCTCCTATATTGAGCATCATGAAACTCTAAAGTGAGATAAAGCTTTGAAGGTTAGAAAATAAATTACTGTTTAGGTATATTTTAATCCCCATTTTAATTAAAACTATTAGCCAGTGAGACTTCTGCAAGATTCTAAAATAAAAACATATGCAAAACAGAATCCTTAGACTCCAAAATATTGTGCATATCATAAGTCAAAAGAGTAGATTTATGAATTGCTATTAGAATATTTTAAAATCAGAGATAGATCCTCAGAGGTATTTGAGCTTGGCAGTTGCTGCATGCAACTCACAATCTAATGTCATATTTTCTTTAAATTATGCTTCCCTGACTTCAAGAGGGCAAACAGACAACATAATCAACAGACCCTGAGTATTTTCAGTAGAGACATGATTACAGTCTCCACTGAGCACACCCTATAACAGAGAAACAGAAATATTGCAGCCCAGCATTTCTCCTTCACATCCACAATTTCTGTCAGGGTGATATGATTCCTGTAGACTCACCATATGTCTTTTACAAGTTTAGAATTATTAGAGGCAAACCTCTTAGGATCTGAGGATTATTTTCATGATTCCTATAAGGGTGACTGAACAGCAATTGATTTCAGAACTATAGGACTGGAACCGATTTTATTTAAATATATATTTTTAGTCACCTAGATGAAACACCCACAATTTTTATCAGTGAGGATTACATTGTTTCATTAGGAGACATCAGGGATTGGTGTTTGTCTGGGAACCCATATCTTTTTACTAGCTCAGCCCCTGCCTCAGGAAAAATTTGTCCTTCCTGTGTGGATTTAGCACTGTACACAATTCAAATTCTGAAGGATACTTTTTATGATATGGTCAGTTTCCAAGAGTGCCAATGTGCCTCCTTCTGTTACACTCTGCATCTCAGACTGAAGTAGTAAACACTCACCGATTACGTCCTGATGCCAGGGCTGTGGGCTCCATGTGATAGTCATGAGCCAGCGAGTGTGTGTATGGGAGGCATGCACCAGATCCTGAGTTACGGGTTTGTGGTTCTGTGACCTCACCTCTCCCCAGGACTGCAATTACCATTTCACCTGGAGTGCTCTTGACAGTGCAGGCTTGAGAGCTGAGAATATTTCTGAAAACATTTTTCTCAGTTGTTAATTACCAAAACTAATTACAACTTTCTGGGCAGCATCACCAAAGAGACCACTGGAATGTTCTTGTGCAGACTCCTCTAGGCTCGTGGAGTCATGCAGGGTCTCCCCTGCACCATGCAGACAATGCTGCATTCTAATACCTGAGGGAATGACAGTGAAAGGAGTGTATCTCTGAGGATGTCCTGTCTCCCTCGGACATTCTTCTACCTGAAAGTGAGCATTTTACTTATTTTTAGAACACTAGGCCACACAGTAATTTAAGTGGTTATCTGAGATATGGAACCAAAGCACCTAAGAATAATTTTCATAATTCTAAGTCACAGGAATAACATGATAGTAAGCATCAATTTCAGGTAATTTGGAAATCTAGACAGTATGATTATGTTGTTGTAAAGCTGTATGTATCCCAGAAAAAATTTAATTTGTTCCTAAATTTAATTCAATCCTGTGTATATGAGCCCACTGTAAGTAGGACAATTTAAGTGAGGCTGCTACAAGTTGGGATGCAACTCATCGAGAGTGGACCTTAATCTTAATACAGCTGTCCTTAAGAGAATAAGATGCAAATGGAGAGTAAAAGTAAAAGCAGCTGACACAAGAGGCTAAAATCATGATACCCAGAAGAGAAGGACAAAGTCAGCACATTCTGTGATGTGCCTTTCCATATGGTAGAGGAACCAAGGATTTCAGGCAGCAAGTCTTTGCAAAAAAGTAATGCCTTGTTGTTGTCTTCATTCAGCCATTTTCCTGGCCTCATAAGCAAATACATTCCCAATGTTAAGCCAATGCATTTCATGGTATTTCTTTGAGAAGCATAGGAATGCTAAAGCAAAATGTGTGACTATACTATTTCTAGGTCATTTACTTCCTTAGAATATACTTATAATTATGTAATATGATTTATTTAAGTATGAACGATTGTGGCATACTTTAATCAAAATTGCACACTTATTTTAGGATAATACTTGTATGCATTTTTATACATGCATACAGTCATGTACACACAGCATGAAACTAGATATAATCATTTTAATCACCACAAATATTTTCTTTGTGCCTATTTGAAATGCATACCTTTTCCCACCTCAGATCTTGGGAAGCACTAGACAGATATGTTATGAATTCTTCACCTTTTTTCAGAATGTCATATAAAAAGAAGCATATGTTAATTAACATATGCTCTCAGCATAATACCTTTGATATTGTTGCATAAAATAACAGTTTGCTCCATTTTATTGCTGGGTAGTACTTCATTTCATAGATGTACTGCAGTTTGCTTATGTATCATCTAATATCTGGGTCATGTTAACTCTGGAGATTATGATGTAATGGTATAAAAAAAACAATGCAGGGGGTACACAGGTAGTTAAGTGGTTAGAAGGCCCACCTTCCATGAGGGAAACCCGGGTTCTATTCCTGGACCATGCACCCCCCCCAAACAAAAACAATGCATGTTTTCATGGTATAAAATTTTCATTTTTAAGTGTACATGTTATACTGGAAATTCTATTGTATTGTTTCAAGTGTTCATTTTTTAAATTAAATTTTTAGTTTTCACCTGAAATGATGTCCCAATGTTTTAAAAAACACTTTAGAGGGTAGAACAATGAAAGCTTTGAGGTCTATTGATATATCATGAAACCCTTATATGCTGTTAGGACAGAAAATTGCAGCTTTAAACATCTGCCAAGTTTAGAGATTAGTGAAGTTGTGAATTAATCCCTGTCTGGATACTTTTCCTGATCTCACTCCTGATGACATGATCATGGTATGCACAGAAATTAGTGTGGAGGAGTTGAATAAGAAAATGTCCTTGGTCACTTCCCCAATAGGAGGAATCAACTTCAGCTTGGTAGTAATACAAGCATATGACCTGGGCATATTAATCACTACTTACATTGCCTGCTACAGAAGTAAAAATACCAGGAAATTTATGATGGCCCCTAGTATTTAATCTTAAAATGTGAACTGAAAAAAAACAAAAGGGTTTAGTATTTAAGGAAAAGCAATTTTCAAGAGTTAATAATTTGGTATATGTCTATATGTAAATATATATCAATTAAAAATAATTCCAAGTGCTGTATATTGTTTTTATTAGATAACTTGTACATTTATAAGGAGATCATGCATAAAATACAGATTTCCAAAATTAACACCACCACCTCATTTAGATTTCCATTCGTAGTTAAATTGGGAGAACATTTATCAATCCAGATTAAAAGTCATACACTAAAAGAGATTTCTGGTATCTCCTCATTCTTTCAGGACAGTTTCAGTATTACATGGGCTCTGAATTTCTCTACAGTACCATCAAAAAAAATAAAATTATGTACATGCTTGTATATAATTACCTAAGGCTTCAATTACTATTCCTACTATTATTTGCTATTTACTATTGTGGCAAGGTCTGTCTTGTTCACTACTCCTTCTACTCTGAGTTTGACTCATTACTATTCTTAAGATTCCATGAAGGACGAGTGCATCAATGACTGTACCTGATGCAAAAAGATAAGTCATACTCTTCTGAAGAGATAATGGAATTTTGTGTTCCTTCCTCAATATTCAAATAAGAACCTAGAAAAAAGGTGGCCAAGACTCATGAGAACAAAGGGTCTGAGAGTAAGCACACAGGGATTGGAGCAGAGTTGTTCACCATCCACCAACTGTGCTTATTAAGTGGAGCCAAATAAACATAAAATATTGACGAAAGAGTAGAAAAAGATTTAAAATGTCCTCCCCAGGGCTGGGTTACCTCTGTTTTCTGGGAAGGATCAGGGAATGTGCTTGTTCCTTTGAATCTGTTTGACATGATGCTTGTGTCTACACATGATGAAAACCACTAGCCCATATAATGAGTCCCAAACACAAGGATTAGGGAAGAGGCCCAGGGAAGGCCACTGGAACACAAAAACCCAGAAAGAAGGCCAGCAAACATTGCTATGTGTGTTCTGATATAACAGAGAACATCAGATGAAAGTTAGCTGCCTTTCCTCTGAAGAACTACAAATATTTTAACTAAATAAATTTCCTTTTATTAAAAACTAATCCATCTATGGTGTCTTACATTCTAACAGCTTTATCACACTAAAACTGGTGCCTGCGAAATAAATCCATGGACCTTAGACTGCCTCCACTGACATGAAAACTGATATAATGGCATAAGAGTGAGAAATTCTATAGGGATCCAAATAATTATTTGATAAAGGAAGATCATTCCCACTTTCAAATCCAGAAAGGTCATTCATTTTTCAGGGCTCAATGATCAAATTCACCAGCAGAGAATTCAATAGTCCAATAAGAGCTATGGGCTAAAATTTTCATGAGAAATAATATCCAAAATTCTTGAATTACCATTACTTCCCCCTGAGAATTAATTTTTTAAATATATATTTTTTGAAAAAAGACTCCCCATGTTGGTCGTGTTTCTTTATACAGCATTTAAACTGGAAGGGTCACTTTTATTAATGCTTTGCATATTATACACAAATAGTATTGATATTCTTTAGGCCACAAGTGAGCCATGAGACGTACAGAACACCAGCAGCCAGAGACTTCTGGAGCTGAAGAAAGAAAATGTCACTGGGGGAGCTTCAGGAAACAAGAAGCCCAGAGAGAAAACTAATAGACATTGCCATTTTCACTGTGTGTCTTCACAGTTGAAAGAGAACCCCTAAACATCATCAGCCTTCTTGACCCAAGAAATCTTCCCTAGATGCCATAGACTGGACATTTCTATAAACTTGTTTTAATTTGGATATTTTCATAGCTTTAGAATTTTAAACTTGCAACTTAATAAATTCCCCTTTTTAAAAGCTGTTCTGTTTTTGGTATATTGCTTTCCAACAGTTTGCAAACTAGAACAGATTTTAGTACCAGAGAAGTGGGGTACTGCTTCTGTTTGCAAATACCAAACATGTTGGATTGGCTTTTTAAATGGATAAGGGGAAGATTTTGGAAGAGTTGTAAGGAGTTTGATAGAGAAGGCCTAGACTGCTTTGAAGAGACCATTGGTAAAACTATGGGCCCTAAATATACCTCTGATGAGGCTCTAGACAAAAAGGAGGCATGTGTTATTGAAAATTGGAAGGAAGGTGATCCTTGTTTTAAAATGGAAGGTAATTTGGCAAAGTTGATTTGTGGTTTTGACAGAAAGGAAGATTTTAAAAACCATTAACTTGAATATTTAGCAGAAGAGATTTTCAAATTATATTTGGAAAAGGAAGCCTGGTTTCTCCATGCAGCTAATAGTGAAATGTGACAGGAATGAGATGCATTGATAACTGAAATTTTGGGTAAAACAAAACCAGAAATTTATGCTCTGGAAGGCTCTGGGCTGCCAGGACGGCAGTTCCCAGAGAATATGCATCATGTGAGGATGTAACCAAATGTGGAACCAGGCAGCCATTTCAGAAAAAGCTAGGATTGGAGATGGAGTTGTCCAAGTAGGATTTGTGGACAGTCCTTCTGTCTGATGGACATGACCCTTACTTACTACATAGAAAACCAACAAGAGTGATGGGGACTTTAAAAATGAAACCACTGCCAGTCTTAACTAGGGAGCTCAGAAAAGGGAAAAAGTGATGGTAAAATGCCTTCAGAGGCAGAACCATGGAGGCTCAGGTCTGATGTCAAGAAGCTTCAGACCAGGAGAGTTGACCCACCCAAGCACAGGAAGAGGGTAAGTTTACCCTGTAAGCAGAGGGTGGGCCTTCCACCTCATTGCAGTGGAAGAGTTGTGCCACTTCAGGCCTTGGAAAGGATGGAGTATATTCTTTGGGGATCTGGAGAGTCTGGTTGCCACCACATGGAAGTGTTGAGCTTGTGACATGGAGATGATAGTGAGACCAGGTGTGGAGCTGAATCTTGGAGAGAGTGGGGCTGAGTAAAACGTGGCCTCCCCAGTGTCCTCAAGGTTGCATTCAGAAAGAGGCAGGCCACTGTATAGACCTGTAGAAAGGATGGGATTGCCACTTTCTAAAGCCCCAATGATACATGACTGTCAGTCTTTCAAATCTAATGACATTTGCCTCTCCAGTTTTGGAAATTGTATGGGTCTGGTGAGACTTGTGTTTCTTCCACTTTCTCCCTATGGAGATGAGGATATTTATTCTATGACTGTCCCTCCTTTCATGTTGGCAGTAAATAGCTTGCTTTGAGTTTTACAGGTCCAGAGCCAGAGAAATTTTGACTTAGAACAGACCATGCCTGTAGAGGACTTTGAGATTTTGTACTGTTTCTTGCTTTGTATTTCATTTGTATTGTTACTAAAATGCTTTAAGATTCTCTGATATTGTTATGAAGTGGGTGTATTTTATGTATGGGAAGATGGAATATGCCTGTTTGAAAGGATTATGCACTATAGAAAAGCCATGTTTTAATCCTGATATATCACCTGGAGGCAGCCATTTCTCTTCATTCTTATTCAGTACTGTTGGATGGAAATGTGATGAGATTATCTCCACAGAGATGTGACATCCAATTGTGAGTATAAACCTTTGATTAAAGGGAGATGTGACTCCACCCATCCAGGTGGGTCATGATTAGTTTACTCGAATCCTTTAAAAGAGGGAACCATTTTTGAGAATGATGAAAGAGCCAGAGAGAACCATGAAAACAGCAGAACCCATGCAGCCAGAGACCTCTAAAGCTGAAGAAGGAGAATGTCCTTGGGGAAGCTTCATGAAACAAGACGCTGAGAGAGAAAGCTAACAGATGTCACCATTTTCACCATGTGCCTTTCCAGTTGAGAGAGAAACCCTAACCATCATCAGCCTCTTGAACGAAGATATCTTTCCCTGGATGTCTTTAATTGGACATTTGTATAGTCTTTGTTTAATTTGGACATTTCCCTTTTAAAAAGCTGTACCATTTCTGGTATATTGTATTCCAGTAACTTGCAAACTATAACAGAGTGAAAACATCTAAAATGCAATATATGTGGTGAATAGCTGCAGTTTACATATGAAATTGAGGAGCCAAGAAATATTAAGAAATCCATTGATGTATTTCAACATATTTGTACAGGTAAAGAGATAAATTTGTGGACCATGTTTATAAATACAAAAATTCTATTTGACAGAAACCAACATGTGCTAATATTAAGTTATTGTCTACATGAAAAGGTAGGAGTTGATGGATTGTTCCTAAATTGGCAAACCAGAGTCTATATACTACTAAGGGAAAACACTAGTGAGATACCTCCCGAGTTCAGAAACAACATTGTATAAAAACATGTGATCATTAGAGGTAAACCCAGGTAAAGTGGCATAAAAATGGGAAACATATATATATATATATATATATATATGTTTATATGAGGTATATAAAACTCTGTTTGCTGATGATATAATTATACCATCTGGAAACTAAGGAATTGAAAGAATGATTACTAAAATTAATTTTATACATGAATAAACTATAAATTTGATATACAAAAGCAAACATTTACAATATGGTGGACATCTGCAATTGCAAAAGTATAATCTAAAGTAATATAAAATAAAATATAGTCCTATGGCTATAACAAATATGTGTAAATTATATATTATGAAAACCATAAAACATTACTGAAATTTATGAAATGGAGATAAAAGGAAACCACATCACATTTTTCAATAAATGAAAGCAATCCTTTTAAAGCTAATTTGCAACTTGGTCTCAATATATCTAGCATTAGTTTGTTGAGTTCTAATGTCAAAAGGAAGGTGAAATTTGAATAGTAGCTTGGATATTTAACTGGGGAGATTTCCAAACTAAATGTGGAAAGTGCAGCCTAACTTCTTGCAGCTTATATTAAAATGTGAGAGGAAAGGGATAAGCTGAGAACTGATTTCTTGGGCACATAGAAACCAGAAATTGATGGTTTGGAAAATTCTGAGCTTCCAAAAAGTGAATCCCCAGAAAATTGTACCCAATGTGAAGATTTAACTGATCGTGGATGCAGTCAGCCATCTCAGTGCAAGTCAGGATGGGAAATGCAGTTATCAAGAGAGGATCTATGGAAAATCTAATGGTTAGGACCTGTGTGTACTGCATGTGAAACTGACAAGTTTTATTGCATGATTTTTATGAGCACAACCACTGCCAGCCTGGACAAAAGGGGGTGACAAAGGGAGAAATTAAAGGAAACATGATTACAAAGGCAGAACCATGGAAGCTGAGGTCTAGAGCCATGACATCTTTATGGGATTAGAGAGTGGATCCATTCATGTATGAAGAAATACTGAGTCTGCCTCAGGGTTTGCAGAGAGCAGACTTTCTGCTCCATTGTTCAGGAAGACTGTTGATATTCCAGACTTCAGATAAGGTGTAGTACATCTGTGGTAGTTAAGTTCAGGTGTCAGCTTGGCCAGGTGAAGGTGTCTCATTCTATTGCTGTGGACATGAGCCAATGGCACGTGAAGCTCATCTGTTGCTGATTACATCTGCAGTCAACTAAGAGATGTGCCTGCTGCAATGAATGATGTTTGATTTATTTGGCTGGAGGCTTAAATGAGAGAGCTCAACATAGCACAGCCCAAGCAGCTCAGCATACTTCATCTTGGCACTGAAGCTCAGCCCAGGCCTTTGGACATGCAGAAAGGAATCACCCCAGGGAAAAATGTTGGAACCCAGAGTCCATAAAGAAGGTCAGCAGAGATAACCCTCTGCCATGCAGTGTAAATTGAAAGGGAGTGCCTTTCCTCTGAAGAACTATGCATTTTTTAACTAAATAAATCCTCTTTTATTGAAAGCCAATCCATCCCTGCACTCCAGCAACTGCCAAACTAAAACAACATTCATGTATGTCTTAGTTTGTAAAAGGTGCTGGAATGTGATATACCAGAAACAGAAGAGCTTCTAAGAAGGGGAATTAATTAAATGCAAGTTTACAGTTCTAAGGCCATAAAAATTTCCAAATTAAGGCACCAACAAAAAGTTACATTCACTCAAAAAAAAAAAGCCAATGAAGTTCAGGGTTTCTTATTCAGCTGGGAGAGTACTTGGCAATAACTGCTAACTTTCTGTCCTCATTTCAGAAGGCTTCCCCTGGGGTGTTTTCCTTCTGCACCAAAGGTCTGTGGCTGGATGGGTTCTATTGGTTGCAGTGACCCTAAAGCTCTTTCAAAATGGTTCTCTCTCAAAGGTCGCCAGTACACAACCATACCTTGAATGGGTGGAGACACAACTTCATGGAAACCATCCAATCAAAAGTTACCACCCACAATTAAGTGAGTCATATCTCCATGGCAACCATAAAAAAGATTCCACCCAGCAATATTGAATGAGGCTTAAAGGACATACCTTTTCTGGGGTACATAATAGCTTCAAGCCAGCACAATTGGGGATTAGGGAGCAGTTGGCCACCACCCTACTGTCCTAAGGGGTTTGAAACTGTGCCCCAGAAATTGGGGAGAGTCTAGTTGTCACACCAGTGTTCTCAGTGTGTTGAGCCTGTGTCCTGGATATTGGGGAGAATTCTTTTGCCACCTCAATGCTTGAGGAAGTTGGGGCTGAGATTTGTGCCATCAATCTCATGCTGCCTTTTGAGGGTGGAGCACAGAACAGGTCCATCAACCCAATGGGTGATATCAGTCACTTCATTGCTGTTTGTCATCTTGATGTACAGTCTCACTACAGAAGATCATAAAGTACATTCTGAGAGGCCAATGAAACAAAACACTACTCTAGATATGGAATACAAGTTGTCAATGTAATTACTTACTTGTGCTGACAGAAACTTTCAGCAGAGAAAAAAATTTTAGTATGTATATTTAGAAATGAAACAAAGCAAAATAAAGCTAAAAGTTCTGTTCTTTCTGTTCTTGCACTTTTTAGAGGTTTCCTTTTATGGATTGAATTATGTATCCTACAGAAGAGAGCTTCAAGCCTTCCCACCCATCTGTGGGTATAAAACTATTTATAAATAGGAGTTTTGAATATTTCTTAACTAAGATTTGGATTCATCTGTGAATAGAATTTTCAAGGACCTAACTTATAAGAGATCAAATTGAATCTAGGTGGGTCTAAATCTATTTGACTGTAAGTCCTATAAGCAGAGGAAATTCAGACACAATCAATAGGAGCCAGAGAATGCTGTAAATGGCCATGTCATCTAACTAACGGATGGACTCAGAAATGCAAGCCAAGGAACCCCAAGGATTATGGTAAACCAGAAGCAGAATTGTATTGATTAGAGATAAGACATGGCCAGTGGACACCATGATTTTGAACTCATAGCCACTAAATATGTGAGCCTATAAGTTCCTGTAGTTTAATCCAACTCTTTCTCTTATATTTTTCATAGAAGCCAAACAAAGTCAGTGACTTTTTATTCATCAACATTATTTTTGATGTGTCAATATTATGTAATTTTCTAATTGCACTAGAAACGATATTTTAAAAATATATGTTACATGAAATATGCCACAATATTTGCCTCTCTGGTTTGTAAGAAATGTTTTGTCTCTAATATTTGGAATCTGATTATTTAGCAGAATCATTTAATTTGCTAACTATTCAGACCTAAACAGTGTACTGATTTGAAGCATGGTAACAGCTTATGATCTTTCCTTGCACTTCTACATGTCTAATTTTTCTACATATTTTCAATGTAGTTTATTTTCACAGGAACTTATGGAAAGTTTATAAATTGTTGCTTAAATATTTCAAATATTTTTTAGGCGAAATAGATGATAAAAGGAAAAAGTGGCTTACAGGACCCATACAAGGGGTTCCATCACTTCTTTGATTAAAATAAAAACAATTAAAATTCTATATACCATATAATTATAACTATATGACCTTCTGGGAAAGGAAAAATGATAGAACTAGTATGAAGGTCAGTAGTGGTCAGAATCTGGGAGTGTGGGTGACGAAGTTGTGGCCCACAGGATATTTTTACAATGGGGAAATATTCTGCATGATGCCATAATTGTATCATCAAGCATATGTCAAATCACATAAAACATTACACTGTAAAGAGTGAATCTCTATGTAAATTATGGACTTTTCACAGTAATATCAATTTTGGTCGATCAATTATAAGAAATGTCCACATTAATGCAAGATTTTAATAATAGGGAAACTGGGTTATGAGGAGGAGTATATGTGAATAAAGTACTTTCTGCACAATTTTCTGTAAATCTAAAACTCTAAAAATGAAGTTTATCATACAAACTATGTGATATTTGAGTACCTTTAATTTGCTATAAAAATGATTAAAATGGATCAAATCTTAAAGGAAGGTAAAGGCAAACTGAAAGAACTATGTGACAAAATTAAGAAAGCATACCAGTACTATTGGGAAACATGGCCGAATTCTTTTATAATTTGAGATATATAAGCAGGAAATGCCAGTGACCACTCTCTGCCTGACACATTACAGCTTGCATTGTGAATGTTTAATTCCTTTTTCCTACTTCCAATGGTGCATTCCCTCTTACATTCCACTCTATTAATTCCACTTAGCATTTAGCAATGGTGTTAAGCTACCCATAATGTTATGACATTTATCTTCCCTCTTTCTTTGTGCTATTTTGCCCTGTCTTTTCCATTTCCTTTCATTACAAAGGATAACTTACCATGTTACTGTTTTGTTTCAAATTGTCTGTTGCATTTATTAAGTTGCCTGAATGTTAAAATTTACAGGGAAATATAGGTGTATATTTTTAGTTAATATTTTTTTAGTATGGAAATCAATTTCACAAGAGTTATAGCTTACAGATAATAAAATACATTAATTTCAAGTGAAGAGTTCAATTGAACTAATGCATACAAGCATGCTGAAATTGCTATTCCATATTATAGAAGATTCACATTATTCAAAATTCTCATCATTCCCGATTACACTCAGTCATCAATGTCTCCATCCATGCAAAGCTATCAAAACTTTCCCATGTGGCTCCTCCATAAGAAGAAAATTGCCAATGCCAATAATGAAGTAATTAATTAATAGTGATAATAACAAGAAGAAATTGGAGTTTAAGAAGAAAGCCATATATTTGTTTTTCTTTAAAATCTTTGCAGTGATATAATTCTGTATTATAATATTCACCTTTAAAATAAAAAATTCAATTAGTAATTCACAGAGTTGTGCCACCATCCATATAATCTGACAATATTTTTTGACTCCAAAAATGCACAAAAGTCACTCCTCCCTTGCTCTCATTCAATCTTCATTTAACACTAATCTACTTTCAGTTCCTAGAGATGTTCCTACTGTGGCTTCTTTATATTAACGGAATAATTTCATTTCATTTCAACATCAGCTCTCTGGTTAAGGTAATTAGGTATGATATTGACCCAAACTTCCTCCATGAGGCCAAATCAAAATCGATACAATCGCTAATCCTTTCTATTATACCTAAATTAGTACCCCGACCCAGCAGAAAAGTCTGTGGTTAAATTTGAGAAATCCACCTGACTTTATAAGGTAGACCATGACAGTTGATCAGAATAGTTCATCAGATTGAGTCAATGACCCTAAGAGGTAAAGGTGAGGTCTATATTACCTGTCAGCCTTATCCTGTTGCCTGGAACCACAGTGATAAAGTCTTCATCCAATGGTGCATGAGGTAAATTTTCAGATTTGTTCTTAGCCCTTTTCTCAGGTTAATCAATCATGAAAAATTCCCGAAAAAATCATGGGGAAATTTTCCAGAAGGCAAAACAGTATAAAAATGATGGGTGGTTTACATAGGGAGACGATTGCCCATTGGTTCATCTAGGTGCAAATGTCTTCTGGGTAGCATCATTGGCATATTTTGTTCAGGAACCCCTTATCAACAATGAGTGCACAGAAAACAGACATGGAAGATAGAAATTTTGGCCCCATGTGGGTCAATATCCTATTTTTAATAAAGTTGCTGTCTCCAGTCATGGCAAATTTTGAGGCAGGGGTGGTAATAGTTCCTGTGAAAATAGTGGAGTCCCTTAAATTCAATTCCTTAATACTGACTGAAACACTATGCAGGTACTATAACCACAAGGAGTTCTCAGCATCTTTCTGGTGGAACTTGGAGGGCAAGAGAAAGGATGCCAATGTTAAGCTCATTCTGTCTTCCATGCTATGATTAAAAAGTACTTTGTCTCTGACTTAGGAGCCTTCTGCCAGCATCCACAAACCATTGTAGGTTAATGTGTTTGCCTGAGACTTGTGTTAAATTTTACATGGTTCATAGCTCCTGGAATTAATGACAGGCATGATTTGAACCAATGTAATAATAATATGTAATATATAAATCTAGGCACTCTTTGAAGACATTATGAAGAAGATAGCACTTATACATTCTCAAAATCTGAATGTGTTTAATGTGTACTTTAAATGAAGGGGCTTAGCAGAAAAAACTGATTTGTAAAATGGGAAGAACAATGCAAAACATTGTGGCAGAGGTTTCTGGTATAGAGGAGAGCAAGACTAACATGGTTGGACACAGAATATATGGAGGGAGAAGAGCCAACAACCCTCATGACCAGAGTAGCTCAGAAGAAACTTGAAATGAACTCACTTACTGTGAGATTATTACATTGTTTGCCATAGGGGCAGTCTGCATATCTCTTT
The DNA here is from genome assembly GCF_023851605.1 of Tamandua tetradactyla. Lineage (NCBI taxonomy): Eukaryota > Metazoa > Chordata > Mammalia > Pilosa > Myrmecophagidae > Tamandua > Tamandua tetradactyla. Next base: position 7,836,405 of record NC_135342.1, read on the forward strand.
ACATCAGTCTCTTTCTCTCTCAGTCTCAATTGTGATGCACATACACAAACAGACACAAGCTCACTCAATCTTATACTGTCTTTAATATAGACACTTGGTTCTGTGAAGCTTTTCTGTGTAAGGTTACTATTTTTTGAGATACATGAGTGAGCTAAGTTCTGTTTTTTTTTATATAGGACAGACAAGGTTAGACTAGGAAGACTGAAGTGTAGACTGAGGGAGGTCTAAAACTGTCAATTCCTGTAATGCAGAAAAAAAATCCTGGGAAAATGTCATTTGTACTTGTGTTTTGGTGTAACTTCTAGAATTTGTATAACAGCTCCATTTATTATAGCTCCAAAGTGATATCCATTCATATGTGCATTGAGTAGAATGATTATATGAATTGTTAGCGTCAATCCAATTGGAATTGAATTGGAATCCAATTGGCTCATGGCAATGAATGATCTATAACAACATATAACCAACAGTAAATTCACAAACAACTTATAGAAAAAAACAGACAAATTCAGAAGTCTCCTTCTGTTGGCTCATGGCAATGAATGATCTATAACAACATATAACCAACAGTAAATTCACAAACAACTTATAGAAAAAAACAGACAAATTCAGAAGTCTCCTTCTGTATGATTCAATTCATAAAATGGATAAAATGGATAAAAGTAATCTGTGCTATTAGATGTTGTCATGGTAAGGTTCATGTGCAAACTTAGCCAAGAGGTGGTTGGGAAAGTGCTGGCTTGTATGTTGTGATGAGGACATTTCATAGAATTAAATCATGATCATGTCAGCTGCAGCCACAGCTGACTCAATTTGCAATCAGCCAAAGGGGTATGTCTTCTGCAATGAGTGATGTTTAATCTAATCACTGAAAGCCTTATAAGGAGGGTTCAGAAGAGAAAGCCTTTTCCTGTTTTGGCTGGTGAGCCTCTCTTGTGGAGTTCGTCCAGACCTTCCATCGGAATCATCAGCTTCACAGCCCATTCAGTGAATTCCCGCAGTCACATGAGACACTTTTATAAATTTTATATTTGCAAGTGTTCCCTGTTGATTCTGTTTCTCTAGAGAATCCTAACTAATACAGATGTCCTCATGGTGATGCCTTTGGTCTGACTGTATTCTGTTTTAGGATCTAGAAGCTATATTCAGCTCTCTGTTCACTTTGTAAAATTGTGCTGTGCTCTGCACTTATACCTGTACACATTTCTTGGAAAATTGTTTTTAAAAATGTGTCTCCAAATGTTAAAAAGGTGGGAAAATGTACTAGGTTTGTATTGAAAATTCTTTCTATTGTGAACATGAAAGTTCAAGTTTTTAACTATACACTGTAATTAATTAATTAATTTTTATTTGAGAATGCATTTATTTTTAATAAAACATCAATAAGAGTATCTAGAATATACGCATTTCTCCACCCCTAATTTCAGCAGCAAGAAAGACAGATTTCTGCAGCATAGCTTGTTCACAAAATCTGATTCTGCTCAAAAATTGGATATGATCAGATGTCACATTGACAATTTTAATAAGGTGATGATTACCTTTATACTGTGAAATAAGGAAATCCTTATAGATATAGTTAATCCTTTTTATTTGCCTTTCTTTCATTACTGTGCTTTATATGTTATTTGGAAGTAAACTAAATATAAGGGATAATTTAAAAGTTTTGTAAAAGTTATCTTGAACTTATTTTCAAATGTCTAATTCCAAAATATGGAGTTATTTCATATTAGGTGCAATGATAAGTATTGTTAATGCTATTTTCTTTTGCATGGGCAGGCAACAGGAATCAAATATTAATGCTATTTATATCATCTAAAAGTTGTATTATCTGGAAGGTTTCAAACAAGACCTTTTCACTTCCTTTTTGAGCTAACTGGCACAGATTGATGAACCTCAGATTCACTTTGTAAATTCAAAGTTGATTTTGATTTGTACATTCAGTTACTGTGATTCCACTGAAAGAACCCATGAAAAACATCAGGCTATGTTTTTAAAGGATGTTGTGATTTTTAGATTAAAAAAACCAAAATCCTGAGCATAAAATCTCCAAAATTAAAGAACAAATTGGACCCCTTTTATAGAAATTTAAAAGGCACAAAAGATGTAAAAAATAAGACAATAGATCTCCCATAATGAAGAACATGAAATACATTAGTAAAACTAACTCCAAACTGTTAATTATCATATTAAAAATATACAGAATGTTTTGCTCCTAGTTCAGTAACCTCATTGGAGTCAGACCATGCTCTCATGCCTGTGCTTTTTCTGCAGGGTCCTGTATGGCCTCTGAATACAGTATGACTTTGGAAAGGTAGAAACAAAAGACATCTGACAATGGTGACTAAAGTGATCATGAGGAAATCCAAGATGCATGCCAGAGTGCACACCCAAGGACATGTACAGGGAATAGCAGTTGGCCCAAATCCTGGCCTCCAGAAGACCAGTCACTGCTTCTTCATAAGAGCCTCCTATTCTTTCTGTGCCTCTGTCTGAGGGAATTTATTAGGCTGTAATCCAGATATGAGACCATAAGGTAAATTCTCCTTGGACCTGGGAGCAGTTCTTGGAACTACCATATTTCTGGGGGCCTCTGTGTGCCAAAGAGTAGGCCTACAACACCGTGACCACCCAGGCAACTTATACCTTCCCTAACAAAGGCTGGTTCATTCCAGCCCAACTGTCAAGTCCCCTGGATTCAACATGGGATGGAGAAGCAGTTCAGGCCTCTTCTGAATGACAGAAGTCCCATTCAGTCCTTAGACAATTGGAAGCCAGTGCCCTCAGTGGACCTGACTAGTCTTGTTCCAAGGTGCCAGACACCCTAATTCATGGTGCTCTTTCAGCAAGAGCAGTGCCCTGCTACTGCTCAAAATCTTGCACATGACCTAGGGAAGACATTAGATGCAGTGCCTTAATAAATTACAGAACTTTTTCAAAGAGACTGTTTACTTTTATTGTGGAAAATGGTTATTTTTCTGGTTTCACAATGTCATGTGCCCTATAAAAAAGCCTCGTTTTTAAATCTTGATTAGGACATTTTAATCAAGTTTTTCCCATGGAGATGTGATATACCCTATTGTGGGTGTTAACTTCTGATTAGTTCAAGAGGTGACTCCACCCATTCAAGTTGGGTCTTGATTAGTTTACTTGAGTCCTTGAAAGAGCTCATGGAGAAAGAGGGGCATGTCAGTTCTGACAGAAATGCAGACATTTGGAGATGCCTGGAGACAAAGACAGGGTCAGAAAGAAGATCACTGGAAACAAAAGATGAAAGCAATGAAACCCAGGAGGAAAGCACCAGCAGACATGGCCGTGTTCCCATGAGATGCTCAGCAAGTCAGAAATTTTCCCTGGGTGAGCTAAACGAGGACCTCAACTGTTACTGCATGCCTTTGCAGCTGACAGAGATATCCTAGACACCATACCATCCATCCTTGACTCTGAAGTCAAGGTATCTTTCCCTGGATGCTTTGGTTTGGACATTTTAAGGGCCTTACAACTGTAAACTGGCAACTTAATAATTCCCTTTTATGAATGCCATTCCATTTCCTGTATATTGCATTCTGACAACTTGAGGTCTTAACTGCTTACCTGGAGGAACTTGAGGAAGAACAACACACTCACCCAGAGCAAATAGAAGAGGAGAAATAAGAAGGATTAAATCAGAGTTAGATGAAATAGAGAATAATAGAAAGAACAATAGAAAGAAATATTTTTTAAAAAAAGAAGTTTATTTGAGAAAATCAATAAAATCAATGGGCAAATAACAAGGCTGACAAAGACAAAAAGAGAGGATACAAATATATAAAATCAGAAATGAGAAGGTGTGTGTTAACAAAGACCCTAAAGAAATCAGAACATGATTCTATGAACACCTATATGTCAATAAGCTAGAAAACTTAGATGAAATAGACAAATTTCTGCAAACACACAAACAAGCTACACTGACCCAGGAAGAAATAGAAGACCTCAACAAACCAATCACAAGTAAAGAGATTCAATCAATCATCAAAAAAATCATTCTACAAAGTAAAGCCCAGGGACAGATGACTTCTCAGGAGAGTTTCACCAGACATTCCAAAAAGAATTAACACCAATACCACTAAAAATTTTCCAGAAATTGAGGGAAAAGCAATACTACCTAACTCATTCTATGAAGTTAACATCATTTCAATAGCAAAGTCAGGTAAATATGCTGTAAGAAAGGACAACTACAGGCCAATCTCACAAACGAACATAGATGCAAAAATTCTCAACAAAATACAGCAAATCGAATCCGACAACACATTAAAGGAATTATACACCATGACCAAGTGGGGTTTATATCAATAATGCAAGGAAGATTCAACACAAGAAAATCAATTGATGTAATACAACACATTAACAAATCAAAAGACAAAAATAATGTGATCATCTCTACTGATGCTGAAAAGGCACTCAACAAAATTCAACATCCTTTTCTGATTAAAGAAAACACCTCAAAAGATAGGGGTCAAAGGTAATTTCCTCAATATGATAAAATGCATATATGAAATACTGATAAGACAGTATCATATTCAATGGAGAGAGACTGAAAACTTTCCCCCTAAAATTGAAAACAAGACAAGTGTGTTCTCTGTCACTGTTATTATTGAACATTGTACTAGAAGTTCTAGCTACAGCAATCAGGAAGGAAAAATGAATAAAGACATCCAAATTGGAAAGGAGGAAGTAAAACTATTAGCTGCAGACGACATGATACTATACCTGGAAAATCCTGAGAAATCAACAACAGGTTACTTGACCTAACAAACAATTTCAGCAAGAAGGCAGAATATAAAATTAATGTGCAAAAATAAGTAATTTATATATATACAAGCAATGACATAACTGAGGAGTCAGTTAAGAAAAAAAATTTCCATTCAAAATAACAACTAAAATAATCAAGCACCTAGGAATGGAATTAAATAGGGAAACTAAAGGACTTGTACACAGAAAACTACATAACACTGATAAAATAAATCAAAGAAGATATAAATAGGTGGAAAGACATTCCCTGCAGATGGATAGGAAGGTTAAATATAGTTAAGATGTCATTTCTACACAAATTGATCTACAGATTCAACTCAGTACCAGACCAAATTCCAACAACCTACAAGTAAAAGCTTGTAACCAAATTTATCTGGAAGGAAAAGAGACTCTGAGTAAGAAAAAGCATCCTAAAAATGAAGAATGAACTGGGAGGATTAACACTTTCTGATTTTAAACCTTATTATAAAGCCACAGTGGTCAAAACTGCATGGTACTGGCACAAATATAGAATTATTGACTAATACAATTGATTCAAGAGTGCAGAAATAGACCACTAAATCTACAGTCAAATGATTTTTGACAAGGCCCCCAAATCCACTGACCTGGGACAAAATAATCTTTTGATTAATGGGCATGAGAGAACTGGATATTGGTAATCAAAAGAATGAAAGGGGATGCTTACTCCACACCCTATACAAAAATTAACTCGAAGTGGTTCAACACCTAAATATAAGAACTGGTACCATAATGCTTCTAGAAGAAAATGTAGGGAAACATCTTCAAGACCTAGTAATAGGAGGTAGCTTCCTAAACTTTACACCTTAAACACAAGCCACAAAAGAAAAAATAGGTAAGTGGGAACTCCTCAAAGTCAAATGCTTCTGCACCTCAAAAGACTTTTTAAAAAAAGGTGAAGAGGCAGCCAACTGAATGTGAGAAAATGTTTGGACATTACACATTGGATAAATCATATATAAGGAAATCATAGACTCAAAAACAAAAGAACAAACAACTGAATTATAAAATGGGTTAAATATATGCATAGACATTTTTCTAAAGAGCAAATCCACATGGCTCAAAAGCACTTGAAGAGATGCTCATTTTCACCTGCTATAAAGGAATTACAGGTCAAGACTACAATGAGATACCTCCTCACACGTATAACACTAACTGGTATTAAACAACCTGGAAACTGCAAATGTTGGAAAGGATGTGGAGAAACTGGAACATTTATGCACTCTGGATGGAATGTATGGTGGTACAGCTGCTATAGAAAAAAAATGATGGTTCCTTAGGAAAGTAAATATCAAGTTGCCCTATCATCCAGCAATAATACTGAATACCCAGAATATTTGATAGTAGCGACAGACATATGCACACTGATGTTCATAGCAGCATTATTCACAATCACCAAACAATCCACATGTCCATCAAAAAGAGAAGTAAATTAACAAAATGTGGTATATACATGTGATGGAATATTATGCAACAGTAAGATGAAATGATTTTCTGAAGCACATGAGAAAATGGATGAGCCTTGAGGACATAATGGTGAGTGAAATAGGTATTGTATGATATGACTTCACTTCTCTGACCACAGTAAAGATAAAATCAGAAGCTTTTAATATTGAATATGGGGGATTTAGAGGTACATAGAAGCTAGAGTTGAGTGAACAGTTAGCTAATAAGGTTGAATTCAAATGAAAGTGAATAAATAGAAGTGAATACAATTGTCTAATGGGTATATATATGATTAAATATTGTGCTGCTACAAATGGGAATAAAATCGTGAGGTATGCAATGATGTGAATGGGTCTTTGGATCATTTGTTGAGACAAAACAAACCATAAATGAAAGAACAATTATTATATGGCCCAAATTAGAAAATGCTTATAAGAGGCCTGGATTCGTGAACTCTTATAGCAGACACATTTATTTCTGGGTTTTGAGAGGCTGTTTTATGTATGCATAACCTGGTATTTAGATTGAAGAACAAAGCTGATGGGGTTGGGATTGAGGTAATCCAGAACACAGGGTTAAGAAAAACACGGTCTATATATTAGAACCTCACCTACTCTTTGAGACCAAAGGAAGAAACATTTATTTTTTCTGGAACTTAAATTTTCTTTAGCAGATAATCTTACTCAACCTGTCTAGATAGTTCATTTAATCTATCAAAATTCAGCAATCCCAGAATAAGAATGAGGACCTTCAATCCTGTATAGCTTAATGCAATGCCTGGATACATCCTAGAGTATATTAAGCTGATAATAAAAAACTATTGGTAAAGACCCCTGAGGGATGGGAGAAAACACTTGGAAGAATTAGAATTTACCACAGAGGATACACCTGATACTGTGTCAAACATTGGGGCACCCACATCAATAGGCTAAGCCATGATCTTGAGGCTTGCTCTTGTGAAGGTTTATATATGTAGCAGAGAAACCTAGCCTACCTATAGGTATGCATCAGAGTTACTTCTGGAGGACTTCCTTTGTTGCTCAGATGTGGCCTCATTCTCTTGAAGCTTAACTCTGCCAGCTAAATAAAGCATATATATACCCACTAGAGAACCATATTTATTTCTATCTATTCACTTTCATTTCAGTTATGTGGGACATGACATCCAGGGGTGAAAGTCTCTCTGGTGGCATGGGAAATGACTCCCAAGGATAAGTCTGCCCAGGGAAGTATGGGATCAAAAATGCCACCCTGACCAAAAGGGGGAAACGATACCTAAAAAATAAGGTATCAGTGGCTGAGAGTTCAAATAGAGTTGAGAGGCTTACTCTGCAGGTCACTCTAACACAAGCTTTAGTTAGACATTGCTACCTATCATAACTTACCAAACCCCAATGAAAATCATTCCAGTTTCTACTATGTAACACCCAGGGCAATATGTAATATTCTACAAAAGTTCCATTCATCAGGGTAACTTTCCAGAAACTTACAACCTCCAGTTGAATCCCTGGGACAGATGTGGCCATGAAACTTAAAAAGGCCAGGCTATCCAGAACAACTGCTAGTTTCATCCCTCTACCCTATATTATTAACAGCCCCTTCCAGCATGAAAAGCTAGAATGGGCATAGTTCAAATATTCTTAAAAAGCGGGATAGAAAGATTAATGATGATGGTGTAGTTATGCAGAGAAGGTAGGTTTTAACACACAATTATGATAGCTTAATAATTACATTGATATTTCTTTTAGACTACAGTATTTTAGAGCAGCTAGAAGTAAAAACCTAAAATTGTGGAATTGTAACCCATACCAAATTCTATAATCTGTTCTACAACTAATTGTTGCACTGTTCTTTGAAATTCATTGCTTATTGCTTTTTGTTAAATAGGTTTTTTTCACACAAAAGAAGCAAATGTTGATTGTTATGATAAAAAGAAAGATTTATTCCTTCTAGCCTCCAATGCCTATAGCACCTAGAAGGAAAATTTCGAGATGATACTATGGTAGACTATGACAGACTCTGGGATCTGTCCTGTAACTGCTGTTGAAGAGTGCTTTGAAAACTTTTGCTTTTTTCTTTCTTTGCTTTGTATATATGTTATATTGTAGAATTAAATTTGTTTTAAAAGTTACCACCCGCAACTGGGTGGGTCACATCTCCATGGACAATAAAAAATCCTACTTAGCAAAATCGAATAAGAATTAAAGAATATGACTTTTCTGGGGTACACAATAGCTTCAAACTGGCACATTCCCCCTTCAGCACACTTAAAGATATATTATTTCTTAATGTGAAATACAATACAATTCCACAACAATATCAGAAACTTTACACCATTTCAGTAACAATACAAATACAAATCAAAGTCAGTAACATTACAAAATCTCACCAAAGTTAGCTACAGCCATCATCTGTACTAAGGTAAAATTCTCCTCTGGATCTGGATCTGGAAAACAAAGAACAAGTCACCTACAACCAACATATAAAAGGGGTATAATCATAAGATCTCCATAGGAAGATATTGGAAGAAATGAAGGGGTCCCTGGACCCAAACAGTTCTGAAAACCTTCAGGGAAAACTCCATTCCCTTTCAAAGTCTGAGAGTCAATTTATTCTGGACTATAGAAAGCAGCAGCTCCACCCTTTCCAAGGGCCTATGTCATGGCATAACTCTCTCTGTATGTGATCTTGGGGGATATTTGGGAGATCACCTTTTTCTCAGCTCCACCCTTTCATGACATTGGAGATGTACCTGGGCTCTCTGCCATCTCTTTAGGATAGGTTCATCTCAAATGCAAAAGGTTGGCAACCGGGCTCTCCCCAATCCCCAAAGAATGTGTTCCTCCCTGTATAAGACCTGAGGCTTCACAACTCTTCCTGAGCATGGAGATGGAATGCTCACCCTATAGCTTTGGGGCAAACTAGTCTTCTCCAAGAGCTTGGGTGGGTCTGCTCCTCTGATCTAAGTTTTCTTGACTTCAGATTTAGTCTCCATAGTTCTGCCTCAGAAGTTGTTTTTCCTCTAATTTGTCCTTTTCTGTCATTCAGTCCAGACCAGCATTGGCTCTCTTTCTACAGATTCCACAAGACTCTTGTAGGTTTTCTCTTCAGTATGCTGGTATCATGTCCATCAGAAAAGATACCTTCCACAAACCCTTGTCCTGTAATGACTGAATGCTCCCATGTTTAGTTAAATCCTCATGTAGGGTATTGTTCTCTCTAGGGTCTCCCTTTCTGGAAGCCCAGAATTTTCCAGAGTATCAATTTCTTGTTTCTTTGTAGCCCAGAGTTCAGTTCTCAGCTTATCTTTTCCCTGTCACATTTTGCTATAAGCTGCAAGGAACAGCCAGGCTACATTTTTCCCATGTATTTTGGAAATTTCCTCAGCTAGGTATCCTTTTTATTGCCTTTAAATTCCAAATTCCATCCAACAGCAGTACACAATTTTGCAAAATTCTGAACCACTTTAAAACAAGAGTTGCCTTCTATCCAGTTTGCAATGGCACATCCCTCATTTTTGTCTAAGGCCTTATCAGAAGTATGTTTAGAGTTCTCATTTCTATGAAGGTCTCTTTAAAGCATTCTAGGTCATCTCAATCAAGAGCCTCATAATATTTCCAGAATCCTTCCCTTATCTATTTTAAAAGCCATTGCAACATGATTGGTATTTGCAAACCACAGTAACTCACTTGGCAGGTACCAACATCTGTTTCAGTTTGTTAAAGCCACCAGTATGCAAAATATCAGAAATGGAGCAATTTGTAGAAAGGGGAATCTATTAAGTTGCAAGCTTATCATTTCAAGGCCATTAAAATATCCAAATAAAGGCATCTAGGGAAATATACCTCAGTTCAAGAAATGCTGATAAGTCCAGAACACATCTATCACCGAGAAAGTCACATGGCAAAATCCGCTAGCTTTCTCTCATGGCTACTCATTTCATCAGCATCTTCCAGGAGTTCTCTCCCACTGCATCTCTAAAGATCTCTGGATGTGTGGGCTCTCTCAGCTCTGAGCTTTTTCCAAAATGCTTCCCTCTTACAGCATTCCAGTGAACAACACCACCTTGAAGATTGGAGACACATTTCCATGGAAACCATCTAAAGAATGGTTACCACTCATAATTAGGTTGACCACTCTCCATGGAACCAATCAAAATGATCCCACCCAGCAATATTAAACAAGAATTAAAGAACTTGGTTTTTCTGAGGTACACAATAGCTTCAAACTGGCACACCCAGATTTACATGATTAAGAAGAGATTAAAAAGAGAAGAAGTCATTTTTGAAATATGAAATTCTAAATTAAATCCCCTATTTCAGAAAGCACATTCTATGCCAATAAAGATAAAGGAAAAGAAATCTTTAAGTAGAAATATTTTTGTTAAACTGTGAATAGCAAAAGTAGATTTATTTAAAAGTGGCCAGAGTCAAAAATAAGATCACTTCATAATTATGATTACACAGTGTTCCTTAGAGTAGACAGTGAAACCGGAAACTGCAAGCACAATAAATTCAAAACACACAGACATGAAGAGAAAATGGTTATACTATGTAACTCTAGTTGCATATCTGTAAATATTATGAGTTTTATAAAAATTGTGTTATATTACCATGGTTATGAGTCCAAACACCATGATGCAGTCAGCCAGATGGGAACCCTGATAAACGTTTTTGTTGAATTCCTGAGGAGAAATAGGCTGGCTGAAGTAGACATAGAAATTCTCCTTTATGACTGCTGACATCATAAAATTTCCTTTTTTTTTTTTTTATTAATTAAAAAAAAGAATTAACAAAACAATTAGAAATCATTCCAATCTACATGTACATTCAGTAATTCTTAATAACATCACATAGTTGCATATTCATCATTTCTTAGTACATTTGCATCAATTTAGAAAAAGAAATAAAAAGACAACAGAATAAGAATTAAAACAATAATAGAAAGAAAAAAAAAACAAAACAAACAAAAAAAAAAACCTATACCTCACATGCAGCTTCATTCAGTGTTTTAACATAATTGCATTACAATTGGGTAGTATTGTGCTGTCCATTTCTGAGTTTTTATATCCAGTCCCGTTGTACAGTCTGTATCCCTTCATCTCCAATTATCCCTTCTCTTTTTTTTTTTTTTTAATTAACGGAAAAAAAGAAATTAACCCAACATTTAGAGATCATACCATTCTACACATGCAATCATTAATTCTTAACATCATCACATAGATGCATGATCATCATTTCTTAGTACATTTGCATTGGTTTAGAAGAACTAGCAACATAACCGAAAAAGATATAGAATGATAATATAGAGAAAAAAATAAAAGTAATAATAGTAAAATCAAAACAAAACAAGACAAAAACCTATAGCTCAGATGCAGCTTCATTCAGTGTTTTAACATGATTACTTTACAATTAGGTATTATTGTGCTGTCCATTTTTCAGTTTTTGTATCTAGTCCTTTTGCACAGTCTGTATCCCTTCAGCTTCAATTACCCATTGTCTTACCCTGTTTCTAACTCCTGCTGAACTCTGTTACCAATGACATATTTCAAGTTTATTCTTGAATGTCCGTTCACATCAGTGGGACCATACAGTATTTGTCCTTTAGTTTTTGGCTGGATTCACTCAGCATAATATTCTCTAGGTCCATCCATGTTATTACATGGTTCATAAGTTTATCTTGTCTTAAAGCTGCATAATATTCCATCGTATGTATATACCACAGTTTGTTTAGCCACTCTTCTGTTGATGGAGATTTTGGCTGTTTCCATCTCTTTGCAATTGTAAATAATGCTGCTATAAACATTGGTGTGCAAATGTCCGTTTGTGTCTTTGCCCTTAAGTCCTTTGAGTAGATACCTAGCAATGGTATTGCTGGGTCGTATGGCAATTCTATATTCAGCTTTTTGAGGAACCACCAAACTGCCTTCCACAGTGGTTGCACCCTTTGACATTCCCACCAACAGTGGATAAGTGTGCCTCTTTCTCCGCATCCTCTCCAGCACTTGTCATTTTCTGTTTTGTTGATAATGGCCATTCTGGTGGGTGTGAGATGATATCTCATTGTGGTTTTGATTTGCATTTCTCTAATGGCCAGGGACATTGAGCATCTCTTCATGTGCCTCTTGGCCATCCGTATTTCCTCTTCTGAGAGGTGTCTGTTCAAGTCTTTTTCCCATTTTGTAATTGGGTTGGCTGTCTTTTTGTTGTTGAGATGAACAATCTCTTTATAAATTCTGGATACTAGACCTTTATCTGATATATCATTTCCAAATATTGTCTCCCATTGTGAAGGCTGTCTTTCTACTTTCTTGATGAAGTTCTTTGATGCACAAAAGTGTTTAATTTTGAGGAGTTCCCATTTATTTATTTCCTTCTTCAGTGCTCTTGCTTTAGGTTTAAGGTCCATAAAACCGCCTCCAGTTGTAAGATCCATAAGATATCTCCCAACATTTTCCTCTAACTGTTTTATGGTCTTAGACCTAATGTTTAGATCTTTGATCCATTTTGAGTTAACTTTTGTATAGGGTGTGAGAGATGGGTCTTCTTTCATTCTTTTGCATATGGATATCCAGTTCTCTAGGCACCATTTATTGAAGAGACTGCTCTGTCCCAGGTGAGTTGGCTTGACTGCCTTATCAAAGATCAAATGTCCATAGATGAGAGGGTCTATATCTGAGCACTCTATTCGATTCCATTGGTCGATATATCTATCTTTATGCCAATACCATGCTGTTTTGACCACTGTGGCTTCATAATATGCCTTAAAGTCAGGCAGCGCGAGACCTCCAGCTTCGTTTTTTTTCCTCAAGATGTTTTTAGCAATTCGGGGCACCCTGCCCTTCCAGATAAATTTGCTTATTGGTTTTTCTATTTCTGAAAAATAAGTTGTTGGGATTTTGATTGGTATTGCATTGAATCTGTAAATCAATTTAGGTAGGATTGACATCTTAACTATATTTAGTCTTCCAATCCATGAACACGGTATGCCCTTCCATCTATTTAGGTCTTCTGTGATTTCTTTTAGCAGTTTTTTGTAGTTTTCTTTATATAGGTTTTTTGTCTCTTTAGTTAAATTTATTCCTAGGTATTTTATTCTTTTAGTTGCAATTGTAAATGGGATTCGTTTCTTGATTTCCCCCTCAGCTTGTTCATTACTAGTGTATAGAAATGCTACAGATTTTTGAATGTTGATCTTGTAACCTGCTACTTTGCTGTACTCATTTATTAGCTCTAGTAGTTTTGTTGTGGATTTTTCTGGGTTTTCGACGTATAGTATCATATCGTCTGCAAACAGTGATAGTTTTACTTCTTCCTTTCCAATTTTGATGCCTTGTATTTCTTTTTCTTGTCTAATTGCTCTGGCTAGAACCTCCAACACAATGTTGAATAATAGTGGTGATAGTGGACATCCTTGTCTTGTTCCTGATCTTAGGGGGAAAGTTTTCAATTTTTCCCCATTGAGGATGATATTAGCTGTGGGTTTTTCATATATTCCCTCTATCATTTTAAGGAAGTTCCCTTGTATTCCTATCTTTTGAAGTGTTTTCAACAGGAAAGGATGTTGAATCTTGTCGAATGCCTTCTCTGCATCAATTGAGATGATCATGTGATTTTTCTGCTTTGATTTGTTGATATGGTGTATTACATTAATTGATTTTCTTATGTTGAACCATCCTTGCATACCTGGGATGAATCCTACTTGGTCATGATGTATAATTCTTTTAATGTGTTGTTGGATACGATTTGCTAGAATTTTATTGAGGATTTTTGCATCTGTGTTCATTAGAGAGATTGGTCTGTAGTTTTCTTTTTTTGTAATATCTTTGCCTGGTTTTGGTATGAGGGTGATGTTGGCTTCATAGAATGAATTAGGTAGTTTTCCCTCCACTTCGATTTTTTTGAAGAGTTTGAAGAGAATTGGTACTAATTCTTTCTGGAATGTTTGGTAGAATTCACATGTGAAGCCATCTGGTCCTGGACTTTTCTTTTTAGGAAGCTTTTGAACGACTAATTCAATTTCTTTACTTGTGATTGGTTTGTTGAGGTCATCTATGTCTTCTTGAGTCAAAGTTGGTTGTTCATGTCTTTCCAGTAACCCGTCCATTTCCTCTAAATTGTTGTATTTATTAGCGTAAAGTTGTTCATAGTATCCTGTTATTACCTCCTTTATTTCTGTGAGGTCAGTAGTTATGTCTCCTCTTCCATTTCTGATCTTATTTATTTGCATCCTCTCTCTTCTTCTTCTTTTTTTTTTTTTTTTTTTTTTTTTTTTTTAAAGAGAGAGGGAGGAAGGGAAGGAAAGACAGAGAAGGAAGGAAGGAAGGAAGGAAGAAAGGGAAACATTTTTAAACATTTTCTTGTTTTATTATATTTTGTTTGTTTGTTTGTTTTTTACATGGGCTGGGGCCGGGAATCGAACCGGGGTCCTCCGGCACGGCAGGCAAGCACTCCCGCCCGCTGAGCCACCGCGGCCCGCCTCTTCTTCTTTTTGTCAATCTTGCTAAGGGCCCATCAATCTTATTGATTTTCTCATAGAACCAACTTCTGGCCTTATTGATTTTCTCTATTGTTTTCATGTTTTCAATTTCATTTATTTCTGCTCTAATCTTTGTTATTTCTTTCCTTTTGCTTGCTTTGGGGTTAGCTTGCTGTTCTTTCTCCAGTTCTTCCAAATGGATAGCTAATTCCTGAATTTTTGCCTTTTCTTCTTTTCTGATATAGGCATTTAGAGCAATAAATTTCCCTCTTAGCACTGCCTTTGCTGCGTCCCATAAGTTTTGATATGTTGTGTTTTCATTTTCATTCGCCTCGAGGTATTTGCTAATTTCTCTTGCAATTTCTTCTTTGACCCAGTCGTTGTTTAGGAGTGTGTTGTTGAGCCTCCACGTATTTGTGAATTTTCTGGCACTCTGCCTATTATTGATTTCCAACATCATTCCTTTATGGTCCGAGAAAGTGTTGTGTAAGATTTCAATCTTTTTAAATTTGTTAAGACTTGCTTTGTGACCCAGCATATGGTCTATCTTTGAGAATGATCCATGAGCACTTGAGAAAAAGGTGTATCCTGCTGTTGTGGGATGTAATGTCCTATAAATGTCTATTAAGTCTAGTTCATTTATAGTAATATTCAGATTCTCTATTTCTTTGTTGATCCTCTGTCTAGATGTTCTGTCCCTTGATGAGAGTGGTGAGTTGAAGTCTCCAACTATTATGGTATATGAGTCTATTTCCCTTTTCAGTGTTTGCAGTATATTCCTCACGTATTTTGGGGCATTCTGATTCGGTGTGTAAATATTTATGATTGTTATGTCTTCTTGTTTGATTGTTCCTTTTATTAGTATATAGTGTCCTTCTTTGTCTCTTTTAACTGTTTTACATTTGAAGTCTAATTTGTTGGATATTAGTATAGCCACTCCTGCTCTTTTCCGGTTGTTATTTGCATGAAATATCTTTTCCCAACCTTTCACCTTCAACCTATGTTTATCTTTGGGTCTAAGATGTGTTTCCTGTAGACAGCATATAGAAGGATCCTGTTTTTTAATCCATTCTGCCAATCTATGTCTTTTGATTGGGGAATTCAGTCCATTGACATTTAGTGTTATTACTGTTTGGATAATATTTTCCTCTAACATTTTGCCTTTTGTATTATATATATCATATCTGATTTTCCTTCTTTCTACACTCTTTTCCATATCTCTCTCTTCTGTCTTTTTGTATCTGACTCTAGTGCTCCCTTTAGTATTTCTTGCAGAGCTGGTCTCTTGGTCACAAATTCTTTCAGTGACTTTTTGTCTGAGAATGTTTTAATTTCTCTCTCATTTTTGAAGGATAATTTTGCTGGATATAGGAGTCTTGTTTGGCAGTTTTTCTCTTTTAGTATTTTAAATATATCATCCCACTGTCTTCTAGCTTCCATGGTTTCTGCTGAGAAATCTACACAAAGTCTTATTGGGTTTCCCTTGTATGTAATGGATTGTTTTTCTCTTGCTGCTTTCAAGATCTTCTCTTTCTCTTTGACCTCTGACATTCTAACTAGTAAGTGTCTTGGAGAACGCCTATTTGGGTCTAATCTCTTTGGGGTGCGCTGCACTTCTTGGATCTGTAATTTTAGGTCTTTCATAAGAGTTGGGAAATTTTCAGTGATAATTTCTTCCATTAGTTTTTCTCCTCCTTTTCCCTTCTCTTCTCCTTCTGGGACACCCACAACACGTATATTTGTGCGGTTCATATTGTCCTTGAGTTCCCTTATACCCTGTTCAAATTTTTCCATTCTTTCCCTATAGTTTCTGTTTCTTTTTGGAATTCAGATGTTCCATCCTCCAAATCACTAATTCTATCTTCTGTCTCTTTAAATCTATCATTGTAGCTATCCATTATTTTTTCTATGTTTGCTACTTTATCCTTCACTTCCATAAGTTCTGCGATTTGTTTTTTCAGTTTTTCTATTTCTTCTTTATGTTCAGCCCATGTCCTCTTCATGTCCTCCCTCAATTTATCGATTTCATTTTTGAAGAGGTTTTCCATTTCTGTTCGTATATTCAGCATTAGTTGTCTCAGCTCTTGTGTCCTATTTGAGCTATTGGTTTGTTCCTTTGACTGAGCCATATTCTCAATCTTTTGAGCGTGGACAGTTATCTTCTGCTGCTGGCGTCTGGGCATTTATTCAGATTTCTCTTGGTGTTGGACCCAGCAAGGTTGTAATATTTTTCTGTGAAATCTCTGGGTTCTGTTTTTCTTATCCTGCCCAGTAGGTGGCGCTCGTGGCACCCGTTTGTCTGCGGGTCCCACCAGTAAAAGGTGCTGTGGGACCTTAAACTTTGGAAAACTCTCGCCGTCCTGGGGGTTCTCTAGCCGAAGCGGCTTGAGCCGGCCTGGGGTCCCAACGCAGGGAGGGTTGCTGGTCGCCGCAGCCAGGGAAAGAGCCCGTCCGAATTTCCTAGTCGGCCCTGGGCAACAAGCGTGGCGGGAGGGCGCCAGCGGCAGCGGCCCGCCCGAGAGAGTGCACGTTCCCCGGGAGTCACGGGGTCACCGTTCTCCGCGGCCTGGGGGTTTCCGATCCAATTCTCTCAGTTGGTCGGGGGCTGCGCGTGGTGTGGGCGCCAGTCGCCTTGGTTTCAGGGGACCACCTCTCCAATTCTCCCAGCCGGCCGGGGAAGGGGGAAGGGAGTAACTCCGGCCGCTTGCCACCCCGCCCGGTAAGGCCCACGCGCCTCGGCGATCTCATCCGAACTGCTTCTCTCAGCCAGCCAGCCGTTCCAGGATGGGGTACGCTGTCTTTTTTATCTCTGTTGTGGCTTTGGGCGCTTTCTGTATCGTTTCTACTCCCCTAGTAGGTGTCCTGGAGAAGAAACTAAGATCCGCGCGTCTTACTAATCCGCCATCTTCCAGGAAGTCCCTCCCATAAAATTTCCTTTTAAAGCCTTCAAATTATTAGGTGAACAATCTCTCGTTTTTGCAAACTCTTTAATTGATTGTAGATGTAATCATCCATGAATTCAATCAATTTATTGATGATTTTAAGTCCACAACCTATCTGCATATTAACAATCAGACCACTGTATGCTTAACCAAACAACTGGGCAACATAACCTGGACAAGTAGACACATGAACTTAACCATCACACTCCAACCTTTGTCAACATGGCAGCTGTACACATCTCTGTAAACTATAGTTATTCACTAAATAAAAATATTGGTTCATATTTTCACCTAACAATACTCTACTCACAATTTAAAAAGCCAAGCCCTTGATCTTGAAACTTTCCTTATGAAATTTATTTCTGTAATGGAAAATCTAGGCCTGCTTGTAATTATGCTTGTGTCACCCCTAGAAGGTCCCTTTTGTTGCTTATATGTAACTAAGCAACATATCTGAATATAATCTGGATATAACTGGAAATACAATAACTCTCCCCAGAATAGTGTACAAATCCATGGGTATCATTTACTGTTTTTTATTAAATGTAATTTTATTGAGCTATATTCATATACCATACAGTCCATCCAATATATACAAACAAGGTTTCACAGTATCATAACAGTTGTGCATTCATAACCATGATAATTTGGGCTCATTTGCATTACGTCTTGAAAAGAAATAAAGAGAAAAAGAAAACTCCAAACATAGCAGACTCCTTTCCTCACCATTATATTGATCACTTGTATTGGATATGATGTATTTTTAAAAGTTGGAATTGAGGTAGGTTAACCAAGACAGTGTAGTATTATCATAAATATACATACACATACACACATATATAGTACACTGACAGTCATATCTATATATCTACCAGTGGAACAGAACAAAACATCCAGAAGTAGATTCACCCAAACATGGGGGAAACTTGCATATATGCACATATGTACTTTTACAATTTACACCAAAGACCAGTGCTATTTGATTACAGTTGAATAATTAAAGGTATTTCCTTTTGGATATTCTAGAACACTATACACTAACAAGAAATATATGCATCAGTCAGTAGTCACAGTAATTTTTTACATCCTTATTTCTCAGTTATATCTCCTCCCTCTCACTTGATCTTCCTCTTAATCACTATTCCATAGTGATGGAATAAAAAACTTACTAAGACAAAGTTTTTAGAGACTTAGATCCTAGAACACTTCCTAGGACATTTTCATTGGGTTTCAGAATATTTTGTTAGTTTTCAATATCTGACTGCAGCTCACATAAGAGTAACCTCCAGAATGACCTCATGACTACTTGAAAATTCATAGCCACTGCAACTTTATTTTTGTCCATTTCTTTTCCCCCTCTTCTTCAAGAAGATATACTCCATTCCATGGTACCAGAGCCAGGATCAACCCGCAGAGCCATGTCTCACATTTCCAGGGAGGCTTGTACCTCTGAAAGTCATGCCCCACTTAAGCGAGTTGGCAGAGTGTTTATTTGCAGAGTTGGCTTAAAGTGGGGGGGGCAACATATAAGCAACAAAAGGGACTTTTTAGGG
Organism: Tamandua tetradactyla; assembly: GCF_023851605.1. NCBI lineage: Eukaryota > Metazoa > Chordata > Mammalia > Pilosa > Myrmecophagidae > Tamandua > Tamandua tetradactyla. The sequence continues at coordinate 7,855,630 of NC_135342.1, forward strand.
GTGACACTTAAGCATAATTACAAGCAGGCCTAGATTTTCCATTACAGAAATAAGTTTCATAAGGGAAAGTCTCAAGATCAAGTGCTTGGCTTTTTAAATTGTGAGTCTGTAATGTTTGAGAGAGTATCAGGACTCCCAGGTGTGTAAAGTTACTAGTTCCTCATTTTCCCCCAATTCCTCAAGTGGACATTGCAGATACATTGCTATTTTCTGCCCATACTACTTTGCAATGTGTTGGGGTACTACATTAACCCATACAGAATAATATCTCATTCTCTAATCCAGGATCCATGTAATAGGTTTTTTTATATAAACTGAGCAGAAAAGTTAAATTAGACAGTATAGTCACATTGTTTCTCCTGTGATCATTCCCTTTACTCCATAATATGCATTATCACAAGTCCAGAGAATTTGCATATATCACTACAGTGTCCTTGAATTATTATCTAAGATATATACAATTTATAAAATAGGTTAACTACAAATTATACATTTATGCACCTTAAAACCTGGATTTTGATACCAGTTGCTCAAATATGGCAAATCACTCTCAGTAAGGAATTCATTCAACTACATTAGCAGTCAAAGTTTATTCTATAGGGTTCCAGTAATTCTCCACAAGCTCGGCCCATTCCTCAGGAATTATTCCTAACATTTGTGTGGTTTTGGCACTGAACCAGTTGCCACCACAGGAGAAGCACTTTTCCACAAGTGAGCACCTACCCAAAGACCTGATAGGTCTCCTGCCCTTGAAGACTCTTCCTCCCAGAAAGCAATACAAAGTACTTGAATCTACTGCCATCAGGATGATCAACTCAGTGTAAAACCACTATAACCAATGTAGTGTGAGAAAGAGGCAGCCATGCTGTGAGATATGGTTGAATGATTTGGTGACCTCATCTCAACATGGAACAGTAATTTCCCCTGTAGCAGCAATGATAACACACATTTGGGAAAGCTGTGAGTATTCTGAAATTTTTTGATGAAGTTTTCAATTCACATAAATGACTAAAAATTTCTACTGAGCATCTCCAAGAGACAGCCCAAGTGTTTAGAAGAGTCTGCTCCTTTAATGTAATTCTTGAAGGTAAGCAAGGTCTCACATAAGAGAGTAATAAATGCTGCAGTCTGAGCAATGAATAACTGGCCGAGAAACGCCTGCGTTCCCTGCAAACTCTTCTCTCTGATAAGTTATTCTTTTGAGGGTTCCATTATTTCTTAATCCTCAGATCCTATAGTAGTGTCTCATTGAATTTATGGCCAAATAAATGAATCACATGCAGCAATTTTCAATTTGATACATGTGAAAGGAAGAAAATGATATCAATAGTTGACATGTGAAAACAGTTATCTCCATTAAACTCAACCAGGTTAACATAAAAACCTAGGTGAAGTGGACCTTACCCAGAAAAAATATATTCTTTACTGAAATGGTTTGTTGAAATAAGTTCAAATGTAACAAAATCAATAGGAAAATGAGTTATAAAAGTACCTCATAAATAAAAGCATATGGAACCATTTTTATGGGAAGATTCTGCCATTCTTCTAAGTATTAGAAAAACTATTGCTATTTACTTAATTCAAGAGCGTGGAAGGGAGAGTGAAATTTCAAAATTATTTTTATGAATCAAATTAAATATTGATGGCAAAACATCCCAAAAGTTGCATGGAATGCAGTTCTATTGAAAGATACCTTATCTCCCCACAATGAAAACTTCTTTAGGATGTATAAAAGAGCACATAGGGTGGTATAATGGTGGCTCAGTGGCAGAATCCTCATCTGCCATGCTGGAGACCCAGGCTTGATTCCTGAAGCTTACCCATTTCAAAAAATAAAAATAAAAAAGAGCACAGAAACTGAATAGTAATATGAAATAAAATATATTTATATACTTTGATATATATTTGATATATATTTATTCAAGTGCAGATTATGTATGGAATTCAAGAATTATTCCATATTTTGAAATCATATAATTGGTGATAAAGGTCAAGGACATTTAAGGGGAAGTAAAAATTCCAACTGAGTTTTATAAATCAAATACTGTAGTGGTACTAACATGTCCCAGAGATTGTACCAAATATTACAGAAATGTTCCACATCTACCTACAATTGAAAACATGCAAAATAGAATATATATATATAAACAGCATATTAATGTAATTAAAATACTAACAAAGTGCTGGGAAAAGGAGAAGAAGAATGCAGTTTTCAATAAAAACACCCACAGAACTGGTAGAACCTCTCCAAGGCAACTATTTTGGGGTTTTGGAGGCCATGTAAGAATCTTGCAACAGCTGGATGAAGAAATGGAAAAACTGTGAAAGAGAGATTATTGTGAATGATTCAGTTGTCCATTACTCCCAGCACCTAACCAGTACCCACAAGGCCAGCAGCCTCTGGACAGACAGGTTTCTTCCCCAGCTTTCTGCTTTACACACAAGTGGAATAGATCCCTACCCCAAGAATAGAGGGTGACTCAACAGTGTTCTGATCCAGCTGTTGGAAAGCATACAGCTGGGCCTGCAGCTTGACCATTTGTGAAAAGATACCTGTAGTGACCAAAGCTCTATCCACTCACCTGAACATCAGAAGTGACAGACAGCCAAAAATAACTTGCCTTAGTATGGCTGTGGGGAATAAGTGTCCAATGCCCAACATCCTTTTATAGCCCGAGGAAGTGTAGTCTTTGCAAGCTCCTGCTCTGACCCTCTCCACAGAGCCATTTAGAACTGTTCTGTACACTGCATGGGACATTAGCCTTGATTAGCTTAGAAATACTGACAAACCAAATTCCCAAGAATAACTTTAAAGCAAACCCAACCAATAACAAAATTTCACACAGGACATGGTAATTCACCTTTGGAATAATTTCATCAAGGTAATCAGATGCCTAGATATCATATAACAATGGGGAGTCTTGCTCCTGATGATTTGCTGTATTTCCCTGTGGGACGCCTGATATTGTTCAACCCAATGTCATTTCTGCTTGTCAAAGTTGCTAAAATTCCATTCAGGCCAGTGGTATTCCAGAGTATTTCTGTACTTTTCTTTGCTTTTTACAATTATTTGCACACCAGTCAACAAAATGGAGTTGTGGCATTTCTATGCACATAGGGAAATTATTTTATCATATGACTTCCAAAAGACAGAAGCCTATATGCAATAAGATATATCTTTTAAATTGTAATGAATATTGCCATTTTGGCCATCTAGTTGAAGTATTCACCAAAGTGCTTTCAAAACTGCAAATCATGTACCTTCCTTAGAAGAGGGTATAAAGTTTTGTATTCATATAGTTTTATAAGACAGGAATTTAAGAAATTTTGCATTTTCCATTATGATGGAGAAAAATGTGTCAGGTGATATAATGGCTTTTACTCCTGACCAACACTCAAGTTGGGGGCAGTTTCAATGTAATCTGACCATTTAGAATACATGTCAAATTTAGTTTTATATATTTTATGCTTTTTTATGAGGTTTATTGTCAATTTCCACATATAAGTGAGAATCTAATATAAAATATTTGTGTGTTGTCTTCTATCATAACATCTCTCCAGGCTTATGTTTGTCCACACCACTATGCAGAGATTGACTGTGGACACTATTCTTGCAAGTAAAGAAAACTGGCATGTAAATCTGTGCAGAAACCTGACATTATGTCCATCTGCTCTGAAGGGTCTCTCAACCAAAAACCTGAACTGAGCTTCTCATGTCATGAACTAAGGGAAATGGAGTCCATACTCCTAACTCTCCCCAGCCACCATTCACTCACTTTACACAGCTCACCTACCCTTGCTGCCAAGTTGACAGTTAGCAGGCATGATGTATCCTCCCCTATTATTCCCCAGCCTCCCTCTAGAATGCTCAAACTGGTTCATGACCTCATCTTTACATACAAGGCAGGCATCTCAGAGTGTACTGAAACCAGGCCACAGAGTGTCACACGTAGATGGGGCCAGGACTCTAACCTCTGCATCCAGGCCCTAGGCAAGAGATCCATTTCTGGATTTCCCACAATCCCTCAAAGAAAAGGAGACCCATTCCCTTCTAGTCCCCACCCTGCAGAGCACTCAGAGATCACTTCCTTTAGCCTCCCAATGTTACAATTCATCTTGGATCTAAAAGGTCATTCCAAGTGTATTCCAGAAATACACATTCCCAGGTGCCAAGTGCTGATCTCAATCCTCCACACAAAATGCATCATTTGATTACTGTCCAGTACTGTACTGTAGCTCAACCTTCAACATCTAGCCATGTATCCTGGTCTTCACAAGATAGGACAATGCATGATGGACCTCCAAATTTAGAAGATCTTTCTAAGTCCATTCTCCTAAAATTGCTACACCTCCTTGTCAGAATGTAGTTGTTCCAGTTTGCTAGCTGCCAGAATGCTACACACCAGAGATGGATTGGCTTTTAATAAATGGGGATTTATTTCATTAGTTCTTCAGAGGAAAGGCAGCCAACTTTCAGCTGAGTTTCTTTCTTATGCATGAAGGTGCAAGGTGATCTCTGCTGGTCTTCTCTCCAGGCCTCTGGGTTCCAACAACTTTCCCCATAGTGATTCCTTTCTGCATCTCCAATGGCCTGGGCTGAGCTGCAAGTGCTGAGATGAGGTATGCTGAGCTGCTTGGGCTGAGCTACATTGAGCTCTCTCATTTAAGCACCAGTCAATTAAATCAAACATTATTCATTGCAGTAGCATGCCTCCTAGCCAAATGCAGATGTAATCAGCAATAGATAAGGTTCACATGTTATTGGCTCATGTCCACAACAATATGTCTAGACACCTTCACCTGGCCAAGTTGACATCTGAACTTACCTAACACAGTAGTCTAAAGAACAGTGTCTCTGTGTTCCAGTGCATATGCTTTCTGAGGATTTTCTGGACTCTCATTCTCTGAGGAGAGTGATTTGGAGTAAGAAGAATCTCCATGTCAAGGAATAGGGCTCCATCCTCACCTGACTTGGAACTGGCTGATGGACAGAAATGGGGAATGGTTCAGGGAACAGCTTTTTTGGTGAATAAGAACTTCCTCCCCTCAGTGGTGTGTGTGCATACTGTCTATTTCAGATAATGGTGTTGATAGACATACAAGAAGTGCCTATTTAATGATGTGTTTTGCACTTTATTTAAAATGAAAATTATAAAGGTCTTGTAATTTAATTTTGTAAAGAGCTAAGTAAGTAACATAAGTAGATATTAAGATGCAATTTCAATAAGAAACTCTGACATTAGTGGGTGTTTAATGGGCAAATGACTAAAGTTTAGGAAATTCTGGGTAAAGGACCCAACAATGGGATGCACAGCTTTTAAGCTTTGCCCTGTCTGAAGAGAGTTTGTGACTATATAGCAGGGTTTCTGTGGAAACTCTCATGACAATGTTCTCTTGGCCCCATGCTTTTTTCTTTCTTTGGTCTCATATATTTTGTTGATTTGAGTTATTAAAAGTCATTGTAGAGATTTTCAGCAAGAGGGCAGAAAAAGGATGGACAGAAATCATTTCTTCACAAAAGTAGAGAGCAGGAAAAAACTATTTAAAGCAGGAGTTCTAATGACCATAGAGGGTCCATGACAACATATAAGGAAGAGCTGGAATGAAAAGTGGATAAAATTTGGCTGATAAATAGGGGTGAATGAACTCAAATATGACCAACCCAGAGGCCAGCAGTTGTTTGGTCAGGCTGGAAAAAAGTAGCGCATTTTTATTTCAGTTACTGGCCTGTGAAGTTAAATCTCTCTGTCCCATAGCATAAAGTCTTTCCACTCTTGAGGATGGGTGACTGTAGTTCCACCATATCCACATACAGTGACCTAGTGTTGATCTGGTGCCCACTCCTTACCCCCAAGGGTTACCAATTTGGGTTCCTGGTGCGTGGGGAAACAAGGAGGTTCTACCCTTGGGAAAAGGGGGAGAAGCATAACAGTTCTGAGCCAATATTTGACTGGAATGGGCTGCCCATCATACATATAACCTTGAACTGGATGTTGACCAAGTCTGGACCCTGCCCAGTAGGTTGCTGTGATTGCAGATGAGTATGTTTGTGGAGAATTAGTGGTGTAAGTGCATCTTCTATGGAGAACAACTGGGAAAGTACAGTCTGGTAAGCTGCTTTTTTGACCACCTTCTAAGAAGCTACCTAAGGTGGTTGCACTCACATCCTAAGACCTGGGCCCTGTTTTGGTTAGGAATTATAAACAAACTGAGTGCCAAAGGACACCTTCAATGCAACCTCAAGTAACAACAAATTCTTAGACAAGAGTGGGGAACAAATTAATCTTATCAAGAAAATCAAATGCCCAGAAACAAGGGAAAACATCACAAGGGAAATGAAGAAATACAAAGATATGGTCAAGCCAAATGACCAACTTAGAAGTCAGAGGAGACAGATTTTTGGAAAAATCAATCAAATATATTTAAACAAATTTCCTAAATAAGTTCAATGAAATGGTTAAATAGATAAATGATATGAAGACACTAAAGGACTATAAAGAATTTTAAAAAAACATAAATAGAAAAATAGCAGATCTTAAAGAAATGAAAGATACTGCAGATGAAATTTAAAATATACTAGAGCAACACAACAGCAGATTTTAAGAGGCAGAGGAAATAATCAGTGAACACGAGGATGGAACAACTGAATATGAATGCACAAAAGAACAAATGGAAAAAATGGAAAATTTTGAACTGGATCTCAGGGAAATGCTTACTGGCACAAAGTATACAAATATAAGAATCATGCATGTCACAATAGGAGAAAAGAAGAGTGAAGGGCCAGAAAGAATATTTGAGGAAATAACTGGAGAAAATATAAAAATAAAGATAGATATATAAATAATTGCAGAAAACATTCCAACCCATGGAATAGACACAAATAAGCGAATATAAATCCACAGTGGTCAAACCAGCATAGTAGTGTCATAAAGTTAGATGTACTGGTTAATGGAATAGAACTGGGAGTCAGAAACAGACCATCATATTGATGGTCAACTGATTTTTAACAAGGACACCAAATCCAGTGAACTGGGATAGAATAGTCTGTTCAATAAATGGTATTGTGAGAACTTGATACCCATATCTAAAGTAATGAAAGAAGACCCCCACTCACACCTTACATACAAGCTAACTTAAAGCAAGTCAAAAACCTAAATATAAGAACCAGTAGTACCATAAAATCATCAAATAAATTATAAGGAAACATCTTCAAGAATTAAGAATAAGAGCAAAATTCTTAGACCTCACAAATAAAGCAAAAGCAATTAAAGAATAAATACAAAATGGGACTTTCTCAAGACTGAATACTTCTGTACATCAAAGAACTTTGTCAAAAGAATGAAAAGACAGGACGGGGGAAATATGAAGGCTTAGTGAGGTGTGGAATGTAGTTCGTCCACCAGAACAGCTAGTAATTAGCCAGAAACAGTACAGAACAACTGCTGAGGCTACATCAAGGACCAGACACACAGCATACACCAGTCTGGACAAACTGGAGAGGCTGAGACCCTACACAAAACTGTAAGTCCCCCAAGCTCCAGAAGTTAGCACATTTCACCCACAGATGTAGGAATCCAGGGGGAAATGAAACACATTTTACTAGAAGCAATGGCCTAGCTCAACAAATACCACTTGTGAAATTAATTAACAAATTCTGTCTACTGAAATAGGCCCCCAGTACAGAGAAACCTGGAGTAAGTGTTAAAGGTATTACAAGTTTTGCTCTAGCACAGAGGAGGCAAGGCAGATAGAAAAATAAAATTAGGCTTTTTGAGTCAGGTAGTACAAAATACTGTAAAAGCTCTGAACCCTAGTTTCCAGGAATGTGACAGAATAGAGGGTCCCAGGAAGATGGTGAAATAGGATAGGTCAAGTTCACCCTTGCTCCAAGGAATAGCTAAAAAAAACCCACAAGAATGTGACTGAGGAGGCAATCCCATGATGTAAGTGACCTGGAATGGTCTTCTACACCACACAGGGATATCCTGCTTGTAAAAGCTGAAGGATTGAGATGCAAAGAACCAGAGACTGTCCAGCTGATGCAAACAGTAGAACATACTCCTTTTTGTGGAGGCCTCAGGAGTTCACATATTGGTAGATCATGTCTAAGAATGCTCTATCTCTGTGTTCTCCATGCTGCACCCTGCTCCTGCACTCCGAGGTCTGCCTGAGATGCAGCACATACCAAAGGCACCTGTATCACACATTTACAACCCCACAACTCTCACCCCATGTTCAAAAGCAACAACATAGCATCCCCAACCTGTGCTTATGTCTGCACAGCAATGTGTCACTGCACTGTTGTACCCACTCTGCACCCTGCATTCTGCTCCACGTCCATCCCACTAATTCAAAGCTTGACATAAAGGAGATCAAGAAGACACTAGAATATCATAAAGAGGAATTTGAAAAAATAAACAGAAAATAGCAAATATCGCAGAGGTTAAAGATTAAATGTACTAGAGACACACAACAGCAGGTTAAAAGACACAGAAGAAAGAATAAGTGAACTAGAGGACAGGACAACTGATTTTGAACACTCAAAACAGCAATGGCAAAAAAAGATTGGAAAATCTGAATTGGATCTCAGGGAAATGATGGGTAAAATAAAGTGCAATAATGTTAAAAAATAATTTGGTGTTCCAGAAAGAGAACAGAAGAGTAAATGGCTGGGAATATTAGTTAAGGAGTACTATCCAACCCTTATAAAGGACATAAATATGCAAATCAAAGAAGCTCATCATACTCCAAATAGAATAAGTCCACATAAGCCTTCCCCCAGACACATACTAATCAGTCTGTCAAATGTTGAAGAGAATCAGAAAATCCTGAAAGTAGCAAGAGATAAGCAATCTATGACATATATGGAAACCAGAGAAGATTTTGTTCAGATTACTCAGGCAGTATGGAGGCAAGAAGGCCGTGCTAGGTTATATTTAAGATCCTAAAAGAGAAGGACTCCCAACCAAGTATTTTGTACCTGCCAAATTGTCCTTCAAAACTGAGGGAAAATTTTAAATTCTCACACACAATGAAATCCTGAAAGAATTTGTCAAAAAGAGATTAACATTACAAAAAATATTAGAGGGAGCTCTGACAGTTGAACAAAAAAAAAAAAAAAAAACAGGAGAGGGAGGACTGGAGAAGGGCACAGAATTGAAGAGTACCAGTAAGGGTAACTTAAAGGATAAAAAGAGATAGAGGGAAAAGAATATATAAACCTGATAAAAAAATCCAAAGGATAAATGGTGAATTCAAGAAACATGTTTTCAGTAATAACTTTGAAAACTTCCCAAATAAAAGATACAGATTGGCAGAATAGATTATAAAATGTGATCCAAATATATGCTGCTTACAGATACTCATACTAAACATAAAGACACAAATAGTTTAAAAGTGAAAGGATGGAAAATGTTGTCCCATGCAAGTTGTAACCAATGAAAGCAGGAGTCAATAAGCTAATATAAGACAAAATAGACTTTAAAAATGTAAAGACATCATAAGAGGCAAATAAGTACCCTATATATTAATAAAGTGGACAATTCAACAAGAAGAAATAAAAATCATAAGTGTTTATACTCCCAATCAAGGAGCTCCAAAGTACGTGAGACAGACATTTGCAAAACTGAAGGGAGCAATAGATGTTTTAACAATAATAGTGGGAAAATTCAAAACGTCACTCTCCTCTATAGATAGAACAATCAGACAGAGGATTAACAAGGAAATATAGAAGTTAAACAACTTGAAAACTGAGTTAGAATGAACAGACATGGGACATTCTCCAGAATAGATCATATGCTTGGGCACAAAATAGGCCTTTATAAATTTAAAAACACTGGAATTATTCAAAGCACTTTCTCTGATCACCATGAAATGAAGTTGGGTATCAATAACCACCAAAGAATGAGAACTTTCACAAATATTTGGAGATTCAATAACACACTCTTAAACATCTGTGGGTCAATGAAGAGATTACTGGAGAAGTCAGTACCTATGTAGAAATGAATGAAACTGAGACTATAATCTATCAGAACTTATGGGATGTAGCAAAAACTGTGCTGAGGTGGAAATTTATTGTCCTAAATGCCTACATTAAAAAACAAGAAAGACCAAAATCAAGAACTTAACTGCTCACCTGGATAAACTTGAAAAAGAAAATCAAACAAACCCCAAAGCAAACAGAAGAAGAGTAATAACAAAGATTAAAGCAGTGTTAAATGATTGGGTGAATAAAAGAACTATATAAAGCTTTTTTTGAGAAAATCAATACAATTGATAGGCCACTAGCATGTCTGACAAAGAACAAAGCAGAGAGGATGCAAATAGACAAAATCAGAAATGAGAAGAGATGTGTTACCACAGACACTTAAGAAGTAAAAGAAATCATAAGATGATACTGTGGATAACTATATGCCAACAAACCACACAACTTAAATGAAATTTACAAATTCCAGCAAACACAAAAACAAACTACACTGACTCATACTCAGAAAGAAATAGAAGACTTAAACAAACCAATCACAAAAAAGGAGATTCAATTAGTCACCAAGAATCTTCCTACAAAGAAAAGCCCAGGACAAGATGGCTTCACAGGAGAATTTTATCAAATGTTCCATTCAGAAATAACACCAATCCTGCTCAAACTTTCCCAAACAACTGAGAACAAAGGAACACTACCTCACTGATGAAGCTCACATCACTTTAGTACCAAAACCGGGTAAAGGAGTTACAAAGTAAGGAAAACTACAGACTGATCTCTCTAACGATGTAAAAATTCTCAACAAAATACTAGCTAATTGAATCCAACAGCACATTAAAAGAATTAAACATCAAGACTAAGTGGGATTTATACTAGGAATGCAAGGATGGTTCAACACAAGAAAACCAATTAACATAAAATAGCACATTAACAAATAAAAACACAAAAGACATATGATCATCTTAAAAGATGCTGAAAAATCATTCAACAAATTTTAAAATCCTTCTCTGATAAGAACACTTCAAAAGATAGGAATCAAATGTGACTTCCTCAATATGATAAAGGGGATATATGAAAAACTGATATCTGACATTGCACTAAATGGAGAGAGACTGAAAGATTTTGCCCTAAGATCAGGAATGAGACAAGGATGCCCTGTGCCACCACTATTATTCAACATTGTACTGGAAGTTCTAGCAAGAGAAATTAGGTAGGAAAAATAAATGAAAGTCATTCAAATTGGAAAGGAGGAAGTACAATGTTCATTATTTGCAGATGACATGATACTATACTTTGAAAATACTGAGAAATCTACAAGACAGCGACTTGAGCTAATAAATTAATTCAGCCAGGTGGTGGGATATAAAATTAATGTGCAAAAAACAATTAACATTTCTATACACAAACAGTGCCCTAACAAAAGAGTCAGTTAAGGAAAAAATTGCATTCTACATAGCAAACAAATGAATCAGATACTTGGGAAAGAACTCAAATAGAGAAGTAAAGGACTGGTGCACATTAAACTACTTAAAGTTGCTAAACGAAAGCAAAGAATATCTAAATAGGTGAAAAGATATTCCCTGATCATGGATAGAAAAGTAAATTATAGTTAAGATGTCAATTCTACCCAAATTAACCTACAGATTCAATGCAGTACCAGTCAAAATTCTAAAAACTTACTTTCAAGATGTGGAAAAACAAGTTATCTAATTCATCTGGAAGTGAAAGGGACCCCAAATCGCTAAAATCAACCTAAAAAAATAATGTAGTGGGAGGATTAACACTTCCTGATTTTAAAGCTTATTGTAAAGCCACAATGGTCAAAGCTGTATGGTACTGGCAGAAAGATGAAAAATTAACCAATAAAATCAAATTTAGAGTGCAGAAATAGACCACTAAATGTATGGTCAATGGATTTTTGATAAGGTCCACAAATCCACTGAATAAGACAAAATAGTCTTTTCAATACATGGGCATGGGAGAACTGAATACTAATAGCCAAAAGAATAAAAGAGGACCCTTACCTCACATGTTACACAAAAATTAACTCCAAGTGGATCAATCATCTCAATATAAGAACAATTACTATGAAATTTCTAGAAGAAAATGTAGGGAAACATCCTCAAAAACTAGTAATAGGAAGCAGCTTCTTAAACTTTACTTCCTAAGCACAAGACATGAAGAAAAAAAAAATAAATGAAAACTCCTAAAAATGAAATGCTTTTGTACCTAAAGGACTTAGTCAAAAAGAGGCAATCAACTCAATGAGAGAAAATATTTGGAAATCACCCATTGGACAAAGGTTTGATATCCTGTATACATTAATAAATCATACAATTCAACAACAAAATAACAAACAACTAAGTTATAAAATGGCCTGCATATATGAATATGCATTTTTCTGAAGAGCAAATACAGATGGCTCCAAATCAGTTGAAGAGATGCGTATTTTCATTAGCTATAAGGGAAATGCAGATCAAGACTACAATGAGATACTACCTCACACCTAAAATTATGGCTGTTATTAAACAAAGAAAGAAAATACAAATATTAGAGAAATTGGGACACATATCCTCTGCTGTTTTGAATGTGTAATCTTACAACCACTATGGAAGAAAATTTGGCAGGTCCTTAGTAATTAAATATTGAGTTGCCCTATGACCCCGGATAGGACTACTCAGTATTTACCCAGAAAAGCTGAAAGCAAAGACACAAACAGACATTTTCACACAAAATGTGTGAAAAAGTTGTGCAGAAACTTTTGGAGGTGAAGAAGGAAATTGTCTCCCAGGGAGCTGAAAAGAAAGCCAACAGATGACAGCAGTGTTTGCCATGTGCCTTCTGAGAGAGAAACCTTGAACCTCATCAACCTACTTGAATCAAAGTAACTTTCCCTGGATGCCTTACATTGAACATTTCTATAGAGTGGTATATGGAATAGAAACAGTCTATTGCAAATTAGACTATACTTAGCAGAAATATCTTAATATTCCTACATAAACAGCAACAAATGTAGCACAATAATACTAGCATTCAAATAATAGTAGCAAAAAGTATCTCCAAAAGTTGTGCAGAAACTTTTGGAGATGAAGAAGGAAATTGCCTCCCAGGGAGCTGAAAAGAAAGTCAACAGATGACAGCAGTGTTTGCCATGTGACTTCTGAGAAACCTTGAACCTCATCAACCTTCTTGAATCAAAGTAACTTTCCCTGGATGCCTTACATTGAACGTTCCTATACACTTGTGTTAATTTGGACATTTTCTCAGCCTCACAATTGTAAACTTGTAACTTATTAAATTCTTCTTTTAAAAAGCTGTTCTGTTTCTGGGATATGGCATTCCAGCAGCTAGCAAACTAGAGCACAGCATCATTCACAATTACCAACAATCCAAATATCCATCAACAGATGAGTGGATTAACAAAATGTGGGATATACAAACGATGGAATATTATGCAACAGTAAGCATATGACGAAATGGATGAGCATTGAGGATACAATTCTGAGTGAAATAAGTCAGACACTAAAGAATAGATACTATATTACACCATTTTTATGATTGTGGTAAAGGTAAAATAATAACCTTATAATGCAGAATATATGAGAATTGGAGATTCATAAATGTACAGAATCAGTAATAGAGTGGTATATGGAATAGAAACAGTCTATTGCAAATTAGACTATACTTAACAGAAATATCTTAATATTTCTACATAAGCAGCAACAAATGTAGCACAATAATACTAGCATTCAATAATATTGGGGGATAAGGGACACTGTGTACTTTGGGTTTTCTTTTTTAAGTCTATTTGTTATTTTCTTCTTTTCGAAGTAATGAGAATGTTCTGAAACTCATTTTAATGGATGATTGCACAAGTAGTTGTTGATACTGTGAAACAGTAGTTGTTTACTTTTGGTGGAATCTATGGAATATTAATATATCATACAAAAATTGCAGTTTAAAGCTGAAATTAGAATTTTTCAGTTAGTTTGACAGAACATAAATGCCATAAATATGACACACCAAAATACTTCAGTTCAATTTTTTAAAAATATTTTATTCATTAAAATTTATTACATAAGAGGAAGACACCCTTGCTACACACAGTTGAGATATTGGACTTGCAGTTAGTGGTAAATACCGATGCTTAGGAACAGCCTAGCCCTACTGCCCCCCTGTGCATGAAGAGGGGTGTCATGAGAAACATGAGAATCTGTGCCTTTCCTTCATGTCTGCACATCTCATACCCCATATCCTCAGAACCATCGCTTTCCCTCATATGAAACATTCATGATTACAATGTTCACTTCAAATGCTTTCCAAAAAGGAGACAGGAATGTGGGTGGATTTTCCCATCCTGTTTCTCAGAATTCCCTCCTTTCCTGGGCAATCAATGGCACCTACGACTCCCACCTCATCCAGGGTGTGTCCTAAAAACAAAGCAACATGGACTGATCAGGAAGAGCTGACAGTTCCATTCCAGGCTACATTCACAATCCCTGTGTAGACCCTTCTCTGACTGCTGGGGCCCGGTGTCTACAAGCAGCATCAAAATGAGTATATGAAAGAAAGTCAGCCTGCTGCCAACTAGAAATCTCACCCACAATACTACCAGAGACCAGTTAAGAATATACCCAGTCACTTGTGTGACTTATTTTTCCCCTTTGGATCCACATTCTTACTGGAGAAGACACAATAAATATGTCAGAAGGTACTGATTCTCAAGTATGGCTTTAGACCAGAAGTACTGACATCACCCAAATTCGTAGAAAATAAGGCATCTTGTTCCCCTGTTCACAACTTTAGAATCAGTATTATTGAGGAGGGGCCTTTCAATTTATGCTTTTACAATCCATCCAGATAATTGTGATGCACTCTAAATTTGAAAAACTTTCCATTGTCATAACACATCCCTGAGAAGTGATCAGAAAAAAATACTCTGAGAATGGTCCCTATGCATAAGGAGTTAATGCTCTGACTAAAAAATGCGATATTGTTTTTATAAATCAATAAAAATAATATGATTCATAACTCATTCTCTATTGATTTCCTTTACTTGTCCCTCTCAATTCCCTAAATGTCCTTTATGTTCTTACTTGGTTCAATGACAAAATAAATTATTTGAACCCACATTCTTGTCAGAGTGCATACTAGTGGTAGAATTCAGTTGGACTTCCAAATCAAACAAATTTTTTGAAATGCTTTGGAAATTCAGCTAGAAACTATATATGACAATAGGTTAGGAGATGCTTAATTTGAAAACTTTGAAATATTTCTCATTATTCTATTGAGTGTTGAAATTGTCTTCAACTTGTCATATATTTAACATTAGCAGACTCCAACTGCTCTTAAAGCCCACTTCCAAATAATAAACAATCCAATATTAAATTTTTATACTCATAAGGTAAGCACATTCTACATTTGACAGCTTTTCCTAACAACCTATTCCAGTTTAAGGCTGCTGGTTTGTGCTTCAGAATCTAAAATTCACATAAAACCCACCATTTGAAACCTCCTTCTTATGAATGTCCTGTCCCTGATTTCATCCTCTGGTCCCTTGGCTCTTCTCTTTCTTATCTCAATTAGCTGGATGCAAGACGATTTAAAATCCAAAATTAGTCCCAGAAGTCTCCTGTTGGTTCCCACTTCTCATTTCATCATTGAGAATTCTTTGGAAATTTTGAATCAGATTCTGTCATAAATATTCTACTAAACATTTGACTTTTCCCTGATGCCGAAAACCACCACAATGTAGATATCTCCCACTCACCTATATCGTAGGTAATAAACCACGGAAGTGAATTGTAAAGGACAGCAAAGTGTTACCTCCCCACCAGTCCTCAGAGCCTGAGATTGTGGAGGCTGGACAAATCCACAGGGCATGGTGGAGCTTATAGGATGATTCAGTATGTGAGAGGCTGAAGGGAAGTTTCCTTCTCCAGGTGGGCTTTCTGATGACTAAAAACATTCTTGCATTCATACTAAGCTAACAAATATAAGAAAAATCTTCTTTGATATAAATATCTTCTGCTCTCCCAAGACTTGGTGGAATGTTTGATTTCATGTTTCATTTTCCTCTGCACTTCTATGTTATCTACGAGTATAGCTTCTACAATCACTGTAGTATGTTGTTTCCCATTCCAATGCATTTTAAATATGGTAACATATAAGTATAACCTTTTAACACTATATATTACATTCTTACTGTTTATAATACCTATAAGTAACCATACTATCTATGAATATATCATGCTGTTTCACTAGAACAATTTTCTGGAAATCTCACTAATACCTGTTCCTTTAGCTAATTCAGTTTCACCATTTTTTTCTTCTGTAGATACAGCGGATTTTTTATTATTATTTCTTTTTAGTCCTTGAACTTATGAATGTTGCTTCCAGGATCTTCCTTCAACTGTCAATGTTGCCATGAATAGACTCAGGCAATGTCCTTGTTGTTCTGAATATAAAATTAGGACTTGAATTGCTGGAGATGTTTTCAGGCATCTTCAAGTTAAGTCCATGTGACCACATTGTCTTCTGAGATGTTTCAACCATTTGCACATCCACAAACCCTTAAGGAGGCTCCAATTCCCTACATCATGGACCCACTTTTTAGTGTATGGTTTTAATAGTTTTACATAAGTGAAATGATATTTTTATTCACATCAACATTATAATTAAGAAGTGTATGTAACAAAACACTTTATTCACCATATGAGGTCCCTTATCCATGAATTGGCTGTTCATATACCTTTCGACATTTTTTGGAGGCTTTCATTTGTGGGTGGGTAGAAATAATTTACTACCTATTTTGGGCACAATTTCTTTCTGGGTGATGCACATTGGAAATATCTTCTTTCATTTTTGTGGGGACGTCAAAGTATATTTTCAGACAATATTTACTCACCTTCGTGTTATCAGAGTTTTAATCTTTGACTTGTACTTTGTATTTTATATTTTCTTAGAGAAATATTCCCCTATATAATAATCCTAATGTTTTGCTTTCTAATTTTTGATGGAATATTTTTAGGGTTTCGAATATCTAACTGGTCCCTTGGATACGTGCAACACTTCTGCATGGAATTCATAGAAGGTAAGATATAATTAAATTTGTTTTCAACCATGACTGTTGAGTAATCCATTATTTCTTTACAGATATGCCAAGCCTCCTCTGATGTTTCAGTATTTTATTTATTTGAATGTCTCTTTCGGGGACATATATATCATTTCATCTAATTATCAGGTCAACCAATGTGGGCTTACCTGCATTTTATCCTTTTGTTATAATCTAATAACATGCTATTCATTTGGTTACTCAAATTTTTCCTGCTTTGTCTATTGGGAATTCTTTTACATTGGAACCTGATCTTTTTTCCTTTGAGCACTTTCTTTATTTCTGGCACCTCACAGTTCTTCAGACTCATCTGGTAATTTTCCTGAATCAGGCAAAGAATCATCCATTTCTGCAAGGAGCCATTGATTAGACAATGTTAATAGAAATAAAGTTTGGGTTCTGAATGTATTCATTACTACTGAATGTCCCTGATCTTAGGCCCTGTATGAGGACGTCTTAGACCTTCTAAAACAGAGCTAGAAATATGTATTTACATTATTTGTATAATTGTTTCTGGATCTATAAATCTATGGTTGTAGATGCATTCACTCAATGTCTGTGATTTTAGCCAGTACAAGTTTCATCTTACCCTTCCCTCAATTCCTTACTTACACTTATCTATAATTATCAAGTATGATATTGAATACTTCCAAGGGTCTACTTCTCATGTATAAGGAGAATTTAGAAGTACATTGAGAAAATATATATTTTATATCTTTGCCCTTTTATATTCCTCTTTAATTTAAAGTTGGATAAAAATGTCTAGGAGATACGATGAACTCCCTCCTTCAGTAAGCAATTCAGATAGTAATTAATATGACAATGCCATGTATTTATGTTACCCCTGACCCCAATCAGATTCCTGTTGCTGGGGAGTTAATACAGGCCATTCTCTTGTTTTCATACTCCTAATCATTCCAAGATTTCTGTCTCTGCCAATGTCATTGAATAAAAGCAAGGTAAAAGGGGAAGCAGGAAGTGCAAATGCAATGACTAATACAATGGTGCCACTATTCTCTAATCTGTCAGGTGTTCAAGGATTCAGCATATTTTCAAGAGAGAATTTTTTTATTTCCCAATATATCAGTGGGTCTCAAATGCTTTGTTTTCTTTATAAACTAAAGAGTTGTGTAAAGCACTGTGACCTTATTTTAGAAGAGTTAAAATTTTAATCTCTAGAGTAAATAATAGCAAAAGGTACAAATTTTAGCATATCTTAAATATGCACACTTAATTTTAATATCAAGTAAGCTACACAACACTTAAAGATGTACAGAATGTTTACAGCTTCATAATAGAGTTTCCAAAGGTGAAAACAACTGAAATGTCTAAGAACTGACATGATGCATTAGTCAGCATAGTCAGGTTTCTCCAGAGAGATTATATATGTGTGTGTGTGAAAATATTAACAGATTTATTGTGGAATTTTGCTCACACCCTCCATGGCAATTGGCAAGTCTGAGTTCTTTTGGGCAGGGTGCAAGTTGGAAACTAGATTTAGGTGATACTGAAATCTGGAGTAAACACTGGCTGCTTGAATTATAGGTAGAAATTCTTCTTTGTGACTGCTTGAATTCCTCCATTCTCACTTTAAGGTTTCCATCTGATCAGAAGAGGAAACTCCTCTCATCTGTGTAGAGGTAATCACTCATAGATGCAATCAGCTAACTAACAGTTTAAATCCATGTCAACCCTCACAGTAATGATAACGCTGGTATTTGCTTGATCAAGAACTATGCACCATAATCTAGCGAAGTCGACATATGAATTTAACCACCTTAAGTGCATCAACTCACTGATGTATGCATACAATGAGTTTGTAGTCAAAACAACAACAACAACAAACTAATGATATAGGCAAACCATGAGTGAATATCAAAAGTATTACACTGAGTGAAAGAAAAAATATTCACAATGCCATAAATGATATTATTCTATTTACATGAGATTATGAATAAGAGAAGCATATAGAGAAAGACATCCATCCTATAAGAGTTTGTTCAAATCTGATATGAAGGGAGGGTATGGATATCAAGGAGAACATAAATCTTTGGAGAACTGAGAAAGGCTATACCTAGATTGTAATGGTGGTTACATGACTATTAATATTTGTCAAATTTCATATAAATGAACATCCAAAATGTATTAATTTTCCAAAATGTAATTTATAACTCAGTAAACCCCACTTCAATAAAGTCTGTAACATAATTAAATAAAATTATATGGAAATAGGACATTTAACATAATACACACTAAAAGTAAACAGGCTTCTCTTTATTACAATTTTTACATATTCTTATTCAATACATCTAAGATCCCATTATTTGTAAGGCATAATTTTTGATTCTGTAAGATGTCCTTTTTTATGTACCTATCTGTTAGTGACATTCCAGTGATGTAAACAGATGGGTGTTTCACTTACAGGGAATATTGAGGCAATGCAGAAATTAGCCCAGCTGCAAGCTCTTCTCCGAACACACTCTCTTCCCAGGGTTAAAAGAACAAAATGAGGGATGTTAAGTTACTGAACCTAGCATTCGGGTAAGAGGTAAAACTGAGCTGTAGGATGGAAAAGCAAGATTAACCTGGCAATCATTGATAAGGATGGGGCAGAGTGATGCATCTCAATGTAGCAGGGTTCTGCTGTGTTATGGTTTGTATTTTAACATAAAGACTTCATGAAAAATTCTGTTTTTTAATCTACAAATTTCATAAAATATTTTGGTTTCTAATCTAGGAACTTCATACAGATCGCATCCAGTTCTATAAATTTTATCAAGCTGTATACTTATGACATGGGCATTTTCCTTAAATATCTTGTAAAACATCAGAATTTCTTTTAAATTGAGTGATGTTTTATAGGTATGAGTCCTGTTATTGTCCTTATATTGACAAGGTAAAAATTAAAGATATTAAATAGCTTGATACTGTGATGAGTTTTAAACTGATGTTTTAATTTCTAGGGTAAAAATTGAAAGATACTGTATACAACTTTCAAGAAAAAGGGTAAAATGCAGAATTATTTCAAAAATTAACAGAGAAGAATTTAAGTTAGACAAAACAAGAAAAATAGAACAAGTGATATGAAGAGAAGATGATCAGCTGATAAACTTAATTGCAAATTTGTCAATTATTAACAAACAGATTAGTCTCTCCTCTTACATTAAGAGTGATTGCATTCAATTGTAAATTGTTTGCAGAGATATGGCAAAACAAAAACTTATTTACATAAAAACAAATATTTCATACAATTTTAAACAATTAATTGACTAATGGGATTATATATAATACATAAATAAGTTGATATATAGAAAAAATCAGATGGAATGGATTTTAAGTTTAACTATTTTGTCATTGTAATTAATATTATTTTTACATTTCTGACATCCAGATTTCAAATATTATTGCTTAATAGAACAGAAACATAATCTGCATATGAATGTAGGTGTGTATATGCACACAGACACATAAATACATACACATATGCAGTCATTCATATATATAGTAATGTATGCATTGTGTATACTGCTATACTTTTGTAATATGTAAAACCTTCATGATTGGGTTTACAATACTGTAAGGGCCTAGAGACCAAGTAACTGCATGTGATACAAAGAAATACCATTTACATATACCTGATCAAATTTGGGGACTTTTTATTCCTGCTGCAGGAAAAGCTGAGTCAGAATACACTGGAGTCATGGCCAAGGAGAACAAAGGGCCTGACAGTTGGGACACATGCAGCAAATACTGCATCTATCTGCAACAGCCACAAACTTGGAAAATTAAAAAGGTAATACAAGCCTGAAGGATGATAGAGAGGGTGTAAAAGGATACAAGGGTGTTCAGCAGTAAAAGGGTGGTTTATGTAGCTCTGGATGCAGAGAAGGACCTGGGGGAGAGGTTGGTCCTGTGAATGTGTTGCACCCCCTGCTTGTGTCTGTTCAGGATGGAAACCATGGAGCTGTGGGCCCAGAGCATGGACCCAAACATAGTATTAATGAATAATAACAATGCATCATACAGTGAGTCTGCACTGCTATTGTGAATTATAGCAGAACAGAGCCCTAAATTTCTCCTGTTTTTGATGGTAACATTTTTCCAATTGCGGGTCACATACATAGGAACAATGATATTTACCAGCATGTAGAGAAGCCAGCACAGGGCTATGGAGAAGCTGATGTACTTGGGTAGTTTCACTTTAAGTTCTTCCCACCTGAAGATCCTGGGGCTGATGGTGATGGTCTGGAAGATACTCAAGAGGCAGGTGCTGCCAATGGACACAGCCCCACCCACACTGCAAAGGTAGTAAAGAAGTTTGCATCAGAAATCATTGAGGAACTCTTCCAGCCCAAATGCTGCCATTGTCCAAGGGACTCCATTTTTAAAAAAAAATAGTGAGAATGAACAAAGAGTTTCCTAAAATCAGGTGCTTGAGAATCAAATCTGTGGATTTAAACTGGCACTCAGTGACATAAAGGTAGATATGATGGTAAAGAAGAAATAAATTCCCCAGGACTCCAACTACAGTCTGGGATAAGAAGACCAAGCCTGTCGCTAAATCCCTGGAGGACATTCTACCATTCTACCATTCTTCTGGTGCTGAAGACTGACATTTGTCTTCAGCACCAGAAGGTTCTTTATGGGGATAGGAGATGTGGGCCATGTATCAACTGAAATCCAGTCTTCTCCACTTACCATTAGTGTCCTCTAAGAAACATTGATTTAATGTTTGTCTTTCATTAAGAGTTTTCTTATATTTGCATGTGTAATATTTAAGGTATGTTATTAATGAATGAATCTTTGCCGTACACACTGTACATGTGGTAACTTCATTAATCTTCACAAATCTATGAGATGGCCACTACTACTGCTTTTGTCATAATGACAAGGAGCACTTAGGCACAGGGAGGTTTGTCTACACTCAAAGCTGATTAGCAGTACAGTGGACACTAGAACTGGTCTTGCCAGTTAACCACCATGCTCTACTAACAAAAGCACTTAGCTGTGTTATTGCAATAATCCAGATATAGATTATATATTTTTTTGTTTTTAACCATTACAATCTGATTTTAAGCAGGTCGTGTCATACTTTAACATTTTGGTTGTAACAAGTTTCAGTAATGTTTAACCATCTAATATAGGGGTAATATTACTTATGAATAAAGTATTTTTTGTATTTTGTTTTGTTTCATTTTGTTTTTTGCCAGGGCCGGCACCTGGAATCGAACCTAGGTCTCCAGAATGGCAAGTGAGAACTCTGTCACTGCACCACCATTGCCAGCGTTGAATATTCTATGTAACAAAATACAGACACACTGGTGGGACTGAAATAGTACAGGAATGTTCTCCTTGAACAAATTGGATTTAATTAAAACATGACTGGCTCAATATTTGGATGGCAGTGTAGGAGGTAGGACTAACATAAGACCTGCAGAACTACTTGGGAGTAGATGGCATTAGGGTGGTGGTGGCAGTAAGCTGCTTTATGTTATCCAATTTATGTAAGACAGTCTAGGAGGAAGAGAATGTTTGTTTACCCCAAATGGTTATTTTAAGTACAAAGGAAGAACACTGAAAGATAAGAACTTTTTTCCCTCAGGAAATGCATGCATGCCTATTGTCATGCTGTGGTATATAACCAGGATCTGGTTAAGAATAAAATTGTCTGAAGTCTGTCTGAAGTAAACTCAAGCTTCAGACCCCCTGAGCCCGTCTGTGTCTTTCTTTCTCTCCTTCTTCCTTTCTTTCTCATCATTCCTTAATATTCTTTGAGCTCCATTTCAACAGGAAGCAACATGACAGTAGGAAAGTTCACTTGCTTTTATACCAGAAACAAAGATATGACAGTGCCTACCAGAGGAATTATTCAACAATCTCATATCATGTCCCAAACTACAGGACCTGAAGCAACAATATGTTAAAAATAAAAACTAATATATATATATATATATATATATATATATATATATATATATATATAGGCTAGAAACCAAATAATTATTATTTGTATTTCATATATTCACTAATTACATAATATGAGTTATGTAAAACTACTGGCAATGAGATGAGACTATTATTAAACCCATAAGACACATACAGAAAATTAAATCTGCATAATATTGAAGTTTGTGCATTTAAAAACTGAAGTGGCCATTATTGGGTTGATATTAGAATATTTTTAAATCAGAGAAAATACCATAAGTTACATTGGTGCATGACAGCTGCTGTTGAAGCCCATAACTCTAAAGTTAGCTTTTCCTTAAATCCTGCTTCCCTAATTCGAGAGGGAAAAAGGTCTCACTATAATTGACAGACCACTTACATTTTCAGTACAGACACAATTACTATTTTCAAAAAGCACCTCATATGATCAGAGTTAGAGAAACATTTTCATCCCAGCAGTTGACACTCACGTAAACTGTTTCTACACAAGATTAACTGATGCTTTCAGATTCATCTGACATTTTGTTATAAGCATGAAGTGTTTTACTCACAACTCTGCTGACCCCCATCTCTCCATAGCAGCTCAGCCCAGGCATCAGGAATAATTTACTTTTCCAAGATAACTTTGGTCCTAGACCAATTACAATGCCAGAAGATTCCCATTTTCCAATAAGATTGCTTACAATTACTCCTCATATAACTCCTTTTTAAATAGACACTACTCAGATTGGTTTAAAAATACCCACCCTACTTCTTTCTGTTGTCAGGTCAGTGGACTCAGTATGACCATCATGAGCACTCAGCAAGTGTCGGAGAAGCAGCCTGACCCTGAGATACGGGCCTGTGGCCCTGTGGCCTCACCTCCCTACAGCACTGTAATTATCATTTCACTGCAGTCTTGGGACACTGAGAATATTTCTGAAAAAAAAATTTTCCCGGGTGATAATTACCAGAAAATAATTATGAACTCATACTTAGCATCTCCAAAGAGAATTCAGAGGCTTTGGAAGAGGCTCTTTCTTTTCCATGAATCCTTGAGGCAGAGAGGGTCTCGTGGAGGAGACAAGTAATGATGAGGTCTATATGTGAGAGACTGGCAGTGAGGTAAGTGTATCTCACTGGAGGCTCTGCTTCCCAGAGAAATCCTTCCTCACAAAGTAGGATTTAGTTCACTAAGCTTCAATATTAATTAAATTATGACCAGAGGAAAGGAATCTGGTAAAATAACTGAGAAGGATTCATAAAGAGATAGAAGTAAAAGGAACAATATGATGCCAGTAATTTGCATTAGAAATCATAAAATTCATCTGAACAGCTCAATGCCATATCATTTTGATTCATACATACAATCTTTTGAAAAAATCCATTCCCATTATTTTTTCCCTGAGTAGTGGTCAGAAATCTAACAGAACAATATTCTGTTAGGAATATTGTTCCTAACAATACTGATAGGACAGCAGTTTATGTATCCTTCAAGAGCACAGACATCCGATGGTTTAACAGGCCGATTCTACAATTTCTTAACTATTAGATAAGCCAATGCCATGTTCTCAGTTCAAGGGAATTGAATGTTTATAAAAGCCCTCTACACACATGCAAACACACACACACACATACACACACATATACACAATTATTTATCTGTCAGTAATGAAGAATAATTGCCTTTGCAATTTAGAAATTTAAAACATAAATTCAAATTGTCCTTTGGATTTTCCTACAACAAAATATTTGCACAATTTGATCCAGGTATACTATCTAATATTCCCAATACTGTAGTCAGGATTTAGAACCACAGTGTTGTACAGTCACACACTTATCCATTTACACACATATGCATACACAAATGTGCATGCAAACCCACACAACTATATATTCACATATTTACACATGTACACATTCATATGCACTGTACACTACAATCTCACATGCTTCCATACACTCACCAAAATACACACTCACATTTGTATATGTTCACTATGGCAGACACTGATACAAACTCAAACAGATCTACCCAAGTTCATAAAATCACACTCACACAGTCACCTGTGTATGTATTTTGACAATACATGCATTTTGACAGAATAGTGGCATCTTAAGTCTTACAGGTATCTTAAAAGGTCCTTTTCCACTCTTTGCACTCCTTCCAACTGAGCAACAATGCAAAAGTAATTCAATATCACACTTACAAGTTCTTAAAGTGATCATTTTCACTCTAGGCATAGAGCTGGAAAGTTGGAATATCAGGAGAGTGACAGTGTGAGCATGTAGGATAAAGTTGTGTAAGAATGGTGGCACAGTAAAAGAGTATATAGGGATAAGAAGAGAGCTGAGAAACCCTGAGGACATAAGGTGCATAGAAAACTCAGGGGGAGAAAGATGACAGAGATTAACGAGGTATTGTGTGGTTAAAGATGCAGAGGGGTTAAAGTGCACCACAGACTTTAAGGGAACAAGGAGGGAATCTATGCAAGGAATTTAAGGGTGTGGGATATATTGTATTCTGGGGCTACAAGGGATATTCGTAGACTTGGGGATGAAGAGGCTAGAGATGAAGGGTAAATAATAAATGAAGGAATGTAAAGACCATGGTAAGTAAAAGGCATAAGGACCTTCACTTCTATGAGTAGTTAAAGACCATGAGAGCTAAGAAGGTAACAGATGTGTATCCAGGTCCTGGGTACAATGAGTGGTCCAAGGCAATGATGGACAGTGAGAAAGGGAGATGGAGTCTGGAGCAGAAAAGGGCCCAGGAAATCAGAGAGCAAAATTGGAAGGAGGGAAATGTAGGGAGCTTGGGAGATGTGTGGGAATGAGTGGGTTAGAGAGCCCAGGAGAAAAATGCAGGGATTGCAGTTAAAGCACCCTTCCCAGCAGGTCCAAATTAAATTCAACAGATACCTCATAGGACCAGATCTTTTAGACTGCTGGTATAGCACCTCAGTGACTTTTATCTATGATTAAGAGCAGTGCTCAGGGCTACTGTTAAGGAATTTTCCAGCCTGAAAATGGTTCTAAACATTTACAAGGCACATTTAAAATTCTAATTGGAGTATACATTCCAGGATTGCCTCACCTTTTTCAATTTATTCATGGCTTTAAGTCTGAGGTAATGAAAAACAGAAGGGAACTGAGGCAAACTAAATGAGAAAGTCAGAAGAGGATACAAGGGATCTAACAATTGTTATAGGTAAGGTTGCTTCCAGAAAGCCCACCCAAATCAGTGTGGGCATATTCAATGATGTTTTATCATCTATTACCAAAGTTCCCTAGGGAAACAGAACCAAAGTTTTCTAGGGAAATGGGAGATATAGGAAATATCAGAGTTTACAAAATTGTTTCATGCAACTTTGGGGATGAACAAGTCCAAATTCCATAGGGCAGGCCATGAGCTGGCAATAATGTAGTTGTTTTATTAATTCCTAGGAAAGGCTGGCTGTAGATGAGATGAAAGTTCTCCCTTCTGATTGCTGAAGTCATTACCTCGTCCTTAAAATTCTTCAACTGATTGGGATAAATGCAACCTGTGGGATTCCTCACTGTTGAAGCCACTCCTCTTAGTTGATCATCTATGTCAGAAGCCACAGGGGCAGTCAACTGACTGATGATTTAAGTCCATGAAATATCCTTGCAGTAATGATTAGGCCAATTCTTTCTTCACCAGACAAATGGGGACCTTCTTCTGGTCAAGTTGAAACATGAACCAAACCATCAAATGCCATACACAGACTTTCCTCAAAAATAAGTAAATAAATGAAAGGATTGGTCATGAATCCAATCTTATAAACAAAAAACAGATGAATTCGTCTAAGACTCTAAGGAGCTATGTCTCAGACCTCTGATGTTCATTCAGGTCTTTCGGATTTTATTGACAAACTTGAATGGCAGGCAGGATAGTTTTTGAAAGATCTCTGGATGAGGAAATATTTTTTAAAACAAATAAATGATGGCTTACAATTACAGGAACTCCAAAAGTGTGAAATAAAAAAAATAAGAGCCCCTGATTGCCACTTTACTGAAAATCAATAAAAAATAAAGGTACCCAGACCACACACCAAAAAAATGAAAATAAATATAGAGGAAACCCCAAAGGAAAAAAATATAAAGTACAATAGCTGTCTATAGTCCAAGAAACAGAGAAGTTGGAAATAGAATTGTCCATTTTGAAAGGAAAAAAAGAGCAAGCACTAGGCGAATATAACCCCTGTGTTACCTCACATTCTCTAGAGAAACAGAATCAGCAGGGGATATCCATAGATACAAAATTTATAAAAGTATCACATGTAACCATGGGAATGTAGAGTGCAAGGTCTGTAGGGCAGGCAACTCTGATGAAGTTTCTGAATGAACTCTCAGGAGAGACTGTCTGGACAACCATGGAAATTGAAGAGTCCAAAATCCATATAACAAGCTGTGAAGCTGGTGACTCCAATGAAGGGTCTTGAATAAAGCCACAGAAGAGGTTTACAAGCTGAAGCAGAAAGAATGACTGTCTCTTCTAAAGCCTTCTTAAAAACCTTCTGGTGATTAGATTATGTGTCACTTATTGCAGAAAACATTATCTTTAGCTGATTACAAATGCAATTAGCTGTGGATGCAGCCAATGTAATCGTGATTGAAGTCCATGAAATTTCCTCATAGCAACAGACAGGCCAGCATTTGCCTGACCAGACAACTAGGAACCACCACCTGGCCAAGTTGACACATAAACCTGACTATGGCAGTCACCCCTTGTCAATTTGGCAGCTGTACACATCACCTTACACCATACTTAATCTTTGAATAGAAAAAATAATGGACACATTTCCCTCATCTAAAAATATTCAAGTGTCCTGTAAACAACTGGAAAATCATTGTGAAGCTGTTTCTCAAAAGGAGAGAAACTATCTGCAGCAGATGGTAAAACTTTGTTCCACAATCTTAAGCATCTGCATTGTGATTCTCCTATAGGTGCGTGCCAAAGGCTTCAGACAGCATTTCCATTTGCTACTGACACTTAAAGCACCAATGAATCAACTGCATCATATGGTCCAAGTGGCAGAGCATCTTGTCCCACAGCCTGGACCTGTCACAGAGCCTCTTTATGTTCAGGTATCCACTCAAAATTAGTTGCTCTCCTGGTCACTTAATAAATGGGCTGGATTAGCACAACTAAGTGAGGAATATGGTGTTGCTAAAATCCAAAGAGACCAACTAGGCATAGTACCTCTTTTTTGGTTGTAGGACAGGCCAAATGTAGAAACTTATCTTTAACCTTAGAAAGGATATCTCAACATGCCCCACATCACTGGACACTTAGAAATGTCACTGAGGTGTAAGATCCCTGTATTTTTGTTGGAATTATCTCCCATTTTCTGACATACAAATGACGTACCAATATGTCTAGAATGCTACTTCCTGCTCATTAGGTCCAGTGAACATGATACCATCAATATAATGGACCAGTGTGATGTCTTGAGAGAAGGAGATGTGATCAAGCTTCTTGTGGACAAGATTATGACATAGGGCTGAAAAGTTGATGTACCCCAGAGGTAGGACAGTGAAAGTATACTTCTGACTTTGCCAACTGAAATAAAATTGTTTCTGGTGGTTCTTAGGAACAGCTACTGAGCAAAAGGCGTTTCCCAGTTCAATAGCTGCATACCAGGTTCCATTGAATGTATTGATTTGCTCAAGTAATGATATCACATCTGGAACAGCAGCTACAATTGGAGTTACCACCTGGTTGAATTTATGATAATCCACTGTCATCCTCCAAGGCCCATCTGTGTTCTGCACAGGCCAAATAGGACAGTTAAATGGGGATGTGGTGGGGATCACCACCCCTGCACCCTTCACTTCCTTAAGAACAGCAGTAATATATGGAATCTCTGGAATCCCTCCAAGAATCTGATACTCCTTCTGATTTACTATTTTTCTAGACAGAGGCAGTTCTAGGGGCTTCCACTTGGACTTTCCTATCATAATAGCACTAGCTCCATGAGTTTGATAGCCAATGAGGGAATTCTGTCTGTTGCTCAGTATGTCTATTCCAATTATGCATTCCAGTTCCAGAATGCATAACAGATCCAGGGGTCGGGTCCACTGGATCCAGGGGTCACTGTGAAATGGACTTGAGCTAAAACTCCATCAATCCCCTGACCTCCATAAGTCCCTACTCTGACAGGAAGACCAGAGTGACATTTTAGCTACCCTGCAAATAGTGTCACTTCTGAACCACTATCTAATAATACACAAAATATCTGATCATTTTCTTTTCCCCAATTCACATTTACCCTGGTTAAAGGCCATTGGTCTCCTTGGGTAAGGCTTGGCAGAAGATTGACAGTATAAATTTGTGGCCATGTAACAAGGCCTCCCCCAAATGGCCATGGCCTCCACCTCATTTCAGGGGTTCTGGATTTGTAAACAGTCTCAAATCTGGAAATTGATTAAAGGGCTATGACTCTGTTTTTGTAATTCAAGTTAGACTTCTGTTCACTTGACCTAGAACTCTTTTATTTATTTATACAGCTCAAGCAAGAATTTAGTAGACTACCCATCTATTCTCCTTCTAGGTACAATGTGATCTACTAACTAATGCCACAAGTTTCTGAATGTCAGATTATTTTAACTCCTGCTTTGAGTCTGCTGTGCACTATGATAGCCTCATCCACCTTGTCTTTGGTGATTAAATGCTGCCATTTGGCTTCTGTCAACTAGGGATTCAGTCATCCTCATTGTGTTTAAGGATTCCAGCTCAGTGACTACAGTTCCCACAGTAATATCTGACCTACAGAGTAGGGCAACTACAGAGTTCTTCAGGGACAAGGGCGCTAGTCTCACAAATTCATTTCTCACAATTCTGGTAAAAGGTGCATCCTTCAGATTTTCTTGTGGTGTATGAATAGGTTTTCCATGATAAATCCACTCTAAGTTTCCAATTTTTCTAAGCATTGGATCCCCTCATCTACATTATACCAGGGCAATTCTGGGCAGTAACACCAGCCACCTTTTGATCTATATTTCACCTAAACATCCAAACAAATTATAATGACTTTTCTAACACTTTGAGCTATGACAGTGAATGCAGAACAGACCCACTCTGTTTAGTGGGCCCATATCACTAAAGCAGCCTGATCCAGCTTTATATTATTCCCACCATTATTCCATGTTCTTAAAATCAATCACCACACATATACACCTGATTTCTGTTTATATAAATTGGAAAACTCATGAAGTTATTTTGGAGTATAATGTACCTCCTCGTGATCAAGGAAATGATCAGATATTTTGGGTATTATTAGACAGTGGTTGGTTCAGAAGTGACTTTGTTCCTCACCTTTTGGGGCCTATTGGGACTTTAGTCTAGTTGTAGGTCTGGAAGAAATAAGGGGTGGTGTGGATGAGTGATGAAAATAATTAGAAATATCCTCCAAGCTAATTGCTACAGGGCATTCATTTACAATCTTATCTGGTGAAAGAGGATTAATCATCCTCAGGTGGATGTTGGGTGACCAACTCTTCAAGGCAGGCTTCAGGTGGGGTGGCTATGCCCTCTGTGCTGACTATTACAAGGTTATCTAGAAAAGACACAGCATGACCTAAGGTTTCAACTTCTCCACTGCCATCACTATCAGTCCATATTTTACCGTCCCATTTTTCAGGGTCCTACTCCTTTCCAATCAATGCACTCACTTTAATGCCAGACACCATGAAAGATTGAGATTTCCATTCATTTTGTAAAGTTGCTACCTAAAAATAAGACTCTGGGTCTGATTTTTTAATATTTCAAGTTTGTGGCTGCAGGAAGTAAAATTTTCCTTCAGGGCTCTCATAGAAACATTTGTGCCTGTCTTATTGTGCATGAGCTTCTCATTTGACGCCTTCAGTTCATCCCTACCCCTCATCAATGTATACAGCATATCTATCTAACAACAACCAGCCAACATTTCTATGACTCCTGTTTTCATGAAGCTCTGTAAAGATTTCAAAAACATCCCCCAGAGCCTGACATCATCCAAGGGAAGCATTAGAGGAATCCATTGGTGATATTTTGACCATCTCTTTTGCCAGCTCACCCCATGGATTGGCAGTGTTATTCTGATTATGGGAAACAGAGTCTGTAGTATCTTTGGGTTCAGTCAGAGTAAAGAACCAATCATCCTGTGTTTCTGACTGGCAAGTGGAGAAATGATACTACTAAAAAGAGAAAAGATTTAGGGTATTGCTCTTCTATAATTCATGATGAAATCACAAGCTCACTGTACTCTGCATTGTTATCATTCCCTGATGCTTTATGCTTGGGACTCATGTTTTTTGCCAGCAGCTCCATGGTTTCCATCCTGTACAGGCAGAAGCAGTGGGTCCAACACATTCACCAAACTCTCTCCCAGGTCCTCCCCTGAGTCCAGAGCTACTCAAACCATCCTTTTATTGGTGAGCATATTTGTATTCTTCTACACCATCTCTGCCATATTCCAGATATTTATTTCTCTTTTTGATAATCCCACTTTGTGGCTGCTGAAGATGGGTACACTATTTGCTATGTGTTTCCCAGCTGTTAGCCCCTTTGTTCTCCTGGGCCATGACTCCAGTGTATCTGGGCTCAGCTTGTCCTGCAGAAGGAGTAAAAATCCTTAGTTCCATCAGATATATATAAATGGTAATCCTTGGCACAACATTCAGTTGCTTGTTCTCTTGCCTCTCACAGAAATGCAAGCATGATTATGAAGCTCTCACATGCTACAAGAGAATGGAAACATGCACACAATACATACATCTCCATATGCATGAATTTGTGCTATGTGTATGTTAATGGCTGTATCAATATCTTTGTCGACATTTGAAACATTCTGTCATTTTCATGCCTGGTAAGTGTGGGATGGTAGCAAGTAGTGGCTTCATTTGCATCCCCTTGTTTAGTAAGGAGATTGAGAACATCTCACATGTTTACTACACATTGGGTAAAATCATTTTTGTTTTTGTTTTTTAATGCCTGCTGGTTCATTTTGCCCATATATTTTTCTATTATGTTCTCTGTGTTTTCCTTATTGGTCTGTAAAACTTCTTTGCATGTGCTATATAGAAATACTTTCCTCGTGTCCATTCTCCCTCTTCTCTTCCAGTAACCCTCCTCTCTCTTTCACTACCTACCTCTCACTGTGTTTTCTTGAGAAAATCTTAATTTTAATATAATCTACTTTGTGATTTTGTCCTTTACATTTTCTTTTTTAAAAAATCTTTTCCTATTTTAAAACCATGGAGTTGTTCTCCTTCATTTTCTTCTAAGAGGATAATCTTTATCTTTAAAATTTAGATCAGCAAATCATTCTTAAGTGATTTATTGTATTATGGGTAAGATTCAATATTTCCTAAAAGATTAACAAATTCAAATCATTATGAAAATTTCATAGCTTGCTTTTTTATTTTTATTTGTTTTTATTGCCTCACCCAGTTTAATGCCACCTCACACTTGGAGCTGACTTTTCTCTGATGTCTGTTGGGAATTCTATCACTTCCTGACAATTTCAGTCCTTAGCAACCCTCCAGAACACACAGCAAAAGTTAGTTGACTTGTCAAAAATTCCAGATTCCATTGCTGGTGCCTGCCCATGCAAAAAAATAATAATAATAAAACTCTTCTCACAATTTGCCTGAAAGATGTCAGACTTACAGACCACCTGTCACCTGCTCAGCTATGGACACGTGGGCAGGCATTTCAAAGACTCCCTAGCCTACAGACACCAAGACAATTCATACACAAGGGTGCACTTACAGGGACTGGAGGGGAAGAAGGTATCAGGGTGTGGGTCCTTCCCCTGCTGATGGCCCTGGCTGTTGAGCTCAGATAATTCAATGTTGTCAATGCCCTGGGAGTGGTGTGTACATGTGAAGAGCAGCTTCCAGTTGGAGCTCATATCTGAATTGTCTCATTATTCCCTGTGAGTGAAATACCCAGAGTGGACCCTTTTGCATCCAGCAGCTTGACTAACAGAAAGTTATGTAAAATAAATGCATCTTAAGAACAATGCTATCTTAAATTTAATGAGTTGGGATATGTAAAACTTCTGGTAAAGATGACCTTGTTTACTTTTATTGATTATTATGCTAAATGTCCTTTTTCCATGCAATTTCATTTAATTATGTAGCAGGATTTATTGAGGTATGATTTACTGAAATATATTTTACACCATATAAAATTTTGAAGTTTAGATGTTCAATTCTATGAGGTTCGACGAATGTATATAGCTATGTAACCAACACTACTAATGAGATATAGAATTTTTTCAGTACTCCAATGATTTCTCTTCTCTTTGAAATCAGTAACTCACATAACTCCCTAGGAAAATTTTATAATATTTCTTTTCCTGTATCTTAATCTGCTTCAAAATGTCTTATAAATAGAATCATGTATTACATTGTGTTCTGTTTTTTTAACTCCTCATAATACATTTTCTATTAACTAATCTTGTTACATATATCATTAGTATATTTTTATAGCTGATTATGAATTCTTTGCATAAATGCACATTTTGTTAATAAATCATTGATCATTAAATTCATGTGTCAACTTGGATAAATTGCAGTGTCCAATTGCTTGGTCCAGTTGTTTGATTAAGAACGTAGATTAATTTAACCATTAGTCAGTTAATTGCATCTACTGCTAATTATGTCTACAATCAAAGATAACAGGAGTCTCCTCATCCAATCTGTTGGAAAACTTAAAGTGAGAACTGTGGCTTTTAGCAGTCAGAAAGATGAGTTTAAATCACTACTTCAATCAGTGAGCATCTCCTGGGGAATTCAACAGCACCTTTATCAATATTCCAACTTGCAGCCTGCCCTACAGAACTCAGACTTGCTAATCTACATGGTGCATATGAGCCAATTTCTGTAATAAATCTCTTAATTATCTCTCTGCAGAACCCTATCATGACTAATACATCATCAATCGTTTGACATTTGAGTAGTCTACACATTTGGAGACTATGCTATAAGCATTCCATATGCATATGTTCTGGTTAGAGTGAGTTCCTTTTTTATTATTAGGTATAAATATTTAAGTTATGCTAAATATTGTACATTTTGCAATTATTTATTCTCTAGATTAGAATTTTAATTTCCATCTAAATCAGCTCACAGAGTTTTACAAAACTCTTTAGATGGTACAAAAACAAAACCTTTAAGGCACATTGATATATCATGAAAACCCAAAATTCTCTCATGAGAAAAAATCATAGCTTTGAAGACATGCCAAGATCAGAGGATAGTGACACTACATTCCTGGTAGCCCCATATGAACTCTCTGGACTGCTTCTTATTTTTATGTTATTCAATGGCCTTGCAGAGATAGACACCCTTGGATGAATTAGGAGGAGGGAAACAAGGAAATAGATAGCCTTTATTAATTTCCCAGTAGGAGGATTTATGTTGAGTTCAGGTGTAATGCAAATATTTGGTATGGGTCTAATAACTACTGTCTTTATTGCTTACTAGATGAAGAAATTCATGATATCCTCTGAAGATTTTCCACTCACTCTAAAATGAAGTGAAATTTGAAAGAGTATAGACATAAAATTTTCTCTATGTATAAATATAAGGCAATCCCTGAAAGCATGTAAAGTCATGATATTAGATAAACATAGACAAGTGAAAATAAGGAATGGAAGGAAGGATAGAATGAAGCTCATGGTACCAGATTTGAGTCAGAGACAATAGGATAAATGCCTGCACACAGACAGATGCTTAGATCCAGAAATAAATAGATGTTTTTAAATGCATATTTCCTAGCTCTGTCTGCTTAGAGGGACTAAGACCAGGGACAACATTTAGCAATGACTACATTCAGAACCTAGTACTTTATCTAAAATACCATTGTCTAATCAAAGGCTTCATGGATAAATAAGTTAGTCCATGTCTGGAACAGGAAAATACAAGATAAGCAAGGAGCATCTTGTAGTGCCAGAAATCACGGAGGTACTCAAAGAGAAAAAAGATTGGAGATATATCAAAGAGACCAAAATCCAAATGTGAAAAGATTCCCAATCAACAAAGGAAATTTTTGACCAAAAGAATGTATTGTATGGGTTGAGATTGTAACACAAAGTATAAATTAATATAGATAAGACCATATTTTTAACTAATGAAGTCAATGTTACAATAGAAGTAGCAACAACTAGAGAGACATTCAAATATAATACTGAAATATCAGAAATGTCTTGTCCTATTTGTAAGCAAATAATGGATTACTCAATAATCATGGAGGAAAAGATATTTAATATAATTTATGTACAGAATTGTTGTATGCATAAAGGGTCAAGAATGACATTGGAAAATATTCTTCAAAAATTATAAATCAAAACTTTGTGTTTATACCAATGGGGAATATTTCTTGAAGAAGATACAAAATACGAAGAAGAAATCAAAGTTTAAAAGTCTTATTACACAGAATTGAATTAATGCTGTCTGAAAATAAACTTCAAGGACACCACAAAAAAATGAAAGAACTTATTTCCAATCTATCACCCAGAAAGAAATTGTATCCAGAATATATTTAAAAATAAGTTTTACCCATCCATAAAGGGAGCAAAACTCACAAAAAAATGTAAAATAAAATTGTAGGTGCATTGCTTGTCGTGGAAGGGAGGAGATACTGAGAAATGAAATGGAAAACCCACCCACTCCTGATCTCAGAATGGTAAGGCACTTGAAGTGAATGTTCCTTGTCACCACAAAGGCTACACATGAGAGAGAGTTGGGAGGTGATGGTTCTGAGCATATGGGGTGTGGGTGATTCTCAGACATGCAGACAGACCTAGAATCTCATGTTTCTCATGACACCCTCTTCACACACAAGGTAGCAGTAGGGTTGGGTCATTCCTAAGCATCCATATTTACAATGAAATACACAGTCCAAAGACTCAACTGTCTGTATCAAGGCTGTATTTTCTCTAAGGTAAATAAATTTTAATGAATAAATTTTTTTTAAAAATTGAAGTGCAATGTTTAGAATTCAGAATACACTTGTGCTCTGTTATATATGCAGTAGGTTTATTTTCTTTGAAAATAACAGAAAAAATGCTAATTTGTAATGACTTTTAATAGCCCAAACAGTTAAATTATATTGGGCTAAAAGAATATTGCCATAATAGTTTCCACTGAAACACTTCTGCATTGTCACCAAATCTCAGGCAAAGAAATGCTAAAATATGCACATCCCAGTGGTAGGTCCTTTACCCAGTGTTTCTAAACTTCAGTCATTTTCACATCAAACACCCTTTAAAAGCATAGCCTCCTATTGGCATTGAAGCTGAATGTTTACTTTTGTTCTTAACTTAGCTACTTATAAAATTAAATTTCAAGGCTTTCATATGTTATTTCCATTTTAAATAAAACATAATATATCATTAACATGGGCTCCATTTTTGTGTCCATCCCCAACATTACCTAGCCTTTACAGTTAACACAATCCCTACATATAAAGAAGCATTAATTCACCAAATGCAACTGCTTTCTGAACCTATGCCCTTCTTAGTCCACCAGTCAGTTCCAAGTCAGGTGAGGGTGGATTTCTGTCTTCTCTGACATGGACATTCTTCTCACTCTCAGTCCCTCTCATTAGAGAAAAGCTGGAGACCATAAGGTCCTCAGGACTTTCCCTGGGACATAGAGACAGTGTGTTTCAGAACTATTTTTTGACAAGGAGGTTAAAGGATCTCAGGAGAATGGAATTAAGAAGGTGCTCTGAATTTGGAGATCCACCATCTGTTGTCCACTCCTGAGGAGACCATTCTGAGGTCCCATCCTGGAATATGGTTAGAAGGTGGAAGCTTAAGTGCAGTACCAGCCTAGACAGGATTCATGTGATGGTATTGCATGGAAGAATGAGATCAGCAGGGAATGTGACTTTCTGGGCACTTGGGTTGATCTTTTAGGTCCAAGTTGAATTTCAATTTGGGGAGGTGAAGGCGGTGTCTAGTCCCATGTCAGGCCTCTGAGTGCTCTGTGGGGTGCACTCTGGAAGAAATGGATCTCAATTCACGGGGTGAATTGGGGCAAGTTCATATTGAGATCCATTA
Source organism: Tamandua tetradactyla (assembly GCF_023851605.1). Taxonomy (NCBI): domain Eukaryota; kingdom Metazoa; phylum Chordata; class Mammalia; order Pilosa; family Myrmecophagidae; genus Tamandua; species Tamandua tetradactyla. Next base: position 7,892,729 of record NC_135342.1, read on the forward strand.
TGTCCTCTTCCTTGGGTCCTGGATACAGAGTTTGGAGTCCTGTCTTCATCTACATGTGCTGGGCTGTGAGTTAGATTTAGTTCACTCAAGGACACATGTCTTGTGTCTAATGGTGAGGTCATGGCATAGTCCAGGGATTTTGAAGGTAGATTGGAGAATGTCAGGAAAGCATACATCAGGACTGCTTCCTGTCAGCTTGGCAGTGAAAGTAGGATGCTGACAAAGTGACTAGATATGAGTGGGGAGATTCCAGATGTCCCTTTCCTGTTACTGTTTTTTGTTCAAGAGATGAGAAGCTCATTTCAGTTACTTTGATAGGGGACCCTACAGGTCAGATGGAGCCCACATCAGGTTTCCTTACAGTGGGTCAATTGGTAAGAAAAGGGTCTGGAGTGGATCTCTTCTTAGTGGTGTGGACAAACATCGACCTGCAGGCAGGATGTGTAACAGTACAGAAAATATATTATGTATTATATTTTTGCACAGATATATGGGGAATGAAAATAAACCAAATAAAAAGGCATCAATAAATAAAACTGAATTTATCATGAAAAGTATTCCAAATGGTCAGATTAAATTGACAGTGTCCCCAGCTGAGAGATGGTCAGCGAAAAATGAATTATAATATCATTTGACTCATTTTTCCCATTAAATTCCTAAATATAATGTTTCTTAATTCATTCTCTTATTAAACTAAGTGAAAACAAAACCTTCATATCCTCTTCAATGGAAAGTGCATGGCTTGCGATTTCAAAGGTGCTTAAACGACTTAAGGGCATTGCCTGAGTGAGGACACAGCAGGTACAATCTCTGTTAACTTGGAAGCAGATATCTGAGCTTGCCCAGCTCCCAACACCTCATACATCAGGGTCACTCAAGCAGCCTGGGTGTCTTATTGAAGGCTAAACAGAATGGAAGGGAACTTGGAATTCTTCCAGAAGAGAGGGTGAGTCCATATCCAATTTAGGGGGATATTTGTGCCTATCCTGTTGTCTTCCATGCTGGGAACTGTATCTATTCTACTGGCTGCCCTGGCACCTGGTGGCTCTGGTTTTGGACTCCATGAAGTGGACTTTAGTTTGTTGTTCTTCCAGCCTGGGAGGTGAATCCCATACAAGCTAAATTTGAGAGCCTGTACATTGGCATAACTTATCCAAGACATAACATCAGAGGAAAACAGTGGGAATGAAACCTGTGTATGATATGATGTTAATTCTTTGACTTGAAAACCCCAAGTTATTTCTATAAATAAAAATAGTCTAACCCATAACCCATAACCCATAATGTATTAATTTCCTTCTCTGGCCCTCTTACTTCCTTCACTGTCCTTGATGTGCTTCTTGTGATCACTTCCAAACTAAATTTGAACCAACTTTCTTCCTTTACAGCTCCCTTTACAGTTGGATTTAAGTTGCACTTCCAATTTAGAACAATCTCAGTTCTTGAACTACCTTGAAAATTTGAATTGAGAAGCACTTATAATAATAGGAGATGTTTTACTTGAAAACATTCTCATGATCTTATTGAGTGTTGAAAATGTTCTTCAATTTGTAGTAACTAACATATGCAGACTTTCACTACTCTTAAAGCCCACTTCTAAATAATATTCTAATATTTAAATTCTTGTGCATGGATAAACAAATTCTAAATTTGAAGAGCTTTTCCTGACAACCTATTCTGGATTACAGGCTGATGCTCTGTGCTTCAGATTATGAAACATTCACATAAAATCTTCCATTCCAAACCACATTCTCAAGATTCCTTCTGTACCTAATTTCATCCTCTGGCTCACTGGTCCTTCTCCCTCTTATCTCAATTAAGGGGCTGCAAGAAAGTATTTAAACCCAAAAATAGTCCCAGAAGTCTTCTGTTGATCACCACTTCTCGTTTCATTTGAAACTGATTCTCTCCTAAGATATATTAACCAACTAACCCTTTCCTAATGTCACAAAAACATTCCAAAGTAGATATCACCCACTCTTTTATTTCCTGAGTGATATATGTTGAATAGAATTTGTCCTCAGAAACTGAGATTGTGGATGATGGGCCAGTTGGCAGAACAACAGTAAGGTGTCAGGCAGATTGAAGAAGGGTGAGGCTAAGGGGAAGATTCCCTCTGCAGCTGGAGTTTTTATTGCCTCAGGACATTATTGCATTCATGCTGATTTCATCACAATTACACAGTCATGTGCAATCTAATCATCTAGTGATATCCCAAGATATGGTATAATATTTTATTTATTTAGTTAGTTAGTTATATTCCTCTGCACTTTTATTTTATCATCCACCTGTACAGCTGATACAATCAAGTATAATGGATTAGTTTTGATTTTCCAAGCATTTTATATAAGGAAACATATAGGTATATACATTTGACATTATATATTATTTTCTTCCCGTTTAAAATATTTATACACAGGTCAAAATACTGTCTAAGTCTACATTGTGCTTTTCCAATCAAATAACTTTCTGGAAAATCTCCTTGTTGATACACGTACCTCTAGCTAATTCAATTTCACCAATTTTTACTTGTGTAGATACATTGGATTTTTTGCATTGAATGCCTTGCCTTATGACAATGCTATGTTGTTTCCAATATTTCCCTTCTAGTGTCAATGCTACCATGAATATACTCAGGCAATACGCTTGTTTTAAACAGAAAATGGGAACTTGAATTTCTGATACATAGTTTTCACGTGTTCAAATTTATTCCATATAACAATATTGCCCTCTCACGTATTTTAACCAAGTGCACATCTACAACCCCTAGGGGAGAATCCTAGTACCCATATCATGGAACCACTATGTTTTCAGGATTTTTTGAAATTGTATGTAAGTGAAATGGCATCATTTTTTTGCTCCTTTTTTTTTTAGCATGGGCAGCCTCTGGAAATTGATCCCAGTTCTCCAACACAGCAGGTGAGAAGTCTGTCTCTGAGCCACCATTGCCTGACCTGAAATGGCATCATTTTAATTCACATCTATGTTATTATTAATGACAGTGTATATAGCATGACATGTTATTCACCACATCAGAGTACTGATCTATAAATAGCCTATTCACATTCCATTTTAAACATTTTTTGTGCTTTCATTTACGAATGGGTAGAAATTTATTTTTGTTTATACTGTTTAGAAATTCTTTCTGGACGATGGACATTGGAACTATATGCTTTCATTCTTGTAGTGTCCTTAAAGTATTTTTCTTAGCTTTTATGCTATCATAATTTTAATCTTTGACTTCTTCCTTGGATTCCATATCTTCTTAAAGAAATATTTCCTTATGTCATAATCCTAAAGTTTTGATTTATAACTTTTGATAGAATATTTTCATGTTTTCCAATTCCATACTGGGCCCTTGATGCATGTGACACTTCTGCAGGTAAATTATATAAGGTAGGGTATAATTAAATTTGTTTTCATCCACAATTATTGAGTGATCAATTATTTCTTTACATATATTCCAAGCCACCTCCTGACATTTCAGTATTTATTATATATGAATGTCTTGCTAGGGGCTGTTTATCTTGTTAAACTGATTTCTCAATTCATAATTTTGCCACCATCACTTTATTATTATTATTTTATTAGAATATAGAGTAAAATCCAGTAGGGAAATTCCCTCCAACTATTAGTTCTTCAATTTGTCTTTGTTATTCTTGCATCCCTGTATTTTTTTTCAATAATTGCCTTGCTATAACTCTCAGAAAAAATATATTTGGGATGATTAAACATTTTTATTCCATCTAGAGGTACATACTACTCTCCAATTATTTAAATGTTCTATCATATCAATGTGGAACAATTTATAATTTTCTTCCTAATCCTTTGTTAGTCTACAGACCATTTAATTTTGACTGCCATATTAATAGACCACCTGTTACCTTCTATTACAACTGTTTGGAAATACATGAAAATGACATTGATATTTGTATATTGATTTTGCACATACAGTTTGTACTAGCATCAATCCTTAAAAATACTGGAGTTATATCAATTTTGCTTATGTCTACAAGTACTTAATTACATCATCTTCCACTAATGAAAATATTGAAGTCCTTGTTTCCATTATTAAAAGCTCTACCAATTATTTCATTGTTTAGTAAGATGGCTATGTCTGACAGTTCACTGAAAATGAGAAGAAGGATTATGGGTCTCCTTGTGTGCTTATCTGTCCTTAAATATATAAATGTCTTATCATGAAGCATTTGATATGTTATAGCATTTTATTACAATGATTCTGTAGCATTCAATATAAAATTTAAGGTTGTTTATTAAACCTTTAAAACTCTGGACATGTAAAATTAGACAGAGTTTACACATTTAATTGATGATGATATTAATAGATATTACAAGCATGAGAGTTTTCTAAGCAATTATAATGTAGGACATCTTTTAGATCTGTGTTAAAAATGGGAAAATATATATAGGTTTGAGTTATTCTGAGTTTACATTATGATCATTAAATTTGAAGATTGTTTTAATAGTCAGATGGGCATTGTTTTATCTTTTAAATCCATGATGAACTATTATTGAGAGATTATTTATGGCATAAAATATTAATAAGATATTATTTATTTATGAGAGAAATGACATCAATGGAGAATTTACATTAAATTATTCCAAGTAAATTCTCCAGAACAATGGAGATGTTTGGAATAAATGATACAAGACTGGCCAAATATTGACACATTTTGAAACTGTCTTTAGGCTACCCAGAGTTTCAATTTAATTTTTTTAATTTTTGAATGTTTAGAATTATATATTTAAGATGTGAAAAGAAATGAATATACTAGTACCAAAGATATGCTTAACATCATTTATATTTGATTGCTGGTTTTATTTTGATGAAAAGTTTTGATATTTTTGAAACATTCTTTTTCACAATTGCTTTGCAAATTCTTCTCAAGTGAAACTTAGGTTTTCTCTAGATTTAGGGTAGACTCTTTTCTGTTTTTCCAAAAGTTTGAGCACAAAACTAAACACACCGCTTGCTTGGTGGTTCTGCTGTACACATATGTTGTTGAGATCAATTTTCCTATAACTTGTGTAGGAAGAAATTATCTGAGAAAAGAGGATTGATAAAAGATGTACAATATTCTACTAATATGGAGGGAATCATTCAGATTTACCTCTTTACTTTTTTGTGTACTGGTCTTTGGATGGCCCTCAATTCTTATTTCATGGGAGAGGAAGATGCAAAAATCTGGGTATGGATTGGACTGTAATCGAGACTGGAATGAGCCCCTGACATCCTGCGTCTTTCTCATTGGCTCTGCTCTCCTGCTTTTCAACATCATGACAGGACTCTGCATAATCCTAAATGTGTTTGAACCTGGGTCTCCAGAATCATCACTCCAAAAACTTTCCCTATCACAAACCAGCTGAAGCTCCATTGAGTTAGGGGTTGGGAAAGCAGTATGCTATAACAGGATGTACCTGGGGTGGGTCAACACTGTCTCTGTTAAGTAGGGAGTGGGGAATTCGTTGGCAGTGAAGAGCTTGCAGAATATGATCTCTGGTGAAAGTTGGGAACTGAATTTTGATTGCCACTATGGTTAACTGTCTCTACAGGATGGACCAGGGTTTGTGGGGGGTGTGTGGCAGGCACTCATTCAGCTCAGGAACTCATTAAGCTCTCCCTTTGCCTGCAGAATCCCATTGCAGCTCTCATGAAACCATTCTGGCTAGGTATGGTAAATTGGAATACAAGGTAAAAAAAGATAGTGTATGTATTCTAGACCTTCTGTATGAGACCAAAAGCAGAGAGGTTTATTATGTCTAGATCCTAGATTTTCTGTAACACATAATCTGAATCAACATGTCTGTATAGCTCATTCGAATGATCCAGACTCCTGGGGTCCAGAGTGAGAATGAGGCCTTGTAGTTCTGTGTAGCTGGTATAATGCCAGGACACATCTCAGACTAGTGAGCTGACAATTGTGAGGTGTTCGTGGAGTTCCTTGATGTTCTGAAGGTATTCTAGTTTGTAAACTGCTGGAATGCAATATATCAGAACTGGAGTGGCTTTTACAAAGGGAAATTTAAAACTTTACAAGTTTAAAATTCTAGGCCTATGGAAATGTCCAAATGATGGCATCTAGGGAAAGATACCTTAATTCAAGAAAGGCCAATGCATTTGGAACAACTCTGTCACTGGCAAGGCATGCTGGTTCCTTGCTGTCAGGCCCTGTTGCTTTCTCTGTTTCTGTGGGCAGATTTTCTCAGGCAGATTTTTTAAAAACTCAGATATAAATCTCTTCTTTCTTTGACAATTCATGCAGGGATTGATATGACTATGCCATGTTTGCACTACCCTCATTTCTAATGCGAGCTCTGCTTTGGGAATGTCACAATGGGTAGTCCTTATTCTTCTCAGCCTCAAAAAGGGGAAATTCGTGCCTTCTCAAAGTACCTCTAATTTCTCCTTCTCCTATATAAACTACTCTGAAGTCTAGGAAATCAGAAAATTCAATATTTTATAATCTTCCTGAATTTTGATGAGAAAAACAAAATACAGCTATTATCAAGATGCAGGACTCTCTGAGTCATGCAATTTGATAAATGCAGAGGAGTGAATACAAGAAAAGGAAAAATATTCAATAAATCTTGTGGTTGTTGGCTAAAGGTGTACACATTAGTTCAAAATCATATTTAGCTATATAGATATTGAGAAATAATTAAAGATATGTGTAAGCATAATTTCATGGTTCTGTGTGCTTAGAAGTCTTACAAGTATTGACAACCCAGTAGGACAGGACATACCCCATCCCCAGATCTTGGTTTCTAATATTCTCCAATGAAAAGTTTCTTGGACAAGTGACTGAATCTAAGGAAGGGTCATGGAAAATGCAAAATGGGCATGAAGAATCTCAGAGATGCAGTAGTTACTGCACGCTCAAAAAGAAGAAGTTTGTGGCCATATTAGAAGGATGCTTAGGCCAAACTGAAACAAATTGGGAAAATTTGCTAAACAAATTGTACAGTAATGAATTACAATAAAAGAATAAAATAAATATCCATGGGTCCCTACTGAAATTAAACAGAAATTAAACAAAAAAATAAAAGAGGAAAAAGAGACAAATCTTCATTACAGAAGAATGTCAAGTGATAGGTGTCAATAATGCTGCCTCCAAGAAAGGCTTCTTAATTCATGCACACCTCTTTGAGTATGGGATAGTGTGCCAGTTTGAAACTCCTGTGAACCCCTCAAAAATCCATTTTGTTTAAACGTCATTCAATACAGTAGTGTGAACTCTTTTTGATTAAGTTTTTCACTGTAGATGTAACCCACCCAATTGTGGGTGGTACATTTTCATTAGGTGGTTTCCAAGAAGATGTGTCTCTACTCATTCAAGTTAGTGGTGCTTATTGGGGTCTGTTAAGAGGGAACCATTTTGGAAAAACCTTCAGAGCCATCAGAGCTGACACAGGCAGAGACATTTGGAGATGAAGAAAGAAATGCCCTTGGAAATAAAAAGCCAAGGGCCCAGCTGATGCCAGCATCATGCCTCCTCATCTGACAGAGGTGTTCCAGACCCATCAGCCTTTATGAGCCTGGTTACCTTAGTTTGGACATTTTTAGAGCCTTAAAACTGTAAACTTGCAACTTGATGTATTCCCTTTATGAAAGCCATTCCATTGTTTCTGTACTGCGTTCCAGCAGCTTTAGAGAATAACTGGACTTAGTTACTTCCTGCCAACTGTACAGTGGAGAAACTTGACAAGTTGTTTAAACAAGAGATTAAGGTGAACATCACTGGTGACATATTGTGTTAATTGCATGTAATTTCTGATATAGTATGATGAAATGTTATATTCTTCCCCCAAACCCATACACCCAATCCAATGAGAAGAAAAACACCAGATAAACTCAACTATGGGGATACCCTGAGAAACATCTGACCAATATTCCTCAAATATATCATGTTCATGAATAAGGAAAGATTGAGAATTTGTCATGGCAGAGGAGACTGGGGAGACCTGAGACTAAATACAGTGAGATATTCTGAATAGATCCTGAAAAAGAATCTTCAAACAAGGAAAATTAGGTCTCACACTAATCTATGGGACAAATAATGTAACAAATGATAAAGTATATTAGGGAAGAAATTAAATTAATCCTTATTAAAGAATATGTAATGTTATGTTTATTACTGTAGAAATACAATTAAACTCTAACATTTGGTTTGAGAAAGATATGAAAATATAAAAAAGCATGCAAAAAGGAATTTGATGGGGTGTTAGGGTTCTCTAGAGAAACAGAATCAACAGGAAATATCTGTAAATATAAAATGTATAAAAGTGCTTCAAGCAACTGTGGGGATATGAGAGTCTAAGATCTATAGGGAAGGCCATGAGTTGGCAGCTCAAATGAAGGCCCTCACTGAACACTCAGGAGAGTCTGGCTGGTTGAAGCAGAAAGAGTGATTGTCTGTTCTGAATTCTCTTTAAAATTCTTCCCGTGATTACATTAAGCATCACTCGTTGTAGAAGACACCCCCTAAGCTGACTGAAAATGCAATCAGCCATGGATGAAGCCAACATGGTCATGACTTAAGTCCATGAAATATCCTCACAGTAATAGACATGCCAGTGCTTGTCAGACCAGACAACCAAGCACCACCAGCTGGCCAAGGTGACACATGAGCCTGACCATCACAGGCCATCCCTTGACAACTCGGCAGCTATACACATAACTCTAAACCATTCTTAATTTCTAAATAGAAAACAATAACAGACATTTTCTCTCACCTAGCAATATTCAACTGTCCTGTGTACAACTGTAAACACTTTAAAACTCTACAGAATAGGGAGAAAATCCTTGGGTAATGTTTGCTCTTAAACATGATATCTCATGATATCTCACAATGTAAACACTACAATATGAACAAAACAGCTTATGTCACATGATAAAGGGGATAAAATAAGAAGGAAAACAGATATTTGTTTCATATATGAATACATAGATAGTAATTAAAAAGCAAGGAAGAAATATTTATACCATTATAGTCCTTGTTTCTGTAACTGATCACATGGTCATAGTTCCTATTTATCACTACCTTCTTCTACTACTTTTTCATGTTCTCTTTACCCTCAACAAGCACCTAATCTTGCCATGGTTCTTTGCCTGGTGTGGTGACCCAAACCTTCATTTCTGAAGTCTCAGAGCCATTGGTAGTGCTCCCTGGATTAGGTTGGTGCTGTTTTTCATTGATTTTATTCACAAGGTATGGGAGTACTTATTGATGCCCTTGGGGATCTGCTGTATTTCAGGAAAACTCTTCTTTACCTAAATTGTGAAGTTACAGACCAATTTCCCCCTTATAGAAAGGGTCAATAACCCCAGTAAGTAAAGTTATCCCCTTCTTGACTTATTGATCCCAGGGCATTAGAAGCCCAAAGTCACCAGTGGCAGTCTTAGATTTCAGTTCAATGGAATCATTGTTTTTTCCCCTGACCCGACCTGCGGAACAGACGAACCTGGGCCTGAGGGAGGGAGTGAGAACAAATGGGACAAAAGACACAGAGAATGGAGACAAGACAGGATTCTGATCAAGTCTCAATTTATTGAGGGCAAATCCAGGCTATATATCCAGTGGGACGGGGAAGTGTCTTTTAGCAGGTGATGGGCATTGCACTGCAGCTAAGCCAATCCGTAGAGACTAAGATAGCAAAGGCGGATCAGCTGAGGCTAGTCAGCACATTTCTGGGCAGAGCAGAACAGACATAAGAAAATAGAAACTTAACTTGAGATAAAACTTAACCTAAGATAAACACTTAACTTGAGTTAGTACCCAAGATGGTGTTAGACCATAGGGTGGTCAGCAGATGGCATCAGACACCAAGATGGCCGGCACACTGCCGGTGCCATAAGCAGTTTCCCACATTCCCCTATTGTAAGCACTTCCCCTTCTGGAACTAAAATATATAGACCAGAAGATCTCATGATTGCAGGGACAGAAAGCAAAATTTTTCCCAGTGGGTCCTATACATGGGAGAACAGCACCATATAGTGGACACTGATTCAGAGCATACACAGCCTCCTGAAGAATATCACCCCAGCCCTGCAAGATAGTGCCACCTAGATGGCACTGTAATTGAGTTTTCAAAGGGCTATTCCATTATTCTATCAACCCAGGTGCCTCTGGATGATGTGGACAATGTTAAGATCAGAGAATTCCATGGACATGTGCCCATTCACACACTTCATTTGCTGTGAAGTGGGGTCCTTGATCAGAAACAGCTGTCCATTTTTGGGTGATAACTGCATATCATGCAGAACCAACTGTAAACCATGCCTAAGTGTTCTCTTGCTCAGTCAACTCACTGAAAGAAACTGCTCAAGAGTCATAGTCTGGTTTGGGATTAAGAAGTATTGTGGCAAGTGTGAAGACCATGGACATTTGGGCCACTTCCTTATATAACTTATTTGTGACTTCAGGACTTGCTCTGCCACAATCTCGATTTTATGCTGGAGTTCTGCTGCTCACACCCAACTTTATGGTCTGGTGGGTCAGACAACACCCAGCTCATGATAGGCAACTCAGGTTTCATGGTAACTTGGTCGCCCATGGTTAAGCATTCAGTCTCTACTGAGGCCCCCTAGCAGGTCAAAAGCTGTTCCTCCGAAGGAGAGTAATTACCTGCAGCAGGTGGCAAGTCTTTGCTCCAAAATTCTAAGGGTCAATAGTGTGATTTTCCTATAAGGGCAAACCGAATCCTCCAGGAAGCATCTCTATTTGCCACTGTCACTTCCAACATCATTAGATCTGTTTGATCATATGGTCCAAATGGCAGAGCATCTTGTACAGTAGCCTGGACCTGTTGCACAGCCTCATTTGGTTCTGGGTCCCACTCAACATCAGCTGCTTTTCTGGTCACTCAATAAATGGGCCAGAGTAGCAAACCCAAATGAATAACATGTTGTCACCTAAATCCAAAGAGACCAATCAGGTGTTGTGCCTATTTTTTGATCATAGGAGTGTCCAGATGCAGCAACTTATACTTCATCTTAGAGGGGATATTTCCATAAGCCCCATACAACTGAGCACCTAGAAATCTCACTGAGGTGAAAGGCCCCTGTATTTTTGTTGGTTTTATCTCCCATCCACTGACACACAAATGCCATGCCAATAAGTCTATAGTCATTGTTATTTCTTGCTCATTAAGTCCAATTATCATAAAATCATCAATATAATGGGCCAGTGTGGTGTCTTGTGGAAGGGAGAAATGATCAAGATCCCTTCAGAAAAGAATATGAGATAGAGTTGATATTTCCCTGAGGTTAGACCGTGAAAGTATATTGTTGACATTGACAACTGAAAGCAAACTTTATGGTGGTTGTGAATAAGAGCTATTGAGAAAAAAGTGTTTCCCAGATCAATACCTGCATTTTAGGAACGTGGGCTTGTGTTGATTTGCTCAAGTAAGGTTACCACATTGAGAACATCAGCTGCAGTTGGAGTCATCACCTGGTTGAGTTTATGATAAAGCACTGCCATGTTCCAAGTCCCATCTGTTTTCTGCACAGACTGTATAGAATAGTTAAATGGGACTCACCACCTCTGCATCCTTCAAGTCCTTAAGAGTGGCAGTAATCTCTACAATCCCTCCAGGTATCTGGGATTGCTTCTGATTTACTGCTTTACTAAGTAGGAGCAGTTTTTGTGGCTTGCACTTGACCTTTCCTACCACAATAAACCCCATGTCATGAGTTCGATAGCCAATGTGGGGATTCAGCCAGTTGCTCACTATGACTATTCCAGTTTTGCACTCTGGAACTGGGGAAATAACAACAGAATGGTCGTTCTGTAGTTATTATGTAGTTATTCTGCATTGAGCACAGTGTGTCCAGTAGGGACCCACTATTAGACAGATCTGAGCTGAAATTCTATCAATCGCTTGACCTCCATAATTCTCCTTTCTGACTAGTGAACCTGAGTGATGTTTTGGGTTCTCTGGAATTAATATCACTTCTGGACCAGTGTCTTACATTCTCCAGATATCTGATCATTTCCTTTTCCCCAATGTGCAGTTATCCTGGTAAAAGTGCATAGGTCTCTTTTGAGTGTCACAGTGTAACAGGTTCTTCCCCCAAAGAGCCCTGGTCTTCCCCTCATTCAAAGGGCTTTGGGTCTGTAAACTGTCTCAAGTCTGCAAACTGATTAAGGGGCTGTGACTCTCTGTTTTTGTAATGCAAGTTAGATTGCTGTACACTTGATCTAGAAATCTTTTGTTTATACAGCTCAAATAAGAATTTAGTAGACGGCCCATCTATTGTACTTCTAGGTAGCCCATGATCTACTAGTCAACACCACAAGTTTCTGTGAGTCAGATTATTTTGACTCCACTTTGGGTCTGCTGCCCATTATGATAGCCATGCCCACCTTGTCTTTATCAATTAAGTGCCATGAGGTTGCTTCTGCCAACTCGGGATCTGATCATCTCCATCATGTTTAAGGATTCCAGCTCAGTGACAACAGTTCCCACAGTAATATTTGACCTACAGCATAGGAAAACTACAGAGCTCTTTAGGGAAGATGGAGGTAGTCTCAGACATTTAATTCTCACTTTTCTGATAAAAGGCTCAGTCTCTGGAAATTCCTGGTGTGTATGAGCAGGCTTTCCATGAAAAATCCACTCTAACTTTCCAATCATTCTAAGCCTTTGGATTCCCTCATCTACATTATTACAGGACAGTTCTGGCATTTCAACCTCAGGTAATGTTGGCCACCTTTTGATCAATTTTTCAGTCAACCATCAAAATACAATGTTAATGACTTGCTTAACACCTCAAGCTATAACCCTGAATGTAGAATCTCTGCTTAGTGGGCCCATATCAATAAATTCAGCTAGATCCAGCTCTATATTCCTCCCACCATTATCCCACACCCTTAAAATCCATTCCTATATGTGCACCTTTGATTTCTGCCTATATAAATTGGAAAACTCATGAAGTTCTTTGGAGTATAGTATACTTCCTCATGGATAATACATTTTATCTCATCTTTTTGGGCCTATTTGAACTTCATCAAGTTATAAGTCTGGAAGTAAAAAGAATTGGTGGGGATGGGTCATGAAAATAATTAGAAGTATCTTCCAAGTCAATTACTTCAGGGCATTCATTTGTATTTCATCAGGTGAGACAAGATCAATCACTGTAGGCAGAGGAGCAAGGGCAGTTTCCACATGGGGGGTAATTACATTCTTCACAGGCACTGAAAGCTTAATCCTTTCAGTTGCACGTTCAGTGGCCAATACCTCAAGGCAGGCTGGAAGAGGGGTATCTATGTTGTCAAGGGTGACTATTACAGGACTGTCTAGAAAAGACTCAACACAATCTAGGGTTTCAATGTCTCTACAGGCATCATTATCAATACATATGTCCCAATTCTATTTTTAATGATTCCACTCCTTCCCAATCAATGTCCTCATTTTAATAGCACACACCACGCAAGTTAGGGATTTCAGTTTATCTTGTAAAGTTGCTAGTCTAACAATGAGACTGTTAGTCTTATTTTCAGAATTCCCAAGTCTTCTGCTACAAGAAATAAAATTTTCCATCAGGGCATTCATAGAAACTATTACATGTGTCATATGGCATGTAAGTTTCTTATTGAAGTCTTCAGCTTATCCCATTCTTTAATCAGTGTTCCCAGCATATCTACCAACAACCAGACAACATCTCTACTCCTCTTAATTCCTCAAAACAGCAAAGGTGTCAAAAATATTATCACCCAGATCCTGGCAACGTATAAATGTACAATTAGCAGAATCAGCATACCCCATGAACTGGCGGGGTCATGCTGATTATGGAAAACAAAGTCTTTAGTGCCTTTGAGTCTAGTCAGAGTAGAAAACCAGTTGTAAAAACCGATAAATTTTTTTTAACATTGCAGTTGACTTTTTTTATGTGAACAATAAAGTGCATTAAAAAACAGCAAATTTCAAAGCACAGAATCACAATTAGTTGTAGAACATATTTTAGAGTTTGATATGGGTGACAATTCTACAATTTGAGGTTTTACTTCTAGCTGCAGTAAGGTACTGGAGGCTAAACGAAATATCATTTTAATGATATAGCATTCATATTCATTTGTTAAATGCTATCTTCTCTGTATAATTTCACCATCCCCTTTGTTCCTTCTATCCCTTTCTTTAAGGGTGTTTTGGCTATGCCCATTGTAACATTTTCATGTTGGAAGGGTCTTTTATAGTATGGCATAGGGAGATGGAACTATTTGATGTTTTGGACAGGCTGGACCCCCTAGATTTCAGGACTTATCTGATCCAGGGACCCATCTGGATGTTGTAGGTTTCTGGAAAGTTACACTAGTCATGGAACCTTTATGGAATCATTTATTAGTAAAAACCCATTTTTAAGATTCTTTTTCTTAAGAACCACCCAACTCCTGGCACCTAGCTGTATTAGCTAGGGTTCTCTAGAGAAACAGAATCAGCAGGAGATATCTGTAAATGTAAATTTATAAAAGTGTCTTACATAACTGTGGGGATGTAAGAGCCCAAGATCTGTAGGGCAGGCTGCAAGCTGGCAGCTCCAATGAAGGCCCTCAATGAACACTCAGGAAAGGCTGGTTGGCTGAAGCAGAAAGAGTGATTGCCTCTTCTGTATCCTTTTTAAAAGCCTTCCCATGATTACATTAAGCATCGCTCATTGCAGAAGACACACCATTTAGCTCACTACAAATGCAATCAGCTGTGGATTCACCCAACATGGTCAGGATTTAAGACCATGAAATATCCTCACAGCAACATAGAGGTCAGCACTTGCCTAACCAGACAACTTGGCACCACCACTTGGCCAAGTTGACACATCATCACAGATGCTATGAACATTTTGCATGGAATAAAGTGGCAAGAAAGAGAAATTAATAGTGGGTCTACTAATAACGTTGGAAAGTGTTAGTATTAGATAAAATGTCACAAGACACATTTGAGTTTAAAATCTGAAGTCCTTAATTTTTTTCTGTTCTCTGAAACCGTCAATTATTACATGAACTTTTCCTTAAGATCTTCTTCCCTAATTTCAGGAGGGAAACAGTCCCACCATGATCATCAGACCACACATATTTTCAGTATGAACCCATACTATCTGCATGAAGCACATTTCACCCATTGTTATAGTTTGCCAAAGCTGCCAGATTGCAACACACCAGAGATGGACTGGTTCTTAATACAAGGGGGGGTTTATTTAGTTAAAAAATGTATTATTTTTCAGAGGAAAGGGAGCTAAATTTCATTTGAGGTTCTCTCTTACATGGAGAGGCATAAGGTTATCTCTACTGGCCTTCCCTCCAGGCTTCTCAGTTCCAACATCTTTCCCTAGGGCGATTCCTTTCTGCATCCCCAATGGTCTCGGCTTATCTGCAAGTGTTGAGATAAGGTATGCTGAGCTGCTTGGGCTTTGCTGCCTTGAGCTTTCTCTTTTAGGCTTCTCATGAATTAAATGAAACCTCACTCATTGAGGAAGTTACTCCCCCCTAGACACTGCAGATGCAATCAACAATAGATGAGATTCACAAGCTAATGTTTCAGATCCACAGCAACAGAACTAGGCACCATCACCTTGCCTACTTGACACCTGAACACACCCACCAGACCCATATTGCCAAATATTTTAGTCATTGCTGCTAGACTCTGTTTCTGCTGAGATCATTGCACTTGGTCCTTACTATTCATTATCATCAGCATAGTGGCTTTGCATAAATCATTATTACCTTCTGAATTATTGTCTGTGATTTTAGCACATCACAGTAAATCAATTAATAACTAAATTACAATCCTTAAGCGTGTTTAAATTCAGATTTTGATTCCATACCAAGAAGCACTGTCAGTGAGGGTTCCATCCGAATATATTAGCAGTCAGGGGTTGTTGTGTAGGTTGGAAACTTCCAGTCTCTCTGCACAAACTCAGCATATTTCTCTGGAGTTATTCCTAACTCTCTTGTGGCTTTAACACTGAACCAGTTTCTACTGCAGGAGAATCACTTTTCCATGTGTGAGCACCTGCCCAATGTCCTGTTCAGTCTCCTGCCCTTACAGACAATGCCTCTTATCCAGTAATACAACATACTCACTTGAGTCTATCTGCTGCCAGGATGTTGAGCTCAGTGTGACAGTCACTACAGCCCATCTAGTGTGAGAAGGAGGCAACCAGATGGTAAGATATGTGTCAGTGATTTGGCAATTTCATCTCCCTGCAGAGCTATCATTATAGACTAATTCTGAAGCATGTATCAATAAGACTGGAACTACAAAATATATAGAGGGAATTCCAAAAACAGCAAGCAAAAAGCTACTTGTCATTTTTAAGGGAACCACAATAAAATTAAGGACCAACTTCTCATTAGAGTCCATTGAAGCAAGAAGGCAACAGTATGACATATTTATGGTCCAGAAAGAGAAAAATCACCATCCAAGGTTCCTATATCCAGCAAAAGTGTCTTTAATAAGTGAGGGGAAGATTTAAACATTCAGTTAAACAGAAGTTGAGAGAATTTGTTAATAGGCATCAAGTCCTACAAGAAATACTTAAAGGAATTCTTCATGCTGAAAAGAAAAGACCCTAGAGAGAGGCTTGAAGAATAGCATAAGAATGATGATCATGAGGGGGGCCAAGATGGAGGCTTGGTAAGGTGTGTGTGTTTTAGTTCATCCTCCAGAGCAACTACTAAGTGACCAGAAACAGTACAGAACAGCTCCCGGAGCCACGGCAGAGACCAGACACACAGCGTACCCCAGTCTGGACCAGCTGGACCACTGCAAGTCTCCACAGCAGTGAGTTCCCTGAGCAGCATGCACTTCCCCAAGCCGTGGCAGCTGGTGGCTGGCACCCCTCCCTCACAGGTGGCTTCCCGGACCAGCTGTGAGTCTCAGATCAGCAAGTTCACCAAACTGCGGCAGCCAGCTACTGGCACCCCTCCCCCACAGGTGGCTTCCCAGACCAGCTGCTAGTCTCTGGACCAGCTGCAAGTCTCAGAGCAGTGATTTCCCCAAGCCATGGTGGCCAGCAGCCAGCGCCTCCCCCCCACAGGCGGCTTCCCGGACTGGCTGCGGGTCTCCAGACTGGCTGCAAGTCTCGGAGCGGTGATTTCCCCAAGCCGTGGTGGCCACCGACCAGTGCCTCTCCCCCACAGGTGGCTTCCCGGAGGGAAAGGAAAGAGTCTCCAACAGTAGCAGGGACTGAGTCCAACCAAACACCAGTGGTGGCATTGATGGACAAATTCTGTCTACTAAGGATGGGCCCCAGCTCAGGCGAAACTGATTGGGGTGGAGGTGACCTTTTGGGCTGACTGAAAGAGAGGAAAGGGGATGAAATGGAGCCTTCTGTGGCTGTTTCTGCGGAGGCTTGGTTACCTCTGGACTCAGCACAGGGATTGCACAGGCTGCAACTGCCCCAAACGCAGAGGCAGGCAGATTTTGGGGCTGTCTGCCTCCTGGGCCTTCCCCATGGGAGGGGTGAGGCGCAACTCATGTGGAGTCCCTCTCTCAAAGAATTCAGATCCCAGGGCTTCGCAATTTGAAGCCATTAAAACCAGCCTACAACCTTTCCTCTGTCTCCACCATGCCCCCAGCAGGAAGAGCCTTCCAAAGTTAAAAGAACCACAACACAGTTTGCTGGTGGGACCCGCAGACAGACAAGCACCACATATTGGGCAGGATAAGAAAAACAGAGCCCAGAGACTTCACAGGGAAGTCTTTCAACCTGCTAGGTCTCACACTCAGGGAAAACTGACGCAGGTGATTCCTTCCCCCTAAAGGAGGCCAGCTTATTCTGGGAAAACCTGGCTGGAGTCTGTAATACCTATGTAGACCCTCCTAAGGGTAGGAAGGGAAAAGGCACCTTACAAGCAGGACAAGAAACAAGAAAATAAGAACTGAAAATTTACCCTCTGTTAAACAAACTTAAGTGAGAGGCCCATAAAAAGCTGAACTGAAGGTCGATGAACAGATAGACAACAAACTCATCTAGCAAGAAAACCCTAGGTAAGATAAGTGAAAGCAATCTCCAGAATAAACTAATTAAGGTAATTAAATGTCCAGACTCCAGCAAAAAATAACAAGTCACACCAGGAAAATTGAAGATATGGCCCAATCAAAGGAACAAACCAATAGTTCAAATGAGATACAGGAGCTGAGACAACTAATTCTGAATATACAAACAGAAATGGAAAGCCGATTCAAAAACCAAATCAATAAATTGAAGGAGGACATGAAGAAGGCAAGGAATGAACAAAAAGAAGAAATGAAAAGTCTGAAAAAATAATCACAGAACTTATGGGAATGAAAGATACAGTAGAAGAGATGAAAAAAAACAATGGAAACCTACAATGGTAGATTTCAAGACACAGAGGTTAGAATTAGTGAACTGGAGGATGGAATATCTGAAATCCAAAAAGAAACAGAAACTATAAGGAAAAAAATTGAAAAATTTGAACAGTGGCTTAGGGAATGGAATGATAATATGAAGCACACAAATATACATGTTCTGATTGTCCCAGAAGGAAAAGAGAAGGGAAAAGGAAGAGAAAAACTAATGGAAGAAATTATCACTGAAAATTTCCCAACTCTTATGAAAGACCTAAAATTGCAGATCCAAGAAGTGCAGTGCACCCCAAAGAGAATAGAACCAAATAGACATTCTCCAAGACACTTACTAGTTAGAATGTCAGAGGTCAAAGAGAAAGAGAGGATCTTGAAAGCAGCAAGAGAAAAACAATCCATCACATACAAGGGAAGCCCAATAAGACTTTGTGTAGATTTCTCAGCAGAAACCATGGAGGCAAGAAGACAGTGGGATGATATATTTAAATTACTAAAAGAGAAAAACTGCCAACCAAGAATTCTATATCCAGCAAAATTGTCCTTCAAAAATGAGGGGAAAATTAAAACATTTTCAGACAAAAAGTCACTGAGAGAATTTGTGACCAAGAGACCAGCTCTGCAAGAACTACTAAAGGGAGCAGTAGCGACAGATACGAAAAGACAGAAGAGAGAGGTGTGGAGAAGAGTGTAGAAAGAAGGAAAATTAGATATGATATATATAATACAAAATGCAAAATGGTAGAGGAAAGTATTACCCAAACAGTAATAATGCTAAATGTTAATGGACTGAATTTCCCAATCAAAAGACATAGACTGGAAGAACGGATTAAAAAAACAGGATCCTTCTATATGCGGTCTACAGGAAACATATCTCAGACCCAAAGATAAACATAGGTTGAAAGTGAAAGGTTGGGAAAAAACATTTCATGCAAATAACAACCAGAAAAGAGCAGGAGTAGCTATACTAATATCCAACAAATTAGACTTCAAATGTAAAACAGTTAAAAGAGACAAAGAAGGATACTATCTACTAATAAAAGGAACAATTCAACATGAAGACATAACAATCATAAATATTTATGCACTGAACGAGAATGCTCCAAAATATGTGAGGCATACACTGCAAATACTGAAAAGGGAAATAGACACATCTACCATAATAGTTGGATACTTCAATTCCCCACTCTCATCAATGGACAGAACATCTAGACAGAGGATCAATAAAGAAATAGAGAATTTTAATATTACAATAAATGAGCTAGACTTAACAGACATTTATAGGACATTACACCCCACAACAGCAGAATACATCTTTTTCTCAAGAGCTCATGGATCATTCTCAAAGATAGACCATATGCAGGGTCACAAAGCAAGTCTCTACAAATTTTAAAAGATTGAAATCATACACAACACTTTCTCAAATCATAAAGGAATGAAGTTGGAAATCAATAATAGGCAGAGTGCCAGAAAATTCACAAATGCATGGAGGCTCAACAACACACTCTGAAACAACGAGTGGGTCAAGGAAGAAATTACAAGAGAAATTAGTAAATATCTCAAGGCGAAAGAAAATGAAAACACAACATATCAAAACCTATGGGATGCAGCAAAGGCAGTGCTAAGAGGGAAATTTATTGCCATTTACAATTGCAACTAAAAGAATAAAATACTTAGGAATAAATTTAACTAAAGAGACAAAAGACCTATACAAAGAAAACTACAAGAAACTGTTAAAAGAAATCACAGAAGACCTAAATAGATGGAAGGGCATACCGTGTTCATGAATTGGAAGACTAAATATAGTTAAGATGTCAATTCTACCTAAATTGATTTACAGATTCAATGCAATACCAATCAAAATCTCAACAACTTATTTTTCAGAAATAGAAAAATCAATAAGCAAATTTATCTAGAAGGGCAGGGTGCCCCGAATTGCTATATGTATCTTGAGGAAAAAAAACGAATCTGGAGGTCTCACGCTGCCGGACTTTAAGGCATATTATGAAGCCACTGTGGTCAAACCAGCGTGGTACTGGCATAAAGATAGATATATTGACCAATGGAATCGAATAGAGTGCTCAGATATAGATCCTCTCATCTATGGACATTTGATCTTTGATAAGGCAGTCAAGCCAACTCACCTGGGACAGAACAGTCTCTTCAATAAATGGTGCCTAGAGAACTGGATATTCATATGCAAAAGAATGAAAAAGGACCCGTATCTCACACCCTATACAAAAGTTAACTCAAAATGGATCAAAGATCTAAACATTAGGTCTAAGACCATAAAACAGTTATAGGAAAATGTAGGGAGATATCTTATGAAGCTTATAATTGGAGACAGTTTTATGGACCTTAAACCTAAAGCAAGAGCACTGAAGAAATAAATAAATAAATAAATGGGAGCTCCTCAAAATTAAACACTTTTGTGCATCAAAGAACTTCATCAAGAAAGTAAAAAGACAGCCTACAAAATGGGAGACAATATTTGGAAATGACATATCAGATAAAGGTCTAGTATCCAGAATTTATAAAGAGATTGTTCAACTCAACAACAAAAAGACAGCCAACCCAATTACAAAATGGGAAAAAGATTTGAACAGACACTTCTCAGAAGAGGAAATACAAATGGCCAAAAGGCACATGAAGAGATGCTCAATGTTCCTGGCCATTAGAGAAATGCAAATCAAAACTACAATGAGATATCATCTCACACCCACCAGAATGGCCATTATCAATAAAACAGAAAATGACAAGTGCTGGAGAGGATGTGGAGAAAGAGGCACACTTATCCAGTGTTGGTGGGAATGTCAAATGGTGCAACCACTGTGGAAGGCAGTTTGGTGGTTCCTCAAAAAGCTGAATATAGAATTTCCATATGACCCAGCAATACCATTGCTAGGTATCTACTCAGAGGACTTAAGGGCAAAGACACAAACGGCCATTTGCACACCAATGTTTATAGCAGCATTATCTACAATTGCAAAGAGATGGAAACAGCCAAAATGTCCATCAACAGACGAGTGGCTAAACAAACTGTGGTATATACATACGATGGAATATTATGCAGCTCTAAGACAGAATAAACTTATGAAGCATGTAATAACATGGATGGACCTAGAGAACATTTTGCTAAGTGAGACTAGCCAAAAACTAAAGGACAAATACTGTATGGTCCCACTGATATGAACCAACATTAGTGAATAAACTTGGAATATGTCATTGGTAACAGAGACCATCAGGAAATAGAAATAGGGTAAGATAACGGGTAATTGGAGCTGAAGGGATACAGACTGTGCAACAGGACTGGATACAAAAACTCAGAAATGGACAGCACAATACTACCTAATTGTAATGTAATTATGTTAAAGCATTGAATGAAGCTGCACATGAGGTATAGTTTTTTTTTCTCTCTATCATTGTTTTATTTCTTTTTCTGTTGTCTTTTTATAAATCGATGCAAATGTACTAAGAAATGATGAATATGCCGTTATGTGATGATATTAAGAATTACTGATTGTATATCTAGAATGGAATGATTTCTAAATGTTGTGTTAGTTAATTTTTTCATTAATAAAAAAAGAAAAAAGAAAAAAAGATGAAGATCATAATGAATGGTAACTGAAAATATAAAAAGAGAGACAAACATGAGCTATAATGTTTAAAAACAAAGGATAAAATGGTTGAAATAAGTAATGTGTTTACAATAATACCATTGAAAGTTAATGGATAATACTCTTAAATCAAAGGTTTAATAAATGTTCTCAGTTGACTCTTGGGGTGAGGACCTTCTGACACCCCTAGTCCTCAAAATTCATCACGGGTATCACCGGACTTTGCTTCATTACACTCAGTCACACCCTTTTGAAATTACCAGGTTTCCCACAGTTATAACACCTTGTGGAGTCCTGTGCACTCTTGCTCCTTTATTCCCTCTGGTCCAGACTTTCTCTATCTTGCCTCCACCTGTCTCTTCCCTGCTTCCTCACTGATCTCTTCTTAACCATGTAGTCACTATTCTCCACATGACTCTAGCTTTTTGCATCTTTCTTTGCTTTTCTCTTCTCAAGAACACTTTCCGAGAAGTGTTTCTTCTTTCCAGTGGTTTGTCCATTCGCCCATCATTCTGTGCATCTTTTTCTGAATGCCAGGCCAAAACACCTTCATGTAACTGACCTTTAGCATTCTTTGTGCCACAGGGACATTAGGGTCCATTTTTGGCTATTTCTTCATCTGTTCCCTCAACCATTGCAGGTAAGCAGAGGGAGTCTCAACTTTTTCTTGAGTTACCCCAAAGGACCTATTTAGTTTCTCAGATTTGAATCTAGACAACTTTATCCCTTGTCTGGGTGGGTACTGCTTCTCCCATTCTATCCTACTGCCCTCCTCACCTTTTCCCTTGCTTCCCCTGTAAAGAGGCTATTCAAGGTGGACATAAGTTTAGTGTAGCTATGTAAAGTGTGATGGGAAAATTGATCCTGTTATTTGGCTAATTCCCCTGGATTGTCTATTAATAATTTCATTTCTTTCTTAAAGTTCCTTACTTATGTATGCATCAAAGGGCCATTTTCATAACCAATTCCCCTGGTCCAATAAGTACTTCCCTCATAGGGTATAGGGACTCAGTGGGACTGTTTTCTCTCATCCTTTTTCCCTTAGCTGGCCCCAGAAAAGGAACATTTTGTATGTCTTTCTTATACTGTTTGAACTCCTTCCTCAGTTGTTAATGGGCTATAACAGGTGGAGCAATTGGCTCCTACTGACCTAATTGAATGGAAGGATGACCTGCATCCAAGGATCAGAAGGTTAACTACAGCTGGATGTCAATTCTACCCAACTGACATATACAGTCAACGTTATTCTGAGCAAAATTCCAATAGCGTAATTTGAATAAATGGAAATCCCAGGGATTGGGCCATGGGGAAGGTACACAGGCCATAAGCAGAGGTGGTGGTGCTGGTTCAGGTAGCAGTCAGTGGCCCAGCTTCCCTCAACTGTCCTCAAGGTGCTCCAGGCAGCATCATGGTGTGGCCAGAGCCTGGGAGGAAAGTGTCCTCGGTGGGCGTGTTTGCAGCAATCCCCGCAGGTGACCCCTGGCATGGAGAGATAGCAGCAGTGGCATGGGAGGGCAGGAGGCAGCAGGGCCTGTGGAGGTGCTGGCTGAGTCGGCCAGAGCAGCAACGAGCTCTAGGAGGCAGTTTTGTCAGCCTCAGGGCTCATCTAGAAGAATGGTGTCCAGAAGGAAAACCCGAACGATGTGTCTCAGGTGCAGGAAAGTGTGTGAAGAAGGAGACATCACCTCTGCTGTGGAATCTCAGGCCTTCATTCGTTGGGCAAAGCCCAACAACTCCAAGGCGAACTGATACCTGTCTTCCAGATTCAAGCCTTAGTGCTTTTTCAGCTTCTAGACATGGGTAATTTCAAGGAACCAGAGTTTCCTGACAACTCCAATTCACAGAGCATCTCATGAAAGAGGAAGAGGAGGCAACAGAGTATCTGCACCTTTATACCTCACCAGGATTCTAGCAGGTGCCCCTAGGGAATGCGGCTCTTCTCAGTCATTTTTAAAGGAAATTAGTTTTTATGTTGAAAATGGACACTCTGGTTCCACTTATTATTATTCGGATTTTTTTTGATGGTCAGAGAGGGCAACCATCTAGAGATCATGTACATGAAGACTACAGATATTATGCATATAATCACAATGTCTTCCAAAGAATGTCACAGAATCGGGGAGGCATACTTCACGTGACTAAAAATTAGAAATACTATACTAGTTTATAGTTAGATTTACTGACACATCAATTACAAAGATGTTCTTTTCTGAGATTTTTTTTAGAAGCTAATAAATACTCGAAGTGAAATACATTTCCATTTCCCCAGGCCTGCTAAACCAAGTTACAAATAGTTACTGACTGTATTAGTTAGGGTTCTCTAGAGAAACAGAATCAACAGGGAACACTTGCAAATATAAAATTTATGAAAGTGTCTCACATGACCGTAGGAACGCAGAGTCCAAAATCCACAGGGCAGGCTGCGAAGCCAATGACTCCAATGGATGGCCTGGATGAACTCCACAGGAGAGGCTCACCAGCCAAAGCAGGAATGCAACCTGTCTCCTCTGAGTCCTCCTTAAAATGCTTCCCATGATTGCATTTAGCATCACTAATTGCAGAAGACACTCCCCTTTGGCTGATTACAAATGGAATCAGCTGTGGATGTAGCTGACGTGATCATGACCTAATCCTATGAAATGTCCTCATTGCAACAGACAGGCCAGTGCTTGCCCAATCAGATGAACAGGTACCACAACTTGGCCAAGTTGACACCTGTCCCCAACCATGACACAGACCTACAATGGGACAAAGAATTCTCATGTTCATTTCTTTTATTATCTTACATTATACAAACTTTGTACTTATCTCAAGCCTATTTAGATTACTAACATAATGAACCCTGAAAACCTAGAGAAGTTAATGTCTTTAGTTGGATTGAATTCAGATTTATGTTTGGTGGATTGGAAAGTCAGGAATTCAGAGAAACTGGATTTGAACCTGGGAATGAAAAGGAGACTAGGAATAATTGGGCATGTTAGATGACACATGAATGTGGGGAGCTACAACCTTCATTAGGGATGTGAGTGAGGTTAGGTGTTAACTAACCATGGACAACTACATTTGACAGAATCTGTACTCTTTCTCTTAAAATTATTTGCATAGCTCAGAATTTATTTCCTGAATTGGTTAAAAAACACACACAAAACAACAAACTTATTTTCAAATGGTTTATCAGTAATTGAACTTATCTTTTTGTTATTCTTTATGAAACAGGCAATTAATGTTAGCCATATGATTAAGAAAAAATATGCTTCCCATAACTTTTGATATGGAGGTGTTTGCACAAAGACTAGAAGAGAGATGAGACATTCAGTTATACTTTATGCCTAAAAGTACTTAATTACACTAGATAAACTAAAGGAAACAGAATCTCATTGTTTTATCCAAGTAAGTAGTAGGCCCTAAATTTCGGTAAGATTTAAAAAACAATATATAAGACATATTTACCATACAGCACATTAGATTTCTAATATGATGACTTGAAAAAATAATTTGGAGTACAAATACTTTAACTGTAGAAAGCATTTTCATCCATTGACTATTAATCATTTATGTGTCTAGCATTTTCCCTGGCCTTCTTTCTCTCTGCCCTCTGGTACCTTATATGGGAAAACAACATCAAATAAACACAGAATTATATAGTATTACTAACGAGAAGAGCAATAGAGTGTCACAGATTATCACAATGGGCTGGGTGATATTTCCTGAATTGGTTAAAAAACACACACAAAACAACAAACTTATTTTCAAATGGTTTATCAGTAATTGAACTTATCTTTTTGTTATTCTTTATGAAACAGGCAATTAATGTTAGCCATATGATTAAGAAAATTATTAAGAAAATGATTCATGGGATAGAATTTCAATGGGGTTTTGTTCTTAAATTTTATATTACAAGAGGAAAAAAATGGCATTTTAGATTGAAAATTAGAAAGAGCACAGTGAAGGCAGAGAAGAAAGTTTTTTTGCAGGTATCTGTTATAATAGAGAGAAAGGACAAATGTAATACTTTTTAAGGAAAAATGAAAATTATGGATTGAGAAAGTAAATCCCGAAAGTTTTGAGAATTGGAAAATAATGTGGCATTGTTTGGGGAGTGCAGTTTATTTTGTGAAAGTTGACATTGGGACTCATTGGGACATTGAAGTGGATAATTTTTTCTACGCATGTAGAAATATATGATGGGCATCAGTGAGTGCCTTTGTGGTCTAAAAGTAGAGTAAAGGATTACAACAATTGCAAAAAGAAACACCCAATCATCAAATTTATTTGGAAGGGCAATGGGCCCCAAGTAGCCAAACACACCTTAAAATAGAAGAAGGAAGTTGGAGAACTCACACTGCCTGATTTGAAAACATATTACAAAGCTACTGTAGTCCAAACAATATGGTGCTGACATAGAGATGCAAGTAATGATCAATGGAATGAAATTGAGAGTTCAGAAAAATACCCATGCATTTAAATTCCACTCAAACAGTACAGAAAAATCTCTTTAGCAAATTGTGCCTGGAGAACTGGATATCCATAAGCAAAGGATCTTGGGACTTGCCCTGATGAAACTTATTCCTGCAAAGGAGAAACCTACCTAAAATTAAGCAAGCCTATTTATAATTATGTAGGCTTAATTAAGAGCATGTTTATAATTATTGTAATTATGCCTAAGAATCACCCGCAGAGAACCTCTTGTCGCTGAGATGTGGCCTCTCTATATATATACCAACTCTGGAAATAAACTGACTACCCACTCCCACTACATGGAATATGATTCCCAGGGTGTAAATCTCCCTGGCAGCATGAGACATAACTCCAAGTGGTGAGCCTTGCCTTGGCATCATGGTACTGAAGGCCTTCTTGACTATAGGGAATAAAAGAAATGGCTATGAGATTTCAAGTACAGAAGAGATGTATTTCTGTACATTATTCTTATGGACTACATGGATCATCATATTTAGTCTCTAGTGTGTTAAAATGGAAGGAAATACGTGAAACTGTTGAACTGTAATCCATTAGACTAGATTTTTGGTGATGATTGTATAACTATATAACTTTTTCTTCTGTGGCCCTGTGATTGTGAGGACCTTGTGAATGATACTCTGTTTTTGTGGTGTATGAGCAGATAAGTAATAAAATAAAGACAGAAACCTGAATAATTAAATAATATGGGGATAAGGATTGCAGGATGTGTTGGGAGTTCTTATTTATTTGAAATTTGGAGTAATGAAAATATTTCAACATTAAGTATGGTGATGAATGCATAACTATATGATGATACTGTCAGCCGTTAATTGTCTACTTTGGAGAGATTATGTGGTGTGTGAATACAGCTTAAGGAAATTGGATTTAAAAAGATCTCATGGTAGGCAGAGATTTCTTAGACTTGAAAACCAAAGCATAAGCAATGAAGGAAAAAATGGATAAATTGGACATACTCATCAAAATTTTTACACATCAAAATTCTTTCTCAAAAAGTGAAATGGCAACCTATTCAATGGGTGAAAATATTTAGAACCACATATCTAGTAACAGTATGTTAGCAATAATATATATAGAAATCCTACATTTCAATAATAAAAATACACCCTAATTTAAAAATGGGCAAAAGACTTGAATAAACATTTTTCCAAAGAGGAAAACAAATGGATAAAAAATGCATGAAAAGATGCTCAATGTCACTAGTTATCAGGGAAATCAAAATCAAAATCACAATGAGATATAATTTCACACCTCCTAGAATGACTACTATTGAACTGATAGAAAACTACAAGGGATGGAGAGGATGTGGAGAAATAGAAACACATAACCACTGTTTGTGGGGATGTAAAATGTACAACCTCTTTTGAACACAGTTTGGCAGTTTCTCGGGAAGTTAAGTCTAAAACTGTCATAAGACCTGTCAATCCTTCTACTAGGTATACACTCAGAAGAACTGAAAGGAGGGACACGAACAGATTTTGTGCACTAATGTTCACAGTGGCCTCATTCACAATTCTCAAAACATAGAAACAATCCAAGTGTCCACCAACTGATGAATAGATAAACAAAATGTGATTTATGCATATAAAGAAACATCATTCAGCAGTAAGAAGGAATAAAATCTTGAAGCAAAAAAAAGCATGGTTGTACCTTGAGGTTAGTATGTTGAGTTTAGTAAGACAGAAACAAAATATCAAATATCATGTGACCTCACTAATATGAACTAGTTATAATAAGTAAACTCATAGAGTTAAAAATCTAGAGTATAGGTTACCAGGAGTTGGAATGAGAGTAGAGTATGGGGAGTGGATCCTTAATGTCCAGAAGTTTTAATGATGTTGAATATAATGAGTAGAAATGGATGGAGATGATGGTAGCACATTATGATGAGTGTCATTAATGACCTTAAATCATGTGTGTAACTGTGGTTGAAATAGGATGTTTAGAGATGTATATTTCACTAGAAGGAAAGTTAGAGGATAAAATATGGAACTATGTATTTTGGTTTGCGAAAGCTGCTAGAATACAATATATCAGAATTGGGCTGACTTTTATAAAGGGATTTATCAAGTTAGAAGTTTACAGTTCAAGGTCACAAAAATGTTCAACCTAAGACATCCAGAGAAAGATACTTGGCCTAAAGAAGGCCAGTGTCTGTGATGTGGGAAAGCATGTGACTGGCATCAACTGGTCCTAGTTCCAAGTTTCATTGCTTTTCACTTAGTTTAATAAGAGACTGAATTAGAAAACATTATATGTAGGTATTTGATGGGGACAATTTGTCAGGTGATATTATAATTCATTTTTTACTGACCATCACACAGGTGGGGACACTTTCAATTTAAGCTGACAATTTAGAATACTTGTTAAGATAAATTCATTTTTATATATCCATGCCTTTTTATTTGGTTCATTTTCATTTTCCACATATCTATGCAAATTTCTAATACATAATATATCTGTGTGTACTCTCCCACATCCAGCATGCAGGTCAGTGTCTGTCCACACCACTAAGACATCCTCCCCAGACCCTGTTCTTAAACATTGGCCCACTGTAAAGAAACCTGACATGGGCTCCACCTAATCTGCATGGTCCCCTATGTAAGTAACTGAAATGAGCTTCTCATCTCTAGAACAAAATAAGGGACAGGAAATGGATATCCAAAATCCCCCCACCCATATCCAACCACTTTGTCAGCATCCTACCTTCACTGCCAAGCTGACAGGAAGCAAGCCTAATGTATGCTCTCCTAATGTTCTCCAGTCTGCCTCCAAAATGCCTGGACTGTGCCATGACCTCCCTTATAGACACAAGACATGTATCCTAGAGTGAACTAAATCCAACTCACATCCTAGCACATGTAATGAAGACAGGACTCCAAAATCTGTATCCAGGATGTAAGCAAGAGGACATTACAGATCTCAATATGAAGTTGCCAGAATCCACTCCCCAAATTGAGACCCATTCCCTTCCAGAGCGTACTCCACAGAGGACTCAGAAGCCTGACTTGGGACTAGGCACCACCTTCACCTCCTCACGGTAAAACTCAACTTGGATCTAAAACATCAACCCATGTGTTCAGAAAGTCACATTCTCTAGTGTCTGGTGCCGATCTCATTCTTCCATGCAACACCATCAAATGAATCCTGTCCAGGCTGGTGCTGTGCATCAATCTCCACCTTCTAGCCATCTTCGAGGATGGCACCTCAGAATGGTGTTCTCAGCAGTGGATAACAGATGATGGAGCTCTGGATTCTTAATTCCATTCTCCTGAGATCCTTTAACTTCTATGTCAGAAATTGTTCTGAAGGACACTGTCCCTGAGTCCCAGTGAATGTTCTCTCTGAGGAACACGTGGTCTCCAGTCCCTCTCTGAGGAGAGGGACTGAGAGTGAGAAGAACGTCTGTGCAAGAGAAGACACAGAATATACCCTCGCTTAACTTGGAACTGACTGGTGGATTGAGATGGAGATAGATGCAGCAAGCAGCTGCATTTGGTGATTTAATGCTTCTTCATATGCGGGGAATGTGTTAACTGTGAAGGCCAGGTAATGTTGGGGATGGACACAAAAATGGAGCCTATGTTAATGATATATTTTATGTTTTATTTAAGATCAAAATAACTTATGAAAGCCTTGTAATATAATTTCATAAGTAGCTAAGTCAAGAACAAAAGTAAACATTAAGCTTCAATGCCAATAG
Source organism: Tamandua tetradactyla (assembly GCF_023851605.1). Lineage (NCBI taxonomy): Eukaryota > Metazoa > Chordata > Mammalia > Pilosa > Myrmecophagidae > Tamandua > Tamandua tetradactyla. Next base: position 7,922,870 of record NC_135342.1, read on the forward strand.
GAGGCTATGATATTAAAGGGTGTTTGATGTGAAAATGACTGAAGTTTAGGAAACCCTGGGTAAAGGACCTACCACTGGGATGTGCATATTCCAGCAGTGCTTTGCTTGAGGAGATTTGGTGACAATATAGAAGTGTTTCAGTTGAAACTATTATGGCAATATTTTCTTGGCCTGATATATTTTGACTGTTTGGGTTATTAAAAGTCTTTACAAATTAGCATTTTTCTGTTATTTTCAAGGAAAATAAATTTACTTTATATATAACACAGTGTGAGTATATTTTGAATTCTTAACATTGCACTTCAATTTTAAAAATTTCTTTTCTTTGAAATGTATTTACCTTAGAGAAAATACAGCCTTGATACACACAGTTGAGTATTTGGATTATAGTTTGTAAACACAGATGCTTAGGAATGACCCAACCCTACTGCTCCCCTGTGTGTGAAGAGGGTGTCATGAGAAATATGAGATTCTAGGCCTGTCTGCATGTCTGAGCATCACCCACACCCCATATGTTCAGAGCCATCACCTCCCACCTTTCTCTCACGTGAAGCTTTTATGGTGACAAGGAACATTCACTTCCAGTGCTTTCCCAGTATGAGATAAAAAAAAAGTGGATGGGATTTCCCATCTCATTCCTCAGTATCCCGTCCTTTCCCTAACAAGCAATGGCACCTACAATTATATTTTACATTTTTTGTGAGTTTTGCTCCCCTTTATGGGTCAGTAAAAGTTATTTTTTAATCTCTTCTGGGTACAGTTTCTTTCTGGATAATACATTGGAAATATGTTCTTCCATTTTTTTTTGGTATCCTTGAATTTTATTTTCAGGCAGCATTTATTATCTTCTATGTAATCAGACTTCTAATCTTTGACTCCTACTTTGTATCTTGTATCTTCTTCAAGAAAAATTCCCCTCTGCTGTAAACCTAAAGTTTGATTTCTAATTTTTGAAGGATGTTGTCTAATGTCATATTTGGCCCTTGTGGCATGTAGCTGTTCTGCATGTAATTCATATAAGTTACAATATAATTAAATTTCCCCCATGATTATTGAGTAATCCATTATTTCCTTACAGGTATGACAAGCCATTTCTGACATTTCAGTATTTATTATGTTTGAATGCTTTTCAAGAAGCTACTACTAGAAATTGCATCAACTTCTCTGTTAAACTTAGTATGGACTAAACTGTATTAGTTTATACTTTGTGTTACAATCTCAATCCATATGATATATTATTTTGGTAAAAAATTTCCTGCTTTGTTCATTGGGAATTCTTTCACATTTGAAACTGGGTCTCTTTGATATATCTCCAATATTTTTTTTTTTTTGAGCACTTCCATAATTTCTGGCACTACAAGCTGTTCCAGGCCTGATGGAAGTTACAGAAAGCAGGAAACAGACCTAACCATTCATGGCTGATTGAACTTCACCCACCATGGAAAAACAGAGAGCCCCGTCTGCCTATTACTCACAATCTCTGAAGCACATAAAATGTTTACCCACAGACGTGTAACCACAAAATACATTGATCTTTTGTTCTTTTTAATTTTCTTGATTTCAATGAACATGCTCTATAAATATGCCACTCTACTCTGTTTAGCATGGCTCTTGGTTCAGCCAGTCCTCCAGACTTGAGTCCTTCAGACCATCTCTCTCAAGCTCTCTAACACAGCTTGCCATGATCCATTGAGGTCTGTCTGTTCCTTCTTTTCAAACATTCTCCTCTACACTCTTTCATGTTCCTTTCCAGGCTCATCTTTTATCTTTCCTGTTCCATGCATGGATTAATCTATTCCTCCAAGAAGGCTTTGATTAGACAATGGTACTATAAATAAAGTTCTGGGTTCTGAATGTAGTCATTGTTGAAAGTTGTCCCTGGTCTTAGTCCCTCTAAGAAGACAGAGCTAGGATATATACATTTACAAACGTCTGTTTATTTGTTTCTGGATCTATGCATCTGACTGTGTACAGGCATTTATCCTGATGTCTCTGACTCAAATCTGGCACCACAAGCTTCATTCTATCCTTTCCTCCATTCTTTATTTGCACTTTTCTGTGTTTATCTAGTATCATGACTTCACATGCTTTCAGGGATTGGCTTATATTGGTATATAGAGAAAATATTAATTTTATGCCTTTGCCCTTTTAAAATTTCACTTTATTTTAAAGTGAGAGAAAAATCTTCAGGGGATATCATGAATTTCCTCATCTAACAAACAAACAGACAGTAAAATTAATAGACCCATACCAAATATTTGCATTGCACCTGAACTCAACTTGAATCTTCCTGCTGGGGAATTAATAAAGGCTATCTATTTCCTTGTTTCCCTTCTCCTAATTAATCCAAGATGTCTGTTTCTACAAAGGTCACTGAATAATAAACGGTAAGAGGGGATCCAGATAGTTCATATGGGACCACTAGCACTTTAGAAAGAAAGTGAGAGAGAAAAAGAAAGAAAGAAAGAGAAAGAAAGAAAGAAAGAAAGAAAGAAAGAAAGAAAGAAAGAAAGAAAGAAAGAAAGAAAGAAAGAAAGAAAGAAAGAAAGAAAGAAAGAAAGAAAGAAAGAAAGAAAGAAAGAAAGAAAGAAAGAAAGAAAGAAAGAAAGAAAGAAAGAAAAAAGAAGGAAGGAAAGAAGGAAGGAAGGAAGGAAAGGAGGAAAGAAGGAAAGGAAGAAAGAAGGAAAAAAAGAAAGAAAGGAGGAAAGAGAGAAATAAAGGAACTTGAGGCACCCATGGAGAATTTCTCCCAATAGAGTGTAAATTTCCCTTTAAAAATTAGAATAATCCATTCTCCAAACAAAAAGACCCATAGCAAATTTTTGAGAAGTCATCTAACTTGTGCTGTGTGGTCTGTGGGTTTGCTAAGGACTGAAATAGTCAGGAAGTGATAGAATTCCCAACAGACATCAGAGAAAATTCAGCTCCAAGGGTGAGGTGGAGTTAACCTGGGTAAGGCAACGAAAACAAATGAAAAATAAAAAAACAGGCTATGATATTATCAGAATAAATTCAATTTGTTAACTCTTTAGGAAAAATTAAATCTTACCCATAATACAATAAATCTGTTATGAATAATTTGCTGATCTAAAGTTTAAAGATAAAGATTATGCTTTTAGAATGAAACAAAGGAGAACAACTCCATGGCCTTAAAATAGGAATAGATGTTTAAACAAAAGAAAATGTAATGAACAAAATCACAAATTATATTATATTAAAATTAAAATCTTCCCAAGAAAACATAATGAGGTAGACAGTGAAAGAGAGACTGGTTAGTGGAAGAGAAGAGGGAGAATGGGCACTAAGAAAGTATTCTTATATAGCATATAAAAAGATGTTTTGCTGATCATCTAAGGAAAACAAAGAGAACAAAATAGGAAAAAATATGGGCAAAATGAACTAACAGACACTAAAAAAAAGAAAGGTTTTACCCAATGTCTAATAAACTTATGAGAAGTTCTCAATCTCTTTAGTAAACAAGGGAATGCAAATAAAACCACTAGTTGCTACCGTCCAACATCTATGAGATATGAAAATGACAGAATGTTTCAAATGTTGGCAAAGATATGGAAAGAGAAGTAAATCCACATGCTGCTGGTGGGTGATAAAATTGGAACACTAATTTTGCAAAACTTTTGGTAGTGTTTCTTAAAAGTGACCTGCAAACATATGATGCAACATTTCCATACCATGTACATACCCAACAGAAATACATACCTGTGTCAGCAAAACATTTTCTCCAATTTACATGCAGCATAATTCATAACAGTCACAAACTGAAAAACACTCACATATGCAAAAACAGAATGAAGTAATCTGGTATATAAACAGGAGTTTCATGCAGGAAGCATTCAGTTCACTTATGACTTGAGCATACACCTTATTTTATATTATAAAAACATCAGAATTTGTTTTAAGAAATGGATTGTGTCACGTCAGGTTATTTTTCTTATATTGTCAAAGTAGAAGTTAAATGTATTAAATAACTTGATGCTGTGATTAGTTTACATGTGTAGGTTGTGCTCTGTAGGTTAAAAACTGAAAGATATTGCATCAGCTTCCAAAGAAAAAGGTATAATCCAGTATTATTTAAAAAATTAACAGAGATGTCAGACAGACCAATTAAGAAAATAAAACAAGCGTCATGAGGAAAAGACAATCAGATGATAAATTCACTTCCACATATCTCCATTATTAACAGTCTAGTTTCTTCTGTTGCAGTAAATGATTATTTGTATTCAATTGGAAATGTTTAAATAGTAGCAAAAACATAAAGATTAAAATACAACAATGAAGAAATATTTCATGAAATTTCAACCAAAGGCTTGAGTATTATGATGACATAAGTTGATAATATATACTGTAAATAAACAGATATATAGAAAAAATCAGGTAAAATACACTTCAGGATTCATGCCTCCCTTCCATGCGGGAGACCGGGGCTTGGTTCTCACACTATACATCCTCCCCCACACAAAAAAAAGAAAAGAAAAGAAAAGATTAATACATTTTAACTTTGTAATTTGCATTACTTTTACATTTCTTAATACACAATCTTCAAATATCACTGCTTGATTGAAAACAATGTGTAGAAATGTATGTGTGTGTATATATATATATATATATACACAGACAAATAAACACACTCATATAGTACAAATTCATACATATGGAAATGCATGCATTGTGTGTGCACGCTCCCATTCTCTTGTACATGTGACAGCTACATAATCACACTTGCATTTCTGTGAGGGGAAAGAGAACAAGCAACTGGATGATATGCCAAGAATTACCATTTACATATATCTGACGGAATTAGGGGATTTTTTATTCCTTCTGCAGGACAAGATGAGCCCAGATACACTGGAGTTACAACCCATGAGAATAAAGGGGCTAACGGCTGGGAAACACATAGAAAATAGTGTACCCATCTTCAGCAGCCACAAAGTGGGATTATGAAAAAGAGCAATAAATATCTGGAGGATGGCAGAGATGGTGTAAAAGAATACAAATGTGCTCACCAGTAAAACGATGGTTCGAGTAGCTCTGGTCTCAGGGGATGTCCTGGGGGAGAGTTTGGTTCTGTGAATGTGCTGGACCTGCTGGTTGTGTGTGTACAGAATGGAAACCGTGGAGCAGCTGGTAAAAAGCATGAGTCCCAAACATAAAGCATCAGGAAATGATAACAATGCAGTGTACAGTGAGTCTCGAATTTTGTCATGAACTATAGCAGAGCAGTACCCTAAAGCTTTTCTCCTTTTAGTGGTATCATTTCGCCTATTGGCAGTCACAAACATAGGGAAAATTGCATTTACCAGCATGAAGAGGAGACAACACAGAGATATGGAGAAGACGACATACTTGGGAGCTTTCACTTTAATCTTTGCCCACCTGGAGTTCCTGGGGCTGATGGTGATGGCCTGGAAGATACTCAAGAGGCAAGTGCTGCCAATGGACATACCCCTGCCCACTCTGCGAAGGTAGGAAAGAAGTTTGCATCCAAAGTCATTGAGGAAATCTTTCAACCCAAATGCTGCCAATGTCCTGGGGACTCCATTAGTGAGAATGAACAAGATGTTGCCTAAAATCAGGTACTTGATAATCAAATCTGTGAACCTTAGCCTGTACCCAGTGATGTAAAGGAAGAGATAATGGTAAAGAAGACAGAAATTTCCCAGGACTCCAACTAAAATCTGGGATAAGAAGACCAAGCCTGATGCCAAATCACTGGAGGACATTCTGCAAGTTCCCAGGCACTGATATTTGTCTTAAGAGCCAGAAGATTCTGCATGGGGATAGGAGATGTAGGCTAAATGTCAAATGAATTCTAATCTTCTCCATTTACCATCAGTGCCCACTAAGAAATGTGTGCATTATGTTTGTCCTTTATTAAGAGTTTTCCTACAATTGGATGTGTAACACTTAAGGTGTGTGTTTTAATGAATAAATCACTGCTGTGAAGATTGTACATGTAATAACTTCTCCATTTTTCACAATCTATGAGATGGGCACATGCATTGCTTTTATTATGAGGACAAGAAGAACTTAGGCACAGGAAGATTTGTCTACATTCACATGCTGGTTAGGGGCAGACTGAGACCTGAACTGGGTGTGCAGTTAACCACTGTGCTATGTTAACAAAACCAGTTAGCTGTGTTCTTGCAGCAATCCTGCTACATTTTGAGTTTTGTTCTTACACCTTGCAATTTGAGTTTACACTCATGATATCGCACTTTACCTTTTTCGTGGTAACAAATTTCTGGTCATGTAAAAATGTAATCCAGAGGCCAATAATATTTACAATAAAGCTTTTGAAGTCCTAATAAATAGAATAAGATAACTGGTTGCAGAATAATACTAAAGGAATGGCTTTATGACCACGTTGGATTTAATGAAAGCAAGACTGGGTCAATATTAGGATGGCAACTGAAATATTCATATGCTTTTATGCCAGGAACAAAGATATGACAGTGCCTACCCTAGGAATTATTAAATAATCTCATATTATGCAATAAACTGCAAGGCCTGACATTCTAATATGTTAAAATCAGTGCAGACTAAAAACCAAAGCATTACTCTTTGCATTTCATATACTTAGGTATTAATTAACATGACTTAAAACTACTTGCAATGAGATGAGAATATTATTAAAAATATAAGACATGGAAAATGGCATCTACATGGCATGGAAACTTGTGTGTTTTAAATATTTAAATGGCACATTTTGCAGTTGATATTAGAATATCCTAAGTCAGTGAAAAGATCACAAGATACATTTGAACATGATAGCAGCTGTCTGAAGCTCATAATTATAAAATTGTATTTTCCTTAAATGCTGCTTCCCTAATTCAAGAGTGAAAACAGTCTCACTGTGACCACCAGACCATTTACATTTTTGGTAGAGGCTCAATTACTGCCTTCAAAAAGCACTTCATAGACTCAGAATTAGAGAAAACATTTCCATCTCAGCAGTTGCCATTCACATAAACTGCTTCTACACATATCAAATGATAATTGTAGATTCCCTTGACATTTTACTATAAGCATGAATTTGCTATATACACCTCTCTAGTAATCCCCCACATTTTGTCTCTGATTCCTGTAAGGTTGGCAGAAAAATAAAATCATTTCAGAAGCATCATCTTTAGGCACCTATAAAATCAAGTTCTCTTATCACTTGCATTACACACCAAGGATCATTGTTATTGAGGATGACACTACATCCCACTAGGAATCTTCAGGGATTGGTGTCAGGTCTGGGATGCCCATCTCTGTAAACCAGCTCAGCCCTGGCCTGAAGAATGATTCCTGTCTCCAAGGTGACCCCAGAAGATTCCCTTTCTTTTCCAATACGATCACTTACAAAGACACCTCGTGTGCCTTCTTTCTTTACAGAGTCTCATTAGACTGATATGAAAAATACTCACCCTACTCCTTTCCTCTGCTAGGACAGGGGGCTCAGTGTGACAGCCGTGAGATCCAGGCAAGTGTAAGTGGAGCAGCCTGACCTTGGGTTAAGGGCTTGTGGCTCTGTGACCTCACCTCCCCACAGCACTGCAATTATCATGTCACCTGTGGCAGCAACGAGACTACAGGCTTGGGGTGCTGGGGAATATTTCCAAAGAACCTTTCCCTAGGTGTTAACTACCAGAAAATAATTATCAGCTTCTACTTAACATCTCCAAAGAGAATTTGGAGGGTTTGGGAGGGGCTCTTTCTTTCCTAAGGGATTTGGAGACAGACAGGGACTCATGTGGATGGAACAAGTAATGCTGAGGTCTGGGTGAGAGGGACTAGCAGCAAGGTAGGTGCATCCCACTGGAGGCTCTGCTTTCCTGAGAAGTCCTTCCAAACAATGAAGAGCTCTTTCCAAATTTTATTCCATTCAGCTGCATCATCATTTAGGTTATGATCAGAGTAATGAAATTAGTAATATTGCTTGAGAAGTTTATGTAAAGTGATACAAGGTAAAAGAATGGTATGATGTCAGTAGTTTACATTAGAAATCATGGACGTTATATGAACAGCTCAATGGCAATTAATTCTGGTCCATCCACACAATTTTGTTGGAAAATATACTCTCCCACTATTCGCTCCTCCAGCAGTGGTCAGAAGTCTAAACAAAACAATAACAATAAAAGTTAGATGTTTATGAATCCTACAAAATAAAAACATGCAAGTCAGATGTTTTAAAAGGCAGATTCTACCATTTCTCAACTATCACTTAAGCCAATGCTGCGTACTCACTTTATGGGCACTGCATGGTTGACTCAGTCCTCTACGCACACTCACATATTTGCTTTATTGGCAATAATGACAATTATTTGTCTCTGCAAATAATTGAGAAACTTAAAATCTGAGTCCAAATTAGTCTTTTGGTTTTTCCTACAAAAGTGCAAAATTTGATCCATTTCTACTATTTAATTCCCCCAATGTCCTACTCAGGGATTACAGCCATAGTTCTGGACAAGCCCTATTTCATATACAAACACACACAGTTACCAATTTGCATTCTGATGACAATACATGTGTGTACACACACTCACACAATCATATAATCACAAATTTTAGTGCATTATAAATGTATATACTCATATGCACTTTCCATAACAATCTCACACTCTTTGACACCCTTACCACAAACTCACACATTTATACACATTCATTATGGTACACACTGATCACTGATACAAGCTCACACAGTCCTACTCACACTGATAAAATCACACCCACACAGTCTGCATGTGCATATATATTTTGACAATCTGTCCAGCTTGTGAAGAATTGTGGTATCTTCTTACACACAGCTGCCCCAAAAGGGGACTTCTCTGCCATTTATATTTCTTCCAACTGTGCAAAAACCCAAAATGGCAGTAAGCTCAGTGTCACAATCACAAATACCGCACATAAGATTTTTGTCATGTGTGTCTCTCTTTTTATAGTTTCAGTTACCATTAATTATGATCTTCATTTTTTTTTTTATTTTTTTATTTTTTTATTAACGGAAAGAAAAAAAAAGAAATTAACACAACATTTAGAAATCATACCATTCTACATATGCACTCAGTAATTCTTAACATCATCACATAGATGCATGATCATTGTTTCTTAGTACATTTGCATCGGTTTAGAGGAACTAGCAACACAATAGAAAAAGATATAAAATGTTAATATAAAGAAAAGAAATAAAAGTAGTAGTAATAGTAAAAAACAACAACAACAAACAAACCAACAAGCAAACAAAAACAAAAAAAACCCTATAGCTCAGATGCAGCTTCATTCAGTATTTTAACATGATTACTTTACAATTAGGTATTATTGTGCTGTCCATTTTTGAGTTTTTGTATCTAGTCCTGTTGCACAGTCTGTATCCCTTCAGCTTCAATTACCCATTGTCTTACCCTGTTTCTAACTCCTGCTGAACTCTGTTACCAATGACATATTTCAAGTTTATTCTCGAATGTCCGTTCACATCAGTGGGACCATACAGTATTTGTCCTTTAGTTTTTGGCTGGATTCACTCAGCATAATATTTTCTAGGTCCATCCATGTTATTACATGGTTCATAAATTTATCTTGTCTTAAAGCTGCATAATATTCCATCGTATGTATATACCACAGTTTGTTTAGCCACTCTTCTGTTGATGGACATTTTGGCTGTTTCCATCTCTTTGCAATTGTAAATAATGCTGCTATAAACATTGGTGTGCAAATGTCCGTTTGTGTCTTTGCTCTTAAGTCCTTTGAGTAGATACCTAGCAATGGTATTGCTGGGTCATATGGCAATTCTATATTCAACTTTTTGAGGAACCGCCAAATTGCCTTCCACAGTGGTTGCACCATTTGACATTCCCACCAACAGTGGATAAGTGTGCCTCTTTCTCCACATCCTCTCCAGCACTTGTCATTTTCTGTTTTGTTGATAATGGCCATTCTGGTGGGTGTGAGATGATATCTCATTGTGGTTTTGATTTGCATTTCTCTAATGGCCAGAGACATTGAGCATCTCTTCATGTGCCTCTTGGCCATCTGTATTTCCTCTTCTAGTAGGTGTCTGTTCAAGTCTTTTTCCCATTTTGTAATTGGGTTGGCTGTCTTTTTGTTGTTGAGTTGAACAATCTCTTTATAAATTCTGGATACTAGACCTTTATCTGATATGTCGTTTCCAAATATTGATTCCCATTGTGTAGGCTGTCTTTCTACTTTCTTGATGAAGTTCTTTGATGCACAAAAGTGTTTAATTTTGAGGAGCTCCCATTTATTTATTTATTTCTTCAGTGCTCTTGCTTTAGGTTTAAGGTCCATGCAGAGGAATACTTTTCCAGATATTGTAACTTTGTAATTTTGCTTAGGCAAAGTTAGAAAAGATGTTGAAGAAACAAGGCACTGAAATCCAGGCTCCTGAGCACCAAAGCAATATTTCTTATTTAGTGGCATCTTTTATTGTGAGGACTACACTGTGGGAGAAGAAAAAGATTTAAAAAAATACAGTGTACCATTTTCTTGTTCTGTTTTCTTAGTTTAGTTGTATTTATATCCATATCCATGTGTCAGGAAAACCATTTTCACTAGTGATATTTATTAAAGAATGTACAATGGATACAGCAAAGTTTGAAAATGATAATTTGTGTTGTGCAGCACAAAAACTCAATTAAAGCATTCATATGAAAGTTTGAATGTGAAATCCGGGAGGAGCTTATACAATGATTTAATGTTTCTGTACCATTATATGGAAATGATTATAACTAATAATCTTATAAAACAAAAAACTCCCAAGCCCATCTAATTGCATCAGAGGGAAGAGTCTGATATATGAAATATCAGTATGTTGATCCAATGTAAAGACTCAATAAAATGAGAAAGTTAAAAACTAAGTTTTATAAGGTTTGGGGAAAAATAATTTTATTTCTTTTAGCTGTAGTTAGGTAACAGTTGATGGGTCTATCTATGAGATTTTTAACAGTCATGATATGAAATAGTATACATATACAAAACTAGTATTTAGTTTCTCTCTATTAATATGACAAAGATCTTGTGTATTATTTGTCTGCAATTAGTAAGATGTCATAAATGTTTGTTCTGAAATATCAATGTCAAAAGCAAAGAGTTTGTCATTTTTGAATAACTTTTTATACTTTATTTTGATTTTATCATGCCTTTGTTTATTTAAGAGAAAGAATTCTCACTTTGGAAAAAAATGTTTTTGAAACAACATATTATCCCTTACATTTACTTTAATATCTTTTATTGGCATTTTGATTAAAGAACAGAGAAAAGCATAGTTTCACAGTAACCTGTAATCCTGTTTAACCAAGTTGCAACCATCAGAAAACTTCTGACATTTTGCCGTCTCAAATCAAATGATATATAACAGCTTTTTTTTTTTACTTTAAACTGTCCCTCAGATTTTCCAGAGAGCCTGTGAAATAGCACGGAATACCTTCTTATTCTTCTTTGAAAAAAGAGACATGCTAGAAATAAGTTGCAATGATAAATAAAAAAACAAAAACAAAAGCAGAAATAAAGAACCAGTGTGTGGTATCAGTCACAGCAGCCCTGGAACTAATACCGTCACTAAATATCCCAACTGTGAGGGGATGTTATTATACTTCTTTAGGAGGTAAGGCTCCTGAGGCTCACAACCTTTAAGGAACTTGTCTGAGGTAGTTACTGGTTCTGTCATGTTTCCAACATGGGAAATACTCTATGAGGTATAAAGTGTGTGAAGCTGCCTGCCTTCTGCACTCTGACACTGTGGGCTTTTTACCAGGTGTTTTTTCTAAGGACTTCAATATCCTGCAACTGGCTGCAGGTTCCAGAATGGGCAGAAGACATGACACAAATAATAAAACCCAGCCACCACCAGTGCCACCCACCCCACACAGCGAGCTCGCAGGTCCTTGTGCACACTCAACTAGAAAAAGCTAATCACTGGTGATCTAGGGAAGACCCAGGCCAGTGTCTCAGCCAAGGAATCACTGACACTGCATGAGCCAAGGCATGCAGCAGCTGGCATCTGTTAGGAATCCTGGGACAAGGGATGGCAATGAAGGAAAGCAAATCCATGGCAGCTCTTCTTGGTTTATGAACAAGAAAGGCAAGCTCTGAGGCGGCTCTGAATTCCTCAGATTGAGGAAGTTTACAATAACTATTCAAACACACATCTTTTAACTGACAAAGTCAGCTTTTAGAAGCTAATGACCCAGAAAGATTTAATATTTTGATCATGTAAATAGGAAAAGGGATACTAACATTCATGGAGTACCCATGAAAGAACCAAACATTATTAATTGCTTTATTTTGTTACAGTGGAATTAGAAGAAAACATTTAAATGGTGTTGCAATGAATTTATTTTACTACTGACATGAAAAAGGAAAAAAGAGTCCTTCAAAAATATTTGCTTAAACAATTGTTCTTTTTCTATGCTACAGGACCATAACACTGTTAAACTGAATTAAGAAATTTGACGTTGATATTACCAGCTATCCACTCTGTTAAAGGTCTATGTGAAAAGCAGCTAGGTTTTTGGGTGATGTCACATTTAGGGGGATAAAGTGGTGGGAAGAAGGTTTCAAGCATCTGTATTTTAAAAATATTTATTCCTTAATTTACATATACCACTTCAGAAGTTCAACCACAGTAACTTCCAAGCAAATACAAACTGTTTAAGGCTTGCTGCAAATGATCAGCAGATAAGAAACACCATTTTGTTCTATCTTCATACAAAAAAGCATCAAAATCAAAGCATGTTAAATATGTATAAGAAGGAGGTTAATGAGCAAGATTGCAACATTCTTTTTGAAAAAAGCCAAGGATTGCTGGTTCACACACATCCCCTGAGAATTCATAGCTTACTACTTCTGGTGTCTTTGATACGATGTGTTCTTTTCATTAGCTGTAAATCTGGGGAATCTCACTCCTGCCCCTCAGCTCCAGAGCCACACAACTCTGATGTGAGCAATGTTAATAAGCAACTGGGGGACAGTGAATCCTGCAGACAAAATACAAGCATCTCCTCCTTTAGCAATGATCACAATGTAGATGCTAATTCTTTCTGGAAAGTAAACTGCTAGAAGCTAAAAAAAAAAAAGAAAAAGAGATATGTTGTAAATTGCATAGGAAATGTGTTCAAATTAACAGGGATTTTCTAACCTTCATTTGATTGGATTTGATGAATAAAATGTCATGTGTGCGCATGCATATGTGTGACTATGTGTGTGTGTATTACAAATATATAAAAAGTTCCCAGAGATTTGTCTCTGCCATCACTGTCTGTAAGGTATCCTAGAACTGATCTGCTTCATATGAAACAACTGTATAATACTGTTAAACATAATTCAGGTATTATTAACAGTGCTACATGTGATCAAACCAACCACAATTCCTTCTCATTTACATTATTTTATAATAAACCCTTACTACATCTTTTGCCATTATAAGACAGTAACAAATTAATCATCCCCTTAATGAACAAATACCTACACCTCTTCTGAAAAATGATGATTCTGTGGATTTTTTAACACACCATGGAAACAGCCAATATAAAGCAAAATAAGAACTGTTGGTACTAAGTCTTGGTTTGTATTTTTCAAAAAAAATTTTTTATCTCATTTGTGCTGACTTCTTTGTTAGCATTTTGAAAGTGAATAGGTAATAATTGCATGTTTTTTCTTATAATATAAAATGGAATACAGAGCATGTGACATGAGTGTGGAGTAAACTAGAAACCAACAGGACAGAGGCCTTGTTCTAGAGCCTTCACTTTCCAAAGCCAATATCTCCAGTAAACAAAGGCGAACATCTTTATTTTACAACACAAACTACAAATAAATAAACATTCTAAATAAGAAAGTAGGGTTTCCAGATCAAGGATGGTAGCTTATGCACATCATTCTTAAATTTCCTCAGGACACTTATTAATCACAAGGAAAAGCATACTAACTTTAGAACAGAGAAGTCTGGCAGGGAGTGCTGTAAGTGAGCAAAGTTAACAGCAGGCCTGATGAGACAAATTGGTGCCATATTCTTTGGGATAGTATTACCCCAGATGGACACCTCATTGCCGTGGTATTCTGGGCAAGAAATATAGTAAATCTGAAACTGATTCTAATCATGAAAAACACAGTCAAACAGAAATTCAGTCCCATTCTATATAAATAATAGGAAGTCTTCAAAATGACAAGATAACAAAAATCGAGGGAAGGTGGAAGGATTCTTTATATTGAAGGAGACTGAGTAAACATGAGAACTCTAAAGGTGCCTCTGATAGGCCTTAGCAGAGATGATGCATGTGTTATTGCAATCTGGAAGAAAGGTGGTCCTTGTTTTAAGTAGCAAAGAATCTTATAAATTTGACTATTGATTTTGGATGGAAGACAGATTTTGAAAGCCATGAGGTGGGATACATAGTTGAAATGATTTCCAAATTAAATGTAGAAAGTGCAGCCTGGTTTCTCCTTGCACTTTATAGAGAACTGTGATAGGAAAGAGATAAGCTGACACATGAACTTTTGGGTAAAAATTAACCAAAAATTCATGGTCTGAAAAATTCTGGGCTTCCAGAAAGTGACACCCAGAGAATAGTTCTCATTGTGAGGATTTAATCAAACATAGAACCAGTCAGCTACTACAAGACAACCCAGGATTGGAGATTGTGTTATCCAGGAAGGATCTGTGGGAAGCCTAATTGTCCAAAGCTTATGATCCCTGCATACTACATAAATCAACAACAATGTTGTGAGATCTGTATAAATGGAATCACTGCCAGTCTGGGCTAAAAGGAACAACAAAAGGACAAATTGAAGACAACAGTATCTTCAAAGGAAGAACCTTGGAAGTTAGGGTTGGAGAGGATGAATTTGCCCTGAAGGCAGAGAGTATGCCTTCTGCCTCCATGTTCTGTAAGGTTCCTACTGCCTCACATCATGGAGAAAGTAGTGTTCATTCCTTGGGGGGTGGGGAGAGCCTTGCTGCCACCATATTTTTTGAGGGGGTTGAGTATGTACCCTGAAGATGACAGAGAGCCCAGATGCTGCCCTAATGCTTGCAGAGGGTGAAGCCAAGGAAAAGGTTGTCTCCCCAATTTCCCCCATGGTTGCATTTGGAGAGAAAAGAGCTGTTTCATAAACCCTTAGAAAGGGTGGGACTGCCATTTTCTACAGCCAAGAGGATAAATGACACTCAGAATATGAAATCTAATGGAATTTTCTCTACATGTTCTCAGAACTATTTGGGTCCTGTGACCTCTTGTTCCTTGCAACTTCTCCCTATAGAAATGGAAACATGTATCCTATGACTGCCTTCCTTTGATTGTTGCCAGTAAATAACTTTTCTGAGTTTTATAGCTCCAAAGCCAGAAAATTTAGCCTTATGATAGACCATGTCTTTGCTGACTTTGATAAGATTTTGTACTGTTTCTGACTTTGTATTATACTTATATTGTTACTGAAATGGTTTAAGACTTTCCAATATTGTAATGAATAAGTGCATTTTGTGTATGGAAAGAACATGACTTTTGGGTATCCAGAGAGTAGAATGCACTGATTTGAAATCATTGTGTACCCCCGCCAAAAGCCATTTCTTTGATTCTCATTCAATATTGCTGGGCAGAATCTTTTTTAATTGTTTCTATGTACGTATGATCCAGCTGATTGCACATGTTAATTTTTGATTAGGTGATTTCCATGGTGATATGCCTCTGCACTTCAAGGTGGGGTTGCTTTCTGGAATCCTTTAAGAGGGAACAATTTTTGGTAAAGCTTCAGTCCAGATGGAGCCCACATAGTCACAGAACTTTGGAGCTGCAGAAGGAAAAGACACCCAGGGAAGCCTTATGAAATGAGGAGAGAAAGTTAACAGATGTCACCAAGTGCCTTCCCGGCTGACAGAGGTGTTTCATAGCATGAAGCCATATTTAAAGTTTTAAATTCAGCCTTATAGTGTATTCACAGAACTGTGTCACCTTGAACACAATCTGATTTGAGAATATTTTCCTCTCTCCAAAAAGGCACAAAAGTAACTCTTCCCTCCATCCCTGCAACACATTATTATACTAACTACTCTCAGTGTCAAGATTTTCCTGTTGTGGATTTTTTTTATGTCAATGGAATCATGTAATTTCCTTTCTGCATCAGTTATTTGGCCAGGGTTGTGATGGATGTTATTGACATTAACATTCTCCTAGCAGGTCAATGTGAAATCTGTGTAATCACTAATTCTTCCTTTTGTACCTGAATTAGTGCCTGTGGCCCAGCAGAAACATTAATGCAGAAACTAGGAGAAAGCCACCTGACCATATGAGGTAGACCCTGATGGCTGATGACATTACTTCATCAGATTGGGTCCAAATCCTTAGGGGCAATGTTGAGGTCTATATTACCTGATGAATGCATCCCATTTCTTGACACCCTGGTGATAATATTCTCCATCAAATAGAGCATGAGGTGAATATTGTAGACTTGTTCCCAATTCCTAAGACAGCTTAATACATTATGCACTCTTGGGGAAATTTTCCAGAAGGCAGAGAGTGTAGAAAGGGGTTGGTATCATTGGGAGACAGGTGTTCATCAGAGTCTTTCTGGTATATGTCTCTTCTGGGAGAGGCATTGGCATATTGTGTTCTAGACACACATTGGCATGTCTGTATCAAGGATGTTTGTTCAGAAAATAAAATTGGAAGACAGGAATACAAGCTCACTCTGGGACAGAGGGCAAAGTGATTTGCTTTCCTATATAATAAAAATACTGTCTTCTGCCAGGGCAAAGAGTAAGGCAGGTGTGCTATCAGTCCCCTTGAGAAGACTGGAGTCTCCTAAGTTTAATTAGTCCACAGTGACTTGACCCAATGGAGAAGCTTTATCCATATGTGATTCTCTGCATCTTTCTTATTGGACTCAGAGGGCAAGGGAAACTAAGCATATGTTAATCTCACACTGTCTGCTGTGCCATGACTAATAGAGAGTTTTGTCTCTGCCCCAGGAGTCCTATGTCTTCTTCTAGCATTGATGAACTATTTAGGTTAACATTTTTACTTTTAGATTGTCTTAAATTTTATATTCTTTAAACTTCCTGGGGGTAGCCATAGGTGTGAAATGAAGCAACATGTTATTAGTTTGTGTTTTATATATCATTCCAATCAGTAGCATTAAGACTTTGATTACATTAAAGATAAGAGGATGGTCATCAAGTTCATCTTTTTTGTGAAAGGGTATTATTCTGGGGATCTGTGTGTCAGCTACAATCTATGTGTTTGTTGATGTGCAGCCAGGGAAGATTAGACTAGGATGACTAAAGTGCAGATTAAGGAAAGTCTAAGACTGCCGGTCCCTGTAAGGTAGCAAAATATCATTGGAAAAAAATCATTTGTACTTGTGTTTTCATGAAGATTCTAGGAGTTATACACCAGCACAATTTATAATAGCTCTAAACTGAAAACTATTCACATGTGCATGAGATGGAATGATTAAAGAAGCTGTTAGAGTGTCACATAATGGAATCCTACTCAGCAATGCCAGTGAATGTTATAAGAACATGCATTCACAAAGATAAATTCAAAAACAACATATGGAATGAAAAGCAAATTGAGATTGGTGATTCTCTGTAACTCCATTCATGCAGGGTATAAATGGGTAAAAGTGATTCTGCCATCAGATGTCCTCCTTAGTCCTTTCCAAGGGCGAAGATGGGCCCCTTGAGGAGTCTTCAATCTCACAATATACTATTTTATGAACTAGAAGCTATATCCAGGGCTGATTTGGTTTTCTGAAATTTAATTATGCTATGCAATAAGTTTTATACATTTGTCTTAGAAAATTTTTTTAAATCCTTATCTCCAAATTTTAAAATTGAGAGTTAGTATTGATACTTCCTTCTGTAATCAAAATGAAACTTAAAGGTATTAAATAAATTATATGGTAATTAATTAATTGATGAATTACTGTTTCAGAATATATTTATTCTTAAGTAAAACCATCATAAAATGTTTCTAGACAAGAAGAATTTCTCCACTGCATAATTGAAGCAGCAACTGACACATTTCTGCATCATAACCTGCTCAAAACATCTGATCTGATTAAGTGTTGCTTCAACAATTTTAATAAGATGCTGAATTCCTTTATTCTGTGAAATAAGAAAATGTGTATTTATTACTTTCAAATCTCCTGTGTTTTTTTTACAGTATTCAGAAATGTTATATGGAAAATAACCAAATATAAGACAATATGAACTTTTGTAAAACATCTTTAATCTCTTAAAAAATTTTATTCCAAAACATGGTGTTATTTGCTACTAGGTGTATTGGTAACTAATTTACCTCTCAAATAAAACTATCAATATCTGGAAGGTTTCAAACAAGGTATTTCACTTCTCTTTTATATGCATATCCTCAGATCTATAATGAAGCTCAAATTCTTTTTGAAAAGTAAAGTTAATTCGTGATTCTTATATTACCGTAATTCTATTCAAGCAACCCACAAGAACCATTGGATTTTATTTTTAAAGGATGTTGTAATTTCTAGTTTAAAACCCCCTGAGATACATAATAGGAAAGCATGAAATCAAAGAATAAAAATTAGAGTTCTTTTTTTAAAAACTTATGAAGCACAAAAGAAGTTAATAGAGTTACAAAATAGATGAACACTAATTAAGAACACACAAATTGGTATATCTAGCCCTCAAACTATCCATTTTCACGTTAGATATATAGAATGTTTGTTCCTAATTGGGTAGCATAATTGGCTGATTTTATTTAATGGCATTTTTCAACATAAATAGCAAAACTTTGGATTAAAATAGAATAACGAACAATGCCTTAGGCATAATATCAAATAACTATCATGACTGTCTAAATGTCAGATAACAAAGCATTAAATTTAAAGTAACTTATTACTGCAATTAGTGTCATTACATTTCTTTATATTATATTTCTTAATGTAATAATTCAATATACAATTGACTGATGGGAAAAATATTATCTCACTTATGCACAAACATATATAGATACAAATACACATATATCTATATCTATAAATGCATATACATACACATACCTATATAACCCACGTACACATATATGCATATTGACAAATGTAGGTATATGTGTCTGTATACACCTGTGCATCTGTGTGTGTATGTATATAAAAACATATAAACATCTATATGTTCATATATATTTCACGTCTGTATACCTTATTTTGTGGTCTAATAGGTAAAAAATACTTCTATGTGTGTCATGTGAAATAAAAAAATATGTTTCTCTATTTTGGTACTACAAGATTCAATACATATGCATTAGCTCAGAATAATTCTTATTTTTCAATATGAATGATTAATTTTTCATATAACCCTTGTAATGAAAATACAGAGATAGCTGTACTAAAATCCCTCCCACTCATGACAAATATCTATTTTGTTCCTTTGGAGATCCACAAGTCACAAGTTCAGCATGAAAAGGATTCATGGCATAATCCCCATCCAAATGGCTATTCACCCACTGCTTCTTGTTTCATGAAATTCTACACATAATTCCTCACCTTAAAGATGGTAGAGTGCAACCCCAAGTTCTTTCTTTCTAATGTGCCTCATAGATATCCTCACATTATACAGAAATATCTGCCTTCTACAAATCCCTGAAATCCATGCAATTTTATTCCAGACACCACTTGTTTTTTAACACTCAACTTTTACAGCTTATTTCTTAATTAATGAAAGCATATTTTTGCATTGTCCTTTATAACACTGCAGTTGAATTTGGACATTTCTGCATGTGGATGTTTGAAATATGCTAATACCACCCAATACAATTTTATCAAATGACTGCCATTTCTCTAAGGATTCAAGATATAAATTTCATAATTTTGTCCTCAATGCTTCTGCAGAAACTGAAGTTGTCCAATTCCATCCCTTGCTAATTCGATATTCCTTAAGAACATGTTTTTCTTCAGATTTCTCAATGACTCTCTCACATGATCCTTTCTCAAGGAACTCCGTTAACATCTCTGCTTAGTTAATTGCAGGAGAAGCTTAATAACAGATTGAAAGATGCACATGCCAAGATTTCACTCATAAACTTCAGGATGTTTAAGAATCTACCGGCTTTTTATTGCTTAGACTCTGAGTAACTCCACTGCAAGTAATATTAAAATTTTAATTATAAGTAATTCCATAGAAATTATTTAACATTTCATTTATTTATTCTATTTCTATTTATTGTTACATTTTGGGGACATGGGATCACAATGCTGCTCACCACTCTATTGTACTGTAATAGTTTCATAATTCTGCTTCCAAGTCTGTGGGGATGGCAGAATAAATGTATGATCACTGTGCAAAAACATATGCATTATATATTAATAATAAGATTAGGAGACATCACATTCCTTACCCAGGTGAAGCAGATTCTGAAGACACTGGAGTCTCGGTCCATGAGAACAAAGGGGCTGACAGCTGGGAAACACAAAGCAAATACTGCACCCATGTTCACCAGAAGCCAGCTGGGATTAGGAAAAATAGAAAGACAGACCTGAAAGATGGATGAGAGGTTGTAAAAGGATACAAAGGTACCCAACAGTAGAAGGATGGTTTGTGTAGCTCTGGACTCAGGGGAGGACCTGGTGGAGATGTTGGTCCTGTGAATATATTGGACCCACTGCTTATGCCTTTACAGGATGGAAACAATGGAGCTGCTGGCCCAGAGCATGAGCCCCAGACATACAGCATCAGGGAATGATAGTAATGCTGCAGAGATTGAGATTGTGATTTTGTCACTAACATTAGCAGAACAGTACCTCAAATCTTTTTTCTTTTCATTGGTATCATTTCTCCAATTGCTGGTCACAGACACAGGACAAAGATATTTACTAGCATGTAGAGGAGACAGCATAGGGCAATGGAGATGCTGATGAACTTGGAACCTTTCACTTTAACCTCTGCCCACCTGGAGATCCTGGGGCTGATGGTGATGGCCTGGAAAATACTCAAGAGGCAGGTGCTTCCAGTGGACACACCCCTGACCACGCTGTGAACGTAGAAAAGAAGTTTGCATCCATAATCACTGGGGAATTGTTTCTACCCCAAAGCAGCCATTGTTTGGGTTACCCTCCCAGAAAATAGAACTAAGGAATTTTCTACAAGCAGTTGCTTGAGAATGAAGTCTGTGTTCCTTAACTTGCACCCAGTGAAATGAAAGAAGAGATAATGAGAGAGAAGAGAGAAATTTCCAAGGACTCCAAGTATAGTCTGAAATAAGACCAGCCCTATTGCCAAATCCCTGGAGAACATTCTACAAGTTCACAGTGACTAATTTTAATCTTCAGAATCGGATGAGCCTGCAGGGAAATAGGAGAGGTATGCTATAATTAGCATAAAATCCAGTATTCTCTGCTTACATTAATTCCTGCTTAGAATATTTAAATTTTCTCTTTTAGTAAGAGGCACTTAAGAGTTGAGTACAGGATATTAAAAAGCAAAACAGAAGATAGGAATCTGTGCTAAGAAGACCATACATGACATAGCTTCTTTATTCTTCACAAATCCATGAGCCGAGCATTACTAAGAGTTTCATTAGATAGATGAGGAAAACATACACAGAAAGTTTAAGATATTTGTCAAAATCCCCATAAAGTGTTAACTTGAACCTGGATGGTGTGTTGCAAAACCAGCACCTTAATGGCCATATTATAGGAACAAAGATAAGTAGGTACATTTTTCCAATAATGCAGACCGATACTAGCTTTGTTTTTGTACCTTGTCATTGTGTTTTATCTGGTGGTATGTTATTTCACAATTTTGGTTATAGAAATTTTCCATTTACATGTAAATTTATTGTCTATCATCCAATATTATCTATGAATAAAGATGTAGAGATCTTAATAAAATGGAGATCTTAATTAATGTAGACTGTAGAAAGGTAGTATTGCAGCCAAACCCATGAACTGGTAGGGCTTTATGAATGAAACAATGCTTCCATGTTATGATAGCCACAGAAAGACTCATTTGCATTCATGTCAGGAAGAAAAGTACAATGTCACCTATGAAAGGAATCATGGAGGGCGGGCCACAGTGGCTCAGCAGGCAAGAATGCTTGCCTGCCATGCTAGAGGACCAGGGTATGATTCCCTGCCCACGTAAAAAAAGAAGGAATCATGGAACAATCTCAGGTCTTGTCCTATACTGAGTACCATGAAGCACTTACATTAGATAAATATTAGAGGGTATAAAATACATAGCCCCTTAGGTATATTTTTGTGCCTGATTTAACTATTAGCTATTCAGTGAGACTTCTGAAAGATTTTAAAATGAAGACACATGCAAAATAGAATCCGTAAATTGTAAAATATTGTGCATACCATGAATCAAAAGAGTATTTTTTGGATTGCTACTAGAATATTTCTGAACCAGAGATTGATCAGAAGATATATATGAACCTAGCAGCTGCTGTGTGAAACCCACAATACAAAGATCAATTTTCCCTTAAAATCTGCTTACCTGGCTTCAAGAGAGAAAACAAACTAAACATAATCAACAGACTCTGGATGATTCCAAAGTGAGTGCTTTTCTAATCTTTAGACCACTGTGCCATACAAGTATTCAAGTTATTATCCGAGATATGGAATCAAAGTACCTGAAAAATATTTTCAGAAATCCAAGTCAAAGGAAGAACATAATAGCAAGCAATCAATGCCAGATAATTTGGAAACCTAGATGATATGGAAATTTCTAAGGAAAATATAATGTACCAATATAATGTCCAGTAATGATAGGATGTGTAAAAACTCAATAACTATAGAAAGGGCAAATTTATAAAAGACTCAGTAATAAAAGCACCACAATCAGATGTTTTAATATTATTAATTTAACTGTTAGATAAATTATGCTAGTTCTTCTATTTAAGAGCACTGAATTGTCATCTAAGTCTGCAAACCTTAATTTTTGGCTGAATTTTCAATAATAAGCTCTGATTCTTTTTGTAAACAATTAATATGAGTTCAAATTATTCCTTTGGCTTTACCTACAAGTAAACTCATGTTTTACACAGGTCCAATATAAATGATTCTAAATTTCCAAATCAAGTTTTAGAGCCTTCAAAAAGAGCAACACCTATCATGTATACTCACACACATCTACACATGGACACACAAAGTGGACACTCATGCATACCCACCTGCAAATACACATATATTCTCACATACTTACAAACATACACCTCACAGCACATTTCCTTGCAAATGTATACTCTCCCACACACAATGTATTAACACACACTCACATTTATACAGATCAATGTACACTCCCACAAACTCACACACTCCTACTCATATGCATCAAATCACACTCACCCTGTCAATGTCTGTATGTGTATGTTAATAAAACGTTCATGTGTGAAAGAGTAGTGGTAGCTTCAGTTCTCATTTATAAATCCAAACTTTATACTCTTTCCAGTGGTCCAACAGCTCTCAAGGATGCTATCACAATGTGTAAAGTGTAAAAACTACTATGAGCATTAAGTACTAAGAGAAAAAGTTGTGGTGTTGGTAGAATGGCAATGCAAGAGTGTTTGATAAAGATGAATAAAAATAAGGGCCATTGGGAAGTGGTGGAAGAATAGGGAGAAGTTGAGAGCTTGATTATGTGGAGGATGAACAATGAAGATGGGGAGAGAAAGTCAAAGTGTTTAAAGTCAGCAGGTAAAGTCCCATTTGAGTTCAAGCATACTGTCATGTTTAAGGGTAAGAATGGGCTAGTATCCAAGGAATTTAGGGGGAATGCACATTTTGAATGCTGAAGATATTAGGTCATGTCAAAGCAGGGGATTGTGCAGATGTTGAGATAATGAACAAAGGTTGGTAAAGAGCAGGAGCAGCTAAAAGGCAGGAGAGACATAATATTTATGAGTAATTAAATAAAATGAGAAGGAGAGGAGAAAAACAGTAGAGTAGGCAGTTATTACTGAGTGTTATTACTGACTCAAGGCATAGGTGGAGGGCAGGAAGGGACTATGAAATTGTGGAAAGTAAAGGGCCCTAGGAGGTAAAATGAGAACAAGAGGATGAAAGGAGCTGGTTAGGAAACTAGGCATGAGTGAGATAAATGGTCTGAGAGAAACAGTTGGGATTTTACTGTGGGAGTGGCACTTGGGGATCATCAGGAAGTTATGGATGCTCAATGGTTGGGAGCTTGAGGTTGAGAGGCAGAGAGGTCTGAGAGATGGTCTAACATCAATGGAATGGGATAGAAGTCCACTGGATTAAGATGAAATCCAATGATAGAAGTCAAGAAGTCTCAGATGAATTTAGGGCATGGAGGTAGAAGTCTAAGAAATGTCTAAAGGCCACCGGGGTGGTGGGGTGGTAGGTAGGGGTGCCTGGGAGAAGTAAAGTAATTAGAGAAGGGCAGGATGGATGGCAAAAATGATGATTGTCTTATGGATCGTTCCAGATTCAGCTTAGGAGGCAAAAACTTGCTTATATAAAACACTCATTAAAACATCCTCAACTATACATAGAGTACAAGATTGTGGGTGGGTTGAGAGTAATATTAATAGATGTTTTACCTATGATCATTTGGGTTAAATACTTGGATATGGTTATTGAAAATGGCCACATTCATCTCGGCCAATGCTTGTAGGTAGCAACCCATTTACAGAAGGTGAGGTCTTCATAGGTGTCAAGGAAATAAGAGTCCAAGGTAGATGACAGCTTCAACATATAGATATAAGGGAAGGAATCTTAGCAATAGCTTTCTTCCTTGAAGCAAATACTCAAGTGCTTAGAACATCTGATACTCTATTTACAATGTTGGTAAAATATGGTGAACAAGGGAGCTACATTAATTAAGTTTAATAAAATATGAGTAAAGAGTTCATCAAGTGTCTGCATCTTGTAAGCAGTTCCTGTTTGAGGAGAGTTTTTGACTATACACAAATATTTTAGTGGAAACTATGTTGCTTCCTATGAAATGGAGCTTGAAGGATATTAAGGAATGATGAGAAAAAAAGAAAGAAAGACAGAAATAAAGAGAGAAAGAGACCAACGGGATCAGGGGGTCTGAAGCTTAACCTTAACAAACAACAGACAACTTTATTCTGAAACAGATCCTGCTTATATACTGCAGGGTAACAAAAGGCATGCTTGCATTTCCTGAGGAAACAATGTACTTAACTTTCTTCATACTTAATGTAACCACTTGTGAGTAAACAAGTATTCTCTTCCTCCCAGACTGTTCCAAAAAAAGCAGATAACAATATCATCAATTTCCTGTTGGCACCATAATGCCAGCTGCTCCCAACAAATTTAATTCATAACCCACACTCTATTGTTTTCCTTCTTTGGTCCCTCTGACTTTCTTCAGTGGTCTTTATAAGCTTCCTGTGAAGATCACCAAATAAAATAATATGAATCCCCATTTTGCTTCAGAGCCCAATTTATAGATTTATTTAAGTTGACTTCTGACATAGAACAAAATAATTTATTGGAATACTTCAGAAATAAAATTAGATAGCAGGTATGTCATAGATTGGGAGTTTGTTTTATTACAAAAGGGTATTGAATATATTCCCATCATATTGAGTGCTCATAATTTTCTTCAACTTGTCATAAACAACATATGTAGGCTCTAACTGCTCCTAAGGCCCAGTTCTAAATACTAAACACTCCAATATTTAAATTCTGTTCTCATGGGATAGGTGCATCCTAAATTTGAAATCTACCTAATAATCTATTTTAGGTCACAGGTTGCTAGTTTGTGCTTCTGCATCTGAATCATTCACGCAAAAGTGAAGTTTCCAAGCCCCTTTCTCATTTCCTCCCGTTCCTCATTTCATCCTCTGGCCCACTGGTCCTCCTCCCTCTCATGTAAATTAAGTGGACGGAAGATGATTTTTAAAACTCCCAAACTAGTCTGAGAAGTCTCCTGTTGATCCCCACTTCACATTTCATTTGTGAAAATTCCTTGGCAATTTTGAATCTGATTCTCTCCTGAGATAAAGTATTAAGCAATGAATGATTCTCCTAGTGCTAAAACCCTTTCCAATATAGATAAATTACATTTACCCATTTCCTGGGTGATAATCCTGGAATTGAATTGTAAGAGAAAACATTCACACCGCCTTCAGAATTTGAGATTATGGAAGTTTAGGAAATCCACAGAACACAGTGGGGCTTCCAGGAAGATCAAGGAAGGGTGAAGAAGAGGGGTGAAAGTCTCCAGCCAAAATTTTTGTCCCTCAGGACATTCTTGCATTCATGCCTAATCAAGACCATGGAGTCATGTTTGTCTAATCATCTTCTGCCATCCCAAGGTTTGTTGCAATAATTTCATTGGGGTTTAATTTTCCTGTGCACTGATATTTTATCATCTAAGTGTACAATTGTTATAATCATCCATAATTTGCTTTATTTCCAATCCCAAGAATTTCACATATGGAAACATATCTGCACATATTTTTAATAATTAGTGTCTGAATAAAGTAAATATACCAGTAAATGTAGTGTCTAATTCTAAATAGTGCATGTCCAAGCAAATAATTATCTGGAAATTCTTTTTGATGATATATGTACCTTCCATTAATTCAACTTCACTAATGTTCTACTTGTGTGGATACACTAGGTTTTCCTTTGTTTGCTTTTCAGTCTGATCTTATGATAATATTTTGTTGTTTCCAGTAATTTTCATCCACTGTCAATGCTGCCATGAATATAATTGTGTAATGTCATTTTTTGTGAATGAAAAGTGAGGTCTTAAATTTCTGTGTAGTTTTCACATCTTTGAATTTAGAACATGTGACAACATCTTCCTCTGAAGAGGTTTAAACAAATATAAGTCCATGAACCTTGGTGGGGAGTCCAATTCCCCATATCATGGACCCAGTGTTGTGTCAGGATTTTTGGTAATTGTAAGTAAGTGAAATGGTGAGAACTGAATTCACATCTATGTTATGATTAATAACACTGTACATAGCATAAGACATCAGTCACTGTATGAATTTACTGGTCTATGAATTGCCTGCTTGTTTTGTTTTGTTACTTTAATTCTGGGTCCTCTTTCATTCATGGTGGTTAGAAATTCATTTTCAGCCATACTGGAGGCTGTTCCTTTCTGGGAGATGGACACTGGAAATATGTTCTTCCATTTTCTGGTGTCCTTAAATATTTTCAGACAACATTTCCTAGTGTTCATGTTATCAGAGTTTCAAGCTTTGATTTCTTCCTTGAATTTTATATTTTCTTACAGAAATATCCCTCTATTGCATAAACTAAAGTTCTAAACTTTTTGGTCTCATTTCATGTTTTCCAATTTTATACTTGCCCCTTGATACATGTGAAACTTCTGTATTTAAATAATATGAGGTGGAATATAATTGAACTTCTTTTAACCCATGATTATTTTGCACACAGATATGCCAAACCACTTCTGACATTTCAGTATTTATTATGTAAGAACATCTCTCTCAGAGCTATTTTCCCTGCTTCATTTATAATTACATCATCACTAACTTCTTAAAAGTTTATTTGCAATGTGGTATCTGGATGGCAATGCACTCACACTGATATTTCTTCAATTTGTCTTTGCTATTTTACATGCATCGTCTCAAGAAATTTTACAATTGCCTAACAATACCCTCAGGACAAAAAAAAACTTTTGGTAGGAATCAATTGAATTAGACGTTAGTTTTGGGGAGATGAATATTTTTGTTCCAACTAGAGATATGTGCCACTTAAATTTTTAAATGTTCTATCATGTAAAGGTTACATAGTTTATAATTCTCTTCCTAAACCTTTTCTGAGCTTTAGACTAGAGCTAGTCACTAAAGCATTTAAGTTTGACTGCTGTTTTTAATATTCCATCTTCTAAACTGTATTTTAATTGTTTGGAAACATATGTAAATGCCTTAGATTTTGGAGCATTGTTTTTGCACACAGGGTTTGTGCTGAACCCTAAGCTTAATAATACCAGAGTTTTATCATCTCTGCTTACATTTACAAGTAGATGATTACATCATCAGCCACTAATGAAAGCTACACTAATTATTTTATTGCTCAGAAAACTGCTATGTCTGCCAATACAGTGACATTGAGAAAAGGGATTGTAGGTGTCCTACTGTGATCACACATCTTTGAAGTCATGAATGTACTACCATCAATCATTAAGTATGCTCTAAGATTTTAAACCAATGATTCTGCTGTGTTCTATATAAAATTTATGATTACTTCTCCTTATCAAAGTTTTTAAATTCTGCATATATTAAATGAGAATTTACCCATTAAGTGTTGATGATTAATAGATATGCCAAATGAGAGGTTACTAAGTAATTGAAATGTAGGATACATTTAAGGTGTTGGTTCCATAAAACAACAGGAAAAAATATATATATACAAGCCTGACTGATTTAGGAGAATGTGATTACAAATTGGGTAGATTAGAGCAATTATATTTTAATAATTATCTGTTGTAATAGTTTGGTGGAAATTGTTTGCCTTTTTAAATACATGATTTTTAATGAGAGATTAATTGACAGCAAAAAACATTCATAAGATAGGACTTACTTATGAGAGGAATGACATAAATCAAGGATTTACATTAAATTATCCAAGCTCCATTCCTCCTGGCTAATGGAGATATTTGGAATAGATTTTAGAAGACAAGCCAAATGCCATTCACCCCTATTTCTTTAATTTTGTGAATGGTTAGAATTCCATTTTTAAACTTCAAAAATAAATATATGTATCCCTACCACAAATATGTTTCCAACAATTATTTATACATCATTGCTGGTGTTGTTTTCACTAAATTTTTTGGTATTTTTGAAATATGCTCATTGGCACCATTGGTGTATAAATTTTCCTCAAGTAGAATCCAGTTTTTCCAGATTTTGGGTAGAATCTCCTCTTTTCCCAAGCTTTGGAGTGGAGATTAAAACATATCCCTTGCTGGGGGAATTTAATCTACACTCATGTTTTGAGGGTCAATTTTCCTATACCATGTGTAGGATGAAATTATCAGAGACAAGAGGATTAAAATTAGATGTACAGTATTCCACTAATATAGAGGAATGTTTTCAGATTTGCTTCTTTACTTCTTCTGTCATGACCCTTGAATGGCCCTCAATTCTCATTTCACGGCGGAGGAACTTGCAGAAATCCCAGTAAGTTTTGGACTAATAGATCGAAATTGGAATGAGTCCTTGACATCTTGTCTCTCTTGTCCACTGGCTCTGTTCTCCTGACATTTGACAGCATGACAGGACATTACATATCCCTGGCTTTTTCTGGATCTGGGCCTTCAGTATCAACACAACCAAAAATTTTCCATTTACAAACCATCTGAGGCTCTGATGAGAGTGTGTGAGTGGGGGAAGAGTGAGGGGAGGAATCTATACAGCTAATCAGAGCAAGCCACATCCAGATGTCTGAGAAACTAATAAAGACAAATTCTTCAGGCTATCCTTCATTCTGACCCTGGAGTGGTAAAAGAGAGGACCTTTCCCTCAGGCCCAAAAATGGGCATGGAAACTGGAGAGGGAGACCCTGATTGCCATTCCAGCCAATGGATTGCACACCAACCTTCTTTCCAATGTAGTTCTTTTAAGGAAAAGAGTTTAAATATGAAGGAAAAAATCACATGATAGAGAAGACAAGACTGGCTCATTCAGGCCAAGGGAGATCCACACCCAAAGACAACATAGAGGCTTGGGCTATTCTTAGGAACTTGGAGGGGTAATGGAGACAGGGATGCTGATTCACACATGTTTGCTTGGGTTTTGTTTGGGAGAAGGGATTGTAACAATCATGTAAAAGTCTTCAGAGGGCCTTGAGAAATGTGAAATCCTCACATGGAATGCTCCGCCCCCAGTTCATGGCCAGTAAAGGACCAAGTGTGCTTGAGGATACCTAGATCTGGGAAGCATGGCAGACCAAAAATGGGTCTCAACTCATTCTAGAGGCTGAGAGAGTGGGGGAAGAGGGGGAGTTTCAGGGGTTGGAGGTGGCTTATGGTGAGACACCTGAAAGCTGATTCAGACCACTGTCTCATGCACATACTTTTCCCACAGCATCCTGCCTGGGCACTGAGCAGAGCATGATTTGGGGAAGGATGAGATGAAAGGCCTCCTATGCTGACTGCTACAGTGAGCTCCAGAAGACCTGAAAATATCACCAGAGCAGTCACTCAAGGTACTGCACTGGGTGCAGCAGGCAGCCAGAATCTGGGTCCCCAGGAAATCAGCCACTGCCTCTTCAGAAGAGCCTGGTATCTCTCATGTGGACTCTGTCTGAGGGCGTTTTTCAGAATGTGTTCCGGGTGTGCGTCCAGCAGGTATATTCTTCACTGACCTGGGACCACCTCTCTCTAAGCTCATCTAACTCCAGGAGCTCTGCTTGCCTTGGTGCAGACATTGAATGCCATGACCACCCAGGAGACTAAGAATCCTCACCTGTCCCAGTGCAACTGTCTGATACCCTGGATCCAGCAAAAGAGAGAGAAGCAATTCAGACATCTTCTGAGGGACAGAGGGCCCTTTCCTTCCTTTAACAGGTGGGAACCAGCACCTTTAGTGAATCTGACTAAGCTTGAGCAAGGGCATATGCAACACTAATTTCCACTGGACACACTCTTACAGTGAGAACTAAGCCCTGTTGCTGCTCAAAATCATACAAATTACCCAGGGAAGATTTTAGATACAATGCCTGAATAAATTACAGAAACTTACAAAGAACTTGTTTACTTTCATTACAGAGAATGGTCATTTTTCTGGTTGCAAAAGTTTATGTTTCCAGATAAGTCTTGTTCTTTAATCCTGATTCAATATTGTAGAGTTGGGACATTTTGATTAGGTCATTTCCATGGAGATGTACCACATTTAACTGCGGGTGTTAACTTTTGTTTAATGGAGATGTGACTCCATCCATTCAGGGTGGGTCTGGTTAGTTTACTGGAGTCCTTCTGAGAGCTCATGGAGAAAGAGAGATAGGTCAGAGCTGACAGAGGTGCAGACAATTGGAGATGACTGGAGACTGAGAGAAGTTGAGAGAGGAGGCCACTGGGACCAGGAGCTGAAAGCAAGAAAACCCATGGACAAAGGGCTAACCCATGGCCATGTTCCCATGAGATGCACAGCAAACCAGAATCCAAAGTTTTGCAATAGAGCAGCTAAGTAAGAACCTCAGATGCAAGCCACATGCCCTCCCAGCTGACAGAAAAATTCGGGATGCCACGCAACTTTTCTTCTGACTCGAGTTTACAACTGTAAACCTGTAACTTAATAAATCCCTTCTACAACAGCCATTCCATTTCTTACATATTGCATTCTGGCATCTTTAACAAACTAAAGCAGTCATTGACCTATTTCTATGTTTACTTTGATTGGATTTCTGAATATATACCAACCATGTTAAGTTATGTTATATTTGAGTTTAATTTACATAATGTAGAACTCATCATTTTTTGTGCTCAGTTGTATGAGTTTGATAAATACATATAGTCCAATAACTATCATCAAAATTTAGGTATAGAGATTTTTCATGACCCACCCCCCACCCCTACATTTTCCTCCTTTTTGTGGAAATCAGCCTCTTCTCCTAAACCCATATCCAGGGAAACTGATCTGGTTTCTGACAACATAGGTTTATATTTGTCAGAATGTCATATTAATTGAATTGTATATGATGGAAATACTCAACCTGGTTCATGCCACTCAAAATAATGTCTAGGATATACAATTGTGTTCTTTTACATATTACTCATTCATATTTTATTACTAAGTTTAGTTCATTAAAGGCATGTAGCAGTTTGTGTGCTGGTTTAAGAGTATGTACCCCAGAAAAGCCATGTATTAATTCTGATGCAAAATTGTTGGAGCAACCTTTTCTTTTAATACTTGTGTAGCACTGTAAGTTTGAAATGGATTAGATGATCTCAACAGAGATGTGAGATATACAATTGTGGGTACTAACTTTTGATTAGATGGAGATGTGACTCTACTCATTCCAGGTGAGTCTTGATTAGTTCCCTGGAATCCTGTAAAAGAGGAAACATGTGGGGGAAATCTGGGAAACAAAAGAGCTTAGAGAAATGACAGAAGCCTCAGAGATGACAGAAACTTTACAGCATAACTGATATATGTGGACATGTGGAGAACAGAGACATTGATGTTTGGCGGTGCTTGGACCCCAGCAGATATTGCCATGAGATGTTAAGCAAGCCAGAACCTGGAGAGATCCAAGTGAAGCCAAGAGATTAAAGCCTGCCCTGGAGAAGCAAATTGAGGAACCTCCATAGGAACAGAGGCTGAAAGTAACAGGGCCAGGGAGGAAGGGACCAGTATGCCTGCCCAGCTGACAGATGTGCAGCAGATGCATTGGTCTTCCTTAAATTAAAGTATCTTTCAGTGGATACCTTAGTTTGGATATTTTCAATGGCTTAGAGCTGTAAACTTCTGACATAATAAGTTTCCCTTTTTAAAAACTGTTTCAGTTCTGGTATATTGCTTTCCAGTTGGTTGTAAACTAACACAGTTTGTTTAACCACTGCTAGTTGTTATACTGTGCCATTTAAGTCTTGGAGATTATAGTATATTCCTGTGCTTCAGAATGTGAAACATCTCTATAACAATTGCCATTCCAAGCCACCTTCTCATGTTTCCTCCTGTCACTGATCTCATCATTTGACCTATTGGTACTCAATTTAAGTGGATGCAAAATTGTACTTAAAAATCAAAACCAGTCCCAGAAGTGTCCTTTTGGTCCCAATTTCTCATTTCACTGGTAAAAATTCCTTGACAATTTTGAAGTTGATTCTATCTTGAGATATAGTATTAAACATTTAATGATTAAGTAATGCTAAAAACTTTCCAACAAAGCTATCTGCCATTTACTTATCTCCTAGGTGATGAAGTCTGGAACTCAATCATAAGGAAAAATATTCTCCCTGCCTGTCTTCAGAAGTTGAGATCACAGGGGCTGGGCCACTGCCCCCAGAATTCCACAGAGCACAGTAGGGCTGCCAGTAAGATCCAGAAAGGATGAAGTAAAGGGGAAATTCCCTCTGCAGGTGAAATTCTGTTGCCTAAGGACATTCTTGTTTTCATGCTAATGTAATCAAAATGGTACAGTCTTTTATGATCTAATCATCTTCTGCTATCCCAATATTTGCTGTGATAATTTCTTTGCAGTCTAGTTTTCTTTGCTCTGCTACTTTATAATCAGTGTGTACAGCTGATACACCCACCTATAATTTGTTGGTTTTTTGCTTCCCAACATAAGAAACATACCTGCATATACTTCTAATATTATATATTATTTTGTGCTTGACTGAGGTACTACGAACATGTAAATATAGTGTCTGCCTCTACACAGTGTTTTCCAAGCAAATTATTTTCTGGAAAGTCTCCTTCTTGATACAAGTACTTTTAGGTGATTCAACTACACCAATTTTTTCCTTGTGTAGATACACTGGATTTTGATTGTTTCTTTGTTTAACTTTTTTATTGTATAATGTAACATACATACAAAGCAGAGAAAAAAAAAGTTTTCAAAGCACTCTTCAACACTCAGTTACAGGAAAGATCCCAGTTTGTCATGCACCATGATACAATTCTCTCAGATGTTTCCTTCTATATCCTCCAGAATACAGGAGGCTAGACATTATAAATATATTTTAACAACACAATTGATGTTTTTTCTTTTTGTGTGTGTGAAAAATAGCACATATACAAGAAAGCAATAAATGTCAAAGCATAACAGCACAGTAAGTTGTAGAACATATTTCAGACTTTGGCATGGGTTACAATTCTACAATATTAGGTGGTTGCTTCTAGCTGGTCTATGATTCTGGAAACTGTAAGAGATATCGATTTTATGACTCAGAAGTCATATGCATTTGTTAAATCCTGTCTTCTGTGTATAACTCCACCATCACCTTTGATCTTTCAATTTCTCTCTTTAGGGGTGTTTGGGTTATGGCAATTCTAAATTTTTGATATTGGAAGGATCTGTCACTAATATGGGATTAGGAGATGGAGCTATCTGATGCTCTGGAGAGGCTGGGCTAGGTTTCAGGACTTATCTGGTCCAAGATCCCATCTGGAGTTTGTAGGTTTCTGGAAAGCTACACTAGTGCATGAAACCCTTGTGGGATCTTATATATTGTCATCAGTGTTCTTTAGGATTAACTTGAATGTTCCTGGTTGGAGTTTGTCAAGTTATGATAGGGCCATGTCTAACAGTCTCCAGAGTTGCCTCTCAATTCTGTTTGAACTCTTTCTGCCACTGATATTTTATTAATTACACTTCTTTTCCCCTTTTTGGTCAGGATAAAATTGCTGATCCCATGGTGCCAGGGCCATTTTCATCCCTGTGAGTCATCTCCCATGCTATCAGGGAGACTTTCACCCCTGGATGTCATGTCCCATGTCGGGGGGAGGGTAATGACTTCACTTTCAGAGTTGGACTTAGAGAGCATGAGGCCACATCTGAGCAACAAAAGAGGTCCTCCAGAAATAACTTTTAGGAATGCCTATAGGTAGGCTAAGCTTCTCTGCTACCTACATAAGATTCACAAGAAGATGTCCTAAGATCAAGGGCTTGGCCTATTGATTTGTATTTCCCTAAAATTTGACACAGTATCAGGGGATTCCCTGATGGTAAAGTTTAATAGTACCATATTTATTCTCCCATCTCTCATTTGATTTAATATACTTTAGGATGTATCTAGGCATTACCTTAGGCTATGCCAGATTAAAAGACCTCTTTCTTATTCAGGGCTCCCTGTAATTTAATTGTTCAAATGAATCATGCAGATAGGCTGAGTTAGAGTATGTGCTTCAGAAAATTTAAGTTCCATGCCAAATAAGCCTTTCTTCCTTTGGTCTCAAAGAGTATGTGTGGTTCTAAAATATAGACAATGTCTTGCTTACCACTCTGTTCTGAATTACTTTAATCCCAAGTGAGCTGGTGCTATCCCTAGGCAAGTCCCTCTCCCTTTTGCTCCATGCCCATCCCATAGTCAAACAACACGTTGAGTATGATCATTCCTTGACTCTAGAGGGTGAACCAATGGCTCGCTAGCAGGTCTGCCAGTATATTGCATATATGGCATACACGCCAGAGGAATTCTGAATCTCAAAAACCTGTTGAGACACTCCTAGCATGGCTGTTGCAGCTGTGATATGGTGGAATGACAGCCTGGAATTTGCAGAAAGTGAAAAAGCACAGTTACAAAAACATAGAGGTACATGAGCAGGAGAAAAAATGCACCTGTTAAAGTGAGAAGTGGAGCTGCCATCGGGATAAAAGCTGCCATGCAAGTAGAAAGGGACCGGTAAAGCTGGCAGTCACACCAAGGTACTGTGGATGCAAATGTGGGTGATTTAATAGCTGCAGGGGTGAATCCAAAAATAATTAATCAACAGCCTGATGAAGTTTTACTGGTTTTGTAAAAAAAGTTGTGCCAGGAGCAGTGATTCAGTAAGATAAATGGGAAATAACAGGCTGAGTTCCAACCCTTGCACTTAACATGAAGTTTTATGTTCGCACAGTCAGGATAATGTGACTTGATTGACTGATGCACCAGCCATGGGGGTCTGGTGGATCAGGGAAATGGGAGATTGAAGGAACTTTCAAATTATAAGTGCCCCCTCCACACTGTACATCATTTCTTGGACCTAGTGGCTGCAGTGGCAGAATGCATTTTGTTGTTTAGAAACCTAAACTGGGTTGATGGCCCTCTGACTCAAATTGATGGATAAAGGTGCACAGTCTGTAGGAAACAAACTATGGTAGTGCATAACATTGGACGTTTGCTACCTCAAGCCTACACAGAACATATCTCTGTTATTCCTGAAAATATATTAGGCATGGATATTTTATAAGAACTGGCTTTAAAAACCACCCAATGAGCATTTTGGTTATGGGTGTGAGTAATAAAACCTGTGTTTAAAAACCCTCCCCACCATTCCTCAGCATACCTGCCTGAGCCCCCAAAAATTGTTATAGTGAGGCAATAGGATTTTGATCCCAATTATGGAAAGTAGAAAAAAATAAGATACCCTCCAATTGAGCAGCAAATAGCTGCTATCTATGCCGCCCTGCAAGCGAGTTCAATACAAGCCTATAAGAGAAGACCAGCAAAAATTGTAAGTGATAGAGGCAACCCTCCACCCAATTAAATGTCAGTGAGTTTTTCATCCAGGATTGGGCCACAGGTGTAGCCAGGAGTGGGCCAAAGGTCTAGATATACAGTGGATACAGCATGTCCCATATAGACAGCAAGTAGTGGAAATAATTAGAAGGTACAATGGTCTCCTGAGAGAGGAGTCTCCAGTTTTAGCCCCAGCAGAGCTGACACTGAAGAGGTGGGCTACCAAGATTGGATACTAGTGTTCACTTATTAAATGAACAGCCTCAGTACACAAGTTATTCCCCTTTAGGCTTTATAAATAAAGGGATGAGCCTTGCCTTTGCATATACAAATGAAAGGAAGTGATGGGTTGGAAACAGCCCATGTGTATAAAGGAGGGTTGCTATTACCAGCTCCCCATGTTTTGTAACCAGGGACAACAGATAAAATGACCTGGACTTGGAACATATTAGCAGATGCCCTTTCCTAGGAGGCATGTCTTTTGCCTTGGGGTAAAAGGATAACCTAAGGTTTGCAAGTGTAAACTTAGGTTAAGGAGTGGCCAACTCCTGTACTGGTTCTTTGCTTCAAGGAACTTATGTTTTGCATTCTGATCATGCTAGCATGGCCCAAGGAAACCTTCTACCTGGGGTAGAAACCCCTGGTTACTACTATTCTTTTGCGGGATGGGCAGGTAGCCGGTATTATGCCTGAAAAATGAAGTTTGCCTCTAGTGATTTTTAAAGCTTTATTATCTCAAAACAGGCTGATTACAGATAAAACTTTGGTGGAATAGGGTGGAATAGGCACACACCCGTGCAAATGCACATGATATCTCTTGTTGCTGAGTGTGTACTAAGCTTCTGGAAAGTGCAGTTGAGGGGCCCCTATGGCAGATAGCACCAGCCACTGAACAGAACTGGACATAACTACAAGAAAATGATCCCATTTCTCCAGCTTGGGAAAAAGTTTGGCAAGCATTTGATTCTTTGCTCATTTGGAACACGGACAACCACCCCCTCCCCCCTTTTTGATATGCCATCCAAAATTGTTGGGGATAGTTTATGCCTAAACATATGGTTTTAAGAGAAAAGCACCATAGTGCATTGAGCAATATCAGGGAGGCCTCTGGCGTGTATCTTTGTATAATAGACTTCTGAGTCATTGTATAATAAAACTACAATATTTATTATATATAATATACATTGCATAGTACTGCATAATAAGCCTATAATATCTACAATTCCCAAACAGTGGAATGGATGCCCATATGTAGGGATCAAGCCAACTGATTAGCTCCTAAGGGATATAAATGGGTTTGTTGACAATATAGGTGGCCCTATGTGGTAGTTAGATTCAGTTTTTAACTTGGCCAGGTGAAGGTACCTAGTTCTGTTGCTGTGGACATGAGCCAATGTTACCCAAACCTCATCTGTTGCTCATCACATCTGCAGTTGGCTAAGAGATGTGACTGCTGTAATGAATGTTTGATTTAATTGGCTGGTGCTCAAATGAGAGAGCTCAATGTAGCACAGCCCAAGCAGCTCAACATACCTCATCTCAGCACTTGCAGCTCAGCCCAGGCCTTTGGGGATGCAGAATGAAATCACCAACGGGAAAGTTTTTGGAACCCAGAGGCCTGGAGTAAAGGCCAGCAGAGATCATCCTGTGGCTTCCCACATAAGAAAGAACCACAATTGAAGGCTGCCTTTCCTCAGAAGAACTAACGAAATAAATTCCCTTCTATTAAAAGCCAATCTATCTCTGGTGTGTTTCATTCCGGTAGGTAGCAAACCAGAACACCCTACTTATTTGCTAATTTGTCAGGACAGTGCACATAAAAATGACCCTCCATAAAAGTGCAAATTCTCACCTCCCTCCCAGAAACACCCCAGAATTGGGATCTGGTACATAGCCATCAGCAATGTGAAAAATGAGCTGCCTCATGTTTTTTTTTTTTTTTTCCCTCTGGCTATATTTCTTCCAGGAGGTGGAGTTATTAAAGTAAAATTGAAAACTAAAGTTTTAGCAAAGCACACTGGCTTTAACTTTAATGTGAATGAAACTACCCAAATGAGAAGGGTTGCTTTGCAAAACAAATGTCTTTAGGTCTCTTTACACCTGCAGAAAGAGAAACTTGAGCAATGTTATGTACAGAATGTTCTGTATGTGTTCTTGACAATCAGGCTTCTGTTAAAAGTGCCTTGCATGAAATGAATGAAGAAGCCATTTACTCCCTTTCACAGGATCCTTCATGGTGAGACTCCATTACAGAGACTTGGCATTGGGTAATAGTAACCTTAGCATGCCTGTCCAGGTTTTTAGTAATATTTTGTCACTCACTTTATTGTTGTTGTGGCCTATAGGTCCAAAGAGAAGCCATATGGGATAAGGTATCCCCTAGAATGCAGGCTGTTTAAAGGATAGAGTTGGGGGCCTGAGAAATTGCTCATTATAAACAGCCTGCTAAGATGGCTGCCACAAGTGCAACTGGGTCTGAAGTTCTGGGAAGCATGATACAGTGTAACATATGTAGCATGCGTGTATCCAATCACATATCCCATGAATGATGTCACCCATTGGCAAAGTGCCACCTTTGAGTAATTTAGCATATAAGGGACTACTGCTTCTAAGCATCAGAGCAGAGGGAATGATTAAAGATGACCACTCTACCAGAGGTTCCTTGTGCTTTCTCTCAATTTTTTACTAGACCAGAGTAACTGAGCCTTAAGCTACCACCAGACACCCTACACCCAGCAAAATGAAGGAAGAGATAATGACTGAGAAGTGAGAAATTTCTAAGACCCCAACTATGGTCTGGGATAACACCATCCCTATTGCCAAATCCCTGGTGGACATTCTGCAAGTTCACAGTGACTGATATTTAACTTCTGAGTCAAATGAACCTACAAAGAAATAGGAGGTATGGGCAATAATTATCATGTCTCCTAAAATACAATATTCTCTGCTTACGTTAATTCTCCATTATAATATATTTTTGTTTACATAGGTAGGCAATGGGAATCCAAACTGGGTCTATGGCATGGCAGATAAGAATTCTGCCACTGAGCCACCATCGCACTGCCCTTCCATTAGAATATTTAAAGTTGCTCTTTTATTAAGAGATGTTTAAGAGTTAAATGTATGATATTTAAAAGGAAATTAAAATGTGGGAATTTGTGCTAAGAAGGTCATACATGAGGTAACTTCTATATGCTTCACAAATCCACAAGCTGGGCATTACCATGAGTTACATTAGAAAGATGGGGAAAACATTTGTGGAAACAATTAATGGTTTGTCAAAATGCACATTCTGCTTAGATGTAGAGTGGTGACCCGAACCTCATGGGTTCATTGCAGTAGCAGTGCCTTTAACAACCACGGTAGGGGAGCAAACCTAGTTAGGTGTCTTTTTCCAATAATGCAGACCTATATTTAGCTTTGATTTTAGACCCTGTCATTGTTTTTTTTTCTTGGTGGTATGTTATTTCATAAATTTGATTATAGCATATTCTATTTATTTGTAAATATATAGATCAATATTGTCCAGGAATAAAGATCTAGGCCTTAATAAAGTGTAGATCCTAACTAAATGTAGGCTGTATAAGTGTAGTGCAGGAAACAACCCATGAGTCAGTAGGACTTCATGAATGAAAGAATGTCTCCATATTCAGATGGTAGCAGAAAAATTCAGTTGCATCTGCACCAGGAAGAAAAGTACAATGTTAACTATCAAAAGAATCATGGAAACATCTCATGTCATCTGTTCTACTGACTGCCATGACATATTAACATGAGATAAAATATTTTAGAATAGAAACTAAGTTACTGCTCAAGAATATATAAACACTTGATTTAATTAAAATGATCAGTTATGCAGTGAGATTTTTGAAAGATTTTTAAATGAGGACATATGCAAAATAGAATATGCAAGCTTTAAAATATTGTGCATATGATATAGATTTTTGGATTGCTATCAGAATATTTTTAAACCAGAAGTTAATCATAAAATGTAATTGATCCTGGCAGCTACTGTATCAAACCTAAAATACAAAGTTCCTTTTACTTAAATTCTGCTTCCCTGACTTCAAGAGGAAAAATAGACTGAACATAATCAACAGACTCTGGATGATTTCAGTAGAGACATAATTACTGATTTCACTAAATGCATCACACCCTTAGGGTTAGTGAACCATTTGCATCCCAACAGTTTCCATTCATGCTCATGATTTCTGCACAGGATGAGATGATTCTTATAGATTCACCCTACTCTTTATTACAAGTGGAGAGTTATCAGAGGTACACCTCTGTAATCCTGAGAATTATCCCCATGAATCTTACAAGGGTGATTGAACAGGAATTTATTTCAAAATTATAGGACTTGAATACAGTTTTAGAAAAAAGGTTTTATTCACCTATATTAAATCACCACAATCCCCATCAGTGAGGATTACATTAAATTGCATCAGAGGCCATCAGAGATGGGTGTCTTCTCTGTAACCTCCACCTGTCTTTACTAACTCAGCCCCTGCCTCAGGATTGATTTGTTCTTTCTGTGAAGCTTTGGCACTGAACTGAATTCAAACTCTGGAGGATCCCTTTTCTGATAGGGTCAATTCAAAAGACTCTCAATATGTCTCCTTCTTTTACAAACTCTGCCTCTCAGACTGAAATAATTGACTGATTGCTTCCACCTGTTAGTAGAGTGGACTCCATGTGATGATCATGACAGCCCATGTGTGGGGGGGAGAGAAATACCAGATCCTGAGCTATGGGTCTGTGATTCTGTGACCTCAGCTCCCCATGAAACTGCAATTGTCATTCCACCTGGTGTGTTCTTGACAGTGTAGACTTGGGAACTGAGAATATTTCTGAAAAACATTTTTCTCAGTTGCTAGTTACAAAAACTAATTGCAAGTGTCTAGTTAGTCACAGGAAAGAGGCCACTGGAATGTTTTTTTCCAGACTCCTGTATTCCAGGCTCCTGGAAGCAGGCCAAGGCCAAATTCTGACACCTGAGGGACTGGCAGTGAAATGGGTTTATCTCTGAGGATGGTCTGTCTCCAGAAGACATTCATTCACCCCAAAAGGAGTACTTTCCTAATCGTTAGACCACTGGGCCACACTCATTTAAGTGATTACCTGAGATATAGAATCAAATGATTACCCAAGATATGGAATCAAAGCACTTGAGAAATGTTTTTCAGAATTACAAGACAAGGAACAAGATAGAAGGCAATCAAAGTCAGCTAATTTTGAAATCTAAATATGGAATATTTTTAAGAAAATATACCTTGCCAGTATTGAATAGATGTGTAAATGAAAAGGTGTGTAAAATATCGATAAAAGGATAAATTTATAAGAGATTCTCAGTAATAAAAGCACCATGATCAGATAGTTTAAAGTAATTCATTTAACTATCAGATACATCATGCTCCTCCCTCAATTTGAGAGCATTGAATTGTCATCAAAGTCCTCTGCCCTTATTTTTGGCTGAATTTTCAGTTATGAGCACTCATTTTTTTTTGTAGCCAACTAATATGAGTTCAAATTATTACTTTGTCTTTGCCTTCAAAGAAACTCATGTTTTACCCAGGTCCACTATTAAATGTCTCTAAATTTCCCATTCAGGGATTAGAGCCCTAAAAAAGAAC
This sequence comes from Tamandua tetradactyla, assembly GCF_023851605.1. Classification (NCBI taxonomy): domain Eukaryota; kingdom Metazoa; phylum Chordata; class Mammalia; order Pilosa; family Myrmecophagidae; genus Tamandua; species Tamandua tetradactyla. The sequence continues at coordinate 7,964,630 of NC_135342.1, forward strand.
AACCAGACCATGCTTTTGCACACATTTACAGACTTACACACATATTTGACACTCATGCATGCACACCAACAGATACAGAGTAATATATTCTCCCATAATTGCAAACATACACCTCATGGCACATTTAATCACACTTACACTCTGCCAAATGCCACATATAAACCCACTCTCATTTATACAGACTACTGCAGACTCCCACAAACTCATACAGTTCTACTCACATGCATCAAATCACACTCACTCTGACAGAATGTGTATGAATATCTTAATATCATGTTCATCCATGGAGGAATAGTGATATCTTCAAGGCTTGTTTATAAATGCATGCTTTATATTTTCCATCTGTCCAACAACTCTCAAGGATGATATTGCGATGTGTATCATGTAAAAAGTACTGTGAACATTAAGTTCTAAGAGAAAAAATTATAGCATTGGTGGAAAAACAATGCAAGACTGTTTGATAAAGATGGGCAAAATAAGGACCATGGGATGGGGTGGAAATGTAGGGAGAAAAAAGAGAAGCCAAGAGCCTGAATATATGGGAGTATAGAAAATAAAGATGGGGAGAGAATAAACAGGTTAAAAGTTGGCACATAAAATCCCATTTGGGTTAAATATACTGCTATGTTTAAGAGTAAGAATGGGAAACTGTCCAAGGAAGTTAAGGGAAGTGCAGACTTTGAATATGGAAGACATTAGACCATGGAAAAGCAGGGGATCATTCAAATGTCCAGACAATGGTCAAGTTTGTTCAAGAACAGGAGCAGCTAAGAGATATAAGAGAATTAATATCTGTAAGTAATTAAATAAAATGAGGGCTAGAGAAGACAAAGGGCAGGTTTGACAGGTCAAGAGGTTTATTAGTGGTCCAAGGTTCAGGTAGACTGTGGGAAAGGAATATGGAATTAGGAAAAGCAATGAGCCTTTGGAAGCAAAATGTGAACAAGATGATGAAAGGAGTTGGTTAGGAAACTGGGCAGGAGTAAGATAAATGGCCCAGGAGAAAACAACAGGGATTTTAGGGTAGGTGTTATGCATGGGGATCATTAAGAAGTTGTGTATGATCAATGGTTGGGGACTAAGGAGTTTGAAAGTTAGAGGGGGAGAGGTATAACAAATGGTCTCACTTAAGTTGAACGGGGAAAATGGGGGCAGTGAAGGGATGACAGTCAAAAAGACCACTAGATGAAGGTGGAGTCCAATTATAAAAATCAAGAAGTCTCCTATGAGCATAGGGGAGAGAGGTAGATGTTTAGGAAATGTCTAAAGGTCACTGGAGTGGTGGGATGGTGGGGAGGAGGTCACTGGGAGATACAAGAATTATGGAAGTGTAGCATGGATGTTAGAATGATGAATGTTTCATGGATCACTACATATTTCAGCCCATGAGGAAAAAATATGCTTACATAAAATACCCATAAAAACCTCCTAAATTATAATAGAATTGTGGATTATAGGTAAGTAGAGAGTTATATTAATAGATCACTTAGTTATGACTCTTGGGGTTAAACAATGGCATATGATGATTGACATTGGCCGCATTCACCTTGGCCAATAATATCTGGTCAATTCTACTTGGTAAGTAGAAGCCTATTTGCAGAAGGAGAGGATTTCATAGGTGGCAAAGAAATAAGCAGTCAGGGAGTAGATGACAGCTTCATTATTTAGGTAGAAGGGAAGGAATTTTGGCAATAGCTTTGTTCCTTTCATCAAATGCTCATTAACTGCTTAGAATATATGATATTCTATTTTAAATGCCGGGAAAATATGGTGAAGAAAGGAGTTATGGCCATTAAGGTTAAGAAAATATGGATGAAGAACTCAACATTTGGATCTGCATCTTGTAAAAATCTGTCTGAAGAGTTTGTGACTGTCTGGAAGTGTTTCAGTACAAATTGTTAAAGTAATAATCTCTTGGTTGATCTTTTTTTTCCATTTAAGTTATAAAAAATCATTGTAAATGAACATTTTTCAGTTATTTTCAAAGAGAATAAACTTACTGTAAATGACATATTTTATACATTTTGACTTCTAAATTTTGCACTTCAATGTTTAAAAGCATCTTATTCATTAAAATGTATTTACCTGAGAAGCCAAGGGGAAGGAAGCTGGAAGTCAACAGCATCAGTAGGAGAAAGCAGAAGATGCCTCCACATGCATGGGCATACAACAGAAAAGTCAAGCACCCGAGGTTTGCAGGCAGCTTGCTCAGAATGCCAGTGCCATGTCATGGGGATACTCAAGCAGCCTATGGTGAGGCACCAGAAGCAAAGAGCTGAAGTCCCTGCCAGCACCCATCATAGAAGTGAAATCTCTAAACCCTGCATAGACTTCAGAGAACTGTGGCTCTGGATAACATTTTGACTACAAAGTTCTGTGAGGCAATGAATAAGAACCACCCAAGTAAACTGTTCCTGAATTCCTGAGATACAGTTACTTTTAGATAATATAATCCTGTTATTTTAAGCAGACAGAGCTGGAGGTAATTCAATATACGGCAATTGAGAACTAATATAAGACCCAAAATGTGAAATAGAAATATTCAGAATTATAATGATGTCAATGGTTTTCTCTAGTAATTTATAGAAAAAATAAAAGGCAAATGAATAAGCATGAAGAGCGATCCTATTAACCAACTTCACCTAACTGATGTTTATAGAACATTCCACCTAAGAGCAGTAGAATATTAATGCTTTCAATTGCACATGAAACACTCACAAGATAGTACATATGCTGAAATAAAAACAAGTCTCAATTATTTTCAAAGCATTGAAATTATCTAGGGTATGTCTTCTGACAAAAGGGAATTATATTAGAAATTAATAACAATAAGACATATATTAAAACTCCAAATGTTGGATATTTATATTCCACTTCAAAATAACACATAAGCAAATGAAAAGTCACAAAAGAAATGAAAAAAAGGAAAATGAATGAAACATTTTAAATAATCCTAATTAGTGGCTGCAATTAAATCTGTGCTTAGAGAAAAACTTACATAAGGAAAGGAAAAAGGCCTACAATCAATTCTCTAAACTTCTGTCATACCATAAAGAAGAGTTAAGTAAAACCAGAATAAGTAGAAGGAAGAACATTAGAGAGATAATATGGGCAATCAATGAAAAAGAAAATGGACAAACAATAGCAGACATCACTGAAACCAAAATCTAATTCATTGAAAGAGTCAACAAAATGTACAACTCTCTAGTTAGAATGATACCAAAAAGTAAAGTAGAAACAAATTATCAAAGATGTCAATATCAGGCAAAAGGGGCCACTCTTACAGATCCTACAGATATTTATTGGATACTAAAGAATTATTATGAATAGCTTTATGTTAATAGATTTGATAAATTATACAAATGGATTAATTGCCTAAATACACTAATTATGAAAAAATGATACAGGAAGAAATAGCCAATCTGATTCAACCTATTTAAAATATTGAATCTGTAATTTATAATTAAAAGCCTTCCAAAAAAAGGTAATTGTTGGCCTGTATGGTTTCACAAGTTCATTCTATCAAACATACAAGATAGAAATAATGAAAATTCTACATGAATTCTATGAAGAAAGATAATTTTCCAAGTAATTGAATAAGGCCAGCATTACTCTAACAACAAAATCAAATAAATGTATTGCAAGAAAAAGTATTATAGAATCATATCCCTCATGAACATAGACACAAAAATACTTCATAAAATATTACTGAATCAAAACTAACATACATAAAAGGGATAATATTGTATGACTAATTGGTGTTTACATCAGGATTGCAAGTTTGATTTAAAATTGAAAAATATAAGCCACAAAAACTCCTCAAATTAAATGAACAAAGAAAAAAAACATGTCTATCAAAACAGATGCAGGATGAGATCTTGACAATTTTTAATAATTTCATCATCAATACTTTCAGCCAACTAAGACAGCAGGGAGCTTCCTCAACTTGATAAAGAACATTTATCAAAAACTTATAGCCCTCATCATAACGGTGACAGAATGACTGCCTCTTCATTATTATGAGAAACAAAGCAAAGATGTCCACTTTCTACATTTCTACTCAACTTGGTACTGGAGTTCATAGCCAGTGAAATATGGTAATACAAAAATATAAAAGGCATACAATTTGATACGGAAGAAGTAACACTGCTTTTATTTGTGGATGACATGAATCTGCACATTGAAAATTGTAAGAAATTTACAAAAATGCTACTTGATATGAATTTAACAGCATTTCATGGTACAATGTTAATTATATTACTATTTGTAGGAAATTTTAAATGTAACATAACTGTTTACAGTAGCATCAAAACATGAAACTGGGATAATTTTGATCAAGACATACATTGAAAATTACAAATCAAAGCTCAGAATATTAGAGTTAAATGAATGAAGGATTAGTAGACTCAAAATTTCTAAGATAGAAATTCTGCCAAAATTAATATGTAGGCTCAATCCAATTGAAATAAAACTTCCTGCTTTTTTTGGTAGAAATTGACATGTTGGTTCTGAAAGATACATTAAAATATTAAAGAACTTAGAATAATCAAAATTTTCTTTTTGAAAAATAAAGCTGTAAAATTTATATTACCTAACTTTTAGCTTACAATAATGCTACAATAATCCAGACTGCAACATTGCTATGAGGATACACATAAATACATATATGCATACATACCTAAACACACCAATGAAACAAGAGTTCTGGTTTTCAATAAAGGGGCTGAAGTAACCAGATGAGGAAATGATCTCTTTCTCAACTACTAATGCATAAATGACTGGATACTTGCATTGGGAAACAAAAATGAACCTAAACTCTTACTGCATAGCAAACACTTGAAATAGGTTATAGACCCAAATATAGAAACTAAGATGATTAAAACCTGATTAAACCTGTAAAAGAATCTAGAAAAATCTTCACAACTTTCGAGTAGGCAAAGATTTATGAACAAGTAAACATTTCTGCTTTTTGGAAACACTCAACAAAAAGAAAAAATGAAACCACAGGCTGATAGCAATATATAATGTACTAAACATATTTGACAAAGGATGTTCCTTATAAATACCTATCTAAATCGTACAACTTAATAACATGATGAGCAAAACAATTTTGCAAATGGGCAAAATATTTTAACAGACACATTTCACAAAAGAAAATACAAAAATGTCCATTAACCTCATGAAAACATTTTCAATATCATCTGAGAAATACAAATTTCTCCTGTGATATTCCACTACACCATTGCTAGAGTGGCAATCTAGCTTGCTAGCTGCTGGAATGGGATATACCAGAACTAGAATGGCCTTTAAAAGGGGGAATTTAAAAATTTGCTGGTTTACAGTTCTAAAGCCAAGAAAAAGTCCCAATTAAAGCAAGTCAATAAAAACATCCAAATTAAGGCCCCAACAAGTCTTGCCTTCACTCAAGAAAGTCTGATGAAGTTCAGGGTTTCTCTCTTAACTGGAAAGGCATGTGGTGAACATGGTGACATCTACTAGCTTTCTCTTCAGGCCTCTTGCTTCATGAAGCTACTGGAGGTGGGGTGGGGGGTGCAATCTTCTTCATCTCCAAAATGTCCCTGACTGTGGGACTCTGTGGGTCTCTCATCTTTCTCAATCTTTCTCCAAAATGCTTTCTCTTTTAAAGGATTCCAGTAAAGTAATCAAGACCCACCTAGAATAAGTGGAGTCACATCTCCTTCTAGTCAAAAGTTAATAACCATAACTTGACGAGACACATCTCTGTGGAGATAACCTAATCAGGTTTCCAACCTATAGTTCTGAATAGGGCTTAGAAGAAAGGTTTGATCAAACAAGATTCATTAGGATTAAAACATGGCTTTTCTAGGGTACATAAATCCTTTCAACCTTGCACAAGTTATAGAAGTAAAAAGATGAAAAATATTAGTTATTTGTAAAAATGTGGAGCATCTGAACCAGGCATGCATTATTGGGGTATATGAAGTGATACAACCATATTGGAAAACAGTTTCTCAATTTTTTAAATAGAATTAATTGTATAACTACCAACGACTTCACTGCTAAGAATTGAGCACTATAAGCAAGTGTCCTAAGCATATAATATACCCAAATACTCACAGCAGCTTTATATTTAAGAGCCCTAACCTAGTACAATCCAAGTATACTTGAATGGGTGACTAGACAAACAAATAGTGATATATCCATACAATGGGATACTAGTTAGCAATAGAAAGGAATGCAAATTGCTGATATAAAGCAACATCATAGTTCCATACTTCAAAACATTATGCTGAGTAAAAGAAGCCAAGTACCAAAGACTTATGCATATTTATTCCATTTATGTGAAACTTGAGACAAGTTATTGGGGATTGAATCATGTTCCCCACAGAAGGTATGCTCAGGTTCCACCTCGATTCTATGAATGTGAACCCATTTGTAAAATTTGGCATTTGAATATGTTATGATTGGGTAAGATGTGATCAAACTGAATGAGGATATACCTTAATCCAATATGTCTGAAATCCTCATAGGCAAAGACATTTGGATACAGAAGGAGAAGGCATGGGATCTGAAACCTGGAAGTGAAATCAGAAAGAAAGGAGAACACATTGCCACATGATAAGAATATATCAAATAGACATCTATTACAGATAATCTATTACAATCCAGGAACACAAGGATTGCTGGCTGGCCAGAATGCTACTGGCCCACAGAGAGACCAAGACTTCTTTCCTCTGAAACCATGAGCCAATAAATTCCTCTTGTTAAGACAACCCACCATGTAACATTTTTCTTAGCAGCTTGGAAAATAAGACAATTGCTAAAATAAGTACATAGTGACAGAAATTTTTTTAAATGTATTTACTTGAGAGGAAATACCATTTTGGTACAAACAATTGAGTCGTTAGATCCATAGCTTTTTTGTAAATACAGATGTTTAGGAATGGCCCAGCCCTAGTGCTCTCTTGTGTGTGAAGAGGGGGTCATGAGAATCTAGTCCTGCCCTGCATGTCTGAGTGTCATCCCACACCCCATATCCTCAGAGCCATCACCTTGCAACTTTTACTGATATGAAGCCAATGGCTATGGAGTCACAGCTGTCAAAGTTCCAGTATTGACTAGTTGCTGCTTACAAGGTGTGCAACCTCTCATGAAATGACACATTTACTCCTCAGATACTTATGTCCCCCATTTAATCTCTTTTATAAGAAGAAGTTATTTACTGATGAGTAAACAGAAAAATCATCCACCTTACTCATACTGTTTCTGGTGAGAATTAGATAATTCAGATTAATTCCATCATGCTTATGATGACATGTACAGAGTTTTACCGAAATAACTACAGTAATTCTCAGAAGTTTTTGGTGAATTTTGCTCACCATATGGAATAGTAGATTAATTTCCATATAATAATCTTTAAGCAGCTGAAAATTCAGATACTGACATCACCTAGGTTAAATACAAAGACCAACTGTCAGTGAAGATTTCAGTATATTGTATCAGCAACAGTCAACAGGTGGTCTATAGTCTGGGACTTCCTCTCTCTCTCTCAAAATTTGAACTCATGCCTCAGGCATCATTTCTCCATCCTATGTGGTTTTGGCAGTAGATAAGTTTCTACCAAGAGAATTACTTTTCCAGATAGGAACTCTTACAAACATTCCTAATATGCCCCTTCTCTTAAAAGCTCTGCATCTTAGGCAAAATTGGAAATATTCATTGACTCATTCATGCTGCCAGGATGGTGATAACAGTAACGATCACAACATTCAAAGAAATTGTGAAAGGGAGGCAGCCAGACCCTGACATACAAATTAATGATTTTGTGACCTTAGCTCCCTACAAAATTGGAATTATCACTTCCCCTGTAGCAGTAATGACAGTTTATGCTTGAAGAACCAAGAATATTTCTGAACAGCTTTGAACCTACTTTCAATATAAGAAAATTTTACTGGTTGCTTTGAACTTTTCCAAAGAGACCATTGGAGTGTTTGAGATAAGTTTCTCATTTTTACCATCAACTTTTAAGGCAGACAGGTCTCACATGAAATGGGAAGGAAATGCAGGTGTCTGAGTTGTGAAGAAGTGGTAGGTAGCAGTTTGTCTCCCTGGATTCTCTGCTTTCCTGAAAGTTTTCCTGTCTTAACTCCTGAATATCACCAGCATTCCATTAATGGGTAGAAAAATGAAATCACAAAAAAGACCTGAGGAGAATTTTAAATTTAATTGCAAATGGAAGACCATGATATTGTTAATTGACAAAAGAAAACATTTGACAACCTCAGTATAAATAAATTAGGAAACCTAGATGAAATGAATATCTTCTAGGAAAGTGTGTTTACCAATGATGACTTCAGTAGAGATGGGAATTCTAAACAGAACAAAATCCAGGAAAGAGTTAAGATTATATAGTAGACTTTTGCAATAAAAACACCAGAATCATATTGTTCAAGAGGCGGAGTCTACTATTCCTTCAATAATCAGATAAACAAAGTCTTCTTACTTAATTCAAGAGCATTGAAAATGAATACAATGTCCAAATGATCTTTCTCATAAATCAAATAGAATATTGACACAAAACATCCCATAGGTTTTCCATATTCAATACTACACAAAGATTCACATATACTTATAAATGGAAAACATCTAAAATGAAATGTAACAGGCTGAAGAATGAGTCACTATCAAAATAATATAGGGTAGTAGCTGCAGGTTATGTGTGAAATTGAAGAGTGTGACCTCGAGAATTAACCCCTGATGCAAACGGGAATGCATTTAAAGGTCAACATGATGGACAAGTCTGAAGAATGTCCTGAGTTTGCTGTTTAGACAAAGACATAAATTTCTTTCACAGCCCTTTTCTATTGATATGAGCCAATTTGTGAAATGTTGTGGGATCCTGTATTACCCCCACAGGAGTATCTGCTTGCTGATGTTGTAAGGACAAAGGACCTGGAAGATTAGTATGAGCTCTTCTATGCATGATGAAAAGGGATTAATTTGACTTCTGAGTAATGTTTGTAAATGTGAAAACACTCAGAACAATTCATCTCCTTTGAACAAAAAAGCTGTCTCAATGTGAGTAACTGTTTGGCAGACATACTCAGAATCAGAAACAATATTAACAGATTGTGGAAAATTTTGCAATACTTGAATTACAGCTGCTAATTCAGTGCACTGGGCTGAGGTATAAGGTGCTTTCCAACTTTTGTTTTCCCCTGGGGTGACATAGGCAGCCTGCCCATTACTACTACCATCAGCAAAGACGGTAATGGCTCCCTCTACTGGGTAAGCCCTAAATATTTTAGGCAAAATCCAGTGTGTTCTTTTTAGAAATTGTAAAAGTTTACTTACTTATTTAAAAAAAATTAACAACAAACGAACAAAAAATTTCTAATATATCATTATTCCATTCTATATATATAATCAGTAATTCACAATATCATCACATAGTTGCATATTCATCATCATGATTAGGAAATTGTAAAAGTTTTGACATAAGCAAATGATTATTGATTTGTCCTTTAAATTACTTAATGCTATTTGCCAAGAGGTATTTAAGATAAATAGACTTTGAACCTCTTCCTTTGTGAGGTTCACACATTATGCAATTAGGATTGCGACCTCTTAATTGATATCTTTGGTGATCTTTGGCTGTTAAAGAAATGATTTTTTGCAGATAAGTATTTAAATGTTTGTCAATTATTTGGTAAAAAAATCTATTTTAAAACATTATTTTGCCAAAATAGGCCTGTGGGAGATTGCAAGGTAAAGAAAATAATAAAATCAACAGGCTTTTCTAGATCTATTTGAACAAGCTGTCTTTTCTGGATGCATTGTTCAATTAATTGTAATTCTTGTTCAGCCATAGCTTTTAACTGCCTTTTGCTTAATAAATCAGAATTTCTGTGTAAAATATCAAACAGGTTCTGTAACATATAATTTAGAATCCCTAAAGTTTCAGGTAGCAAAAGTGAAAGCAAAGTGTCAATAGAGACACGTACCTATAGTAAATGACTAGATTTTGTAAAAAGGGTTCATTGGATTGATTGAAAAAGAATGCAGGAATGAGGATTTTTTATATTTGGCTGTGGATTTTTGGTAATTTTAAATTTATTGCATGCAGTTTTTATGATACTTTCCCTTAATAGTGGCCAAATTTGAATTTGCTTACATGAACGGGCCCAGCTGGGTCCTCTGGGAACTGGCTAGGGACCAAGTGGAGCTTCCTGGGACCTATATATCTTTATTAAAGTACACCTCCTTCTGGGAGGATAGCCAGTCCTCCAAGCTAGAATGCACATTTTAACCATTTCTTACCTAGGTCACATGATAACAATATCAGTTGCATGTAATGGCAAGATCAGGTGAACAGAACAGACTCCACAAGTATATTTTTCCTTACTTTCAGCCCTCAAACCTGATCTATTCCCAACATAAGCCATGTTTATTTGGGGATAAATTTAGTTTAGACATATGTAGTTTATATAGACACTGGACAAAGGATTAAGATATTTTGGCTTAAAGGAATTAAAGTATTTATATGATTGGAATATTATTTAGCCAGTAATAGATTGATTTACATTAATATTACTTAGATTAATAGATTAAACCATCTGGTTTGGGGGAAGCAAAGAAACATTTTTTGCCAGTATAATGATACCAAGGAGAAAATCAGTATTTTTCATACAGATAATGACATGATAAAAGTTAACATAATTTATTTTGATAAAACACAGACTCTTTGCTTTTTACACTGGTTATCTAGAAAATTTTTAATATCTTTTCATTAGAACAGGGTAAGAATCCAAGAAAACATTGTTGTTTTAGACTCAATAAATCTTTCTTTTGTTTGGCATGGCATTGTTCCTATGGAATATTTTCTGACTCAGGTGTATATGAATTTTTATATAAAGGCAGCTCATTAAGAACAAACTGAGAAATTAATTTTTCTTTATCTTGCTCTACTAAAGGTATGGTAAATAAGCAATTTTTAAAATCTATTATAATAATAGAGCAGTTTTTAGGAATTATAATGGTGTGGGCAAGCCAGGTTGTGATGGCTCCATAGGTTGAATTACAGCATTAACTTTTATCAAATCAGTTAACATTCTCCATTTTCCTGATTTCTTTTTATAATAAATACTGGAGAATTCCAGGGGCTATGAGATTCTTCATATATCCTGCTTTAAACTGTTTTTGAACTGAGTTAGAGCCTCTAACTTTTCTATAGATAAGAGCCACTGCTCAACCCATAAAGGCTCATTTGTTTCCCAAGTTAAAGGTATGGTTTGGAGTGATATGTGAGCAGTGGGCTCAATTATATATTTGGATAGCTGAGAAAAAGTACAAAAAGCTGTACTGTATATGATGTATCACATTCCAGTAGCTTACTAACTAGAACACTTGGTCACTCAGCTAAGACGGGGCAGAACTGGAACCCATCTCATGCAGTACTTTCAATCCTTGGTTTTCCTGTACCACTGTACCACCTGGACATAGATGCAGTGAAAATTAGAGAAAAAACATTGGTTCTACAATATAAGTGTGACATGAGAAACCAAGGAATTTAAAGACAGCAAAGAAGTTTTAATGAAACGAGTTGGAGGCCATGCTCATGAAAGTTTTGATTAAGTTGTGTACTCTTCAGATGTTAGAGAATTCACTAATCCTATATAACTGAGGAGTTTTTTGGTAGTTTGAACCTGTTATGCATCTTAGAAATATCATGTTCTTTTAATCAATTACTGTGGTGTAGAATTATTGTGAGTGGGGCATGGTGATTAGTTTTTTCAATTGAGGTGTAACCCACCTCATTCAAAATGGATTTTAATCCTCTTACTTGAGTCCCTATGACAGGATTAAAGATGGAAGAAGTACAGAAGCTGAGAGAGAAAGAAGTTAAGAAAAAGAAACACACAGAGAAGTGGAGAATCTAAAGACAATGAAACCTGGGAGAGAAGGACCAGCAGACATTGCCACATGACTTCCCAAGTGACAGAAGTATGCAAGATCACCAGCAACCTTTCATTTAGGAGAAAGTATCATTCTTTCAATGTCTTGATGTGGACATATTCATGACATAATAATAATATTTTGTAAATTAATAAATCCCCAATATCAAAGCTTACTCTTTTCTGGTATATTGCATTTTTACAGATGTTGGCAACAGTAATGAAGTGTTGCAATTTGAAAATACAAAAAAATGCTAGGGTGGCTTTATAAAAGGGTTAAGGGATGACTCTGGAAGAATTGTGACATGCTTCATAGAAAAGGCTTGGATTGTTTTAAAGAGATCACTTGTAGAAATATGGATAAAATTTCCTTCCAATGAAATCTTAAACAAAAATGATGAATGTGTCATTAAAAACTCGACAGTGATGATCATGAAGGTGACAGAGAATTTGGAAAAATTGATCCTGATGCCAAGTGGAAGGCAGAATTTGAAAGAGATGATCTTGGATAGTTAGCCGGAGAGATTTCCAAACTAAATGTGGAAAATGCAGCCTACTGTCTTCTTGAAGTTTATAGTAAAATGTGACAGGAAAGGGATGAGGTAAGAAATGAACTCTTGAGAACAAAGAACCCAGCAATTGATAATTGGGAAAGTTCTGAGCATCTGAAAGTGAGTCCCTAGGGAATAGTGTCCCATGTGAGAATTTAACTGAACATGGAATCTTTCAGCCATTTCTGTGTGAGTCAGGATTGGAAATGAAGTTATCCAGAAGGCTTTCTGGAAAGCCTGATTTTGGGGGTCCCAGTGTATGCATGTGAATCTGACAAAAGGGACAAAACAGGGAGGAATTTAATTAGAAATGATTACTAAGGTGAAATCATGGAAGCTAAGGTCTAGCGCTAACACATCTTCATGTGCTGAAGGAACAGACCCACTCATGTTTGTGGAAAAGGTCAGACTGTCCAAGAGTTTGCAGAGGGAAGACTTTCTTCTCCATTTCTCAGGAAGAGTGCTACCACCCAAAGCTTCAGAGAAAGATGAGCACATTCACTTGGGATTAGGAAGAATCTGGCCACAACTCCAATTTTCCAAGGGAATATAACCTGTGTCCTTTAAATTGGGGGACCACTGCCTGTCATCCCACTGTTCTGAGGGTGTTGATGATGCACCATGGAGATTGGAGAGAATTCTGCTGCTGCCTCCAGTTCCAAGGTATGCATATCTGAGAGCATTCTATCCTAAATAAGTAGGTCCTGTATAAAATAGCTAAGAAGTGGGGTGTAGAGAGCTAGGGAAGTTTGCTTCATTGGGACTCCACTGAGGAGAAGAAGCCATGCCCAAGAAAGTGTCTGCCACTGAAGCTAGCCTAAGATGTCAGCCCCCTAAGTGCCACAGCCTATAGCTCCTTTGATGAAGCTAGAAACCCATAAACGATCATTCTGTACTCATAGGGACCATCCAACTAGTGCACTGAGCTTACCAAGCACCTTTACAAATGAAGGTCAGGAGCCCTCAGGAGTGCACAGACAGGAAGGTGGACATAAAGAAGCAAGCCAAGCTGCACCACGTGACTGCCCCACACCTATGAGCCCATGCCCTCTGCACCACACTTGACCAATTCCCCACCCACCACACCTTACCACCTGCACCTCAAGCACTTCAATACTGCCTCCCCCATAGCACAAGCACCCGTGAAACATTCCACTGCTGCCACCCATGCACACATGCACTGTTCCCCCATTGGTGCCCCACACATGTGTTTACCACCTCTCTGCTGACCCCATGACCTTTGCATGTATGTACCCTATTCCACACCACCCACACCACTCACACATGCACACCTGCACCTCACCATCTGCCCTGTCACACACATGCATCTGCACCCTGCCCTCCACCATGTCCCATAGACATCTATACCCATGCCCCAACCCTTGCACTCCCCATGATAAGAACCCTCTTGACCTCTGAAACCCCATACTTCTGGGCAATGTCTCACACCTGACCCTTCAGGGTACTCAGCCACCGCACCACTACACTCTGTCCTATGTCTTGAGACCTGCCCCACAACCACCCCATATACAATAAACCTCAGACAAGCGAGAGGATAAATTTCCAAAGTAACCTTATCAAGATAATTAAATGCCTCAAATTCAACAAAAAATCACAAAGCATATGAAGATGAAGACAGATATAGCCTAACCTAATGACAAAATTAATACCCCAGAAGAGACATAGACTTTGGAACAACTAATCAATGATGTTCGTACAAATCTACAAAGTAAATTCAATAGGTTGGCTAATGACAAATAGTACATTGAAAAAAGACAATAGAAGAGCATAAATAAGAATTTTAAAGAATGATCAGAAAAAATAGTAGATATCAAAGAGATGAAAAATACTGTAGACCAAATCAAGAATATACTTCAGATATGCAGCAGCAGATTTGAAGAGGCAGAAGAAAGAATAAATGAACCAGAGGACAGGACCATTGAATTTGAACACACAAATAACAAATGATAAAGAAGATGGAAAAATTTTAATTGGATCTCAGGGAAATCATGGGCAATGTGAAGCACACAAATATAAGAATCAGCAGTGTTCAGAAAGAGAAGAGAAGTTAAAAGGTCTGGGAAGGTTCATTGAGGTGATAAAGGTGGAGCACCTTTATTTCATAAAAAAAGGTGAATCAATGATGTCTAAATAACTGCAAATAAAGTAAATCCAAATAGGCCTACCCCAAAACACATACTAATCAGTCTGTCAAATGTTGAAGAGAAGAAGAAAGTCCTAAAAGAAGCAGGAGAAAAGTAGCTCATCACATACAGGGGAAACCACATAAGGCTGAGTTCAGACTACATAAAAGGCACAAATGAGGTGGGAAGGCAGTGGTATGATATATTAAGCTCTTTAAAGGGAAATACTTCCAGTCAAGAGTTCTATATTCAGCCAAATTGTCCATGAAAATTAGGAGAGAGATTAAAATTTCCACAGACAGACAAAGGCTGAGAGAATTTGCCAACAATGGATCAGACCTTTAAGAATTACTAAAGGGAATTCTGTCAGCTGAATAAAAGACAGGAAAGGGAGGCCTGGAGGAGGGCACAGAACTCAAGAATACAAGTAAGGGTAATTAAAAGCCAAAAAGAGAAAGAGGGGAAAGAATATATAGATCTTACAAATAAAAACCAAAGGATAAGATAGTAGATTCAAGAACTGCTTTTACAATAATAACTTTGAATGTTCATGGCCTAAACTAATTAATTAAAGATACATATTGCCAGAATGGATCCAGAAAAGTGATTCATCTATATGGTGCTTACAGGAGGCTTGGATACAAATAGATTCAAAGTGAAAGGATGGAAAATGATGTTCCATGAAAGTTATAACCTAAATAAAGCAGAAGTAGCTCCACTAATATCAGACAAAATAGACATTAAATGTAAATACATCATCAGAGACAAAGAAAAAAACCGCATATAAATAAAAAGGACAATTCATTAAGAAGGAGTAAAACTCATAAATGCTTATGCCTCCATCAAGGAGCTCCAAAGTGCATGAGGCAAACATTGGCATAATTGAAGTAAGCAATAGATGTGTCAACAGTAATGGAAGGACTTCAATACACCATTCTACTCTATAGATGGAACAACCAGAGAGAGGACCAAAAAAGCAATAGAGAATGGAAATAATTTTATAATTTAATTAGACTTAACAGATACGTATATGAATCTTTACACCCAAAATCACCAGGATAAACATTCTTCCCTAGTGCTTATGGAATTTTCTTCAGGATGAATAGTAGGCCCTTAAACATTTAAAAAGACTGAAGTTATGCAAAGTACTTTCTCTGATCACAATGGGATGAAGATGGAAATCCATAACCACCAAAAAAATCAGAACTTTCACAAACAGAAGGAGGTTAAATAATGCACCCTTAAACAACCCGTGGGTCAGAGAAGAAATTGCTAGAGAAATTGACATAATGCTGAGTGTAAAAAGCCAGATGTGAAAGGATAGACACTGTTTGATTTCACTTTTAGTATCTTGGTAAACTCAGAGATTTTAAAATAGAATCTATGGATAGAGTTACATGGAAGCTAGAGATGCATGCATAGTTATCTAATGATGTTGAACTTAAATGTAATGTATAGAATATAATGCATATGGATAGAAGTGAAGGCAGTTCATTAGTGGATCTATAAGTATTATTGCCATATTGAAGGTGACCATGATTGTAAAGTGTTGTATACAGCCATGTATCCCACCAATTAACACCCAAAATACAAGTTTTTATATGAGCCACTTAAAAGGTATTTGTCTTGCACAAGGAGTAAATAATAGTGGGGTATAATGGAAAACTACTGGTGCATGCAGTATGTTCAACAGGAAGACAACAACAATACCACTGTAATGCCAGAGTTAAATGATTGGGGGGGGACGAAAAAAGTTAAGGAGAGGTTTAGATTTTCGATTTGGTGAGGGTGTGATTATTGGTTATTTTTCCCCTGGGAGCGATGAAAATCATCTAAAATCAAGAGTGTTGAAGACTGTACAATCCATGTGGGTCATGGATTGTTGACTTTGGAAATTATACATGATGTCTAATGGACAGAGGTGGCTGAGAAATAGAATGGCAAATTGTGGTTTATACATATGATCAAATATTGTCTATTTCCAAAATGGAACAAAGTTGTGAGACATAAAGCAAGGTTGAATGAACCTGGGGAACATTATGTTAAGAAAGTAAGGCAGAAACAAAAGAGTAAATATTGTATGGTCTTTTTTTAAGAAAATAATTATAAGAAAATTGAGGCCTAGATTTTAAGCTCTTATAGCCATCATATTTTGGCCAGAGCTGATATTCTTATTTCTAGATTTTGAGAGGCTGAGCTATATCTGTATAACCTGGTATTCCCTTGGAATTTTGAGTACCTGTGTGACACCTAGGACTCAGAGTAGGAATTCTGCTGATCTGAAAGTCAGCATTGACATATATAACAATGGTTAAAGTAACTGAAAGAGATCAGGCTTCAGTGAGAGATCTGTCACTCCAAAAGTTATAAATGAAACCCCTCTATCTCTCCCATTCCATCCCTAGGCTAACACTAATCTACTTTTAGTTTTTGCTCTATATTCCTATTGAAAGTCATAATAAGCTTGTGCTTTCTGCTGTGCCATGATTGAAAATGTCCTTTGTCTCTGACCAAGGAGTCTTGTGTTTTCTGCTATCATCCATAAAATATTGTATATAAAACTATATATTTGCAAGTTGTGTTTAATTCTACACTATTTACAATTACTGGGGTTAACAGTACTCATGATTTGAATCCTTACAATCATAATGTTATATGTTTGATATTTTAATCCAAACACTTTCTAAAATCAGGTTTTTTGTCATTGTTGTTAAAGACGAGATAATGTTCATATGCCATCGTACATTATCAAAATATGGATGGGTTTAATATGAAGTTGGCAAAATTTCTTTAAAAATTGAATAATAATGTAGAATATTGGAGTAGAGGACACTGTGTATGGGAGAATAGGACCAATAGAGCTGGGCACAGAATTGGGAAGGGAGATGAATCAATCACCCTCATGACAAGAGCAACTCAGAAGGAATGTGGAAAAAAAGTCACTCACTATAAGTTTATTATATCATTTGCTGTCAGGGCAGCTGGCACATCTTTTTTTTCTGTCTTTGTCTCTCATGCACATACATACACAAATATGCTCAACTTTATCATCTCTCTAATAATGGCCAGCTGGCTTGGTGTACCTTTTCTGTGAAAGGGTATTCTGCTGAGGTCAGATGAGCCAATTTCTATGTTTGTTGACACATGGCCAATGGCAGATAAGACTAGGAAGACTGAAGTGAAGAAAGAGGAATGCCTATGTCTGCCAATTCTTATAATGTATCAAAAATCTTGGGAAAATGCTGTTTGAACTTCTTTTTAGGTGTAAGTTCTATAACTTACATAACTATTCACAATATCTCCAAACTGAAATCCATTTCCATGTGCACCAAGTAAGATTATTAGTTAGTGAGACACACAATGGAGTCCTCCCCGACAATGCCAGTGAATGATCTATAAGACCATGTTACCATAAAGATATATTTAAAAACAACTTATGAAAAGAAAAAATTCGAATAGAGAAGGTTCATTCAGTAAGATTCCATTTATATAAGGTATAAAATAGGGAAAGTGATTTGTGCCATTAGGTGTCCTCACAGTGGCTTCCTTTTGGGAGATTAAGAAGATCCCCCAGAGGAGCCTTTGGTGTGGCAATATTATGTTTTCTGATCTAGGAGCTATATCCAGTTTTGCATTTGATGTGAAAATTGTATTGTACTGTGCATTTATGACCTGGGTTTGTGTATTATAAAATTAATTTTAAATACCTATGTTCAATTATTAAAAAGTTGGAAGCAGATAAGTAGGTTTTGAAACATCCTCCTATTATCAACATGGGAGGTAAAGGTATTAAATAACTTTAAATTGTATTTAATTAATTTATTTATTAATTAAATTTGTTTAAGAATGCATTTATTCTTAATAAAGAAGATCAGGAAGAGTTTGTATGAAAGAAGACTTTCTCCTCCCCTTAACTGGAGATGTACATTTCTGATCATAACCTGCTCAAAGAATCTGATCCACTCAAGTGTCACATTGACAATTTTAACAATATGCTGAATAACTTTATTTTGTGGAATAAGGAAATGTCTAGCAATATAATTATTACAATCTAATCTCCTTTCATTATTTTTCTTGGAAATATTATTTGGAAGACAACTAAATATTAAGGATAATTTGAAAGTTTTGCAAAACTTATTTTAAATCACATTTAAAAATCTAATTCCATCCATTTACTTCCTAAAAAATGAACAGGCAAAACAGCAAACAAAAAAACAACAAAAGTTCAATAAATTGTGCTGCAATAATAAGATATTTACATGTCAAAGTAATGACATGTGACTCCCTATACAGCATGCCAAAAGAAATCTAGTTCCAAAAAACAGTTTTATTAGGTGCACTGGTAAGTAATTTATCACCTAAGAGCTACAAATCTCTGGAAGTTTTCAAACAAGATATTTTAACTTCCGTCATGTACTTATCTGTAAAATTTATAATTAACTCAAATTCTTTTCTAAACACTAAGTTGATTCTTGATTTGCATGTTCAATTACTGTGAATCTACTCAGGAAACCCATTATCTCCTTATAATAGTGTCATTCATCTGATCTAGTTCATGAAAGAACATTTTTATATTTGTACAGTTAATCATGGACATTGTTCATCACAAGATTCACTATGTTATATGTTACCTTTAGACTGTATTTTAAAGCATGTTGAAATATTTAGATTAAAAAACATGGAATGAATTAAAAAACTCCAAATTCAAAGAGTGCAAAGTAGAATTCTTTTAAAAAATTTAAAAGTACAGAAGTTAAAATAATAAGAACAAGAAAATAGATTAACAGTAATGAAGATCACACAATAAGTTGGTATATTCAAACCTAAACCTGTCAATTACCACATTAAATATATATAAAGTAAGTGCTTACATTTGGGTAACATCACTGGTTAACTACATTTAATTGGATAATTTTTCAGACAAGTACAAAACTTTAGGAAGAAAGAATAACAATTATTGATGCATTATACACAGTTTTAACCAATTTAAACAACTATCATCTTCTAATGTGATAAAATAAAAATAAAAGTTAAAGTAACTTGTCATTACTGCAATTATTATCATTACATTTGTTAATGTAAAATTTCCAGTGTAATTGCTTAATGGATAAAAAACATGATCACACTGACTAAACAAACATATATGCACATAGAAAACAAATAAATGCATGAACATTTCTAAATAAATCACATATATATGTATCTACATTGACAAACACATGTCCGTGTGTGTATGTGTGTGTGAGTCTGTGTGCATGTCTGTGTATATATTCAAATGTTTCCTAAACTTGAGAACAATTTTGGTCCTTTGGAAGTTCACAAATCACACCTTGACACCAAAGGAAGGGATATGACTTCACCTCTTCTCAACGTTTATTCCTCCACTGCTTCCAGTTTCAAGATATTCTACACTTAATTCTTCACTTTAGAGGTGCGAGGGTGTCCCTTCTAATGTATCCAGGTAACAACCTTATATTTTACCAAAATATCTGCCCTCTACTGAGCTCTAAAATCCATGCACTTTTATCCCAGATATCATTTGTTTTTGCACTGTCAACATTTACCTAACTCTTTTTTAATCAGTAAAGGCATATTTTGTGCTATCCTGTCTCTCACTGCAGTTGCTTCTGGCCATTTATTCATGAGAATGTTTAAAACATCTTAATGTCATTCCATGTATTTATATTTCAAACAACTGTCATCTCTCCAAGGATTTAATGTACAAATTTCATAACCTGGTTCTCAATGCTTGTACTAAAACAGAAGTTGTTGTCTACTTTCATTCCATGCTCATTATTACCTGAGAACAGTTATTTTTCCATATTTCTGAAGGGCTCTCTCATATTTTCCTTTCTCAAAGAACTCTACCAACTCTTCCATCTTTCGTTAATTCAAAGAGAATTTAATATCAGATTGAAAGTCACACACCAAAAAAATTCCTTCATAATTTCTAAAATATTTCAGCATATACTGTTTTTAATTACATAAACTCTGAAAGACTCCACTGAAAATAATATTAAAATTTCAATTCTATATGTTATTACATGATAGTTACTTAATATTTCATTTACCTTTTCCATTTCCATTGATTGATATATCTGTGGGGCAGAAGCTCAGTGTAATTGCTCACCACTATTGTACTGTGATAATTTCACAACTGTGCTTCAGAGTCTGTAGGAATGGCTGAATAAGAAAGCAAACACTGTGCAAAAACATAGCATTATATATTACCAATCAGATTTGGAGACTTTGTTTTCCTTATCCAGGTGAAACAGAGTCTACATGCACTGCAGTCTTGGCCCATGAGTAGAAAGGGACTGATGGTTGGGAAACATGCAGTGGATAGTGCAGCCATGTCAACCAGCAACCAACTGGGATTATCAAAAACAGTAAGACACATCTGAAAAATGGAGGACAGGGTGTAGAAAGAGACAAAGGTGCTCACCAATAAAAGGATGGTTTGGGTAGCTCTGGACGCAGCAGAGGACCTGATGGAGAGGGTGGTCCTGTGAATGTGTTGCACCCGCTGCTTGTGCTGGTACAGGATGGAAACCATGGAGCTGCTGGCCCAGAGCATGAGTCCCAAACATACGGCATCAGGAAATGATAGCAATGCTGCAGAAATTGAGACCACTATTTTCTCATTAATTTGAAGAGAACAGTATGCAAAATTTTTATTTTTGATGGTATCATTTTTCCAACTGCCAGTCAAATACATAGGAATAGGGATATTTACCAGCATGAAGAAGAGCCAGCACAGTGCTATGGAGAGGTTGATGTACTTGGGAGCTTTCACTTTAAGCTCTGCCCACCTGGAGTTTCTGGGTCTGATGGTGATGGCCTGGAAGATACTCAAGAGGCAGGTGCTGCCAATGGACACACCCCTGCCCACCCTGTGAAGGTAGTAAAGAAGTTTGCACACATAATCCCTGGGAAATTGTTTCCAACCCAAAGCTTCCATTGTCTGGGGAACTCCTCTGGTGATTAAAACAAAGGAATTGGCTATAATTAAGTGCTTGAGAATCAAATATGTGGTCCTTAAACTACACCCAGTGAAATAAATGAAAAGATAATGAAAAAGAGAGAAATTTCCAAGGACTCCAACTATGGTCTGAGATAAGAAGATGATTCCTATTGCCAAATCCCTGGAGGACATTCTGCCACTTCCCACTGACTTTTATTGAAGTGACATCAGAGTCAAAAGAGCCTGGAAGGAAACAGGATGTCAATTATCACGTACACTGAAATCCAACATTCTCCATTTACCACTAAGACTATTAGAATATTAGAGTATATAATGGGTTTTTTTATTATGAGAGCTTCAAGAGATAGTTGTATGACATCAAAAGAGTACTTACAATGTAGGTATCACTGCTGAAAAGGCCATTTATGAGGTAATTTCTTCACAAATTATGAAGCAGGCATTACTAAGATTTTCATTGGAAAGATTAGGAAAACATACACAGAGAATGGCTGCATGATTTGTCTAAATTCACTTCTGACTTAGGGGCAAATTGGTGACTGGCACTTTCCTGGGCTGTTTCCAAAGACATAGACTTTAATCACAGTGCTACAGGACTAAACTTAGTTAGGAATCTTCTTCCAATAATCCAGATTGCTATTTTTGTTTTTAATCATGGAATTTTAGTCTCATGGCCTTTTAGTTCACAATTTTGGTTGTAGCATTTTTCAATTTACATGTAAAGGCATAGTCTATAAGCCAACATTGAATAGAATAAAGATTTAGAGAGCTTAATAAAATTTAGGCCCTAACAAAATGTCTTATACTAGTATAGAAGTTGGCCCCTGAACCAGTATGACTTAATGAATGAAAGAAAGTGTCCATATTAGGATAGCAGACAAAATGCACATTTTCATTTGTCAGGAACAAAAGTACAATGTCACTTATGAAAATAATTATTCAACAATATCATGGCTTCTCCTAAACTGAAGGCCATGAAACACTAGCATTAGAAATGAGTTTTCAGGGTAGAAATAATTTACTTCTCCTATACGCATTGTGATATGACTTAATTTAATCTATTAGGAATGCACAGAGATTTCTCAAAGCTTTTTCAATGATGACATGTAAAAGTGAAATATCTTGCACATTTTATAAATTGAAGGAGTAGGTTTTTGATTCATTATTAGAATATTTTTAAAGAAGAACATAATTTGACTCATGCAGCTTCCATGTGGAACACAATTATAAAGTTATATTTTCCTTAAATTTTGGATCTCTGACTACAACATGGAAGACAGACTCACCATAACCTACAGAGCATGAATGTTTTCAGCAGAGACATAATTACTGTTTCTGTTAAACTTGTCATGCTCCAAGAATTAGAGAAACATTTGCATCCCAGCAGTTGATATTCACATACACTGTCTCTGCACAACAGGAAATGGTTCCTAGAGATTCACCTACTACTTATTACAAGTTTAGAGTTAATAGAGGCACACCTCTTGTAATGCAGAAAATTGCTTGTATGATTCTATAAGGGTGGCTGAACAGTGACTGATTTATTAACTACAGGCATTGAATGCTTGTTTAGTAGAAGAGAGGTTTTTCAATCATCTAGATAAACACTCAAATCCCTCTCAGTGAGGATTACATTAAATCCCATTAGGAGACTTCAGGGATTTGTGTCTGGTTGGTACCCCCAACCCTTTTTACTAGCTCAGCACATGCCTCAGGAACAATTTGTCCTTCCTGTGTGGTTTTGGCACCAGACCCAATTCAACTCTGAAGGACCCCTTTCCTGATATAATCACCTCCTTCTCTTACAGACTTTATTGCTTAGGCTAAAATAGAAAACACTCACCGAGTCCTTTCACCTTCCAGGATGGTGTGCTCCATTTGATGGTCATAACAGCCAGTGTGTGTAGGAAGGAGGCACTAGATCCTCAGTTATGGGTTTGTGGTTCTGTGACCTCACCTCCCCATAGAATTGCAATTATCATTTCACCTGGTGTGCTCTTGACAGTGCAAGCTTGGGGAGATGAGAATCTTTCTGAAAACATCTTCTCAGTTGCTAATTAACCAAACTAATCACAAGTTTCTAGTTAGCATCATCAAAAAGAACCTTGGAATGTCTGATAGAAGCTCATTCTTTTCCAGGCTCCTGGGGACAGGAAGGGTTTTCCATGGAGGGGCTGACAAGTCCTCATCTCACATATAAGCGTTTGGACCAAGGGCCGTGTGTATCTCTGCCCCAAGACTTTCTGCCAACCCAAAGTGAGTCCTTTCCAAATCTTTAGATAAGTGGGGTGCACAGTCACTTCATTTAGTACATAACTTAGGGAATCAATGCATCTGAGATTGATTTTCAGAGATCAAGTCTAAGGTAGAACATGATGCTTTGTAGTCAATGACAACTAATTTGAAATTTAGATTATATAGAAGTTTTGTAGGAAAAGTGTCCTTACCAATATTGAGTACCCAGTAATGATAGGAAGTATAAGTAGAATAATAACTATAGAAAGGGACCTGGTTATGAGGGTCTCAGTATTAAAAATGTCAGGATCAGATACTTTAATAGGTCATACATTTAATGATTAGATAAACCAATGCTACTTCCTCAACTGGAGAGCACTGTATAGTCACCAAAGATCTGTACTCTTATTTTTGGCTGAAATTTAAGTACTGACTGCTTTTGTCATCAATAAATATGAGTTCAAATGAACCCTTTGGCTATATCTTCAAAAAACTCTTGCATTTACCAGGTTTGCTATCATATATATCTCAATTCCCAAGTCAGGGATTAGAGCCCTAATAATGAACAACTCTTAAAACACACACATGCATTCATTTACACACTTACAAACAGATGCAAATACTTATGCATGCTCAACCACAGATACCCTGTCACACTCACTTATGTGAGTACATGTGTATAATATATATACCTCAAATATACTTCATTTATATATTTCACATGCATATTTCTTCATGTGCACATTTCCTCACAAATGTACACACTAGTCATTTGAAATCCCACACATACATTTATACACTTTAATGCAAACTACCACAATCTCACACAGTCCTACTCACTCTCATCAGTTTCACATTCACTGTCTGCATGTGGCATTCACATGTATAGAATAATATCATGTTCATATGTGGGAGAATAGTGGTATTTTCAGTCATATTTTATAAATTCAACCTTTAACCTCTTGCCACCTGTCAAACAGTTCTCCAGGATGATACTATAATGCTAAAAATGTAAAAGGTGCTGTGAGCATTTGTGCCAAGAGAAAAAGTTGTGGGGTTCAAATTGCAGTGCAAGAGTGATAAAGTTGGGTGAAATGAGGGCCATGGAAAGGGGGTATGTAGAGAGAAGAGGGAGAAAGAGAGCCTTAAAATGTAGAAGGATAGTGAGTGATGATGTGGAAAGACAAACAGAGGGTTAGAAGTCAGGAGTTAAGGTCCAGATAGGCTAGAGTGCCCTGTCTTATGGGCTAAGAGCGAGCGAAGTGACGTAGGACTTTAAGGGAATACTCACGTTTTTGATGTTGAAGACATTAGGTCATGGGAAAGCAGGGAATCCTGCAGATATTGAGATAATAAGCAAAGGTAGATAGAGAGCAGGAGTGTGTAAAAGGCATGAGAGACATAATATCAATGTAAGATTAAATATTAGAGATAAAGAGGGAAAGGGTGGGGTAGGCACATATTGAGGGTTATTTGTGTCCCACGGAACAGATAGAGCTTTGGAAGGCGAGATGGAAGTGGGAATGTAATGAGACCTAGGAGGCAAAAGGGGAGCAAGATGATCAAGTAAGGAAGCGGATTAGGAAACTGGAATGAGTGGAAAAACAGCCAAGGAGAAGATGGCAGGGATGATAGAGTAAGACATTTGGCCTTATGGCAAAGCTAAAAAGCACCCCCTGCTTTTTGATATTTAGCTTTAGCATATTGCCTTTGTTGCATTCAATGGAAGTGTATTACAATATTACTTTTAACTATAGATCTTAGTTTGCATTCCTTGTGTTTTCCTTGCAAACCATCCCATTATCAACACCTTTCAATGTGGATGTTTGTTCTAGTTTGCTAGCTGCTGAAATGCAATTTACCAGAAACAGAATGGCTTTTAAAAAGGGGAATTTAATAAGTTGCTAGTTTACAGTTCTAAGGCCAAGAAAATGTACCAATTAAAGCAAGTCTATAGAAATTCCAATCAAAGGCATCCAGGGAAAGATACCTTGGTTCAAGGAGACCGATGAAGTTCAGGGTTTCTCTCTCAAATGAGAAGGCACATGGTGAACACAGTCAGAGTTTCTCTCTCATTTGGAAAGTCACATGGTGAACATGGTCAGGGTTCCTCTCTTATCTGGAAGGGCACATGGTGAACACAGCATCATGTGCTAGCTTCTTTTCCTGGCTTCCTGTTTCATGAAGCTTCCCAGGAGGCATTTTCCTTCATCATCTCCAAGGGTTGCTGGCTGGTGGACTCTGCTTCTTGTGGCTATGTCACTCTGCTCTGCTCTCTCTGAACCTCTCATTCTCCAAAATGTTTTCTCATTTATAGGACTTTAGAAACTAATGAAGACCACCCAAATGGGTGGAGACATGTCATCACCTAATCCAGTTTAATAACCACTCTTGATTAAATCACAACTCCAGGAAGATGATCAGATTACAGTTTCAAACATACACTATTGAATAGGGATTATTATACCTTTATGAAATGGGATTTTGATTTAAACATGATTTTCTAGGATACATAAATCCTTTCAAACCAGCACAAGGGTGATGTTTGCGTCACAGAATGAGTTAGGTAGCTTGTCTTTCTCTTCAATTTTCTCAAAGAATTTGAGCAGGATTGGTATCAATTGTTTTTTAAATGCTTGGCAGAATTTACATGTGATGCCATCTGGTCCTGGACTTTATTTCTGGGATAGCTTGCCTTTCATTTTCTAGTTCCTCCAAGTTAACTCCTCTAGTTAACTCCCCAGTTTTTGTCCTTTCATCTTTTTTAAGACTGTTGTTTAGCACAATAAATTTCCCTGTCAGCACTCCCTTTGCAGCATCCCATAAATTTTGATATGTTTTGTTCCCATTTCCATTTAAATCAACATATTTACTGATTTCTCTCATAATTCTTGTCTTGGCCAACCATTGTTCAAGAGTGTGTGGTTTAGCCTCTACATATTTGTAAATTTCCCCACCTTCACCTGTTATTGACTTC